>NC_090937.1:688657828-689282828 GCF_040938575.1 Ambystoma mexicanum | reverse complement strand
TTACCATTAAATGGTGCAATGTCCGCTGTTATCTCAGTGTGCTTCATGCTCGACAATGGGCGCCAGCCTTTTGAGCTTAGTTGCCCACGATTGCCTTTTTTGATGTCCTTTGTCCTCACCCATTCAGCGTTTGGGAAAGGACTGTACAACAGCTGCTGGTGAGAGGTGGGATTTTGTGGGTTGTTTTCCGTCGTTGTTGATGTGATTGTCTTGCTAGTCCTGGGTTCAATGCTGGCCAAAGTTTTTTGAAAATGTTTCTAAGCTTATCAACCCTGCAAAACTCTTCCCTTAATTTCATACAAGCAACTGTTGTGATTAACTTTGCATTCATCTGGTGCAAGTGACTAGAATCTTGAGATGGAATGCAGGGCGTAGAATGTTTATCTATGAGTGAGTTCCAGGTTTGTTAGTTGCAAGGATTTAAGCCCTGAGAGAGGATGCCGGTGGGTGTCCTATGTGCCCTTTTACTTACCTGACTCTAAGAACTGTATTTGGTGTACCTAAACTTAAGTAAATAAGTTAACAGTTCACTGGAGTGTCAGAGTCATTTGTGGCCAAACCCTGAACTCAACACTGGCGACGAGGATGGGATCTGGCTGTGCTGGGGGGACAGCACCAAAGGGAGACACCCACCGCCCCCCCCTCTGAGAAGTGATCCTTCTCAGGTAAGAGCGCTGGATGGCTGTGAGGCACTGCAAGTGCAGTGAGGGCAATTGAGGCCCAGTCAGAGGTGCTACAGAAGCAGAGGGGGCAAGAAAGGGCCAGACAGAGGCGCTACGAAGGCACTGGAATAACAGAGCAGCTATGGATGTAAAGGTGCTGCATGAGGCAGTGGAGAGGTTCTACCAGGGCAATGAGGCGCTACAATGGGCAATGAGATGTTGCGGAGGCAGTGAGGCGCTGCATGAAGAGGTGCTGCAAGGGCAGTTAGGCACTGCAACAGGCAGTGAAGAGGCGCTGCAGAGACAGTGAAGCGCTGCTAGGGGCAGTGAGATGCTACAGAGGCAGTGAGGCGCTGCATGAAGAAGTGCTGCAAGGGCAGTGAGGTGCTGCAACAGGCAGTGAAGACGCGCTGCAGGGGCAGTGAGGTGCTGCGTGAGGCAGTGAAGAGGTGCTGCATGAGGCAGTCAAGAGATTCTGCAAGGGCAGTGAGGCACTGCAAGATGCAGTTAAGAGGTGCTGCAAGAGGCAGTCAAGAGGCAGTGAGTGGTCGCTGCAGAGGCTGTGAAGTGCTGCATGGTGCAGTGAAGAGGTGAGGCGCTGCGAGGGCAGTGAAATGCTGCACGGGGCAGTGAAGAGGCACTGCATAGGGTGTGAAGAGGCACTTCAGTGACAAGGGTGTGCTGCAAAGGGCAGTGGGGACAAGAAGTTCTAGTGTTGAAAGGTACAACGGTCTGCTGTAAAGTGCAGTGGGCTCTGTGAGACTTATGGTTATTAGAAGGAGCTGTGAAGTTCATTGGAGCAGCAAGGTTCATTCATTCATTGGCATGGTGAAGTTCAAGGTGGCAGTCTCTCATAAAGCATTTAAGAGAATTGAGACTGTACAAACATTCAGAAGAGTTGGAAGTTGTTAATGGATCTAGGAGGGGCCTGGGGCCCATGGACTGTGCAAACATCTGTTGCGCCAAGGCTACAAGCTATTGGTCATAGTGAAGGCAGCTGAGATCACTGACAAAGTTATCCGATGTCAGCGCTTACCTTTGACTGGAACCGAAGGTTGCTGCGGTTGGCTTGAGTGGAGTCCTGGAGTTCGGCATGAGTGCTGCAGCGGGAGGCCTGACTCAGTTATGAAGTTTGATGGGGATGGGAGCTCTGTGTTCCTCCGTTACTCTCTATGCAATGGTGAAGTAGGAGAGAATGCAGAGGTGCTGGCGATTAGAGTTGAGATACTAGAGCTGATATATATTAGTTTATTAGAGTGATGTTGTAGGTACATGTCTCTCTCTTTAATTGAGTTATGTAGTTTAACATATTTCTCTCCACAGGAGGACTTTTGACATTTTTATGCATGGATGGACTTTTGATGTTAATAGATTTTTGCAAACAATGTTAGAAAGCAATCCTGCATTTAGTTTTAATGTGCACTGAACTGCTACACAGCTTACCATGGCTGAATGTCAGGCCTCTGTTGGATAAGGCACTTTAGTGAAGTGAATGAGTAGTGAAAACTACTATAGTGTTAAGGATATAGAATGTCTAACAAGAATGTTTTAAAAAAAAAATTCTTTCAACATGTGGATATTAAGGCTTAAAAGTTGGTGCGCACTGTTTAGTTTTTGCTTTGACACACGTGTGATGTTTGGATGAGTGTCAAAGCAAGTGTTTTTGGGAAATGGTTCTTTAACCATACATTTTCCCACAGACACATTATCAGTATGGGCCCTGCAGGCTTGAATTTTGGACATTGATGGGGCATTTCTTTTACTTGGTTACCATGTTCAATGCTCAGTTGTCCTATATGGTATGTGTGTGGGGAATGGTGTGGTTGTTGACTCAGGTATAAGGTCAACATTATAGTGTTTATATGTTGCATGAATAGTGTGGGCACAGTTTGTAAGGGAACGGGTGGTTCCTAGGGTGTGTTGCCAAAGGTGTTGAGATAACAGTTTACAAGGGAAATGTTGTTCCTAGGATTTGGTGCCATTGTTTTGGCATATGTTGGTAGACATGTGTGTGGTGATGTGTGAGTGAGATAAGATATTAAGGTTTTGAGTGTTTATTAAATCTTCATTAGAGTTATTAAGTTGATAACAGTGTTCATCATTAGCTGTTCTATGTAGGCAGATTAATATGTTCTCTCCACAGGTGGACTTTTAATTTTAATCCACAGATGGACATTGATGTTAATGTTAATAGATTTTGAAGTGGTGACAGGGTCTAAACCTTTTGGAGTTGGTTGTGGTTATATATGAAATGCTTTGAATAATCTTTTGTTTTTCAGGTGGGACTTTACTGGACAAATCTTTTGATGAAATATTGATCTTGCCACCGATACTTTACTGTTCTTGTTGTTGTCCCTATAGGGGAAAGATGTGTTGTGATTAACTTTGCATTCATCTGGTGCAAGTGACTAGAATCTTGAGATGGAATGCAGGGCTTAGAATGTTCATCTATGAGTGAGTTCCAGGTTTGTTAGTTGCAAGGATGTAAGCCCTGAGAGAGGATGCCGGTGGGTGTCCTATGTCCCCTTTTACTTACCTGACTCTAAGAACTGTATTTGGTGTACCTAAACTTAAGTAAATAAGTTAACAGTTCACTGGAGTGTCAGAGTCATTTGTGGCCAAACCCTGAACTCCACAGCAACCAAAAACACTAGCAGAGTTGCTTGCCAGATGTGCACTTCCACTAGTTCAAGAACAAATGAGACCTGGCACATAGCCATGCAACGGTAGAAGATGCATCAACGAGAATAAGGCGCACTGAGGCAACAGCAAACGTTGTGCCATTCAAAAATGGTTAACCCATTTTCTATTGGCCCCTGTGTATGCAATCCAGAAAGCCACTATCATGCTTCAGGCATACCGAGGTAACATTGGACGTTACACCAATTAAACCATGATAACATATGTTCTATTGGGTGCATTGTATCCAAGCTAGTTAAACAAAGGAGCTATTTCGAAATCACTGCAGGGTCCTGCCACAGTACACAGGCTGAAAAATACACTGCTGCAACGAGGTAAATGCAATGCAGCCTGCTTTCCAATTGTGCGTTTTTAAAACTTTCTGGGGCCCTCCCTAAGACTGTTTGTGCACAAGTGTCCCAGTTCCATGCGTGAGAAAGCCATCCATTTGTCTTTCTTGGAATTCTGTGATTTGTAGTTTTGTCTATTCCATTTTCAATTTAGGGCTACAAATTCCAGAATTCCTAGAACGTTGAGGTTGATGTCTTCCTCAGCCATAGAACTGGGTACTGGGAAGCTTCATAGCTCTGTATTGTGTTCCATAGTTAAGTGTGACTAAGTTGTGTTTTCATAAAAACCACTTCTCAGCAATACAAGACATGTGAATTGTTTTCAGAGTGTATTACATTATACGTTTTACCTTCTGTCAGATGTACGGCCCTTTAAGTAAGGTTTGCATTCTTCGCATAAGGTTCCTGCACCAAATAAGATTTAAATTAAAAATTCGAATGTTTTCGCTATGAGAAGGATTTGTCCACTGTGCTTTTTCCATTGTTACTCATTTCCCTCAGACAACCATCTGCTGAAGAAGTCTATGAGACTTTGAAAGCTAACACGCAGTAACATCTCTGTATAACATTTCCAGTTAGCCCAATGGAATGTGTCAAAGGTTGTGTTTTGGGTGATTTTAAAACTGAACTAACACAACATCAAAACAATCTTTGCACAACATAGAAGGCAAAGATGAGTAGACTGTTGTATATTATACCTCACCATGTCTGTGGATAATCGAAAAAGAATGAGATTATCCAGGATCCTATGCTATAAGGTACTTCCACAATAGCATATAAAAAGTACAGAAGAATCCTTCTCTGTTATGCCTGCATTCTGATTCTAGATACTGAGATGTTTAGGGATTAACTGCAAAATAATTCTGATTAGGGCCTGATGGTCTTTTTGCATCGCATGTCATTTCACACTGTAGACATCCAGCCCCCTCTTTATGCACACTCCCTAGAAAAAGTAATTGACATTGAAGCTCATCGTTCTCAAGTGAATAAACACTCCCCTATGATATGCAATCTTGGAGAAAACAGAAAGCCATCTGCTTTATGTGTTTGCTGACTGCAACTCCGATGTATTTACAGTACTGCAGAGAAATCCTTGCCATCGCTTTCCTTCTATCTTTTATAGTCCACTTGTATCTGTCAACATTCTTCCAGAAATCAGTCACAAAAAAAGCACTGTCAGAGCCAAGAGTTGATGGTTTTTGTGAAGGCGCTGGATCTTCACTTTCAATGCACTGTCTTAATGGTACCACCTGGCCGTAAAATGGAAACAGCTGACACACGGTGCTAGTGCCTAGGAATATTGTGACAGCGTCTGACAAATGTCTAACTAATGCCTACACAAGAGCTAAAGCTGTTGGCTTTGCCAATGCACGTTTTAACAGGAATTAAGTGCAAGGGACATATATAGGGACACACATACTGCTTAGAAATCAAGTGGCTAAAGGCACACTTGGTTAAACCAGTTGCATAACATCTTTACATCAGACGCTGGTACAGTTGGTTTACAGTTTTAATTAAGCCATTACCTTTCAGAAGGTCTCTCAGAAAGCACAGGGATGCACTCAGAGAAATGGCAGGGGGTGGGGGGTGCTGTAGGCAGGGAATGGCAGGTAGTGAGTGGGAATGGCCCTAGGGACTAGCATGGCCAAGGGTGGACAAGAGGGGGGTAAAAAAACAACACCTACAGGCCGCGTGTCCCTCCTGACATCTCATCGCTCTCCTACCTCCATAGTTCCAACTTGCAGTCAGCGCTTTCTGCGACACCTAAACGCCAACAATAGTACATGGAGATAAGGCCCACGCTCTTACTAGTGCTAAAACCATGGACTTCTCAGGTTGGAGGCTAATGTGCTTGTGGGGAGGATTCAGAGGAAGGGTGGGGGGGGGACGCGTATTCAACGAGATAATTGATGCACACGGCGGTTAATATTTTAGGCCCATCCCTAAACACAGGTGTCGGATCGTATCAAGTGTTCACACCAGTGTATGCGTGTTGGCGATTCCCGTCTACTCCATCTCCAGTCAACGTTGAGTTCAAAAGATCTAACCTGACAGTCGGAGACACAGCATGGAGGCTGGACAGCTTCAATCACGGTATACACATTCCAACACAGTTAGCACAGCAAAAGCCCTTGTGAGTCTGGAATTCTGCACAAGATAGAAAACGCTATATTATGAAACGAAGTGTACACTTCTTAGCCTAGAACATTCAAGCAGTCATTCTAGTCCTTACTAAGTGTTAATTAATGATAAACGTTAGCTGCCATAGGGTAACTGCTTTTTAATTAGTTATCTCTATTTTTTATAAACAAGTCTATGGGCCTCATTATGAGTTAGGCACAAAAACAGTGGTAAATTGACCCCGGCTGTACTAATGTTACCACTGTGATGACCAGTGGAATTACTGCTGTATCATGACCTAATGGCACACAGCCCTGGCGGTAACATTACTATCGTCTGGTGGTATTACCACTGATAATGACGGTGTGTGTTTACACTGACATGGAATAATGGTATTAGCATTACCAGGGCTCACGCAGCGGTATTACCACCAGTGGAAATAACGTCACTGCCGGAATGGGAAGCACAGCGGCAGCCATCCTTAAGAACTCAATCCACTCTGAAGTTCCCATTTCATGTTGCCATCCGGACACCATACTTGGCAAATCATGTCACAGGAAAAGGGAAAGGTTTGTCTACCTGAAAGGAGGCTGCGCAAGACAAAGTTCTCAGAGAGGGAGCTCTACACACTGGCAAAGGAAGTAGTACAGCATGCAGAGGAGCTGCTTGGCAGCAAGCAGCGGAAGACCTCTGCACATAGGAAGACTGCAATATGGACCATTATCCAGGACAAGGTAACGGCTGTGGGCACTGTTCCTCATGATGCAGAGAATTTCTGCAAACTTTTGAACGACTTGAAGTCGAGGGTTCACAGCCTCACCTCACGTCATAGGAGCGTGAGTGCTGCCACAGAAGGTGGCCCTGTGGAACCCCTTACCCTCATGCTGTGGGAGGGCAATGCAGAGTTCGGGAGCACAGCGGCCGGAGGATGAAGCCACGGCAATGGCGGTAAGTGTATCAGTCCCTACATACATGTGAATGCACTGGCCAAAAGCATGCGTTCTTCAGCATAGATGTCCACAATAGGCAAGGGAACGGGCAAACACAGAAAAGGCACAGTGAGTACATGCATGAGCCAGCAGAGGTAGGGACATGTAGTAATGCACATGTACTGTAGGTGAAATGTGCATGCCAACATTTGGAAACATGAGAAGCACCCATGTGTGCCATGATAGTCCATGTTGTTAAGTGAAGCCCAGCGCACCCACAATGACAAGTGACCTTGGCCGGCCAACAGGCAACATGCACATGCATGCACTGTGTACACCCTCAGCAGGCACTACCGCCACCTAGGAGTGGCAGCACTCATTGGCCTAATACCATCCATGTCAATCGTACAAAATGGGCGTATGTTGAGCACAACAATGCCTTGCAAGCTTGGCGACATGTCTGCAAGACTGACAGCATGCCATTGTACTCCCAACATGTACACAGTCCACGGACAGTGAAGAGGCTAGACACTCTATACCATCCACCTCCACCCCTGCATAGGCCCAACCTGTAGGCAGCAGGCGTATGTGGCAGAGCAAGGCCACCACATACCACAGCAGTGGAACCTATGGCAGGGCCGGACGATAGCACCATCCCCACAGTGGTGCCCAGTGGCTCCTCCACTGGCTATGCAGGTGGCACGACTTCCACTGAATCTGCTACAGCTACATCACCGCTGGCACCTGTGGCAATCCACACAGATGCAGTCCCCGCTCAGGACACATACGTCAGGGCACTAGCAACACCCTCCTCACCATTTAATAAGGTGCATCAGCAGCCACAACACCAAGGTGGCACTGGCAGCAACCGCATCACCGAGGAGGAGAGGGAGGGGGACTTGGGCTTCAGCTCCCTGTGCTTCAGCCCCAACCCTCCCCACAACCCACCAACACTGCTCATGCACTATATGCCAGCTATTGGGCTTGGCTAGATGCCATAAAGTGGCGCCAGGCATCTCTCAAGACACTGGCCGACCAGAAGGTGGAGCACCTGCAGGCCATGAGGGACTCACTGCAGGGGTCATGCGACTGCCTTTCCTGTTCCCTCTGCCAGGCCACAACTGCCATTACTACTGTTGGGCAGTGGATAAGGGAACATACAGAGGAAATGTTGGCCTTTGCAGCGTCACTAAATGCCTGCATGCTGCTGATGCTGCAGCATATCTGGGGTCCAATGGTCTGAGCCCTCCACCTCTGTCACCCCCACAGAGTGGTCACAGCCCAGCACTCCGAGGCATTGCTCACAGCGCCACCTGACTGCAAAGGTGATGAAGCAGGCTTCCAAGCCAAAGAGCCACTGAAAGTGACTGACAACTATGTGACATCACAAGGGTGTTTTGGGCATGGTGTTTTTGGAGGATTTTTGGGGATGGTTTTTTGGGGATGGTTTTTTGGGGGATGGTGTTTTAGAGACAGTGTTTTGAGAGGGTTTTTGGGGAGGGAAAGGTGTACGGATGGTGTTTTGGAGGGTTTTTGGGGAGGATTGTTTGACATTTGTTCATTAAATAGTTGTTCGCATGAAAAAATACTAGGACATTCCTTATTATGTCCAAGTGTTTAATTAATAACGTGACTGTATACAGAGGTGCGTTGCTAGTGCCTATCAATTGGCGTAAAAATAAATTGTCAATCAGTTCTTGCTGAACCAGACATCCATTGCTACCCGCTTCACACTCACTGTGTGGCAGCACAGCACCCACAGGTAGTGAGTCCTCCTCTTTTGGGGGCGGCATGTCCTCATCAGAGGGCAGGAGAACATTCTGCCTGAGGCAAATGTTGTGCAGCATGACACAGGCAAGGACAATTTGTCTGACCTTCTCTGGCCTGTGTAAGCGGATTCAATTCAACACTACAGCTAAGCCAATGCCTAGTCTGGGATGCTGAGGGAAACCCTTATTGATATATTTGTATGTCCAGTTTGTTTACTCTGGATGACAACCCTTATATAACACCCCTCTCTTAGAATCCCCCTGACCCCATTGAGCCAAGAAGTAGGTTTGTTTTGCAAATTAAAAGGTTTATTTGAAAATTAAACAATATATATCTATCACACTTTTATAGTAAATTAATATTTGATAGCACACTTGTGAAGATGATTGTAGCATCAATGAGGAGACGTAGTTGTATAAATATAACTGGGATTTATTGATGTATTGACGGAGTTTGACATTGACCATGATTACCAAACTCAAGGATAAATCTAAGTTTAATCCACAGTTTCCTGTTGGTGGATGTATTGAAGCATTTCATGATTTGTGCATCAGTGACTTTAGGAAACTACGAAGCAGTACCATCAAGAGCAAACACAATCTCACGTCCGCCCAATTCACGGCTATCAGTGAATTACAAAGCTTGCCGAACATTATCATCAAACCGGCCGACAAGGGCTCAAATATTGTAATTCAAGATCGAGCACACTATGTAATGGAGGCCAACCGTCAACTCAAAGATCGACTGTGTTATGTCCAACTCTTTAAAAACCCGTTCGATGACATACAGTCTGAACTTAAAAATTTATGTACAAAGTGGGTTGAAATTGGACTCATAGATGAGGATTTTGTTAAATTTCTTGCTCCAACCTGCTTCACTATACCTACAATTTATTTTTTACCAAAAACACACAAATCTCTTGTACATCCACCGGGCAGGCCCATTGTTACTCTGTGTGGTTCTCTCCTTGAGCATTTGGCTCAGTTTGTTGACGAAACTTTATTTCCCCTTGTGTCAGTTTTACCTTCATATTTACGGGATACCAAAGATTTTCTACAACATATCTCAGACATACCTTGGGAGGATGGTTTGCTTTTAGCAACCCTTGATGTTGTCTCTCTTTATACCTCCATTGACCATCAAGTTGGTATGGGTGCCTGTAAATATTTTCTTGATACCCGTTCACTGAATTTCTACAGCCATAGTTCTATGATTCTTGAAATGCTTTCTTTCTGTTTAAACAACAATGTTTTCTTGTTTGAGGGTTCGTTTTTTCGCCAGGTAAGGGGCACTGCCATGGGCAGTACTTTTGCTCCTTCATATGCAAACCTGACAATGGGATGGTGGGAGGCCACCTTCCTTAGCGATTTACTTGCATCTAGCTTTGCCACACACATTGTCGCTTGGTGGCGATATATTGACGATGTATTCGTCATATGGAAGGGGACCAAGGCTGAATGGCAATCGTTTGTGAAACTGATTAATACTAACATGTCTAACCTGAGTTTCACAGAATGCCACAGCATGACTGAAGTTGTCTACCTTGATATAGTGGTGACTCTTGAAAGATCTGGTTTATGTACAGCTCTATACAAAAAACCATCTAACACTGGTCTGCCTTTGCATGCCACAAGCTGTCATCCCACGTCATGTAAACACAGTATTCCATATGGGGAATTCATTAGATATCGCAGGAATTGCACAGACTTAGTATCTTTTGATCATCACTGTGCCCTGGCGGCCCAAGATTTTGTCAAACAAGGTTATGAGCGCAGAATCATAGAACAGGCCTATACTAAAGCACGTGGACTCTCTAGGGATCGTTTATTGTATGGCATTAAGCCTGTTAGAACTATTGTCAACGATGAACCCCGTCTGATTGTCACATTCGACAATGCCTCCAATCATGTTCGCAAAATTATAGAGCGACATTGGCGGATTCTCACTATTGATAAGGACCTATGTCCTTTACTTTCCAAACGTCCTACCATCACGTACAAACGTGTACCCTCGCTCAGGGACAAACTGGTCTCTAGCTTCTTGCCACCTATCAATACTAATCCATCGTTTATGAAATCGTTGATGGAATTCCCAATAGGATTTTCTAAATGTTGTAAATGCAAGGCTTGTGTTCATGCTATTACATGTAAATCTTTTTTGCATCCGGTTACCCAATGCCATCAGCTAATCAAATATTCAATGAATTGTGATACCACTTTTGTGGTCTATGTGCTCTCATGTCCATGCATGAGATGGTATGTCGGGAGTACTACATGTAAGCTTAAGCTCAGAATATTACAACACCTTAGGGCAATCAAAAACTCTGATCCCGCATACCCCATGGCCAAGCACTTTAAAAAAAACACAATAATGATCATTCTCTTCTTAAATTTTTTGCAGTGGCACACATTCCGATCCACCCCAGAGGTGGGAATCGTGTGCTCAAATTAAGACAGCTAGAGACCAGATTTATCTTGGACTTCGATACTAAGTTTCCCAATGGTCACAATCTCGACGAGGAGCTTTATACGTTTCTAGGCACGTAGGAGATTTTGTCTTATTGTCTGATCTGGATTGGTTTTCCCTAAGTCATTGATTTGTCTTTTAGTACCTAGATGAGCGAAGTGTATTTCTTCATTTATTATCGTTGTTTCTTTCATCCCTTCTGTCTTTCGGAATGAATTTGCTTTTCTCTTTTTATTTTTCTGTCCCTGACCTGTGCCCTAGTTTTAATTTTTCCCTATCTCTACTTTGATGGATATATCACCACTAAGGTTTATAAATGGGATTGCTTTCACTTTTAGTCTTATTGTTTAAGCTGTTATTTGTTATTTGCGACCTAGTTAGACATTTGATATTTTTGTTTATAATTATTGCTGTAGTCTTTCATGCTTATCATCTTTGTGTTTTCTAACACCTTTTCCATTGTGGTTATCTGGCTGTACAAGATTACTTCTAACTTACATGCTTCAGTTAAGGTATCTAGCTAGTCTAGCATTCATGCTGATTCTTCTTAATTGTGATACCATCTGCCAGTTAATCTCTTGAATTGCTGCTAATTACATTTATTTATTTGATTTTGCTGGTTTGCACAAATTGTATGCTGCTTATTGAGTGATCTGCACTTGCATTTTACGTCAATAGGGCCCATGTGATCTTGCCTCTTTGCACATCTCTTTATGCTGCTTTTGACCAACTTGCACTTGCACTTTAGGTCATTATGGGTCAGAATATTTAATGCTTTTAGACTGATGAGATACAATTATTGTTGCCTTGCATTTTACTATTACAGTCTTAATGTTGATCAGTTTTTATATATCCCTGTATTCCGATCATTTTACCATCAAGATTATTTTTTTCGGCACTGAGCCTTTTGAATCGTTCAATATGACGAATGTGTTGCAATATTTGCTATTTTGCACATACCTTTGCTGCTATTTTGCCCAGTTGCACAAAATCTAACCTTATATATGTATGCTACGAATTCTTGGGATTTTTTTTGATTTGTACAAATCCTGATTACACATGGCATTGCGTTGCTTGTTTAGCTTTTCCAGTTTACTTTTAGACTGATTGATTGACTTCTATAAGTTGCAACCTTATATATAATTTACAAGCGTAATATGCACTTATTTAATTTGTAAATCTGCATTGTAATAACCAGCCACATACTTTGGAATTTGAGGTGCAATGGTAGTCTGTATAGAATTTTGTTTTTATTTTTGTATTTTACTTTTGGGCGGTATATATGCTATACTGTGTTTATTGCCTAATCTCCATTTCAACATGGCCGCCATGAAAACAGTCTTCCTTAGCACCTCTATTCTAACCAACATAGATGATGGACTACATGTTATTGTTAAGTGTGTCTCTGTACTCTAATGTGCTACGTGATCAAGCGCTCAGTTGAGCGTGAAACGCGTTGTAGGTGGGCCGTATACCAGGCGTCCTGCCTCTGTCTGTCTTGCTGCTTCCCCAGCCTTTTTGTTCTGTACTATTGTACAGATTTTTTTACTATTAAAATACTTCCTACTCATGCAGTGTGGGCATTACATTTCTTCCTGGGTTCTCTTCCCATTCGGGATTGCAGGACCTTTCTTTGGATCCACGGAGAGTGCGGTCCGTCCCTTCTCCTCTGGTTTTTCTAATATATATATATATATATATATATTAGAAGGGGATAAATATAAGGAGTCTCTGAAGAGAGATGCTTCAGTCTCTCCAACCGCCTCTTCAATGTTCCACCTTTCCTCCTCAACATTCCCTTCTAGAATCCCTGTAGATTCCATGACATCAGTGCAGCAGATGTCACCATGCTACGCATCTCTCTTCTTTCTAGACAAGTCCTTACTCTCCATAGTCCGTTAAGTACATCGGTCTCTGGTACCTTCTTCCAAACCTTGATACATAGGTCTTCATCACAGTTGGTACATATATGGAATTTGCTGGTAAGGACATTTTCTGGTTCTCTCTATTTTCACTTACATCACTTTTATTCATACTTTCACCATTAACTTGACTATTCACTCCCATCACTCTTCCATTATTCCAAACCCTTCCATCACTTGTTCGTACAGCATGTTTAAACACTTCAATAACTTGAATAGGATCAGACCACTTAATACCTTTCACTCTCAATGTTTCTGGCAACTTCACTCTCACAAAACAGCCTACTTCCAATGCCTCATTACCCCTGAATCTTTTCTTGTCATGACATGCTTTATTTCTACTTTGTCTCTATCTAATCATATCAGCAGCATTACTGGTTACCACCCCCATATTTACCACTTCTCCCATCCATCCTGGACATAATTTGGTGATAGCTTTTCTACCTCTGCTCAATTACAATTGTGACACACCTGTGGAACTGTGTGGGGTAAACCTGTGTGCCATAATAACATTTCTAACTGCTTCTTTCCAGCTCATTCCATTGGCCCATGCCCATCTAATGGCATCTTTCAAAATCCTATTATATCTTTCCACTACACCATTGGTCTGTGGGTGATAAACCGCACTGGTCACATGCTTAATCGATTTCTTTTCTAAATAATCTTCCATCTCTCTCGAGACAAACTGAGGGCCATTATCAGATAGGATAACTCCAGGATATCCTTCCCGACCACATACTTCTTCTATGAAATTGATAATGTTTTTAGTTGTAACACTCAACATCAATTTCACTTCTGACCATCTTGTTAAAATATCAATAATAACCACACAAAACGTTTGGCTTCCTTCACTCCATATGGGACCCATTACATCGATCCCTACTTTCATCCATGGTCTACTTGGCACATCAGTCATAACCATCAGATACACACTACTCACACAACTCTTATCCGACTTATTGCAAAGTATACAGTTTTTTATGATCCTCTCGATTTCTGCATCACATCCCGGCCACCAGTATGTATTCCTTATCCGGCACTTGGTTTTGGAAATGCCTTGGTGGCCTTCATGTCCCAGCTCAATTATTTTCTTCCTGACATCTTCTGGTGGAATTAATCTGTCTCCTCTAAATAAATATCCATCTTGTACACTTAACTCATCTCTGACACTCCATAATCCTTGCACATCTGCTTCCTTGATTTTATTGACAGGAACATGTCTCTTGTTTATATTTTCCATAATAAACTGCAGTTTTACGTCTTTATTCATGGCTCCCAACCATTCTTCCTTAGCAATAGCTGTGTCCTGTAACATACATATAATTTCTTGTTGATGCTCCTCACCTCCATTTCCACTCTCCTCTTGGACATTCGTAAGCCTAGATAAACAGTCTGCAGCATAATTCCTCACTCCTGGAATATACTTAACCATTACATTGAACTCCTGCATTCTGTGAACCCATCTTCGTATCCTAGCTGACACTTTGTCCAAACCTTTGTTCATAAATAGTTCCACCAGTGGTTTGTGATCTGTGTTTATCTCGAATTGTGTCCCCCAGACAAAACTTCTGATTTTGTCCACTGCCCATACAATAGCCAAAGCCTCCTTTTCGATAGTTGCATACGCCTTCTCTGCTCCCTTTAACAGCCGTGAAGCAAACGCAATTACTTTTTCCTCTCCATCATGTATTTGCGCCAAGACTGCACCCAGACCTACATTACTGGCATCCGTTGTGATCACCGTACGCTGTCCTCTTACAAAGATCTTCAGTGCAGGCGCATTTGTCAGGGCATCCTTTATATAGTTGAATTCCTTCTCGCAATTTTCATTCCATTCATATTTAACATTCATCCTAGTGAGATCCCTCAATACAGCTGTGTGATCAGCAAATCTTCTAACATATTTGGAATAATACTCGGCCATTCCTAGAAATATCCTCAATTGTTCTTTATTGCCCGGTGTAGCCATATTGTTGATTGCAAACATCAGGTCTGGTTTGGGTGTAATCCCTTGCTCCGATATAACATGACCTAGATATTCAATTTCCTTCCTATGAATCTTCGACTTCTCTCTGCTCAACGTCATGCCCATCTTATGCAATTTTCTCAATGCTCCATCCAAAATTCTATCATGCTCCACTTGGTCTTTAGCAAATACAAGAATATCATCTTGAAAAAAAATAATGCCCTCATCACCATCAAAAATGCGATGCATGGTCTTCTGAAACACTGAAGCTGCCGAAATGAGACCAAATGGCATCCTTCTATACTGATATAAACCCTCCGGGGTTATAAACGCTGTCAGATGTCTTGAGTCTTTGTGCAACCTGATTTGGTGGTATGCAGAAGTAAGGTCTAAGCTCGAAAACACTTTTTCTGACCCCATTGTTGATAGCAATTCTTGAATATTGGGGAGTGGATGTCTTTCAGGGATGATGCACTTATTCAGTTCTCTGAGATCAATACACACTCGAACCTTTCCAGAACTCTTCCTCACCACTACCAATGGTGACTCCCATTCTGAAGCATCAATCCTTTCAATTATGCCTTGTTCTTCCAGTTTCTTCAATTCACTTTTGACCTCATCTCTCATGGATAAGGGCACATTCCTCAGTTTCTGTGCAACTGGTTTACAATTCTCTCTGAGCTGTATCCTGTGCGAAATTCCGTTCACACATCCTATTTCATCTTTGAACACCTCTTTCTTCACTGTCTCTGTAGCCATCTCTTTGGATTCAATCATGAATATGGACTCCTCAGCACTGGCGTCCAATTTGACCTTCAGCCATGCCTGATGCGTCCAGCTAAGTAACGGTATTGTTCCTTTTCTAGACAAGTAGACCTTTCCTTTGGCAATTCTGTCCTTGAAGCCTAATTTCGCCTCAAACCATCCCATAATATCTATTTTCACACCACCATAAGCACTTGGATTAATGTCTGACTCATTAGGCCATCTTGGGCCAATTCTTCTCCATATCTTCTCAGGCAACAACGTATACTTTGCTCCTGAATCAGTCCTCATTCTCACTGGAGTATCATTTATCGAAATGATGTCTTCGGACTTTCCAATTCCATACCATTCACACTGTCGCTGACAGCAAAGACACATTCTTCTTCTTCATATCCTTCTAGACCTCCAATACAATTCATGCTTCCTTTATCAACCCTACAACATCTGGCCATGTGGCCCTTTCCCTTGCAGTTTTTGCATATGATGTGGATAGCTGGACACTCAGGACTATTAGCCAAGTGCATGGAACTGTCACACCTGAAGCATGTCCTAATCCTTCCTCTGCCTCTCTGATTCATTTGAGGCCGTCTACTATTCATGAAACGTCCTCTGTTATACCCTCCATATCCACGTACAAATCCTCTACCTCTCATATCATTACTGTATCTGTACGTATTTTGTATCCTACGTTCCTCTTTCCGTTTCACCACAGGATTTTGATTATTTGCATTATCAACTTTTGTCATTTGAATTGCATTAATAGGGTTTTCTGGCTTTAAAGTGGTACTCTTCACCCTATTCTCTAGCGTCTTGACACAATTCTCCATATGTTCAACCTCTTTGGCTATGCGTCCAAATCCAGATCATCTTCTGCCCATAGTCTCTCTCTAATTTTAGCACTATTACATTCCAACATGAATTGATCTCTGAGCCTTTCATCCAATTGTGGCCCAAATTTGCAGTTCTTTGCTAGCTTTCTCAGGACAGTTACAAATTGTTCCACACTCTCTCCATTTTCTTGCGACCTCTTGCCAAACTTATACCTTTCCAATATTGTACTCAGTTTCTTCTCATAGTGTCTATTCAATTTGGCAATACATTTTTCGTATTCATTCATATCCCCTTCATCTTCAGGCAAGTTCGGCAAGTCCCCATACTTTTCTTGTCCTGCTGGTCCTAAACAGTGATGTAACAGCGATTTCTTTCTCTCTACACTGTAATTTGTTCCACAAACCACTGAAGCATAGTGCTCGAACAACTTCAACCATCCCTTCCATGGTAAATTTGGTTCTCCAGCTTCAAGCAGAAACATAGCTAGTGGTGTAACTGTGTGCATTGACATATTGCCAGCTGCAGACTGGTCACCTGCTCCTCTGTTGTCTATGATTGCTGCAGACTTCTCTGCAATTTCACTGTAAGGCTCTCTTATTCTCACATCTAATGCAATTCCCTGTATGCTTGGTGCGCAACTTCTTCAATATAACCATGTATGCCACTGAGTTATCATTGACTGTTGTTGCTGTGTACAGGTACTGGGACGAGTAGAAGCAGGAGCGGATTGCTAGATCCTCATTTGCATTTCTTTTTTTAGAACTAGATATAACCCTTTCCACAAACGCTGCCGTAATAAATGTAATCCGCTTTGTTTTTCTTTTCCTTTATAACAGAAAACACATTATCAGATGCAGCGTTCAGACGCTGACATAGCAGCTGTTGTAACAGCGTGACTGCGGTGGCTTTGTTATACCGTTGCCACAGTCACAGTTACCAGCTCAAAATGGCCACACGCACGCAACGCGCAGAACGTCACGACGTTGCGGGTCCTTTACTCTAAAGCGCTGCGCTCTCCACAGCACTGCGAGCCCGCGGCCAGCTCGAGGCAGTGTTTATTTTCGATGTGTGGCTCAAGGGACTCACGCAGATGAGTAACTGCAGGCGTGAGTCATTACTACTCTATTCATGTACACACAACTGCCGCTAAGTGAAAGTCTTCATTAATCATGCGATTTGGCATGATTGATTGCCGCTCACCTTCAGTCTTTTATTCCGTTCAGCTGACCAGACGGCTGCTGTACAAACCGGGAATAGATGAACTTCCTCGTCGCCAATTGTAGCATCAATGAGGAGACGTAGTTGTATAAATATAACTGGGATTTATTGATGTATTTAAATATAAGTATATATATATATATTAGAAGGGGATACATATAAGGAGTCTCTGAAGAGAGATGCTTCAGTCTCTCCATCCGCCTCTTCAATGTTGCACCTTTCCTCCTCAACATTCCCTTCTAGAATCCCTGTAGATTCCATGACATCAGTGCAGCAGATGTCACCATGCTACAATGATAGTGATCAACAATGGATAATGTTACAGTGGTACACTCTTTTTGATGGCTTAGAACTGATATAGAGAGGATAAAGTAGCTAAGAATGCTTTTATGGCTTCAAGGACAATGCAATGATGAATGAAAATGCAGTACAGAAAATTAAACTTGATATGACTTCAACAAAAGACAATGTAATCACTTTTCTTTGACAATTCACCCCCCCCCCCTTTATGCAAGGTAAAGAGATGGAAGGAAAGCACACAGTTCTCAGGAATGCAATCAAATATAATTCAGTTCCCCCCTAGCAAGCTTAGAGAAAAACAGGTAGGAGTCTTAAACACAGGCAATATACTTTGATGTGGTTGCAATTAAGTGAAAAATATGCGAAAAATGCTTTTAATTCCCTATAGGAGGTTCAGGGTAGGTGATAGCTACTTTGTACTAGTTCAGGATCACTTTAGCAATGCTCTATGAATGAATGTCAGGTTGCAAACGAATTTCAGCAAAGGAAAGCAAGGACAAATCTTTTTACACGTGGCTGAAATTAAGCAAAATGTCAAATCACGGCAAATTTAGTTGCGTGCATCGAGCGCAATTACGGAGGGAGTATGAGGAGTAACAAGTCGGTTTTAGGTTTGTTGGAAAGCTTAGACTCTTAGCTTTAAGATGACAGTTAAAACTCGCTCCTAGCAAAAACGGGTCCGGAGATACGGCCGATTTAGTAAAGGTAGTTTTTCGGATTTGAAATTTTAAAGCTCAGAATGACAGATGACAGTTTTCAGGTTTAAAGATGACAGAATGACACGATTCTAGGAGGCAGTTCTAATAGGCTAAAATAGTTTGGATTAGATTATTTTAAACTAAGAGATTGGTTTTGGTACAGTGCTGGCGGTACTCACACTAGATTCTGGACAGGAATGCGACTTCGTCACGGATCGGGTAAACCGGTTGGACTGGACTCCTGGCGGTTCTCTCGCCACGGACGATCTCTGCCTGGTTCTACTCACTGGATAATTCTACCTTCTGGGTCAGCTCTGCTAGCGGCACTGCACAGCGGTCTGGATCTCTGGTTCTGACAAAAGTTCTCGGCACTGCACGGCGGTCTGGTCTCTGGTTCTGACAAAAGTTCTTGGCAAAAATTCAAACAGCTCGCCCAGCTGTTGAATAGTTTGCAAATGATTTGGAGGCCTGCTGAAAAAGAACATGATTTACAATGCCAGTACTTGCATATGGAGTCATCCACTCCTGGGTAGATTTGCTCTATCGTGGAACATCATGTGCACAGATCACAGCCAGCACTCATTGCTTTCAGGGTCTGTGATAGACAGGGCAGCATGCCATGGTGCCTGTGTTGGGCATGTGCCTTGCTCCCATGAATGTGCCCTGACGGGTGTTTAGTTGTACCTCTTCAGGTTGTCTGCATCTAGGCCATGATCGCTTCACATCCGTGGTCACCTGAGTACATGGCATTACATCTGCCAGTGTTGCATTTCTTTGTTGCATTATTGAAGCATGTTGTTCCATGTATATGGCTGTGTAATGTTGCATTGTGGTTCCTATAGTGCAATGTGTGTGTTGCTAGCCTGGTGGGTGAATATGTATTGGTGATTTACTGCAGTATTGTTACTCATGTTCTAGTCCTTAGGGTGGTAGTCTCATGTGCGGGGTATGAGTGCAGATTCTGCATGCATAGGGCCTTCACTGGGCATACATTCTTCAGTTGTGGTAACCCCCCTCACATGGCATGTCAATTGTGCTGCAAGAAAAGTCTGTGTGATGGCACTTGTACTCACGCAATACCCATGTACGTTGCACTCTGTGCCTCTCCATGTATCCCAGCAGTGTGCTGTTCTGCAGGACCATGGCATTGTGGGTGCAACCAGGGAAGCAGGCACAGCAGTGTATAATGAGGAGGTCGGATCACAGGTGACCTGGACATTCAGGAAGTGGTACTGCTTCTGGTTACGTTATACCTCCTAAAATGCCTTGGGGGCCACCAATGAGCACATGGGTACAGTCCAGTGCAGCTATCAAGTTGGCATTTGTGCTGCCACATGGAATCATGCCTTCATGGCATTCTCCTGTGCCGGGGTGGTGGGCAGGGAGATGTTCTGGGAGATATGGGGCACCTGCACGGGGACATTTGAATATTTGGGCTAGGACAAGCCTTGTAGCATGCTCACAGTGTGCTGGAAGATGCCCGTTGCCAGCAAATGCAGGACCGACACAAGCTTCAGCAGTGGTGGTAAGTTCTGCTCTCTATGTCATCCTGGATCAGGGTGAGCAGCTCAGCTCAGCGATGGTCTGTGGATTCAGACCTCTCTGCTACACATTCTGGAGTTAATTTCTGGTCTCTGGAGATTGATGGATTTGCAGTCTGGATCTCTGGATGTGAAGTCTGAAGTCAAAATGCTCCGCAGAAAGTGAAAAAGAAAAGTCCTAACTGGCTTCCAGTGGCTCTTTTTATGTGTTTAGAAAGTGGGTAGGTCGGCTAATTCTGCATGCCCAACCCTCTCAACTTATCATTGGCCAGTTCCTTTTCTCTTCCTTGATTGGGGGAACTGGGTTGTGAGTCAGAGTGATGAGGTAGGTTTATGGTCAGAGGATCCTCCCCTTGTCAAATTGCACACAAATCTATTTCTGATCAAAATACATATTTATCTATGTACCATTTTTCTAATATCATAAGTCCAGTTAACATATTTTCTGTAGCACCAAACCATCCGATCCCTGTCTTTGTAAGATGTCGTGTCAACTTATGACAGAATTCTGCTCTTTTCATCCAGATCACGACCTCTAAACCTTTCCAGATTTTACACAAATGTGCACCAGAGATATGGGTTTCAGATGATAAAGTGTCAGATTTTTAACATGCATACATTTGGAGTAACAACCTTTTTTTCCGCTACTATCCTCAAAACATACCACAGGGTTCTAACACCTCTTAAAATGTGCACAGAAAGATCACAAGAATAATGATGTTATTTATATAATTTTTACAAGTCTGCACTATGAATTATCCATCTTTTTAAAATTATGCTCTGGCCCCAAAGGGTTGTGGTTTTCCAAAGCACATGGTGGAATTTCTGGTTTATCCACTTCCCCCAAGCTCAGCTTGCTCACAGATGCAGTGCCCCTCCCAGTTTCTCCCAAGAGGAAGCCATTTTACGACCCCCCTAATATAACATTTGCCTGAGCCAGGGACAGTGCTTTGTTTAGTTTCCTGTAGTCTGCAGGTACCACTCCCCTAATTCAATCAGAGAGGTGTCATCTCCTTTTGGCAGGGGCAGCATGATGCATCCAGGCCTGGGAACACAGCTGCTGAATTCCCTCTCCTGTCGGGGGTAGTTGTCAGACAGAATCCAGTTTCATTAAGCTAGGCTTCAGCTAAATGTCACTTTTGTTCCCAGTTTTTCTTCATCCAAATCAAACTTACAATTTTTACACATGCAGCTAGAATGCTGATTCTAAGTTCCAAACTATGACATTTAACAGTTGCAAACTATGTGACACTCAACAGTAGGTCACTCATTTATTTTAAACATTTGGATTTTAGTAGATTTAAGTCCCATTTAACTTAAGCTGCTGACACCCACAGCTCAGCCAGTTTCCTTATGAACCTTATTTTAGGCTCTTACTCTTTCCAGATTTTGTATGCACACAAGGCTTCATTCTGCCAGATGTCTGTTGGAGTTCAGTGAGATTTTTGGATATCTTGCAATGTTTGAAATGGGCATTTTGAGCTTGCATTCAGAGAAACAAAGGGTGGTTTTAAAGTGATTTTGAGCTAACAGGCACTGTTGTTTTTCCTTTGGCACCACATTTCACTCATGGCGCTTCTGACCCAGCACGCTTGCGCTGGTGGGTGGCAGGTCAGGGGACTATTTTGGTGTGCGCACAACTGCGCGGTTCTCCTGGATTCTGGCGCGAATGTGGGCGGCGACAGCTCATCCCCACATCTACCCAGTCTATTGATTCAGTTTTGTTCCGGGATAGAATAATGGGCGGCGACAGCTCTTCCCCTCATCTACCCCGTCTAATAATTCAACATGGGTCAAAACCCTTGACACCTGTACATTATGGCCCATCTAGACCAGTGTAGGCACCGTAAACAAGCCTTCAATAGGCCAAAGGTGTGCTTGATGAAGAGCCTGGTCCAGACGTGTGCCTAGTTATGGGCCACCTCCTCTGACGTCTGTAGATTCCACACAGCTGCCATCAGCTGTGGTAGCTGGGGTATCCAGGGTCACCTGTAAGGGCAAATGTCATAGGTGTGGGTCACAGAGCATTGTGGATGTGTTTCCCATTACAGCAGCAGGTTGATAGACAGTCTGTGCATGCATTTCACAAGTATTGTCACACAACATGATTTACAATGCCAGTACTTGCATATGGAGTCATCCACTCCTGGGTAGATTTGCTCTATCGTGGAACATCATGTGCACAGATCACAGCCAGCACTCATTGCTTTCAGGGTCTGTGATAGACAGGGCAGCATGCCATGGTGCCTGTGTTGGGCATGTGCCTTGCTCCCATGAATGTGCCCTGATGGGTGTTTAGTTGTACCTCTTCAGGTTGTCTGCATCTAGGCCATGATCGCTTCACATCCGTGGTCACCTGAGTACATGGCATTACATCTGCCAGTGTTGCATTTCTTTGTTGCATTATTGAAGCATGTTGTTCCATGTATATGGCTGTGTAATGTTGCATTGTGGTTCCTATAGTGCAATGTGTGTGTTGCTAGCCTGGTGGGTGAATATGTATTGGTGATTTACTGCAGTATTGTTACTCATGTTCTAGTCCTTAGGGTGGTAGTCTCATGTGCGGGGTATGAGTGCAGATTCTGCATGCATAGGGCCTTCACTGGGCATACATTCTTCAGTTGTGGTAACCCCCCTCACATGGCATGTCAATTGTGCTGCAAGAAAAGTCTGTGTGATGGCACTTGTACTCACGCAATACCCATGTACGTTGCACTCTGTGCCTCTCCATGTATCCCAGCAGTGTGCTGTTCTGCAGGACCATGGCATTGTGGGTGCAACCAGGGAAGCAGGCACAGCAGTGTATAATGAGGAGGTCGGATCACAGGTGACCTGGACATTCAGGAAGTGGTACTGCTTCTGGTTACGTTATACCTCCTAAAATGCCTTGGGGGCCACCAATGAGCACATGGGTACAGTCCAGTGCAGCTATCAAGTTGGCATTTGTGCTGCCACATGGAATCATGCCTTCATGGCATTCTCCTGTGCCGGGGTGGTGGGCAGGGAGATGTTCTGGGAGATATGGGGCACCTGCACGGGGACATTTGAATATTTGGGCTAGGACAAGCCTTGTAGCATGCTCACAGTGTGCTGGAAGATGCCCGTTGCCAGCAAATGCAGGACCGACACAAGCTTCAGCAGTGGTGGTAAGTTCTGCTCTCTATGTCATCCTGGATCAGGGTGAGCAGCTCAGCGATGGTCGCCCTGTTCACCCGGTAAAGGGTGATTAGCTGGTTGCCGGTCAAGGTCGAGGGTGAGAGTCTGACCCGGGCTATGGGCGCTGGCCTTACATACCATCTCCCGGGGTCGGTCTGGGACATAAAATTGTCTCGGGCAGCAATGTAATAGTGGCCTACAGTTGCAAATGCCAATTCATTCCTTTTGTGACAGACTGAGTAGTTCCCAAGGGAGAGGTTTTTGATAAAATGTGATGCAAATTGTGCACTTTAAAGGATATCTGTTCAGGAACAATGGTCAAAACGACTAGCCGCATGGTGAAGTAACTTAGGCTAGAAGAGCAGGGCGGGGAGGAAGAGACTCAGGCTCAGACTGGCCTATAGGCCAAAAACGCAAAATGCTAGCATGGGACAGTTTTTTGGGTCAAACTGATCCAAAATGGGCAACAAAAGAGGCCTAGTTTGACACAAAAACTGTCCCATACTAGCATTTTCCGTTTTTGGCCTACAGGCCAGTCTGAGCCCGAGTCTCTTCCTCCCCGCCACCTCCTCCTCTCCTCTGCGTCCTGCTCTTCTAGCCTCTGCAGCTCATTGAGTAGCTTCGGCAGCTGCACGTGCATGTTCACAGAAGCCAGTGGAAACATTATGTTGTTGGAAAGTGTGTTTGGGGAAGGTGTGGGCCTTATGTAACCTTCCTAAGTGGATTGGGTGCACCTGTGACTTGTAATATGGCAATAATACAATTTTCTGATTTCGGCAGTAATTCCGTCTGCGTTAATACAGTCTGCGGTAATTTCTGCAAACAGTGTTACCATTGGCAGTAATTTCCACCGATGGTATTTACTTTGCCTCCTAATTTAGCAGAACGGTAAAAGCGGTAGTAATACCGTTACCAAAACATTTAATTTATACCGCCAGAATTATAATAAGCCTTTATGTTCCAGAAGCAGTGATTTTGTGCAGTACGTTCATCGTTGACCTCAGACCCAGGGCTCTCCATTCGTTGGAAAATGGCAGTTAGCATGGATAAGATGCCATTTGAAAATCACAGTGAAAGTATTCCAAAACATCAATTTTACTTTGAGAAGAGAAATTCTTGCCAAGTTCAACCAAATGTGCAGACTTTTTTCCAATCCCTTAAGTTAGTTGTCCATCTAGTGGAAAACTCATAAGAGCTTTTCATTAATCTTAAGCCTGTGAAGAATTTGTTTTTCTGAGAAATGAAGCGGTTAAGATGTACCATTTCTTCTTCAGTGTCTGTTAAGCAGCCATATTTCCTCGACACACTTTGTCAGGTCACGTGTAAGATATACTTCTCTGATGCTGCCTGGCACAGACTGCATTAAATGCGCACATTGGCCCTAGTGCCCCCAAATGCCGCACTTTAGGCAGCCCAGGAAGCGATTCTCATCAATGAGGGAGGCCATTTTCAAAAAGATCACATCAGTGGCTGCAGCACCAGTGGTTCGTCCATTTAAAGAAATGCATTAGGATTTATTTAGGGTGTTAGTTAGCTACAGGATTATTATGTATATGTGACAAGGCCAAGTCTTTGACCTTGTCCAGGGAAGTCCTCTTTTTGGGAGCTGCAGAAGGAAGTCCAGAGTCAGTCCTACACCCGAGATTGATGGGGAAACAGAGAGGGCCCACATTCTGCCCCCCTTCTTATGCCAGTATGTGTTTCTGCAGACCCTTCTCTTCAACCATGCATCTGTACCAAAATGTTCACCAGTGTTTCTCTTGTGTTTTCCGACCAGAAGCTCTTCAATATAATCAGTGAAACCTAAGAACAAAAGTGGAAGAAACAGCCCACCGAGAAACAGAGCCCCCAGAGCATCCGAATCGCTAGGTCACCAGAGAGACCCGGCACTGAACAACCCGACGAACGGGAAAGAGAGAGAGAGAGAGAGAGAGAGAGAGCGCTGCCTGAGAAAAGAGCAAGCATACGTGGCATTCAGAGAGACAGCGAGGTGGCTTACCAAGAACCAGAGCCAGTAGACTACTAGAGCTTCACTAAAAAAGCCTTTATCCCCGTGAACATTGTACCTTATTGCAGAAAACCAGGGATGCAAACTGCAACATGAAGCTGGGCACTCCACCACGGACAATATGGGGAAAGCCCACGCAGAGGTGCTTATAGCATTTTTTCAAAGCTTTTCCATGCACGCACACAACCCAAGGAGAGAAGACCAGATTGGATATGGGAAAGTAACCGATCAGGGTATTTATGTGAGGAGCAGGAAGTAGGAAATATGAGTTTTTCAGGTGAGATCAGAGGAGGAGGACAACCAAGAGACCAGCAGGAATGTGGAAGGAGCGGCATCTTGTGGAGGAGAATGTAGGATCAGGTGAGGTATTGGTGTAGAAGTGAAATTGATATTGCAGTGTGAGTGTGTGTTTGTGTGACATGTGAGTAGAAGAAATTAATGTAAGGAGTACATGTGAAGTGACTGATACTGGGTCTTTGAAATGTGTTTATGTAGTAGTGGGATGATGAGTGTAGTGATGGGAGGAGGAGTGTACTAGTGAGAGGAGGTGTAGAGAGGCATATGTATACATCATTAGACCCCACCCCGTCACCTCTGTCATTTTGGAAGAACAAGAAGAAGACACATTGCGCGACGCCGGGTATCATCCCAATAACACATCAAAGACATGAGAGATGTTATGCACTCAGACAAGCGTACCAAATGTACTGTTGAACTGATGGGGTAGAAGGAAGTCTGCAGACACCACTGGACATAGCAGAACTATAAGTAAAGTCTGACAGGTGTAAAGTGACGTCACGAAGAGAAGACATGAGGGTGCACCGAAATGATATATAAATACTTAAATAACGAGGATGTGATTGAATTAACAAAGTGAACATACATGCAAATATAAAGAAATCATATACACTGAGAAGATAAGCGACAAGAGATGTAATAGATGTATATACACAGAAACACAAGGTAGATAAGACATATAGAAGCTTGCTAAACGATGAAAATATAACACAAGTAAAACAACCATTTTGAGAAAACTGACGTTGGCTTTGTCTAATAGTAAGCAAGATGCCTGAAGGAGAAAAAGCAAGGCTGCAGAGCTGACAAGCACTGGAATAGAAATTTGTGCAAGAACAAAGAATATTTCTTTGGCTCAGCATCAAGGATGCTGCAGCAAGAGGCAACTGCAAGGCTTGAAGGAAGTTGAAGAGGATAAGCCATGTACGCAGCATATACGTCTTGCCAAGTTTTGTCAATCAAAGATGCAGAAAGCATATAAAAGATGTAGCAACCAAGTCTCCAGAGGCCAAGGAGAGTAACAGCACCTAATATAATTGAATCAAATGGCACTAAATTGGAGGACAGAATGCACAAAATCATGGTCTCCTCTCACCTGGCACAAGACCAGGAAACAAAGGACTATTCATAAAGCTCCAGATGAAGATAGCAATGTACCTTCACTCCCTTTAAAGTTCAGAGGAAGAGAACAGTCAACAAGGTCAACTACAAAGAAGGTATCATTGGTTTAGGGCCTAACTGATGAGAGATGGCAGGCTAATTAAACAAGTGGGCAGTTGTCTGATGTTCCCTGCACCTGGGTTTCGTTTTGCTTACGTGCTGCTATCAGGCCGAATGTCCAAGGTTGGAAGAGAATGCCAACCAATCATGAGGGCCTTTGTAATGATGGACTATACATTGTTGTAGAAGCCAATCTGCTGCTGTTATTCTGCTATTATCTGCATTATACATGGTTAGAGGTAGTTCAAGGCATGCCTACTTGATAAGGGGCAGCCAATAATGTTACTAACACCTAAATGTATAGGTATATATGTTCCCTTAACCAATCCCTCGGCCCGTTAGGTTTTTCCTGTTCGCAACGTAGGATGAAGTCATAGCTGACATACATCAAAAGCCTTTTGTGTAATATAAATGTGTTGAGATTATGTGAGCTGCGATTTTTTTTGCTCTTCGTGTTTCCCTACGTTATTGAGCTAAAAATAAAGCAGTATTTTGCCATATTATTTGAGTGTATCCGGTTATTTGGGACTGAGATCAGTTATTGTGGTAATCCCAATCGGCACTTGGAACACTCTAGGTGCAACTGCACAGAGGAGAATAGTTGGATGAGTGTCATATCATGAGAAGAGAAGTAGGAGAGTAGGGGTAGGGAGGAAAAGCAGCGAAGTGAAGTGGAAAGAGTAGTTACATCAAAGGGTGGATGCGAGGAGTAGGAGGAGCGAGACACTGAAGGGACAAAGAGCAAGTGGGAGGTATAAGAGAGGAGGGAGTGGCAATGCGAGCAGAGGAGAATAGCTGACTGGGTATTGTCTGTGTTATTCAGACTATACCAAAGTCCCATTAGAACACTAACCTTTGTCAGGGAGGGGAAGTTAGGAAATCCCATAGGGAGTTTAGATAGCTGGCATATAGGGAAACCCCCTATAGGAGAAGAGAAAATCATATACAGCTGGGAATACATTCAGTAAAACTAACTAGAGGCTACGGACATCTGGGTTAGGGAGGAGGTTCGTGTCTAGATGAGAACACAAACACTTTTACACAATACAAATGACAATGGACTAACACCAGAGCCATTTGCCTGACATGTCCCAATACAAGGGTCAGGAAAAGTCAGGCAAATGATCAGAATCACCCTCACCTGACAGCCCTTTCTCTTCCCCACAGGATAAAAGGTGGAGCCAGAAAGCACAGTATGAGCACGGCAGACAGCATGACGTGAGGACAAATCAGACACGGCAGTTCAAGTGAAGGAGAAATGGCGGCAGCTACAGCGTAGTGGGGCTCTCTGGATACTCATCGCCACTTGGAATGATGTGGGGAGATAGCTGAGGAGGTGAGTACAGGGCAGGCTTTATTGATTACAGCTCATATATATAGTAAAGGCGTATAGGAAGATAAAGCATATAGAGCCCAACTGATAATAGCTTCCTCCGCTTGCTCTCTCCGCCAACTGTCATTGTGGCTTGTGTCCTCCCTTCTAAGTGCTGCTGCTCTCCAAGGCGCTCCAGGCACGAGTCATCAGCCTACTCGTGCTCTGGAACACTGTATGCTTCAAAGCCAATTGTACACATCCCTTCTTTACGGATATAAAAGTCTTCAATGAAATCCTCTTCAGCCACAAACATACTGTCGTCGTGGTCTACAGTAGGATCTTCCAGATCTTGACTGGCACAGACTTCCTGTATTATTACTAGGCAAGGAAATATCTGATTTCTGTTTCCTCCTTTCTTCATTGACACATACACTCCTTAATCTCCCCTTTCCTTCAGTCTGAACATTCCGACTACCCACATTCAGGCTCATCCTCAACTCTTCATCCAAATCCTTTGTTACACTTCTCACCACACATACTCTTTCCATGTTCCACATGGCTGTCATCTACCCTCAGTGCATGCTTAAACACTTCAGATACCACTAATGGTCTGGACCATCTGAATGGTCCATTCCTAAGAGCAGGGGGTAGTTTGATCCTCACTGTGTCTCCTACAACAGGTGATATGTTCTTGGCTCTCATCACACCCACCTTGTCATGTGCTGTTTTATTCTTAACTTGAACACTTCTGATATGCTCCACGATGCCCTCATGTTTCCCCCCCTATGCCAGTACTCCTCTCTAACCAAGGTGGTACCAATTTAGTATTGGCCTTTCGTCCATGGCTAAGTTCAAAGGGGGAAATACCCGTCATTCAGTGTGGAGTGAAATGATGCACTACGATCGTATCCCTCACAGCTTTTTTCCATTCCAGTCCGTTGGACCACGCTCAACGAATTGTTTCCTTGAGGATTCGGTTGAACCTCTCAATGACACCATTCAATTGGGGGTGATAAATGGCACTAAAATCGTGTTCTATAGAATGTGCCTTGCAATAATCACTAATTTCCTTTCAATGAAATTGAGTTCCATTATCAGTAACTATAACCCTGGGGAGACCCTCACATTCACTGATCTCATCCAAAAAGTCAATAACTGACTTTGCAGTGATGCATGGTCTGATTAATACCTCAGCCCACCTGGTAAGTAAATCAATCACCACCAAACAAAAACATTGTTCACCATCACTCCATACAGGGCCTAAAACATCCAAACCCAATCTATCCCATGGTTTCTCAGGAACATCCGTCATAACCATAGGATACCTTAAACTCCCACCAACAAAATCCATTCCCAAACTTAAAGGAGCCTTAATAAACGCTAGATCTCTAGTCGCCCATGCCATAGAAATATCTGAAGTCATCTCTACTGAAGACTACGACTTCCTAGCCATAACAGAAACATGGCTGCATGAGGCATCAGGCCCAGCACTATCCCTAGCTGTTCCTGACAACTACACTATCCTCAGAACGGATAGATGTGGAGCTCGAGGTGGCGGACAAGCCATCATCGCCAAATCTAAGCTTGGTATGAGACTTACTCCTTCACCAACCATTGAATCTTGTGAGATAATGTCTACTAAGACACCCACAGCTAATTCTCAAACTCTTAACCTCCACTTGATATATAGACCTCCTGGTCCCATCAAGACTTTCATAGAAGACTTATCTACCATACTTTCAGAAAACCTCAAAGCACCACCCAATCAATATTACTTGGTGACCTTAACATTGGCTTCAATGCTATCAATGACCCACAAACCAAAGCAGCATCCAACATTCTGACTGAACTGGGCTATACCCAAAGAGTGTTTGAGCCTACACATATCAAACGGAGAACCCTAGATTGGATTCATGACCATAACTGCAAAATCTCCACCCTCATTATCTCACCTCAAATATGGACCGATCACCATCTAATTTCATTCTCCTTGGACACTACAACCCCCAAACTACAACAACCTTGTGCACCACCTGCACTTACCAGAAACAAAAAAAATATGACACTAGACAAACTAATTCCCGGTATCATGCCCACTTTGAACGCTCTACCTAACAACCTAAACCCCAACGACTTAGTGGAAGAATTTAATAATATTATGAACAAAACCCTTGATGATATCGCTCCACTTAAGCTTAGAAACAGTAAACCACAGAGTCACCTGAATAACTGGTTCACCCCTCTCCTAAAAAATCTTAGATTAGAAAAAAGGAAATGGGAAAATACGTGGAAAGTTCACCCCACTCCGGTAAATAAACTGAAATTAATTAACATTTCATCTCAATATAAAAAAGAAATCATCTCAGCTAAAAAGGAGACCTACAACAACAGGATTACACAAGCCAATTCAAGCACAAGAGTTGTTCTCCATACTTAGAGAACTGGAAAATCCCATAAAGCCTCAAGATAACTGCCTTAAAGATAAGAAATGGTGCTCTGAAATCCAGCATGCATTATCTAACAAAGTCCTAACCCTCCAAAAGAAAATAGAACTAAAACGAGAGACCTTAGCCTCTGCCACATTACCCTCTACTAAGACGCTTTCCAACCCTAAACTAACCACCCACTTCCACTTCTCCAAAGTCTCTACATTAGAGGTGGAGAAAGTAATACTTGGTCTAAAACCGTCCAATGGCAAAGGAGACCTTTGCCCAGCACAACTCATCAAAGATGCTGCACGAGACCTAGCACTGTTTATCACAAAGTTGATTAATGCCTCCTTTACCACAGGCACCATCCCGAGTAACCTAAAAGAGTCCTGGGTGCTCCCTCTCCTTAAAAAGGCAACTTTAGACCCGGCTATTCCCACTAATTTTAGACCAATTACCACCGTACCGTTCCTCTTGAAGATCCTGGACAAGGTGGCATATATCCAAATCCAGAACTTCTGGGAACAAAACCAACTACTAGGCTCCCGTCAATCTGGTTTCCGTCCACTACACGGCACAGAAACTGCATTGATTGACCTAAAATCCCAAATAGATAAAGTACGAGACACTGGAAAACCAGCACTTCTCCTCCTATTAGATTTATCTGCTGCTTTTGACTTAGTGGATCATAAAGTCCTGTGTAACCACTTAGATACAGCAGCACACTTCTCCACTGAGGCTATAGTGTGGATCCAATCATTCCTTAGCGACCGAACCATGAGGGTCTTCTCACCTACAGCAGCTGCAGACCCCATCCCCATCACCTGCGGCGTGCCACAAGGATCTTGCGTTTCACCAACGCTATATAATATTTTCACTAAGCCCCTGTTTGATGACCTGGACCATCTGGGTATCACGTATACTAATTACGCCGACGATACCCAGATCCTCCTCTCACTCACAGGGGACTACGAAAAGGATTTAGCACTGGTGAACAAAATTTACAGCATCGTTCAGGCATGGATGGCAACCCATGGCTTATGCCTGAACGATGATAAAACTGAGCTTCTTATCCTAGGTACTGCTTCCCTCATTAATAAACTAAGTACAAACTACTCCTCCTTCATCATCGATGAGAACTGCATACAAGTAGCCAAAGAAGTAAAAACGTTAGGCATTTACCTTGACTCCACCTTATCATTCTCCAAACAGGTAAATTCCCTAGCCTCATCAACAGCTTACACATGTAAACTAATCAGAGCAGGAAAACAATTCTTATCCCAGCACAGTTGTCTAACATTAGCCAGAGCCCTAATTATCTCCAACTAGACTACTGTAACGCATTGTACATAGGAGCCACTAAATCCACCATTAACAAAATTCAGATACAGCAAAACAATGCCCTCCGAGCAGCATTAAACATTCCCAAGAGAGAACACATTTCAGAAACAAGAAGGAAACATAAATGGCTCTCCACCCACGAGAAAATCAGACTCAAAACTGCATCCCTCCCATACAAATCACTTTATAATAAAGCCACTCAATACTTAAAGGACAGATTCACCAAAACACACTCCACTAGACAAACTAGACTAGCCAACACCAATCGCCTCCAAGTACCCCGATTTAAACTCGCCACCATAGGCGGAGCTAGTTTCCCAGTCAAAGTTGCTCAATTATGGAATGAACTACCCATCACTTTGAGGCTAGAACAATCTTTTACCAAATTCAGGCAAAATGTGATTAACTGGTTGACGACAACAAATGTTAAATGAATGCATGAACTTGTTCCATCCTGCCTGTTACCTGCCACATGTATTACTTGCCTGTAACCTATGACCGCTGTAACCTGTAACCGTGTTCTAAGCTGTACATCTTCTTATCCTCTGCGCCATTATACTCTAGGGTCCGGTGCGCATAATAAATACTAAACAAACAAACAAACTCACACACGCCTTATCACTCTTACAACAAAGGATACAATTGCAAACTGTTCTCTCGATCTGGAGATCACATCCAGGCCACCAATAGTCACTCCTTATCCTTTGCTTGGTTTTTACAATTCCTTGATGTCCCTCATGGCCTAAATCTATGATCCTTGGTTGTATATTCACAGGTGGAATGACTTTGTCTCCACACATTAACAACCCATCCTGAATGCTTAGATCATCAATAACATTCCAATAAGGTGCTAGACCCAATTCCTGAAAATTACTTTTGTTTTGCACACTGGCATTTTGCAAAGCATCCTTCAGCTTGTTGAGAGGCTTGTCCTCTCTCATCGTTTCCTCCCATTCTTCTCATGGAACTGGAGCAGAATGTATGTTAAAAACCACATCCTCATCGAGGTCTTCCTCATCACCTTCGAACACATTTGAAAGTCTAGAAAAACAATCCGCAGTTCTATTCTTGACACCAGGTACATATTTGACCACATAATTGAATTCCTGCGTCTGGGTCACCCATCTCCTGATGCGTCCCAACACCTTGTCCAAACCCTTCGATGTATAAATCTCTACTAAAGGTTTGTGATCAGTACGAAATTCTAATTCCATGCCCCATATAAAATTCCTAAATTTTTCTGCTGCCCATTTAATGGCTAGCACCTCTTTCTCAATAGTGCTGATTTTTATGCATTCTTCAACAATCTCGACGCAAATGCTCTAAGGAACTCTTTGCTTTGGGAAGCAAGGGAGTGCTTTACAATCATAGGGGAAAGAACAAATCAAGTGTTCATCCTAAGGGTCCCTCTAAGACCGGGTGCAGAGAGGGTGGGTTGTCAGAGCAGATCCAGAGAAGGGCATTCACACCAGGGTAGGGAAAGAAATGGGGGTTAAACTGATCAAGGTTAATAAGATTTATTTATGTTTAAATAACAAAAGGGGTCATGTTGGGACTCTGAAAATTCACCCTGGAGGCTAGTGTTCTATGTGAAGTGTCTACAACAGTAAGGTAAGAAAGCATGGGGTTGCCCCTCTAATGTTGCAAGAGGGGTAAAAATCTGTTTAAATTTGCAGGTTGCCAAGCCCCCCCTTTCCGTAAAGCTGGTCTGTGGAGAGGGTGTTGTTAAGTAGTCCATACATGGCATAGGGGTAAGGAGTGTGCACATGCCCCAAGGCAAGGCAAAGAACAGTAAAGCTACACTAAGGGGGTAAGCAATGCATCCCAACTAGCCGGGCCCTATTAGGGCCAGGGACAACATCAGGATCACACCCTTTGGTTAAGTGGTGAAGCTGCGATTGAGTGATTTAAACACATGCCCACATATCTTACCAAATTCAGTTCATATACATCTTTGTTATGGTTTTTGTTTTCATCAGCTTTAATAATACTTTATAGCATCCCTTGAAAACTCAACAAATTACGTATAAACTAACTTGATAATATAAAATTGTTACAGAAATATTTAGACTAAAAGTATGGTTTTAGCTTTATTTTCTCATTCTGAAAGATTGCAGTATCATCTGGCAAAGTATTGTGAGCCAAAACAAATCCTTTCGGCGTGGACGTCATTTTACCAAAATGCCAAAATGCCAGGGGTAGCGGAAGTGACATCACACAACCCTTTACCTCTGATGCCATTACAGGAATGGATGTCATTTGACCCTACCCTGAAGTGATATCACAGGAAGCGATGGAACATGACAAAAGAGGAAGTGGCATCACATAGCAGTGTTCCTGCACACACTACAGAAAATATGGTTATGATATCACTATAATGTGATATACATTTCATACAAGAATGGATCACCATATGTATCATTAAGATTAGTGTGTATAGGCCCATGTTACCAAATTACTGGGAATGCAAGCAGACGTCCATGGCCAAATGGTAATGATGCGCTATTATATAGCACTTAGGCTTAAGCGCTTTATGTAGAACAAATATACATACAATATCACCCAACCTGTGTTGGTGCTCATTTATCGACCTCAGAAGGATGAAAGGCTGAGTTGAGGTGTTTAAGAACAGAGTAAATCAGTGACTCACCCCTAAAGTGTGCCTGAAATAAGCCTTTAATGAGCCTAGCAATTATTGTATAGAATTCTAGAAAGACAAATTATTTGGTATTCCCATTCTTTCTTATTTAGGGTGACGTCTGAAAGTGTTAGACTTGTGGAACCCCTGTTCTTTTTTTTTTTTAAGAGGCCTGAACAAGAAAGCCTGCCACTCCAGAAGCAAAGAGCCACATGGCGCTGGCCACAGCCCAGGACCCTGCATTAAAAAATATATATATTTCTTTTTTTAGCAAGGGAGACCTCAGGTTTCGCAGTTGTGACCCTCCGGCGAACCCTAAATGACATCTCTGCCTTTCGGTTTCAAAGCTGTAGTCTTTATTTCACAGAGCATGCAGCATTATATACCCCTCCCATTTTTTCTCCCTGTCGATAATCTGCAAACCTAACTCACCCAAAAATCAACACAACCATCTCTCGCCCAGCAAACTAGAGGCACTTCACCACACTGCAACAACAACCAACAAACAACACATAAACCGCCCCAACAGCACACAAGGTCTTGCATCGTTCCGATACTCACACCGAAGCTCAGCACACGGTGAAAACCGAACTGAAGCCGCCAACAGCACACGACTTCTCTCACTTTCCTACTCCATCTTCACCAAACTAACCTAACCCGCCTGCCTTCTTGTTTTACAGATGCGCCTGAGCGCCTGGGGACCAATTCCGTTTGTGACGGTGCACGGAATAAATACCTTTAACATTTAACATTCACATCCCCAATCGCTCCCATTGTCATGCTCTGCTGACGCAGAGCAAGATGTTAAGCAGCTGTTTCACAGACAGCAGGAGAAATATCTCACAAAATGGTTACCTCCGAGCACTTGAAACTTTTGATTCTATGGGAAAACACGCCCAATATGGGCCATTTCCTCGACCTTGACAGGGTATACTCAACACTGGACCCATATAATGAGGACAGTGCCGCAAAATACTGGGCGGTGGATAGCCTGTCTGAGCCCCCGCCCATGGGTGAGAGGGCCGGACTTTGCACACCCCAGAAATGTGTGCGTCGGATTCTGAGCCTTTAAAGGTCCTTGCTGGGCAACTGCAGCTGAAGATAGTGTTACCTTTAGCGAACCTCAGACAGTAGCATTTTTGTGCAACATCAGGGACCAACATATTTTATACATTTTAATTTTATAGGAGGAAAAATCAACCTTAATAAAATGGCATTGAACGTATTCAGTTAAGAAGGATTTGATCAGCCAAAAACATATATCAGGTGTCCATTATGTGTAACAGACGAGCACAAATCCCAGACACTGGGACTGTAATGGGAATACCTGCATATTTTCAAAGTGAAATGAAGGAAGCTATTGTAAGAGTGCAACAATGGCCTGTTTCCCCATAATAGGAGGCTCTCCCAGATGATTCTCAGAACCTACATGATGTAATCACTCTGCGTCCAACCATGAACAGGTATTGAGAGGCAAGTACCCCTTCTACTACAGTGGTGTATTTACTAAGACTGCACTCTTCTCTCAACCTGTCTCAGACTGCTTGGTGGGGCTGAAAAAAGAGATAGATTTCAGGAAAGAAGTTGTCAGTCTGAAGCAATTGCTTGCTATAGATGTTGATAATTAGACACCAATAAGCAGACACGAAATCGAACAGGCTGTATTGACAATGCAGATACATGTTCAAGACATCTTCGTGGAAGGAAGCCCCTGCCTTTTCCTGCTAAATCAATTCACCACAATTCCTGGGGTAGTAGAAGTGGCACATTATGACATTGCAAAAAGTGATGTCACATAACTTTGAACCCTGATAACAACACGATAGGTGATGTTGCATGTTATTTGCCCCCGAAGACATAACAGGAATTAATGTCACGGATGCAACAAAACAAGTACATCAAACTATTATGTATAGAATAGTTATTAAATCAGAGAAAATAGTATTTTAGTTACCAACTACACTTTAACTATGGGCAGTGAAGGGTGTTCTCCTCAGAATAAAAAATGCATTAAATGATATGAAACAACAATATGCAAAGATGGGTCTGCAAAATATTTAAGTATTTTCATTGACATATTAAATGTACATGAGTGTACATATATAGAAAGTTTAAATCATGTAACTTCAAGAACAGGTATTCTATAATGTGCTCAGCCAAATTCAAGTTTGTATTTAAATTGGAAAGTAGTCTTCTGTTAATGACCCTTTTCTAAAGGAAAGACCATGTGTTCAGAAAACAGTGAGGCAGTAATGTTCCTTTTCAAAGCAAAGGGGTTTGTTAAAGCCAATCTGCTGTAGAGTAATTTGGGTATCACGCTGCATAACATGGAATTGAACAGCTCCATTGTCTACAGACTCGTGGGCAAATGTATGTTTTCATAAATAACATTAGCTGAAGTCCCATGACATAAGACTACTCAGATTTAACTTGGATTTATGGACTATTCCTAGATTATCATCTATGTACTTCACATGTAAATCTTGTAATTAATGACACACAAAAAGAGGCCAAGTTGCTAACAATAGGGACATTCAAGTCGAAAGATATTGGCATTCCGCAGTCCAAAAGCCTGGTCAAAAATTAACCCTAATGGTATTGATATCTTTGTTTAGCCTATCTCATATGAGATGGAGGAAATGGAGATTGTGTTGAGAAAGAACACTGAACCCTAGTTTACTGATGTGTAAATGACCATTTAAAATGTGGGTTTAAATCTGTCTAATTGTATAAACACTTACAATGCCATCTCCCTGCTCCCTAGTGCCCTACAACTAAAGGTCCTGTGAATTAATGTGACAGTATGCTGCATCCATTCATATAAAATATACTCAAATGCAACCACGTTTTGCAACTGTAATTTTATAATCATAACTCTATAATGCAACATTTTAGAGAAACCTATGAAAATGGGATAGTGTAAACTGTGTGATAGATAGAAACATTGTTTATACAATTGTGGAAATATGTGCCCTAATCTCCATGAATCAGTGGGGTCAGGTGCTGTGAGGGAAGAGCTTAGTAAAACATGAGGTGAGGCCAGAAACTAAGACAAACATTCCCCTGTCTGGCCTTCTTCTCTAAAAGATCCAACAGGAAACAAATGGGGCTTAGATGTGTCATTTTCCTCTATGTCCAGTGGTCGAAGTGGGCAGGGAGTGGTTGGGCATGGCACTCCTCTACTTTTGTTTTGAAGTTTTACTGTTCTTATACTTTTATTTTAAAGAGAAACCTTTCCAGAATAAAAGTGTAGGAAGAAGTTGAAACTTGAACTTCAGTGCACTGCACTAAACATTCCCTTAGGGGTTTGTATAGCACATGGGAGGAGGTATGGAGATGAGATGTGTGGGGAAGGGGGCAGGCTAGCAGGAAACATAGTTCCACTACTTCTTTTTGTACACTTCAGCCACTGCTCGTGTCTAGAGAGCAATTGAATACATTGGCCAATAGAAATCAACTCTACACACCTTTCCCTTTATTGGTGGAGTTTGCTTTGTTTTTAAGCTCAAACACATAGAAAGAAGAGAGACCTGGGGGAAAAAGATAAAGGAGGGAGCCCAACATTTATAAAAACTGGAGTAAACTGCTTTAATGTAAGCTTTATTCTGAGCATTGACTCATCTTTTGATTTCAGTATGGATGTGGGTTTAAAGTAAACATAATTATCTGATGAAAATGATTGTTTAACAGTTGCACAGAAATGTAAAGCAATGTAAATGTATGTGCATACACATAGGCTAAGCTGAATATAAGACCTTGTTTAGAGTGAGTTGCAGTTCCATTTTTCCATTTTAATGCAAGTTTGGAATCACCCATCACATTATTTGGTGTTCCCATATTCAATAAATGAAAATGGTGTTGCAAACCAGCCTGTTCCTTGTCATAGAGTGTGAGGGCCGGCTTGTTACATGCTAAATTATTAAACTGGATGTTGTCCAAACCGAAAATAGAAACTGAAAAGACAAATGTTGAATGTGCATATCTTGGTCAGAGGCAGGTATTTAAGCATTCTTGGACAGGGTGCTGCCCAATTGAAAAATAGTCTGACAGCTGCCATAATATGTCCAGGTACAAACGGAAAATACAATGTATGACAGTTGAACTGCCTTATGTCAGTACAGCCCCACACATGCAATCTTAGATCAGTTACAGCCTCACATTCCAAGTATTTTTCTTAATTGCATATCAAATACAGCTTGGCTGTTAAGGACTTTTTGAGGGGTGCCAGGAACAACAACCCGCTATGTGAGGTGTGGGGGCAGTATGAGAAGGAGCCCCTGGTTTCCACCACAAGACTGGGAACCTTGCACAGGAGACTGCTACATAGCATATGCATCAGTTACTGCCTTTCTGAGGGATCAGAATCGAAAATGTATACTGGAATCCACAGGACTGTTTCAGAGGAACCTGCAGTCATTTGGGCCATGTGTATGCACGACTACAGCTTACCAAGGTGCAATTTGTTAATGACAATACTGCCGCACTCACACTGGATAAGTCATGTACTGCAGAGCAGACACAGGTGCCACGAACCCTGCTTGTATGCCTACTTAGTGCTCTGTATCAATATCCAACCATGTATGGGAAAGCCGGTGAAATCCAAGATGGTATACCACTCTTTCAAAGTCTTGGTCTATATGCGAAAAAGAGTCTGGTAACTGTGCACTGATACACTTGTTCCTGGGATGGTCAGGAAAATTAACCAAACCGCCTAAGCCAAAACCAATGAAAGGGAAAAACATAAATGAATCCAACACAGGGAACAGTCTGGTGTGATATTTTTAGAGAAGTAGAGCAGTGAAAGGTGGAGTGGAGGAGTTGGATGTGTGGAAGGAGAACTAGAGCATGAGAAGTGGTAGGTGCAAGAGAAGGTGGGAGAGCAGGAGAAGCTGGTAGGAAGGGAGGAGGTGGTGGTTCTGCACAAGTTGGAGCAGGAGGAGGTGACAATAAAGGAGGATTTGCAGGTGCAAGAGACTTCCAGAAGAGACAAAGTGATAGAAATTGGAAGGAGGGAGGAAAGGTAGTTGTAGTGGAGAAGAAGTAAACATTAGAGAAGGCGACAGTGGAAATTCCTGTAGAGCAGCAAGAAGATAAAGCATGAGACAACACAAGCCTGCGTATTTTTAGGGTGAAGTAGGCAAAGGAAAGAGTACAGGATGTCAAGGATTAGAGAATACGTAAAGCATCAGGTCAATATGCACAAGTGAGTGTTGGCTCTATGAGGACAAGAGCAAGAGGGGGCTGGGAAGTTATAGGTTCAGAACCCTACAGCAGGGAGGGGAACTAGAATATAATCAGGCAGTGTGACACACTCAGTACACGCCTCATCTATGGGAGACACTGAGGAGTCTCCTCAAGAAAAACCTAGATCTATAACAAGAGGGACTGAAACAACTTGTAAATGCCATCCAAGTTACTCTATCCTTTTGATGCATAGTCACCATATGTGAGGTGCAGCCTCAAACATGTCAGTGCTGCCATCATATGCACAGCAGAGGCTCACAGGCTTTTAAATGTCATATAATGCCAGTGAAGATCTCATATGCAATGCACATGTTTAAGGTTAAGACTCAGATGTCCAGTTGCTGTAATCATATGCCTTGTGACACAGATCAAAATTCTGCTTGATTTTGTTTTTTGGTACAGCCCCTGCAATCCCTTGATTGAGGAGTTGCACCTGCAGCAACATGGGTAGCCAAGGGATTGCCAGAGGTAGCAGTTGATTCCCTTGGCAACCCCTCCAGTGATGATGCGCCTGTTCTTTCCATTAAGGGGAAGATTGGTTTGCCACTTCTGGTAATGCAGAATCAGGACACAGACAACTCACTGTGGTGTGAGGTAAATATTTGCATTTTGGTGCAAAGCCCTTCTCCAATCCTATCGCTCTAGTCCCTATACTAAAAGAAAGAGAAGAGTTCAAAAGGGTGCCTGTCAGGACGTCGTACAAAACAAAGTAACAAAACGATTTTTTAAAAAATGGTTAAGGGCCTCCTACCAAGTTGGCTGGCTTCTGCCCCACACTGGATTGTCCCAATTTATTATCAGGTGGTGAGTCTGAGGTTTTAGCACCATCACTAGTCCAAGAGAGATAAGTTCCAAAGGCTCCTGCCCATGGAAAAAGGGAAAACAAATCTATCAAGGCCTTTGGGCCTGTATTTCAGTTCTGTCTCAAGCAATGTCTCTTTTGCTTAGCGGATCTCTGCTGGTTTGGTATGGGCCCCCTTTAGTTCCTGCACCCCTCTGTGGTCTTATTTTTTATATCGGCTTTTGAGAACATCTCTCTCTCAGCTCCGCTTGCGCTGTTTACTCTCTTGTGCTCTCTCAACCTCTTCAGGCTCTCAGCCCCTTTCACTGTTTCAAGTTTCTCACCCCCTCATTTGGTGTTCAGGTTCTTGCTCCATCTCAGGTGGTGTGGCAACTCAACCCCTCTCTGACCCTTCGCTCTCTCACCCCATTTGGGGCATAAGGAGTCTTGCTCTGATTTGGCTGTACGACAGGTCGGCCCCTCTTGTACCTTTTGGCTCTCTCACCCCAGTTTGGAGTGTGCGGTCTCATGCCCAGTCTTGGCTGTATGGTGGCTCAGTCCCTCTTGGACCTTTTGTTCTCTCACCCCGGACTGGGACCTCTCCGTAATGGCCAGCACTCTTTCTGGCTCCCTGAGCATAACACATACTTGTTTAATGGTGGGGACTTTCTCCGGGGGAGGTGGCAGTACAGTTTCTTCTCTACGGTCCTCTGCGTCCTTGTACAGGCTTCAATTATTCCCGTCGGTCCCTACGGGTGCCGGTCGACCACCTCTTTGGTGGCCACACCACTTCTCATTATAGCAGGCCTGAGCTTCTAGAGATACAGGTCTGGCAGCAGGTAGCAGCGCTCTGCAGGCTTTCTCACTCTTTAGCGCACCACACCGACTGCGCAGGATGTCTCCCCGACTCCACCTCGAAGGGGGGCTGGCCTTCCTCTGCGCCTTGGCTCCACAGGCTGGTAAGTGGCACTTCAGCTCACTCTCTCTTTCTTCTTCATGTTGGTATGGTGCACCTTTGATCTGCATCTCTGAAAAGAGATGAAGCAATCCATTGGTTTTCTGATGACAACAGCACTGGGTCAGAAACCAAGCCAGGTGACCATTCTCACAGTGATTTGGTGAAATCCCTAAATAAGCAATGAAGACAATGGATTCCTGAAGATAGGGGAGGGAGATAGATATCCCTGCTAAGCGATGGTCTATCCTCTAAGGTGGCTTTCCTTGCCTTTTTGGGCTGTTAGCCATAGCAGAATCACCTGCCTAGTACCAAAGGGTGTGGCTTTCCCTTGGGGAAAGGAGACGAGTTGTCTGGATTCGTCACATAGTTCACACTGTAGAGTCTGAACTAGTTTTAGTGCATTCTGTGGCAGACATACACACAAATTGGTGTGAGAATGGTTTGCAGGGCTTGTGATGTTGCTAAGCTGTTGTACAATTGCTTTGAGAAATTCCCCCAACGTGATCATGAAGGAGGATTTTCTTCTCTGCCCTTCACTGCTGTAACATCCTTGTGATTAGGGTTCTTGGTTGTAAAAAAGAAAGTTGTGGATTCCCACCAACATGTCTTTATCTGTTTTTGATTCTTGCCAAACCTTCTTAATTCGCTGATCTGTTCTATGTTCCTGCTTCTGCCTTCGCTGGTACTTGCCTGAAACCTACAGCTACCTGGAACTCTTGATCTACTGTGCTATAAATTGACATTTAGTTACTCTGGGGTCGTACCAGTGGCAGTGGTGGGGTGAGGCCATGGGGATTTGTTCTCACCCTCCCGGCTCAACAGAAACATTTGCCTCTCTGAAGATTAAAGGAATAGTGCGCTCAACAATATTATTGTCCTAAAACATGCATTAAACATAATTTTAATGAAGGTTCCTATGTAAACTTTTGAGCAAACATCAAAGAGTTTACATGGGAGCATCCATTTTGCCATTTCAGGCAGCCTCCACAGCTCAAGTTAAGCTCTGCCCTGGTGGCACTAAATAAGCAGCAAAAGCCCCCTACTGGGAGCCTTTGCTTACTGCGGCCAGCGCAGAGCTGTACATGAGCTTGGGAGGCTGCCTTCACTTTCATTTTATGTTTTCAGTGCTCCCCAAGCCCAGGGGAGCACAGAAAAGATTAAATGAAAGTGAAAAAAGCAAAGGCGCAGCATTTATAAATACACCATTGTTGTATTTCTGATTGCTGTGGTTGGAAAACCACAGCAATTGTGGTGCTGGCCCTTTAAGGGCGCGCACAGACAGTGTGACGTCTCACTCCGTTGCGTGCCTCTATAAATAAACGGGACGTTCCGGCGGCATCAGAGCCACTGGGGAGCCCGCACTACCAACACTGTGTCTGTGTGTCTGTGTTCGGGGAGTGGGGGGGCTCACCTGGTGGCGGTTCTGCGAGACCTCTAACAGTGGCGACGAGCTGCAGATCATCACCCGGGAAAGGCGGTAACTCTCATGTGTGCGCGAATGATCTATTGTGAAGCGCACTTCACAAAGCATGCCGTGGAGAGGGGACTGATCCACGCAGCCAGCGGACGTTTTGATCAATAGGCCCTGGGAGGTCGCAGCTTCGTACAAAGCGACAATGAGCCATCCAGGCTACATTTTTGGACACTCTTGTGGCGGACAGCCACAGGATGCAGTGACTGCATTTTGGAAGTGAATTTTCAGTTTCACTCTTTTTCATCAAGTGATTGGGTGTGGAGCCAGGGAAGGCCTGCTGTTTTGTGTACACCGTGGGCCCACCATGCTCAATTTTTGGGACCTCTACACTGCCTGGCATCTGCTCTGAAATATTGAAGAACGTTGTGACTGTAGGGTTGCCATTGGCCACATATGGTGTCCGTCTACTGCTGAAGGACTACCTGCAAAAAGGGGTGGTGGTGAGTTGCTGCCCCTATTATTCTCTTACATCTGGGGTGCATGTGCGCTCGCCATCATGAGCCAAGAACAAGCTGCAGCCGCTGACCAACACCAAGCCGCTCAAGTAGTGGGCCAAGAGCCACCACCAGTACTACCACAAAGACCACTGCCCAAACCACCTGGTGCCCTGTCGCCAATACCTGAGTTTGATATCTTGGGCACACCATTGAGTTTGGGGCCAAGGTGGAAGATGTGGATGGACAGGTTAGTAATGTACTTTAGGCCCACCATGGAGACTAGTGATGACAGTAAGTTGGCCACCCTTCTGTACTGTGCTGGCCCTGCGGTACATGAGGTGTTCCTGTCCCTGCAACTAGCAAATGGGTCATAAGCGGCAGCCAAGGATGCTCTCCACAATCATTTTCTGCCCATGGCAAATGCAGATTACGAACGATTCCTCATGGGTGCAGCATGCCAAAAGGACGATGAGACACTAGATGTGTTTTATGGGAGGGTGCACAGACTGGCAGTCCCCTGTGCTTGGAATGACCCCGAGACAATGATCAGAAATCACCTCATCCAAGGGTGTGTGTCTGGCAGGTTGCGCCGTCAGATCCTGAGGGAGCCGGAAATCACCCTTCCCCACATCCTAGAACTGTGGAGGTGCCATGAGGTCTCTGAGTTGCGGGCGACTAGTAATGGAGGCAGGAGTGCGCCCCAGCAAAGGAGAAGACATCTGTGCCATGGACGGCGGCCGAGGGTCTAGATGCCCAGCTGGCAACCAAGGAATGAGAGGACAATCAGTAATCAACTCATGTCTGAAATGTGGGTTTGACCTCCCACATCCGGTGGAGTGCCCGGCCATAGGAAAGTCCTGTAGCCGCTGTGGAGGAGCTGATCACTACGCCCACATGTGTAGGGCTGGAACACCGACAGTTGTTCCCAGAGGGCCAGTCCAGACGAGCTTCTTCCGCCAACAGCGATCATCAAACGTGGCTCAAGTGGACCAAGGGGACGACGCCAACGGTCCTGAGGAAGAAAAGGAAGAAGAAAATGTATTCTTCTTGTCCATCGTGGGCGTCCTGAAATCCAACTCCAAGCTGCAGCCCAGGTGTAATGTCCTGGTGAATGGGGATTCGATACCGATGCTGGTGGACACTGGGGCATCAGTTAACGTAATGGCCAGGGAACATTATGACACTATGCAATCCCCACCTGGCCTGTCTGCACCGAAGGTGCGCAACTTCACATCCATGGGGGGGAACAGCCAATCCCATTGGATGATGCATTTGTCGCAAATGTGAAGTATGGCGAGACAACAATCCGGGCCAGGTTCTCCGTCACACCAGTGAGTAACAACACCCTACTGTGCTGTGCTGCGGCAGAGGCTCTTGGCATCGTAACCTTTGCGTACTCAGTGTACCTAGACGACATCCAGGTGTTATTAGACAAGCACTCACCTCTGTTTGAGGGCATAGGACAGATGGCTAATGAACCTGTCCGGCTACATATAGATGAGCCCATCCAGCCGGTGGCGCTCAAAAATCGACGAGTGCCCTTCCACCTCAGAGACATGGTGGATCAGGAACTAGATAACCTCGTCAAGCTGGACATCATCGAAAAGGTGGAGGGCCCTACCCCATGTGTCTCTTCTATTGTGATTGCCCGGAAGCCCAAGCAGCCTGATCCGGTGAGAATCTGTGTGGACTTGCGCTTGCCCAACAAGGCGATAAAACGGGAGAGACACCTAACCCCCACTATTGACAACATCATAACTAAGCTGCAGGGTGCTAGGTTCTTTTCCAAGCTGGGCCTCAGGGCTGGGTACCATCAAGTGGTACTCTACCCCGAATCAGGCTACATCACCACTTTCACCACTCACCGGGGACTGTATAGATATAAAAGGCTCCGTTTTGGGGTCTCCTCAGTGGCAGAGGTGTTTCAAAATATCATCAGAGGGGCCCTTGTGGATCTGGAAGGGGTACTCAATATCAGCGATGATATTCTGGTATTTGCAAGGTCGGAGGCTGACCACCTGGCCCATCAAGCGCCTATGCTCCCTGGGACTCACATTGCACAGAAACTAGTGTGAATTTCTCAAGACCACTATTGAGTTTTTCGGCTTTGTCTTCAAGCCGGATGGAGTGTCCCCTGATCCGCACAAGGTAAGAGACATTAAGGAGGCCAGGCCACCGGAGAATGTGGCTGAGGTGAGGAGCTTTCTGGGCATGTTACCTACTGTGGCCAGTTCAACCGGAACCTAGCTTCCCGCTCTGAGCCGCTGCGGACACTAACAAGGAAGGATGTAACCTGGCAGTGGGGGCCGCTTGAGCAGGCTGCCTTCGATGACATTAAGGGCACCCTCACTGCTGAGGACACCATGGCATTCTTTGACCCAGCTCTACAGATGGAGATAATCGTAGATGCCAGCCCCTGCGGCCTTGGAGCGGGCCTCACGCAGGTAGGGGTTGATCAAGAAGTCTGCCCGATAGCAGATGCCAATAAGGCGCTCTCCGAGACTGAGCAGCGGTACTCGCAAATTATGCGGGAGGTGCTGGCGGTGCTGTGGGGCTGCAGACACTTCAGCCTCTATAACCTGGAAAGGCAATTCACGGTGGTCACAGCAACCCCTACTTCCCATACTGGCGGGTTCTTCTTCCAAACGTCCGGTGATGATAGAGCGATGGATACTGGTGCTCCTAGAGTATGGTGTGTCACTGATCTACCACCCGGGCAGCAACAACGCTGCTGACTATCTCTCCAGGTACCCGAGAGGGGGTGGTCAGCCGTCTACGTGCGTGGAGGAGGCGGATGAGCATATATGGCTGGTGATCAAGGCGACCACGCCGAATTCTGTGCAGAATGGAAAAACTGGAACAGGCATCAAGGGCAGATGAGTGTTTTGGGATACTGAAGGCGGCCATGGAACATGGAGCCTGGAAAACGGTGATGGAGTCGCTGGCTCAGAGGACAAATGAGGCAAAGGTGGCCCTGGAACAGCTCTGGCGGGTTCGCGAAGAACTGGCATTCTCGGACTCAGGACTGTTCTCTGAACTAGAAAGGAAAGTGGAGGAGTTTGTGGCCTCCTGTTTGTGGTGCCAGACAGCCTCACCAGCGCAGCATGAGCCAACCATCGAGACCATGCCCAGAGGAACAATGCCGTGGGAGGTGGTCCACGACTAGTGGCACCCACTTCCTAGTGGTTGTGGATGAGTGGTCCCGATACCCGGAGATAGAATTTGTGGACTCTGTGGCGTTTGAAAGAGTGGTGGTAGCACTGGAGAAGATTTTTGCCACACATGGACTGCCCAATGTACTATGCTCTGACAACGGGGCCCCGTTCCAGGGCGAGAGCTTCGCTGACCTCATTAAAGAGTATGGCATCCACCACAGGAAGGTCTCTCTGCTGTGGCCTCGTGAAAACGGTGAAGCGGAGCGGATGATGCGCACGCTGAATAAGGTATTCCATATTGCACAAGGAAAAGGCGAGTGCCTGCAAAGGGCACTATATGTGTTCCTGCGAGGGTATAGGGCCACTCTGCATTCATCCACAGGAGTGGCGCCAGTGGAGGCACTATTCCAGCGGTGCCCAAGGGACATAATACCGGAGGTGGGGGAGCGAGAGCCGGCCGTCATTAACAATGACCAGGTGGAGGAGGAGAGAAGGGCACGGACAGAGATGGAAACCGCCCGGAGAGGCCTAAGACTACCAAGGCTCGCCCAGGCGATGAAGTGCTGGTGAAAAATCGTTATATATCTCACCTATGAGCCAGCTCCATTAGATGTGGTGGCGGTCAAGGATTCCAGGGTGACCGCATCTGATGGAACAGCATCCCTCACCTGGAATGCCAGCTTCTTTAAGAGACTGGGTGAGCCAAGGGCAGAGACTATGGTGGACATGGACCTGGAGGAGGCACCAGATGAACGAGGGGGACATTCCGTCCAGGCGGAGTTCCTGACCCATGAGGTGCAAGGCGAAGAAACACCGGTCAGAAAGACAGGCATGAGGTAGCCCCTGAGGACAGGGTGAGGGAAACCTGCCGATGTTACGGACTATGTCACGGACTAAGTGAGGGCTGTTGTGTGATGATGACTCCTGAGCCGGTGGAGCATGGCGCCACCTGGGGATCCAGGGTGGATACTATTAAACAAGGGTATCTGGGGGTTGTTTATATTGTGTGCTGTGATGGTTAGTAGTTAGGTCCTCCTTTTCAGTTTGTTGTTATAGAAAAGGAGGAGTGTGGTGCTGGCCCTTTAATGGTGCGCACGCAACAGAGTGACGTCTCACTCCGTTGCGTGCCTCTATAAATAAACAAGGTGTTCCCGGCGGCATCAGAGCCACCAGGGAGCCCGCACTACCAACACTGCGTTGGTGTGCCTGTGTTCGGGGAGTGGGGGGGCTCACGGGGTATCGGTTCTCCGAGACCGCTAACAGCAATCACAAATACAACAATGTTGTATTTCTGACTGCATTGGCTTGTTTTCGCAGGAGACTCCAAGCAAAAGCCGCCACAGTCAGAAATACAACATTGTTATATTTCTAAATACATCAGCATTTAGAAATACAACAATGTTGTATTTCTGAATGTGGCGGCTTTCACTTTGAGTCCCCTGGGCTCCCCGGGTTGTTGTATTTCCGAACGCTGCAGTTTTCTTCCTACCATTCTGGGGCTCCAGGAAACGTAGAAAGAAAAACGCAGCATTTTTAAATACAACAACGTTGTATTTAGGTTTGCTGTGGCTTCAGCTTTCATTCTCCTGGGCTCCACCGACTGCTGAAGTCACAGCAAACATAAATACAATGTTATAAATGCTGCGCTTTTCTTTCTAAGTTAGAAAGAAACCTGCAGCATTTATTTCACAGTGCTTTCAGAAAAGAATTAAATGTAAAGCACTTACCAGCAGCAGCTTGTGTTAATCTCTGCTCTATGGCAATAATGAAGCAAAAGCCACCTGCTGGTAGCTTTTGTGTATTACAGGTGGCTGGCCTTAGCTTCATTAGTACTGCAAGTTCAGAAATGTGTCATTTGCTCAAAACTCTACATAGGAACTTTGTTTAAAAATATTTTATGTATATTTTTGATTATGGGCCATATTTTTAGCCAATAAAATGTTTGTAGCACTATCCCTTTAAGCATGAACACCTGGAAAATAACCCAGGAAGGAGCATTTACGATACTGTTGCAAGCAAAGTATAAAAGGTGTAAAGCTTTCGACCTAAAAAGCTGTGCACACATATTGCCGATTCCTACACAGTACAATCTTAACAAGCAATTTTAGTGGTATTGTGGGTAAGCGTCTTGTTCCTGATCCTAACTATCTCGATTTGAATCCCGTCTTCGGCAGCATGGCACTGTTTGATGCATTCCGAACGCACTCAAATAAATGAAGGGCGAAAATGAATTGCCCCCGTGACAGTTTTTGCTGAATTCCAGATCTAGGAAAATCCAACCCAATGCCAACACTGGCTCTACTACTTCCACCCTAAGCTTCCCAACCCTTAAACAGGTATCTACTGGTTGTGGTGCTTTTATTTAGGGAAACCAAGAAGTTATTTTCCCAGAGTCCTACTAAAACGAATTTGTGCCAACTCTAATGGAACTGGGTATCCCTTCTATAAATTCAATTAGGAGGGAGGTTTTCACTTTGTTGTGGTGAGTGATGACATCCAGCTACTCCTCCATTCAAAATGTCCCTGTCTGGAGGGAGACTACATACATATAATTTTCACTCCAGATTAACGAGCATTCCTTGAAACAGAGCTAATGTATACCTGGAGCCTCCTATCCATCCCCTACACAAGCATGGAGTGGGAGCCCAAGAGCAAGGAAGTAGGAAGAGTGTGTGTAGAAGTTCAAATTGAAAAAGGGAATGCGAAAAACAGTAAGTAGATAAATATTTCAGATATAATCCAAGTGATTCCATTTTAATGCAAAGGATTGATGGCAAGTACCATGCTGAGGGGAAAGATGATCCTCATGTTAATTGCTTAGAGGATAAGTGCTGGGATGCAGGCTATGTTTTTTGTCTCGCTCTGTACATCCCATGAAAGCTGTGCAAAGGGATGACATTATATCACACTTTAATGTTACCACGTGTCAAGGTACTTCTGCGAGTAAAAATTAAGATGAAGTCTAAATTTCGATACTGCCTTCACCATTCCATGTGGGAAAGTATTATGCCACTGTGCTAAAGTATCATGCCACTGTGCTAGTGCATGGCATAGTTAAAGTTAAGTCGAATGTCTATGGAGTTTCAGAAAATAACTTTTCTTAATAATTACTCTGAAAAATGTCATGAAAAAAATCTAAAAATGGTTCCAAAATAAAAATTCAGAACAATTATGCATGGCTTCATATTTTTAAAAACATTTTGTTTGGATTGTATTTTGAACAGCTTTTAACTATATTTCAAAATTGGTCACCGATTTTCAAAATGTTGGCATGCACCTAGATATTATGATGAATTGGTGCACTGAAAACATAATTGAAAATAGAGGTGACAAATTTAAAGATATTCATGTCTTAAGATTTATCTATATATGACTTGTGCTCAATGAAAATGCCTCTTTTACACAAACTGTACATGTACGTGTAAAGTATGTACATTTCGTACATGTACACTACTACATATATATATGAAAACTCACGTCAAAGTTAGGACTGACTTTGATGTCAGTGTTCTTATGTATACAAGATGTATTGACAATATAAATTGAGTACATGTACAACATGTAAAACTCATATGCATCACATCAAATTTAGAGCTTACTTTAATGTGAGCTTTTATATATAGCAGGCATGTAATATAATAGCAGAATTAATTTACAATGCATATATCATCTGTACACCTACGTAGAGGAGATATACATTTCATACATGTAAACTAATTTACATTTAAAAACTCACACTAAAGCCCTGACTTAATTTGATGTCAGCTTTCAGGAGATGTAAATAACATTCTTGTACAAAATGTAAAATTTGTAGGCTACCTATACGCATTGAAATCTCACATTCAATTTAGAGCTCAAATTTTAATGTGAGCTTTCATTTATATAGGAGGCGCATAACACAATATCAGAATCTATGTATGTGTGGAAGATGTACATTTCTTATACATACACTAATATATCGTCTGAAATCTCAGAACTGACTTTGATGTCAATTTTCAGGAGATGTAAATTGCACAATATATCACCTGTACAACTCTTACACACCTTCTATACATATATAAACTCACAAGAAAGTGAAACCTGACTTTAATGTGAGATTATGTACATATAGGAAGCATATAGGTCATGTGCATTTCATGACTTTATATCCAACACTCAAACACTACATATATGTCATACATTCACATGCCAGACATTTACACATCAAACATTCATACGCCTTATACCACAAAATCTTACAACACATACACTTATGACACACACTCATGACGCATGTTCGGTATGACACACGTACATATGGCATACGTGCATTGGACATGTACATTTGACAGAAACATATGACACTCACACTTAGGAGACACTTTTTATGCCACATGCTCTTTTACTACATACATTCTTATAACACTCACACTTACTACACACACTCTCTTACAAAAATGTTTTTATATGTATATGAAACATATTGTAGATGTAAATTAGGTACACTTAGGAACTGGAAAACATGCATATGCTGGACAGTTCCACACAAACACTCTTAGACCATACTCTCTTAAGACACACAGTGGGCCTCATTACGACTTTGGCCGTAGCCATGCCCTAATAAGAGCAATACTGCCACCAAAAACTGGGTCCGGGTTCTCTGAATGGGGAATTACCGGGCTATTCCAAGTTTGGAGGGCCCAGTAATTCCTCCTTCAGGGAACCCGGGCCCAGACCTTCCCCATTCCCATTCCCATTTGAGCCCCCATAGGGCTCAATGGGAATGGATGCAGGGAGCTAACAGCGGGCCGATTACGACTGGCCCATTGTTAGCTCCCTGGTCCCTCGTGGGACCCGGTAAGGACGCCTGGCTTTGGGAACCTCGTAATGAGGCGGAATGGGTTTAACAGGTCCGCCTCCAGTAGCGGCACCCGTTAACCCATTCCGCCAGGGTCGAAATGAGGTCCACAATCTTATGAAACATGCACTTATGACACACACGTATGCCACCCAGATGCCTCTATACATAGAAGAAGAATTGGACCTGTTCTACAAGATCTCAACATGTATGTGCATGAACTATTACATGTACACTAAAATGTTAAAGGTATTTGTATCGCGCACCGTCACCACCAAAGTGGTCCCCAGGTGCTCTGGTGGATCTAAAAAGGGGTGTTTGGAAAAAAGGCGGGCGTGGGGGGCTAGTAGGGTGCAGTGGGAATAGGAAAGTGAGAGTTGCGACTTCCTGTTGGCAGCTTCAGTTCGGTTTTCACCGTTCGCTGAGCTTGAGTGTGGTTTTCGGGTCGGTACGACTTCCCATGTGCTGTTGTGAGGGGTTATGTGTTGTTAGTCTGTTGTTGCAGTGTGGTGAAGTGTGTGCGGATTGCTGTGCAGAGAGGTGGTTGTGTGAGTTTCTGTATGAGAAGAGTTTGTGGAAAGTTGAGGTTTTAGAATTGGGTAAACAGGTTTTTTCTTACCTCTTTGTCTTTGCATTTCTGTGCTTAACATTATTATTAGTCTGTGTGCATGGTATTGTTGTTTGTCCACTTACTTGGTGGGCATGTTGAGGAGTGGCAGTTTTCCTCTTTGTTACTCTATTGGTATGGCTACCTGGCTGGTGCAGGGATGTTCCCTGCTCTGGGTTGGCGATGATTGGGATAGAGGGTTCTGGTCAATCCCTGCCCATTCATTGGGGGTCCTTACCTACCTAAGATTCCTCTGTGGACTAGTAGTATGTGGACATGGGTTGTTGGGGTGACCACCCGCCGGCTTCCAGTTAGGGAAAGTTAAGTTAGGGTCATGGGCTACTTCTTAGGCTTCTTGTTTCCCGTTGGGTGCATGCTTCCTGGTCATTTCCTTCTGGTTCTGGAGCAAAGAGCTAAGGTTTGAGTAGTTTCCTGAATTCCAAATGATCCCTTGTGTTGCATATGTTTTTTGGTAGGCCATTCCAGGTTATTGCTGCCAGGTGCGAGAAAGATGACCCTCTGAATTTTCTTTTATTGTATGGCTTTGGTTCTAAGCGAATGTCGTTGCTTTATCCGAGTGGTCTTGTTGGATGGTAGACGGTTATTTTCTCTTTTAGGAACTCTGCTCCTTGGCCGTGGATTGTTCTGTGTGTTATGCACATTGGGGCTCATTACAAGTTTGCCGGTCCGGGAACTACGGCACCCCGCGAGCACAGCAGGCCGGATGCACTAGCACCATTCTGAATGGTGCCGGTGCATCCGAACTCCCCATTCCCATTCAGCCCTATGGGTTGTAATGGATTCCGGTCCCTGGCAATGAGGACATACAGGGTCCACCAAGGTTGTAATGGCCATGTATGTCCCCATTGCCAGATGCCCGAAAGAAATGCAAGTTTCGGCAGCAGCCTGCCGGTTTTACCGACAAGGCTACCACCGAACTTGTAATGAGGCCCATTGCTTTGAATTTTATTTGCTGTTTTATTGGTAGCCAGTGTAGCATTTTCAGCACCAGGGTAATATTTTCTATTTGTAGTACTTTGAGCAGGAGTCTGGCTGCAGCATTTTGGATGCGCTGAAGTTTCATTAATAGTTGTTCTGGTATTTCTAGGTATAGGCTGTTGGCGTAGTCTGCTCTGGACATGATAAGTGCTATCATGGTGAGTGTTTTGTGGGTGAAAGAAAGGAATGGTAGGAACCTTTTTACCACATGTAGGTTGCAGCGTTTACTTGTGGCTCAAGTGTTGGTTCTCTGTCCATCAAGATTCCCAGGTTTTTTACTATCCTACCGTTGATGGGGTCAGTGCTGTTCCAAGTTCCATCGGCCATGGGATGTAGTGATTGTTCGTCCCGCTTTTGGATATGATCATTATTTCTGTTTTGCTCGGGAGGAGTTTGAGGCTGTTAGTGTTCATCCAGCCCTAGAGTAGGCAGTCTTCCAGCGTTGTGTTTCCTTCCTGTGTATCTTGTATTTTGCAGACAGTCTGTGTGTCATCAGCGTAGTTGTAGCAAGTGAGGTCATGTTCTTTAATGTGCTTGATTAGTGGCACCAGGTATATGTTGAAAAGCACTGGGGATAAGGAGGATCCTTGTGGTACTCCACAGGTGGATTTTATTGGGTTTGATTGGAAAGGTTTGAGCCATACAGTTTCAGTTTTGTTTGTTCTGAAGGATTTTATCCATAGTAGGGTTAGGTCGGTGATTCATATTTCTTCCAATCTTCCGATTAGTATGTCATGGTTGACTGTGTCAAATGCTGCAGAGAGATCCAGAAGTATTAGAGCTGTGCTTTTGTCTGCATTAGCCTTTAGATTGTCCCAGATTGAGAGCAGTGCCATTTCTGTTCCTCTCATTGTTCTGAAGTCTACTTGTGCTTGGTCCAATAGTAGGTGTTCTTCCATGAATTAGTGTGTTATTCTGTGGATGTATGTTTTGAGTAGTTTCGTTGGGTATGAAATGTTGGAGATGGGTCAGTAATTGGAGAGGTCCTCCACGTTTCCTACTGTTTCCTAGAGGAGCCGCTTGTTGTATGCCAATTCGAATGATCTCGGTACTTTCCCTGTTGAAAGTTGTAGAGGAGCAGCTGAATGCCTCTGCAGGAATTCCCCTACTGCATGTATGTTGGAAGCCTGAAACTGCACCATGCTTCACATCAGTAGTTGTGACCATACCACGACGAGTATTCGAGACAAGGTAGTCATTAAGAAAGCCATACCAGATGTATCTCTGAAGAGATGACAAACTCTTGGAAGAGGTCCCCGAACGAATATGAAAAGAAGAGAAAGAGAAGTTGGTGACATCACAAGAGTGAGAGTGATGCACTAAGAAGAGCAGCTGAAGAAGAAAGTGTATGGACCTTTTAGAAACTGATGATGAAATAAGGAATCGAGTGAAAATCGTTATGCAAAAAAGAAGATTGCACATGTGAAGAGCACTGCAGAAAATGCAAGACGTTAAAAAATTGTACAGATGCAGCAATGCAAGTAGATAAAATAATCTTAGAAGAGAGCTATATGTAGTGAATAGACTGCAGGCAAAGCCACCATTATATACTGTTGGACATAGGTGTCACGATTTAATAAGTTCAAACCCACGGAGAAAAAAGGATCAAGAGCTGTGTGTGTCGCAGCAAAGAATTAGCTGGAGATCGCAGACTTGAAGGGTGAAGCTATTTGGCTTGGTATCAAAGCTGAAGCAGCCAAGAACTGGTTATCTATCCATGAAGAACAGAGACTGTGAGCCGTTGAATTATACATCGTTAAGGTGCAAAGAAGGAACACCATGAGTGGCAAGTTTATTAATTCAAGACAAATAAATGCTATAAAATGGGCTGAATTGCGGTCTCCTGTCACGTGAGCCCAGGATGGAAATAGGAGTTAGGCATGCAGACTAGAACTGTGATAAGAGTGTACCCATACTCCCTTTTATTTCAAAGAGAAGAGAATCTACTGCAATGCCAAGTTCAAAGACAGTCTGCATGGCAGAAGGCATTGGCAATGAGAGATGAGGGGCTAATTGGGTGGGAAGCAAAGTCATGTCCACCTCCCAGCACCTAGGTATGAGTTTACGTGCTGCTAAGAAGCTGAATGTTCCAGACATGGCAGGAGCATGCCAATCAATTGTAGAGAGCCATATAACGAAGGGCCTTATAGTTTAAGAACCAATAGTATTCTGTGTACTTAATAAATGTTGAAGATGGCTTGCACTAGGAGTGGGCATAAGTTGTCCACCTGACTATAGAGACCCAGTCACAACCTGTTCCTGTATAGAAAGTATACTTAGAGGTTCCCCTTGAGCCAACCACAACACCCAGTAGGTTTTCCTTATTTGCCACATAGTATGACGTCACTTATGACAAACATTTAGTACTTAAGTGTATTTTTATGTGATTTGCATCGAGAGCTCGAACGGATGTCCGTTGTAACTCCCTGTTTTAGACAATTGATATTAAAACAGTCGGATGACACTTTGCCAACTTCCTGAGTCGGTCTGATTATTTGATGTAAGAGTTATTCTGCATCCTATCCATGCATGACATGTTACTGATTAAGGACATTATGTTCAAAGTTATTGGTTGAAAAGATTTCTATAGTATTCCATGGGTGTTCCTTGTGTGATGATTGATTTGTGTATATCTGGGGGGGGGGAAGGGATCCATGGGAGAGCCAGCTGTGTTGCTATTGCTTACCTGCTTGACAAATGTCTCCTTTGATATTTGGGGGAAGCTTCATAGTTTGTTCTGGCAGTCCTCGGATGGCTGGCTAGGCTACTGTTGTAGTTGCTTGTCTGCTTTGTATGATTTGTTGGTTGGTGCTGATTTTGTTTTTGAAGTGGTCTGCGAGGTTGTCACATAATTTCAGTGAAGGTGTTGGTGTGTTGCTGCAGCCCAGGGGGTTTCTCATTTCATTTGATTTTAAAGAGTTCTTTTTGGGTGTTGGCGGCTTGTCGTCGTAGTATTTTTATTTGGCCTTATGGATTTCCTTTTTGTATGAGTGGATATGTCATTAAAATGGTAATTTCTTCACCAGGTCGTTTATCCCCCTCCATTCTTGCTCCAGCTTCCTGTTTTTTTCTTTTCATGGCGCTGAGTAGCGGGGTAAACCATTTTAGGGTCTTTTTCCCGATGGGGTGAAAGGTTTTTCCACTATAAGTATAAAAACTGCCATCAATGTCAGGACTAAATTTGATGTTAATTTTCATACTTATAGAACACATATACAAGATGCAAACTGCCCAAATGTATGAAATGTATGCCGTATGGCTTGTATGCCATACTCTCATACTCTGATAAACTCATACAGCAAACACTATTACATACACTTATACAACATACCTTACTCTGTGGGGGAGTAAGCTGTATGCCATACACCCCCACAGAAATACAGAATGTAAATATAACCATTTTCATTTAAAGTGTTGAGATTACTCTCACAAAAGTTATACACTACAAAGAGTGGGAATACCATAGTTGAGTCTCAAACACTTACTGTATTCCGCTACAAATCCAACCATAAAACTTGGAAATGTAAACAGTCACTTCAAACCTGCTGCTTTTGACACAGTGGGCCATTCCCTGCTTCTGGACTCTCTTTCCTCTTTTGGTTTTCGTGGGTCTGTTCTATCCTGGTTTTCGTCCTACCTATCTAACCGTACTTTCGCTGTCTCCTGGGGGGGCAATACCTCTCCTCCTCTTTCTCTCGATTACAGAGTCCCTCAAGAGTCAGTCCTTGGTCCTTTTCTATTCTCTTTGTACACCTCTTTTCTTGCTCCTATTATTTCATCCTTTGGAGTATCACACCACTCCTATGCTGATGATACTCAGCTTTTTCTTTCCTTCTCATCCTTCACGCCTGACATTCATCACACTCTTTCATCTTGCCTTACTGCCATTAAATCCTGGATGACTTCTCACTTTCTTACTCTAAGTGCTGGAAAGACTGAAGTCCTATTCTCTCCCGCCAATATTCTCCTGTCCCCGTCTCCTGTGCCTTCTATTTCTTTTCCTCCCTCTAATCTCCCCATCTCCCTCACTACTCGCAATCTTGGTCTTTATTTAGACTCTAATGTTTCCTTTGCCCATCATATCTCTCTCACGTCGTGCACCTGTAGATTTCATCTTTGCAATACATGTAAAATTCGCCCATTTCTTACTTTTCACGCCTCAAAGCTTCTTGTATCTTTGCTAGTATTCTCCCGACTCTTCTACTGCTGTGTTCTTGTCTTTTGTCTTCCTTGTTCACGCCTTGCTCCTCTTAAATCAATCTATCATTCTTTTATTCGCTCACTTTGCCTTCTCTCTCATCGTGGCTCAATTTCTTCTTCTCTTGCCTCACTTGGGTGGCTTTCTTATTATTCTCAGCTCAAATACAATTTCCTTTGTCTAGTTTTCAAATCTCTCTACGGTTTTACCCCTGACTATCTTGCATCTCTGCTCTCATTCTTTTCTTCCCGTTCTCTTCGTTCTGCGGGTCTTTTTCGACTTACTATTCCTCGTGCCCCCCTGTGCTCAATCCCGCTTTCGCTTCTTCCAGCTTCTTGCTCCTCTCCACTGGAACCTTCTTCCTCTATCTCTTCAATCCATTACCTCTTATTCTCTGTTCCATTCTTCTTTAAAAACGAATTTGCATCAGTCGTCTGATTGATTGATACTGGTTGATTGTTCTATGTAAAGCACTTTGGTTAAAGGTGCTATATAAAGTATAATAAATACAAATACAAATGCATACCACTACACATCCAACCTTAACACTCACGTCATGTCTTAGGCAGGTTACAACAATACTATCGCTGAAGAGTGTGTTAAGGTTGGGTTTTTAGTTGCATGGTGTGAGTGTTTATACTTAAGAGTTTTATGGCTGAATTTGTAGTGGTGTACTTTGAGTGTTTGCACCTTAACTGCGTTATTCCCACTCTTTGTAAGCTTTGACGTTTTGTGAGATTCACTCTAAATCCTGATTTAAAAATGTGTTTTGATATTATACAGTATGATTAAATATAACAAGCAGGAAGCACAACTTCCTTCTTAAGGCAGAGAATCCTTAAGGGCAACAGTCTGAGTTGTGAAAAGACAACACTCTTGATCTTGCCTCCGTGTCTCCCCTGCCACTGTGGACAAGGTAAATCAAGAATTGCGAAATGGAGAGCGAGAGGGTGGCTTTCATTTCTGAAGCCACAAACAAACACGCGCGCACTTTCTCAAACAGACCCTTAAATGCCCAGGGAGCAGCCATCATTAGCCGTGTCAGACTCTGTGAATTTAAAGTACCGCTGGTGGAATGGAGCCTTCAAACAACAGACACGCCATGCATTTAAAGCACATGCACATTAAACCACCAAGTACTGCCTGGGCAGAAGAAATGATGAAATGGAAGACCGGAAGCAGCCAGCCATAAATAAATGAGCATCGACCTGAACATGAAAGTGAAGATTAAAACATCCTCATATTGTGGGCTGCTTTACAAATTCGGTGGGCTGTACCTGCTTAGATTTTTAAATATTTCCCGGTGGTGAAAGAGAAACCAGCACTCTCACAATCTCACTTGGAAATGCACTGGAGATTTTAAAAATATTAAAATGTGAATTTAGCTGTGGTGTGGGGAAGGGAGAAGACTAAAGCTTTTGATAATTTCATGGGTTGAGCTGGAGTGTTATCACAAAGTACACCCCAACTGTCAGAAGGGCCATTTGTATTGACACATGCCCAAACCCCAATAAAAGGCACATGGCACACATATTGTAATGCACAGTAGCTCCGTAGTCTCAGGTGTATTCTCCCAGGGGTAAACCTCTGTATTTGTGTTTTCTCTTTGACACACAAGTCCGAACTTTCTGAGTAAGTTGTCTTGAATTGTGTGGTTGTGTTTCAGCAGGATCTCCAGTTTTTCTTTTAGAAGACTTTAGTGAGACTGTATCCAAAGGTTTACCCAGGTATTGAATTATATTTGGCTGCCAATCAATCACAAGGACAAACTGAACGTGGGCTGGCAGACAGGACTAGAGGTCATCAGAGTGCAGACCTTCACTGGAAGGATAGCTCAGGGGCAACGTGCTCGCCTTGGAAGCAAGACGACACAGAGCACCACAGGTCCGATCCTTGGGTCAGCGCTTAGAAAGAAACCTCTGGGTATTTATCATATCATATCATATCCTTTGCCTCCTGTCAATCTCACAAACACCAATGCATCGCAGTCACTCCAGTACTTCCAATGCTTCGAATGTCATCCCTAGACTGGATTCAAGGACAGGCCATCCTTCTGGAAGCCGATTCACACTATAGACGCACGTATTTGATATAACGAGAGATTGAAAAAAAAGGTTTTCAGAAGAGTCGTTGGAGAACACTTGTACTAACCTATCACAGGGCCACATCTGCTTCAGCCAACTGGACAGTGACTCTAGCAAAGTAAACATACTACAGGTGGTCCTTCACTCTGTGTTGCACGTTCTCAATCTTAGCGCAGAAGAGTAACCTGGCAATCGCTTCACTCTACAAAAGACTAATAAAAACGTAACACACATAACTGACCAATAGGCTTTAAATGAGGGGATTTCTCCGCACATTGTTCTACCTACAGGCTGATTGCTGATCCTGAAGATTCAGAGTAACTGCAAGTGGCTCTCGACATTCCACCAAGACTCATAAACCAAACATCTAGAAAAGGGCCTTAAACTGCCCTGTAGCCCGGAAAGGGCTTGTATGTTTGCATGCTGAGATGGGCTGTCCTTATAGAAACCCCCAGACAATTCAGTTTGCAGCACCTTTTTTTAGGAAATGTAAACAGGGTATCAGGGCAATTCCGAAATTTGCAAAGGCAGCAAGGAGGAATCCAACTATTTCTTCCGGTCGGGCCACTGAACGAGAAGATGGGGATCACAAAGGTCTAGCAGATTCCAATTGGTTTCTCCCACCTCAAACGTCTCGCCTAACATGGATAAACATCACTCAGATGGGGGTAGGGGCATCTAAATTGGAGCACCCCAGCTGGGACAAAAGACAAAAAAGCCAATACCTTCAGTTTTTCACTCTAGTCCAACTCAGAAAAGAAAGGGGGTCAAGGTTGGGGAAGGCGGACATGCACCGACTTTATAAACAGTTTAATTTCTGTCCAGCTCTCACCCATGGAAACAAAGCATGGATGAAGTAGACCACCTGCCTCTCGGGTACCTCAGGGATACTTAGGAACCATCTGTGACAGTGGGTCTTACTGTGTGCCATGGACATCATCCTATAAATCCCAAAGGTGGTGTTTCGGTAAACACAAAAGAGACGTTTGCTTGTCTGCTCCTAATGGAAGCATAGTAATAGATTGCTGTCTTCACATTGTTTCCAAAGGGCATCTCACGACATGTGGCCATTACCTGCAGCTGCCAAAGTGACTCCACCTGTCACAGGTATGCGCCTAACTCTCAAAACGTACCTTTACCACCCATGCAACAGGCCCTCACTTTCTTCCTCCGTCAGTTCTACAGGTTCACAGGGGTTCTTTCACTGCTGTCTCTGGCTATTCCCATCTGGCTGTTATTTTTAAGGTTATAGGTGATAGGATCTACAACAAAAGGATTGAATACCTTTTTTTCGACACCAAAAGGACCGAAAAAAAGGGTTGATTTTTTTTATGTGGGGATTCCCCCCCAATCCCCTGTTTTCTTTTTAAAGAAAACTTTTTTTTGCATACCACACTAAAAAATATATAAATAAATAAATAAAAAAGCATTAGACCCTTTTTTTCCGGTCCTTTTGGATTCGAAAAAAAAGGGCATTCAATCCTTTTTTGTTCGATAAAATAATTGGATCTTTTTCCTCTTCACTGTTGCTTATTTAAACTAGTAGTTCCAAAACCCCACCTTCTCTTAGCTTGGAAGTGTATTGTACTCACACATTGGTGATGGCGTGCAGTTAAAAAGTCGAAAACATTATGTGGAAAGACAATGTGGAGAAAAAAAAAGTCGATTTTTTTTCAAATGTTTTATTCTTTTATTTATGTTTTTTTGGGGTTCCGTAAGTAAAAAAAATGGGGTAAAACAAAAAAACAAAAAAAACAGGGGTTTCAGGGGGAACCCCCCCATTTCGAACAAAAAACAAAAAAAGACATTCGAAAAAAATCATTTCGACTTTTTTTTTCGACATTATGTCTTTCGACATAATGTAATTTCGAATTAATCACTATAAACCATTGGTGATATTTCAATGCTTTCAAGACCTGCAAAACAATCCAGCAAAGTCCCAGTTTCAGTACTTTATTTCTTCAGATTGTGTATATATTATAGGGCAGCAATAGGTAACCCTGAGTCGGAGACACATAGGAACGTTTGATTTGAGTAACACATTTTGACCAATATTTCGAAGGGAATTATAAGTCTGCCCTTCCCCCTCTCCCCCGCCAGGCTGCAAAGTTTTGTAAGGATTTGTTAAAAAATAAGAGTTATTAAGCGTCAAATATATATTTTTTTTCCAAAAGTGTGGCCTGCTTCCCATTCATTTTCCCACAGACAAAAAAGGCCAATTTTTCCAAAGCGCACAGCCCAAACTGCTGAACAGATTTGTACCAGTTCTAAAACAACATGGGCACGAAGCAGTGAAAAGAGTGCTTTTCTTGGTTGGTGTTATTCTGTGCAGTAGTTATTTAAATATTTGAAGGAGAAGGGGGTGCCCCTTGCCCCCAAAAAATAGAGATATCTCCCATGCATGGTGCATTGCGGGATCATGGTTTTCAGAAATGAATCAACCGCCATCTTGTTTTTTTCTCGCTGCTATAGCCGAGGTTATGGGAAAATGAAACACAGTAAAAAGCTATTTGCAGGTCAATAAACATACACATCAGGGTAGAAGTGGGGGGGTGGGAGTGGCTAGAGGGCCTTGAGTGAAATTTGGGAGTTGGAGGGGGTCTAGGGACTGACTTTGCAGCACAAAGCTTTCCGTAGCCTTGGCTATAGCCGCAAATAGTCGACATCTGAAAGCAAACTGTGTCACAGAAGCAGTGTGTGTTGTGGGGGGAAAGGGAGAGGGCAGGGGGGTGAGGAGGGCATCTGGGGAATGGGGGGAGCTGGCACAGATGAGGGGGATACTTGGTGAAGTTCTAAGGGGGCAGGAAAGCATTCGTAATTTTTTGCTGTTTTGCCGATATTCGCGGCTACAAAGGACTACGGATAACTGCGGCTATGTGTAGTTCAGTACCCACGGTTACATTTTTTTAAAAGATATTTTACAGGCAAAGTGACATCGAGGGTGAAAAATAACTGGCCATGGCCAGTGACTCAATTGCCATCCAGGTCTCCCACCCATGCAGTCAAGTATTTGGATACCAGGATTTTACTCAGGTTGTCATATTTCACTACAGATTGCTGAATTTAAAAGGTGAGCACCTAACACTATGCGAGAGAAGATTCCTTCTCTCGGTTATTTTTCTGCTGTTCATTACTTTTTTTTAAAAAGTCCAATGCTATTTTGTCTTGCACACTTTCTTCTAGGGAGGAGGTCAATTGAACTACATATATATATTTCACTTTAAAATATATGGTCACTTACTCTGCGTATATTCATGGTCCCAGCTTTTGATTTTCGCTATGGGGCAAAAGTACTTGGGCATATGTTATTCTTGCAGCTGATTATTTTTGACCCTTTTTCTGTGCTGCTTAAATGAAGTAAGTTGGGGTCGTGGGATGTATCACAACAGTCACCAAGATACCAGCCATAAAACAAGGGGCTTGTAGCATGCTGCGTAACCAAAGTTTGTGATCGTCAGCAAATAATTCAACCACACAGGTACATTCACTTAAAACATTGGGAGCTCTCAAAGCCTGCAATCTTTTATACATGATAAAAAAGAGATATTTTTACAGCTACAGTGACATCGAGGGTGAAAAATCACTGGGGACCCGGGTCTCCCATCCATGCACTACCACGGTGCAACCCTGCTTAGCTTCAAATTGGGGAAAAGGCCTGTCTCCTAAAGCCATGGTTCCTAATAACTGAGGCAAAGTTACAAGACCATTTAGAGCAACATGGCATGGGCATCTTCCGAATTACTTGGAGACACACACACACAAACTGACACTGAAAATTCACACTCGATGTGTCACAATTCTCACATACATACACGGGTGCACACGCGTGCGCACACACTAACACTCGCCTTCACGGAGCAAATTCACACTGCATGCACAATCCCTCACAAACAACTTCACACCATGTACACACATGCATACACTCAGATCAAATGCAGACCCTCACACCACACATTCCCCCTAACACTGCACATATATTAAAAAAGAGGACTACACCATCTCTGGGTAACATTATAAAACAGAAAAATAAATCGGAAAACCCTAGACTGAAGAAGTTTGAGACATAGCACTTAACCATTATTCTACAATGATGTTATTGTTTGGATTCTCACAAGTTTCATACCTAGCCTTTTATCATTGAACATATTAAAGTATAAGCTAAGTATTAAATGTATGCCCCCATGAAGCACCAAGCCATTGTGGCCTAGTGGTTAAATGCTAGGCCTTAAACTCTGGCAGACTTGATTTCAAGGCTGTATGTTTTAATTTTTTTATTGAACTAATTTAATTTAATTAAAATAAAAGCAACACAACTGGGAGGTGGCGAGTTTTGTTGCAGTGCAGTCCTGTGAACTTATTTGGCATGAGGGTGTCAGCCACGTCCAAACATCCCTTTTACCAAAATAACAGCGCTGAAATGGCTTCCACGCCGGAAAGGGCACGCCAAAATGGGCGTTGCAGTGGATTGGCTGCGCCAAATCGACCTGCACCAAAATGATGGCGCTGAAAACGGGTGCACCGCTTGGAGCATGCTGCTTAACCAAAGTGTGTGCTCCATGGCATATCATTTAATCTCACTGCGCATTGCCTAAAAACATGAGTTCTCAAAGCATGCAATCCGAAGACCATGCTAGTGGTCTGGGAACGTTCTATAAATCTATGGAAAAACAAAACCCTTAAAATTCAAGGAAGACACTTTAGTTGCAGGGATGTTAAGGTGATCAATACATTGTAACAAAACTTTTGAAATTCAAGGAAAAAACGTAAGTTGCTGAGACGTTAAGGTGAGAACTTACTGAAACAAAGACCCTGAAATTCAGCTAAAGCCACCTTAACTTCTCGCTTCCTGCTGCGCAGCGTATGGCCACAATGATGACATCACAGATCACAACACTGATGACACGACTAATTACATTACAAAATTAACTTGCATTATGCATGGCCTACAGCCATGGTCATGTACATGCCCAAATATATTTTAACCCATGAATGGGTACTATTCATGGCCTTCAGCTTTTTGGACAGTGGTCACAACCTTCAACCACGAGAACTGAATATTTTAAAACACTAACAGGCTACTATTGGGAAGGAGATGGTCCTAACCCACCCCCACGTCCCAATTGGGGCAAATAAACTCTGTGTGGGCCAAGGGGGGAGACGCACCTACCCCCGCATCACTTATCCCCACAAGATAATTACACTAATAACATAGCATATGTCCCTGCCCGGAGACACCATTTTCTATGAGGCCAGACGTCATCTTTTTACTAGGCCCAAAAATCATCCCTCTGTAAACTCAGCTCTCCCATTCTCAGCACTTCGCAGAGAGAGCACAAGACGTTGCCACCGCTTGCCAGCTCTGCGAAAGCCTTGTTCTCACGGAAGTACAGCCTTTTATTGTTGAAAATGTTTTGTATCATTTTCACAGAATGTGCTCTCCGCAGAGCGTGAGACCAAATCCGGCCCCAGCACAAGTGCCCATCCGTCTCCACTAAACTGCCCATGTCCATGCCCATGCACATGAAAAAGTTATTAAGAAAGCAACAAAAACAATGTTTTTCGGCCTAATCCCATTCATTTCCATAGAGACAAACTCCACATTTCTGTGCAGCGCACAGCAAAAAACACTGGACGGAATTGTAGCAGGTATGAAACAACTTGGGCACGAAGCGTTGACTCGATTTCTCGGCCGGGACCACAGGCTATTCCGCCAAGTAGCTGTAAGAATATTTGATGGAGAAGGGGGTGCCCCTTCTCCCAAAATTGTAGCTGTATCTCCCATGGTGCTTTGCAGCAGAGAGGATTTTCAGGAATGAAAAATCCACCATTTTTCTAGAGCATTTAAAAACGCCAAACTTTCCCAAATCTCCCTCGACTACCCTCTCCATATTCTCAGTGGGGAGCAACCATTCCCAAACCACTATTGTGTTTCACATCCAGGATTTTTTATACCTGCAATGCTTGTGAATATTTCACAAATTCTCATGAGGAAAAATTGTATATGTTTGTTTTTCTAAAGTCTCGGCCCCTGCAAAATATCCAGGGAGAGATCTACACGTTTATTGGACGATAGGACGCCTTGCTTTGTACTTATCTAAAACCAAATAATGCACATATACCCAACAAACCATGAAAAGGGCTCATTCCTACACTTAGCCCTCCAATAAAAACAATCTATATATAAAACGCTTTGGTTTGTTTTCGTGCTCAGCAGATGCAATTTAGCAGTGTTAGATTGCCCTCTGCTGGTCAAATGGCAAAGTGCACCTCTGTGTGCCCTTCCACTTCAACAGCTATCAATTTAATAAATAGAATGAGCACAGATCTACGCGGTCACCCTCACCTTCCACTATTGTAAACATTCGGAAGAATTTCAAGTTACTACTTTCCATCCCAACTTCTCTTGACACAGGGCACAGCGTTTCCAGTGTCAATGAACAGTTAATTACTGGCTCAACGTTTCTGTCTCTAAAGAGGGACACGCTTTAGGACAAATGCTTTCTCATGAGTTAAAACTGAAAGTAGGTGCTGTATTTATGCTGCTACGCAATCTTATGCCATCACAGGGACTCTGCAATGGAACAAGGTTGAAAAGTATGCCTCTACAAAGACACCTGTGTCTCTTGTGCTAAATGGAATTACCAATAAAAGATCTCAGGCCAAATAACTGGACAGACTCAAGGAAATGGCAAAATACTACTTTATTCTCAATTAAATAAAGCAGGGTCATCTGGCAGACATCGGACTGATGCTTGCACACACACAAACTTGATTATACAGGGGGTCTTATACCTCAATATGCATCATCTATGACGTCATCCTACGTGACAAACCATAAAAACTATTAGCGGGAGGGATTGGATTAGGGTAACATATCTACTTATAGAAAGAATAAGGGTTAGTACTTGATTGGCTGTCTCTTATCTGTCAGACAACCCTCGAACTACCTCTAAATGCGTATAATAGTCCCTAAAAATAGCCTCCTTTATCCCAAGCCAACATCAACTCCTCTTTGTTTTGCACACAAAGCTGTTCTTGCAATGTCTCCTGACTCTACAACCCTGATCGGCGTCTGAGGCAGTTCAATTGAATATTTACACAAGCCAGTTTCTATTTTCCAATAATGACCATTCTTGCCACGATATATATTCCTCTATCGCAAGCTTCTATGTATCGTTTCTACTGAGCGTTACTGCGTATTTACACATATTGGTCAGCAAGTTACTTTATTCTTCTTTTGCATTCATGATTACTTTATCGCTTCATACATGTTTCTCTTGTCGCTTCAGGTACATCATCACGCTTCAGTATTTTCATATCGTTTCAGCATGGCTTCGTATATCTTCTTTATGACATCACGCGGCCCACGTCAGATTTCACTCAGCGCTTCATGATGTCCGATAGTGCGTGCTGATATCCTTCCATACGGCATCCTTTCACACTTTCAGTGCAAGGGTACATTTGATACAGTTGTCTGACTGTATATCGTCTCTCATACACTCGTTGAGGTATAAGCATAACACAGGTTTAGGTATGTTTGACCGAATAAAATGGACCTTTTTCTATTGGACCTAATTTTATTTGGTTGTATTTTGTTCAAAATTGTGGGTGGAGACCTGCTGCAACCCCTCCCCCACCACCTTAACCTATTCCCTTACCCCACCCGCATATATATATTTTATTTTGACTGAATTTTAACAAAAAAACATTAAAAAAATGTGGTCAAGTAGGAAAGGTCAATTTGACTTTCGATCAAGCCCTTCCCCTGCTATTCCGGTATGATAGTGGTGAGGAGCGGGTGTTAGGGAAAATGCATCCATCTGCTCCTCTACAGCATCATAGAGGCCCGTGTAATCGATGGATTAAACTTAGATACTATACTTATACCGCACATACCTCTCATTACAGCTGATACAAATATGCCTTTCAAATTCCTATACCTTTAGCCTTTTTAATGACCATGAATAAGTCACAGGACCTACTCCACCTTCCTGGAAGCGTTTGGTGGTAATTCCGATATTTAAGAAGGGGGACAAAAGTGACCCTATAAATAACTGACCGATATTGACCTTTAAGATATGCTAGGACAGCGTATGTTACGCCAGGAGCAGCTAGTTTGTTGAAAATGTATTTGGTGCATCAGACTGTGAGCATGAGCAAAACCTGTGAATTTGTCTCTATAGTAAAACCAATATAACCCTTTTTGTAATGCTCACTAACTTTTTAACTGGTAGACAGATGTGCACAAAACTTTGTGCAGAAGGGAGGATGGAGCAATTTTTATAGATCGACCAATATACAGAGCATGAAAGATGGACGCGAGTCATGGATTTCATTAGTCATTTGTGGCAGAGATATTTAAGTGATGGCTGAGAGGACATTTACCATTTGGTTACACTCAGACTAAATATGATGTAGAAATCCATCACTGCGTTGGGGTGGAGTCCGAATAGTTTAGTTCTCCTGGCCCACAGCAAGATTAATATCACCACAGGTTAATGCTGCACCTTCTCTTTTCTTAACCTACTGAGCAATATAGACTTTTTTTAAACAGTTAGCCAGATCATGCGTAGTTATATCTAAACTGGATTTAAGATTGAGATTGAAATCAGAAAGTTCCTTATCAGCAAGACCTGTCTTTCTAAATATAGAATTTGCAGAAGAGATGGGATCATGCCACTCTTGCTCTGAAACATGCAGCAAGTTGTGCTTTTTTACCCAGGTTGGTTTCGATTAAATAGAATAAAATATTATTTGAAGAGAGATATGGAAAGAAATTGGAAAACAGTCTGTCCGGGATAGTGTATCTAGACATTCACAGCAGGTGAAGAAGTGATAAATAGGTCAAATACGTTATATTTTTGTTGGTGGGCAGATCAATATGTTGCGGGAAAGTATATGTTTAAAGAAATCTGGAAACTGCATACATAAAGATGTAACATTTCCATAACATGGTAAATTGATATCATGGAGACATGTGTCATTAGATTTAGAGACTGAAGCAGAGGAATAGAGATGATCCAAAAACAGAGCACACTAATCTGGCAGACGATGCATTTGATGAAATGTGTGGTAGAACCATTTGCCACTAATTCGAAGTGGAATGAGACATCCAAGGAAAACCAAGTTTTGCATAAAAAGAAAAAACCAACATCACAGCACCTGATTAACTGGGCAAGATCACAGGAATTCAACACGGCAGAGCCACAGATTAAAAACCCGCCGCTAGCCAGAATGGCTTACTCATTTCTGAGGAGCAGAAGGGAGCAAAGGGACTTTTATAAGGTTAGAGAACACTGCTCCAGATCTTAGCAGCTGATAGTGACGATGAGAAGGACAACATAAAATGTGACATGTCAACTAGAATGGGGATGTTTCTTATTAAGACTTTGGTATTAAGGTATTAGAGAGTGGAAAAAGAATGTTTGAACATACCATAGTGTTGGGCCTTAATGTTTTATAGGAGTGAAGCCACAAGGTTAAGTTCTGAGGTGGCAGAGGTGCGGTGAGTGTGCATGAAGGGCAACAAGCTCTCAGTGTTGGATTCAATAGATAAAAATGGGGATTTGATTGAAAGAATGATTTTGTGAGTACTTGAAGGAGAAAGATGGGGGGAGAATTACAATAGAGCAACCAGGAACTGCAGGGGTCAGGAAGATGTATGCATATATGGTATTTACAAAGTACAAACCTAGTTGGGGAGAAGCAGAGCACTGTACAGAGGGGACAGAGCCAGGGCTAACAAGTATGGTGCAGGGGTAGCAGAGGAGCTGAGATGGGTAGACGGAGCAAAGGACAATGGTGAATCCAGTTTGGGAGAAATTGTCAGGTGGAGCAATCAGTGAATGGCAAGATGTTCTTTGAAGAGTAGGATCTAAAGGTCTTCCTGAAATGAAGAATAGAGGGGGCCAGTCTTATCTGCATTGATAATGTTTTCTAGAGACAGGGTACATGGAATAACAAGGCCTGTTTCTGGGTTTTAGGCCTATTACAGTTATTTGTTTCCAGCCTGGTGATGTTGTGGTTCCTGGAGGCAGGCTGGCCTCTGTAGATGGTGAGTTTTTTTTTAAGAGTGGTTGAGTGTCTTCGTTGATTTGCGTTGGCCCTGATAGTGAAGAGATGTGTGATGATACAGGATTGTTATTGATGCATGCTCTGTTCAGTCCAAAGGTAGAAAGTGAAGACATGCGTGTTTTTGGGATGGCATGTGGGGAAATGAAAGGGATGTGGATGATGCTGTATGGGTTAGAAAATGTGTGTGAGGAGTGAGATGTGGACTGTTTGCATGTGGGGGATGGGAATGGGCGAGCTAGGTGTGAGCACATGCTTCTGACTTCCCTCAGATACAGGGAGCAGCATTCAACATCTTTCTTAATTTGTCTTCAGAATTAAGCTGATAATGTGAACCACATCTACTGCCATGCAAAAGAACTTGTGTTCTTCAGTGCTTGTTAGTCTTGAGCTGGAAATTAACATCACATCTACCTGCATGCACCAGAAATGACTTTCTTCTGTGTCAACTCTCCTCATGGTTAAGCTGGCAACTGTAATCACATCCACCGGCTTGCAACATGAATGACTTTCTTGTGTCTTGGTTCTCTTATAGTTAGGCTGAACACTAGAACCACATTTATTAGCATGGCTAAAAAAACACCTCTGGGCTCTCCTCCTTGAATCTAGGGTTTTCAATCACTTGTTTTGAACCGCTCTCTCTTATTATACACCCCTTAAACTCTTTTTGGCTTGAGGTTTTCCATCTTCCTCCTCACACCCCTTTCTTGACTTGATTCCTCAATGTCTTTCTTTAGCGTCACTGATTGACAAATATTTCTGGCACTTGTTGATTTGTCTTTTCTTAGCTTTTCTCTCACACCACTGTTTGCACCATTATCTGTGGTCTGGTAGGTCCACATGTCAGTGGCGTTCCTCAACTGAGGATGTCGTGTTTGTCTTGGAGCATGGAGACTCCTAGATACCACCGTGCCACCACCCTAACAGTAAACTGATAACAGTTGACCCCCCAGGATGGACAAGCGGTTAAGCAGAGAAAAACCGCTGGGGGGCAAAAAACCTTGTACTCTTCAAATATTGTTACATCGCTTGTAAGCTGCTTCATGGGATGACCATCCTAGTGTTTGTGGTGAAATCTTGTATACCACAATTCCGAAACTAAATATATAATGCAATATATAAACAGAAGATTAGTTTTAAGATGGTTGATTAATAAAATATGTGGATTAATACACCATTCAGTGATATTTAGAAAAATGTCATATTCCTTTTGCGAATTTGAAAAATCACAGTTGATGTTTCATATATAAACATTTTGCACAAAGTAGCCCTGAAGAAGCTCAATTAAATGGTTCTTAACATTACCATATAGTGAATGAAACACGTGTTAGCTAGGACAGACGAATTATGGTTTCTAAGTATGTCTTAATTAGACAACACATTTAATGGAATTTGATCTCTTTGGAATAGCTGTTAACAGAGATAGTATAGAGGAGATTGGGAACCAAAGGATTTAATACATCCAGGGGAAAAGATTGTTGATGTGAATAAATGTACTAATAACTTTGGAATGGTTATGGAACAAAGGTGTAATTTCATGAATTAAAAATTCATTTCTATAGCGCATATAATTCAGATGGTAATGATTATTTGCTTTTTCAAATTGAAGGACACTGGATTGAAATTATGGTAAACAGCTGCTCTCTGTACACCATCACAACTGTGAAAAATTGAAAGAATTGCAGAAAAGAGGATGGAAATAAAAAATTCACAAATCAGACATAAAAATTCTGGAGGTTTTGAAGGATCAAGAACCCATATAACAGGATTTTGTGTAGCAGAAGTAGAATTCAAATGTAGAATAGCTCCAGTAAAGGTTTATGTAGCTATAAAGGGTGTACATGTATTAGGATGGAGAGATCAGCCAGTGTTAAACATAACATTGGATCCCAATAGCAAGGAGCACGTATTGGGAATCAATCCAATAAGTGGAAGAGAAAAATGTCCTGAAGTATTTCGAGGAGAAATTGACAGGTTACACCCGCACAATCTGTTTAAAAGATGGAGCAAAGCCAACAAGTCACTCAGTGAGGAACATACCCATAGCGGCCAGAGAGAAAGTCAAACAAGTACTCCAAAAATGGGTTCTCCAAGATATAATTGAACCAGTAGAATCTTCAGAGTGGATAAGCCGAATATTAAAGTCGACAAGTTCCCTCTTCCCCTCATATCAGAAATGCTAAATTGCATCAGAGGGGCAAAGATGTTTACTACACTTGACCTATCTTCTGCGTGTCACCAGATACCAATACTAATGAGCAGCGTATATCTCACTACATTTATTACTCCTTTTGAATTAATCCGTTACTGTAGAATGCCTTTTGGTCTAGCATCAGCGGCTGTGGTTTTCCAAAGAATGATGACACATCTATTGAAAGGAATATCTGTAGTGCTAGCATAGCAAGACAACATTTTGAATTATGGGTAAAATCAGAAAGAACATAATGATAGCCTGGAAAAGGTTCCGAAACACATCAAAAAGAGTGGACCCCCCACTGAATTAAGCACTTGTAATTTTAGAAGACCAGAAGTAGAATATCTTGTACATGTAAACAATGGAAAAGGCTACATCTAAATCAAATGCCATGAGAGCCATAATAGGAGCACCAACGCATACATCAGTAGAAGTTAGATTCTTTTTACGACTTGCATAATTTTACAACAAATCTTTAAAAGAGCTTTCAGAAATTACCCATCTTTTGAGAACATTAACTAAGAAGGATGTTGCGTTCGGTTGGAACAAACAATGTGAGGAAACTATGGAGATAGTGAAAGAACAAATTTGCAATTCTCCATGCCTGGCAAGATATTCTCCTGAATTCCCTTCGATAGTTCCTACTGATGCGAGTGCGAAAGGTTTGGGTGCCCGCTTATATTAAATAGTAGAAGGGACGGACAGAGTTGTATGTTATGCATCAGGAGCAGTTGGCGATACTGAAGCAAGATACTCTGTCATTGAAAGAGAATTACTAGTTTGTGTTTGGGGTGTTGAATATCAACAAAAGTATGTGTGGGGTAGACTTGTAACCATATGCACAGATAGATCACAAACCTCTCGTAGAGGTATTGACAATAAGTAGTTTGTCAAGAACAACTTCTAGAATTGCTAAATTCTCGTTAAGTCTTTATTTTTTTTATTTTTTTTAACTCTTTATTTACATTTTTTTTAAAGGAAACACCAAACAAATAAACACACACAAGTAACATATGCAATTCAGCAGAATAAAACCATCCTTATAAGTAAATAACAATCAGAATAAAAAGACATAGCACATTTGAAGCAAAAAATGAATCCAAATCACTAACATCTTACAACTTACTATTCTCGTTAAGTCTAATGGAGTAGGACTATAAAGTAACCTATGTTCCATGGGTTAAAAAGAAAATCACATTTTGTTTTGTCTAGATTGCCACTACCAAGGAACTGTGAGCAGGACACTAGGGATGGTGATGATGAATTGGTTGTTGTTTACATGATACCTGATGATATAGTCATTGATAAGAGTAGATGGTTAAGGGAAGTAAATGAGGTTGAATTCATGAGAAGTATGATGGAATATGTGAGAGATGGTTGGGGTTGGACAGAGGAAGGAAAAGTGCCTGAAATTATTAAAATGTATTGGAAGGTTAAAGAGGAACTAACAGTCAAAGACAGATTCCTTCCGAGAGGCCAACAATTGATTCCATCCAAGAGTTTAATTGATACACTAATATCACACATGCATGAAGGTCTCCCATGGATTATGTGCCTAAAAGAAAAACAAGAGAGAAATATTTGGTGGCCATGCATGGATGTCATGATAGAACTCAAAGTAAGAGATTGTTGGACATGTTTAAATTCTGACAAAGGGAAGAGAACGTTCAATCATCCCTTATGTCCTTTACCTATGTCGGCAGGTACATGGAAATGGTTGGGAATAGACATAGGAGCACCATATGATAGTGAAATAAACAAAACGTTGATTTTAATTGTTATGGTTGATCATTACTCTCAATGGCCTGAGGTCAAAATATCTAATGCGGTGACAGGGAAGGAAGTAGTTGAATTTTTGGAAGTTGTTTTTAGGAGGGAAAGTTATCCAGAAGAAATTATAAGTGATTATGGTCCACAGTTCAGAGGTTCTCTAGTTAGTGAATATGCTAAGAGCAAGGGGATAATATGGAACTACAATCCATTGTATTATCCACAGAGTAATGGTCTTGTTGGACACTTTAACCAATTAATTACAGCTGATGTTGAACAAGCTGTTCAAAATAATGTGGAGGAAAACAAAACTATAGCTAAGGTATTATGGGAAATGAAGTCAGCTCCCAATGGCACGTCTGGAATTTCTCTTTTCAGACACATGAAGGGAAGAGAAGTTTACTAAATTTTCCATCCAGTGTGGGTCAATGAAGTTGTACCTGCAAGTGAAATTGATGACGTAGAAGTGATAAGGAAGAAAGAGATTGTGACATGGTCTAGACCATGACACAATCGTCCATGGGAAGTTCAAGAGTGAAGTGAGAGCGGGAGATGTGGTGAGGATCAGGAGAGGAGTGTGCCATAAGAAAGGGTCGTCCACATTTTCAGAACCCAGTAAATATTATTGAGAAGTGTCATAATGCAGTGAGGGTAGAAAATGGGAATATATGTAAATTAAATACAATTGTGAAGTCAACATGCACTGGTAAAGTGGTGAGACCACTTGATGAAAACAAGAGAGGAAAAGCATACGTGGATGAGTTATGGGTGGATGTGAGACAAGAAGTGGATAATCAACAAGGAACTGAAAGTGCACGTCAGGAGATTGGGTGGACAAGAGTCAGAGCACAACCGAGTAGGAATAGGAGAATTCCAGAGAGATCGAAGGATTACGTGATGGATGAGAGAAGTTGAATACACACCATAAACTATTACCAGTGATGCTGGTACAAGTTCACATGTGTTTGTTGTTGGCTAATGTTGTTTACGGAATATCTTCCTAGGTTATAATTAATGTTCATTAAGAGTTACAGCTTAAAATGTTGTAAGGGGAGGCATGATGTGGTGTCTGGGGACTGGTGTGGGCAGTTGTGCCACTGTAATTCCTGAGATCCAGGCGAGTCTTGGGGCACCCTGTGGTGCCGGGCCTGCAGTGGTCTCCAGCTGCTCATATGAGCCAGTCTCACACTGGTGCCGTGGATGTGACTAGCCACTCACGAGAATTTGCTTGGCGTTCTCGTGAGCGCTGATTGACATGTAGGCCGGCGTCAGGGAGCACAGACAGTTGGGGAAGAAGGGAAGGAGTAGCTGCTCCGTTAAGTTGCTCCGATGGGGAGCTTGCCTCTTGCTTACCTTCTATGCTAATGAAGATGGGCACTGCACCTACCTCCTGAGCCTCCGCTGGCTTCTTCCTCGTGCGGCTCGGACACGACCCATTTTGTCATGTGACCTGTGGCCAAATTCAGTTGAAAGATTTAGTCCTTTTATTTTGGTGAAATGTCCACACCAAGTTTTACAAACAAATGTTTACTTTTTAACCTATACAGCCATTATCTGTTTCATGGTTGGGTGCTTTATCCAGACGTATGTCCAAGGTAGGCATTGTTATTGTTGATATATATTGGCTAAGACGAACAGTCGTTCTTTAAGCAAGGTCCACACGTCACTTCTAAACAGGATGTGATTATGCTCGACTGTTGTATTGTTGGATTTGTCTTTGCAGTCAGTATTTCAGCCCTAGTTAGAATGTGAAGATGTTCTCATTGAGGCTTTATAATATGATATAATATGATAGGTTATTTATAACACGCTCAGTACCCAGAGGTTTCTAAACGCGGACTTGGGGATTGAACCTGTGTTGCTCCTTGTAGTCATGCTTCCAAGGCGAGCAGGTTGCCCCTGAGCTATCCCCCCGGGACAAGTTCATAGACTATTCATGCAGAGAAATAGCCCCGAGTAGTGAGTTGCCCTGTTCTGTGGGACTACAAAATATGTGAAACATTTTATATAAAGGATATAAGCAAAATCAAAAAAAGAAAAATAACTGGACAAAAACTATAGTGAAAACTGCCCCAAAGAAAACATGAGAAATTGTGTGAGAAAAATTGCCAAAGAGAAAAGAAGGCATTGGTTCTTGTTTGATCTGAACACCTTTGCAAGATGCTTTTAAGCGGATCACTACTGAGAGAATATCTTTAACGTGATGGCAGCACTGGTAAGAAAAAGAAACCCGTACCTATAGTGATGTGCTAAATTAGACATTTAGACCTAAACAAGTCGCTCCATAAAATGAACCACTTATTCTCCATGTGATATTATTTACATGACCATGAAATCAATAACAAGATCAGGGATTAATTAATGTCACTGTACACCTAATTAATTACCTTTTACATAAAAGAAGGAGCAGCGAGAAAGACGTCCCCTATCCCAGCAACGAGAGCAGAGAGAAATACAAGAAAGCCATGTCATTCACATCCCTACCACCAACTGTGCTAGGGAAATTGCACGGGGGCACAAAAGAAGAGCTAAAACATGCTCTCTTCTGCTGACGCCACATCCCTGACCCAGTGTCTAACTCAGTGGTATGCCAGGAGAGCAGGCCAGCCACACCACAAATTCTGCCCAGGTACCTCTACCCTACAGCGTAGCCGCATTAGTGTTTACTCCCAGTATACACAAAACACGTGTAACAGTGGTTATGGCATATGTCTGTTCAGAACCTCGGTCTGAAACAAAAATAAAAAAATGAGCAAAGTGTAATTCCGTTTCACAGTTATAGCCCTTTGGGCCAGACTGTAAAATGTGCTCCCAGCACGCTTTTGGGTGCTGCTGAGAGCTAGTCATACATTACTGCTGGAAGTGTGCTCCCAAAATCCAATGGCGATTTTATGTGCTGCTTTCTGGCCACCCTCAAATGAGCAGTTTACCGCTGAGAATAAGGTGACATGAACTTTTCTGAAACTAAGTCGAATCAAAAAAGTGCTTCCTCTGCGCTATTTTGAGTTCCTTTCGTTTTTGAGCATTTTCCCCTGTGTGTTTTATGAATTGGAATGCTTAGGATGGTTGTAGTGAACTAGTGAAATCTATGGTGACTGAAATGGCAACAAAAGGAAAAGGCAGTTCTATCCCAGTTTGAGGGATAGAAATGCAAGTGCGCCAGCAGCGGTTTATACCACTTCTGTTCCACTTTAAGAAAACTTGAAAAAGAACGCACCCAGTAATACTTTTCTCGACCCCCTATGCCTCTTCCCAATAGGCATGGCGGGCGGGGGAGTGACTTTGTTTTCTACACGTGTTAAAGCACATTCCATCTCTCAATCTGTCTGATGCGCTATAAAATGTGCAGAATACCCCCCTAATTTGCGCAAATGCAGAAAGAATAAAAGAGTTCAGCTGAACACGCGCATCTCTGAAAGGCCCATGCAATCGGCTGTTGCAGGATAGGGCGCTTCTATGGCGCAAAGGAGGAGGTGTGCCAACACGTTTTGCGAATTTGCTCCTTAGCAATGAATGTGCTCTTGACATAGGGTTACTATTCAACCCTTGAATGCATTCCTGTTTGTGATTTTCAACTGTTGTTGCTACTTTACAACCTCGTTTATGCAAACTTCTACCTTCGTGATAAGGTGCTGGACTGTAGAACTACCAACAGTAGGTGTAATGGAGGGAGTGCCCCCCAAATTACAGACATTGGTTTGCATACGACAAACAGGTGATGTGCCCAATTCCATAACACTTACGCAGCTACACATTCAAGGCAAGGTCAATGTATGCATGTTCTGATCGATTTTCATGGACACTCATGCCTCATGCTCCTCATTGACCCTCACCTCCAGTCTGAGGCTGGCTTATTCAGGCTACATAGTCCTCGTGACTGAATTGGGATCATTCCCTTATTCACAACCATGTACAAGAACAGAGGAGACAGGCCCCGCCCGAATGTTTATAACGCCATCTTGATTGCCAACAGAGCATTTGCCATTGTATCACTGCAATGACGGTCTCTCGAGCTTTGGATCGGCTACCAGGCAAGAAGCAGTTGCTCTGAGGTGTACTATTTGCAGTACTTTAATATTTTTGCACAACATGTCCGAATGCTAGACCACTTCCGCACCTGAATCCCTGCATCACAAACATGATGGGACAGGCACACTTTCTCCAACATGTCCGCCAGTAGTTACCAGGCAACCCACTCGGTTTCTTAGTTACAGAACGAGGGCATCTGCCAGCATCAGTCAAGCTGTGAAGTCAGAGATTGTGAATGCAATTGCCTCATTGGGCTTGTACTTTTCAAGAACATAATTATATATTCAATGAAGAAACGTTCATTGAAGGGACCTAAAGGTTAACTTTCAGTTATATAAACCTTATCATTCTATTGAAAAAAGCTTTAGTTCATAAAATGTCATTGCTGGAGAATAAAAAACCTCACATTGAAAAAGCAAACATCCTTGCCATACCAGAGATATCACATATGACAAGAAAATATGCCGCTTATATTTTCACTTCAAAATCATGTTCTATTAAAAGAATAATACACAAAAATAGCATCCAATCATGATTTCCATCTTTTGTTACTTGATGCCCTTGTATAACTGGACTAATTTTAAAATATACAAGTAGTCGCCGTGGATCAAGTCTCAATTTAGATTATAAAGAGGAGAATAAGGAAAATTCTGACTTGTGTTTTTAAGAAGCCAATCCCTCTAGTTCATTTAACATTTTGTTTGTTCATTTCGTTTTGACACAGTGATGAGCCACGACTTACACTCAGCAGCACCACTGCTCAGCAATACTGCACACAGATTTCCAGTTGCTACAAATCGCTTTAGAAAATGCATCTCTTTAAAAAGTGATGCAGAGCAAACCCACACACAAATCATGACATCTTGATTTTGAAGTCCAGAGTTGTGCTTCCTGTCAAACTAGGATTTATTTAATACTCGGTCCAGGGATGGCAGAGGTTTCTCAAATTAAACAGCGCAAAAGCAAAGTGTGCGGGGCTCATTTAAAAGTGCACGTGTGCTGTCATTTCAAACAATACAAAAATACGAATGGCATATCGAAAAGTGCACGCTTTGCAGGCAAATGAAATGGTGGGAATATGCTGAGGTAATTTAGCACCAAAAAGACGGTGCATCAATTAGTCTTAGAGTCGGTGCACAATTTCCATCTTTTTATATGAATTTCGTCAAGCCCATCTTTGGGTAACACGGTTCTGAATGGTCAGCTCAACCCCTTCACCCAACACTTGCACCCTCCCAAGCCTATAAAGAAAATCCTCTATGGATTTCCCAAAGTGTCAGTGGCTTTCTCAAACTGTCCACCTGGAGAGGTTATGTCACATTCTCATCGCAAAGGCAGCAAAGTCACGACTGTACAATGTTTGTCAGTTAAGTCTCATCATATAATGTAGCTGCCAATCTAATTCCTATCCTGGATGTATTGCCACCTGCTTATTGATAAGACAACTTCATAATGGGTATCATTAATACTCTTGGAAATCCCTAATATATTCCAGGATGGGGTTGGGGACATTACCTTATCCTTATTTCAGTTTCAGTAGCAGGCAGTGCCATTTGACTCTTTCATTCACACCCTCCCTATAGATATTGAGCCGATAGATCCACTATTGTTCTCGCCATAAAAAATAGCTTTCAAACTGCACCCAGTATATGGCACTGATAGTACTTTACTGACAGTCCTTCACAGGTTTTGATCCTATGGGGCTATAGCAAAATGTGCTCCACTGGTTTTATGATGCATGAACTGTGTTTTAGGATATTTTATTTGGCCTGATCTCATCCCCACATATTCCAGGTTGCAAAGAACAAGGAATCACATACATTATATAGTCTGTGTTTTATTTCGAATTATTTCTTTGGTTTCAGGATGTGTATATGCACACAGTAATGTTAATACGAGAAGCAGAAGAAGTTATTTTACACTGAATTTGTGGTTTCAGATTTGTTCCATCTCCCATATTCAGATTATGCTAATTATTTTACCAAACATTTAAAAATCGTATGGGCTAGAAAAGAGCGGTGTGCACATGCCATTGCATCATTGCCTATCCTCTTGCCAGGGCCTGTTGTGGGATTTTTAAAGTTCTTTATTTTGCTCTATTGTCATATTAATCTCACAAATAGGATATATTCTCTCATTGACATTATTACACAGCTTCCGGTTTTGCAATAACAAACCTAAATAGATAACCTGATAATCCTGATAACGTAATTTGTTCCTTAAGTATCTGTGAAAAAAGCTGCTAAATCGGAGGACTATACTTCAATCTATAGATTTAAAAAATACAAGTGTTGACACCTTTTCTTATTAATGAAACTATTTTAAATACAGAAAAATGGGTGGCCATGGGCTAACCCTTTATGTGGAGTGTAAGCACGGGTTAAAGATATTAAGCCACATAAATAAATAATACATTAACGCCACAATAACTACAATGGCATCAATGAATCTGGTCCATAATGTTGTATTAGTTGCAAAGTAATTTGCTTCTTAATACATGATCACATCCCCAATATCATCCATATAGATATTTGCTAGGCTTACATTAAACTGTTTTGCCATGGCCTTGCCTGAGTTTTCCCTATGCACCTGCCTTTGCTATATTGACCAACTTCACAATAAAACTACCTAGTATTTCCTGAAATGTTTCCCTTTTTCCAAAACCCTCCATACATCTGTGTCTCAAATTGTAGACCACCACAATGCTAAAACAAGATTTGCTTGGCACCCCTAGTATTTTGAAAATCAGTTGAAACTACAGAATCCCATTTTCAGCACGCCGAATATGAATTGACCAAATAATACAGACCAGAGTGAGATACCACCATGAAATATAGCACTGACACAATGATCTCTGTATCTTACTCTATGAGCTATAATATCATCATGCACCCCTATACTTTCCCACACAATGTGGGATACATTTCCCACTTGTATTTTAACTATTCTTAATGAGCCATGACATATTCCTCATAATCCTACAGTCTTCCCTGTTAACACTGTAAACAACAATCCCCCAATTATACCCAACAACTGTGTAGCCTCCCACTATAAAACCTGATTATTGACATGTTTCAGCTGTCTTCCAAATCTGAGAGAGAGGAAGAACATTTGTCAAAGTACTCAATACTGGGTTGGAGCAGTGGGTCTCCAGGCGACAAGTGTTGACGTTTATAGCATTCTCCTGATCCATCATTGCTTGGTAGATTACTTATAATGGGGCCGTAAGGTAAAATTCTTTGCTGGTATTGTGATATGTCTTTGGAGAGCTTTGCCATGATTATCCCATCAAGAATAGTTTGTTACACAGCACATTTTGAATAGACCTGCACTTCTTTATGGGTCACTTGAGTCTCACAATCCCACCATAGAATACAGTAGTATTATGGCAATAATACACAATCCAGTGGGGGGTGGATCGGGTGGTAACGGCCCGGGGCCCGAGTTAAAGGCCCAAGCGAGTCGGTAGATTCAGCTTGTGATCCGAACAACCTGATTGGTTGAGTCCCTCTCCCTGGGTGCTCATTGAAGATATTAGTTTGCTTTATGTGGGAATCCATGCAGACACCCACATGGCAGTATGGCATGGATAGATAGATGGATTTATTGGCACTCTGCAGGCATTAGTCAATTTCACAAAAACGTTTCACGCACATTAAAAACTCAAACATTTATGTTAAACATCAGTTATATAATTAAAAACAATTGTACACAAAATAGTTTTACATTCTATATGATTACAATTTTTTACACAATTACCTCTTCTCAACTCCACTCATATTCTTCAGTCCTTTCTAAATTGCTATTTGATACATTTGATACATGTTAGCCTCTGAACATATACTGATAGCACAGCACGCAGATGATTCGATTTCTTAATGTTCGCATAACTCAATAACTCATATGCTGAAAGTAAACCTCTTTTTGGATATTCAATTGAAAGTGTTTTAAGCAGCAAGATCTGATATTACAATTATGTTTACATAAAATGATTAACATTTTCAAAATGATGAAGGGTACAGTTAGAGTCTTTGATGCTTCAAGTTTTTCCATTTTCCCAAGTATACCAGAACTGGTAACATTTCAGTACCACTTCAGTAGTCCTTACTGTTTGGGTCTCATTGCATCTACATATTTTTCTATTTCAGTGGGTGTCATGGTTTCTTTAAAGCCTTCCCGCCAGCAGTAGCAAAAGTCTTTCTTCTATTGTTAGTGTGGGGTGGGAAGAGTTTAGCCCCACCCGAGTGGGCCTCAGAAAATCATTTATAAAACTACTGCCCTGCTGGGGAATGCCCTCCCTCCATTGCATTCAGAGAAAATGCTAACATTTCCTTGTGTGGTGGGATTGTTCCTCCCCCCACAATGACTTCAATACAGTAACTTGTTTCACCTAAACACTCACATGTTGTTCAACCTCAAATCACCAAAACATTCAGGTGATTCAATTTCATTCACATCACAACTATCTTGGCCAGAACTCATGTTGGTATTTATTGAAACCCTTAAGTGCTGAAAAGTATATATCGTCGTCATAAAATACACAGGAAATCACTCAAGTCTCGCACTTAAGAGGCTAAGTCATTTATTTTATTTGAAGGCATCTTGTGCATCCCTAGACACCTCCATTCAGCAATCGCATAGACCAACAGGTAGAGATTCCAAAGGATGAAAGGGTGAAAGTAAAGATAACATATTAGTTTCCAGATATGTAAGTGATGCAGCTGCTAAGAAGAATGGAACGACATATTAGCTCAGAGAGTTCAAGAGCGGAGCATCCATGTGTCTGGCAAAAGCAGATAATATGTTCTGATGGCTACCCTCTTATTGCATGGTCCTTTGTGTAGACATACCTACAGAATCCATATCCCTTTGGTGAGAGGCAATAATGGGGACAGTCTTTGGCATCTGACCAGCAAGAAGAACTACTGTCAACCCAGTAGGAGTAATCAAAAACAGAATTAGATTTTTAGGCAGGCTCTTCATTACTGTGGGCCGAGTGACAGAGGTTTGCTTGCAAGCCTTTTTGGAACTTAGGGAAGAACGTCTCCAATCAGGTATGTAGAGGATACCTGGGGGTTAATGCTTGTAGAGTACATTCAATTTAGATTACTTCAGGTATCTAGCAGGCTTCAAGAGGTAGTAACAAACCTCTGGAATGTTTGCAGCAGTAAAGTCATAAAAGGGATTATGGACCCTATTCATGTCCTTGAAGTGCAAACATTATTCAATTATCAGCCAGTGTTGGGACTTGAGTCCTTGGGTGATGTGGTCATGGCTCCTCATGCAGACTATAAGCAAGATGGCATGATTTTGGACCATTGTACTGTAAGCAAGTAAGTAATGTATTTTTTCAGAGCCCTGTGAACTATATGCTCTGGTGATCTGAATATGATGTGTATAACATGTTCCACTACCCTGCAAGAGATTTTACCACTGTCAAGAGCAGCATCATTTTGAAGAGAATTTGCAGAAGTTGAAGAAATTCTCTGAACATGCAAACTTTCAACCAACGTGCCCAGCTTGTCCTCTTTCAGCATTGGCATTGCGTGAGGTCCTAGAAGGTCGAATTAATTTAATTGGAGATATGAGCAGCCACTAACCACATGAGCAACGTCTGAGGTCTCTGCCTTGAGATGCGCGGTCAATTAATGTTCATTTGGTGCTTTTATGATGGTTTCCACTTGTGGCTTAGTTCCATATTCCTCACCCACTTTGAGGTGGATCTGGGGTTTTTCAAATTCATTTGACAATCAATGCTGTGGCCTACGAGGAAATGGAGTCAGGGTTATGACAATGGCGAAGAGACATACTTCTTGTGATGTCCTGCAGAGGTGATGTTTGAGGTTCTGGCTAGTTTGGAACCCATCTTGACTTGGTGGCTGAAATTGTGGTGAAAACATGTGGAAAAGGAGCCAGGATTAATTTGCCTGCTGATGTTTTTGAGGCAGCCAAGCAGCACAGTGCGGCTAATGCTGCCAAAGCTGCTTATAGGGCAAATAAATGTACTGTTCCTGGGAAATTATACGTTTCTATTAAACCACTGAAGTTAGAATTCTGGTGAAGGTGAAGAAGGTAGTGCAAAGGGGTGCAAAGGAGATGGTGAGAAATATTGTCAAAGAGGTGGAGAGCTACAAGAGATACAGAGTAGGGGGAGACAGAGGAGAAGCAGGAGGTGGGCGGAACAGAAGAGGTGGAGGAGTCCAAGAGAGCAACAGCTAAGGATTAGAATTAGAACAGTAGAGATTCAGTGTATAGAAACCTGAAGAGGAGGCAGGAAGAACTAGTTGTATGGGCCGGGGCCTGAGGGAGAGATGGGGAGAAGAGCGGTTGAGAGTTGTAGAGAAGGTGGGGAGCAAACATTACTTATCATTGAGTAAGAAAGGAGGCTAGGCAAGCAAGATGTTTAAGGAGGAGAACGTGCCATTATCTAAAGACGTAGGTTTGTCCAAGTGCTTAATACCCAGGTAGTGGGAGGGATTCAGCCTGAGACCAGCACCTATTGAGCTACTCTTGCTAATCCCTGGTACAATCAAGGCCTTGGCCAAGATCCTCTAATGTCTAATTGGGTGCTCACGTCCTGACAATTCTGAATACCATGGGTGTGATGGTAACTACCCAACCCAAGTAGGATGCCATCCTGTGCAATGAAAGACTATAAACCTACTTAACAACCAATAAAATAGTTTTGGGACACTCGAAAACCCCAAAAGACTGAGTAGCCCTTTTGACTTTCAGTGGGCAGAGTCTAAGGAGAAGAAGGAAAGATTGATTGACCACAGTGGGCAAGAAAGCCCGATTGGCCACTTAGGTTTCCTCTCCATTTGAGTATCCCTACTGAATAATCCCCAAGTGGTCCTTTGTTGTTTAATAATAACCCTTGGAACTTGGGTCATTGGCTTTAAGTTGTCTATTGATCACTCAACCATGACAACAAGTGTACAATTTGTAGATTACAGGTTTCAACACTGGCAGGCAGGCAGGACTCATCCTTTCGCCTTTCTGCAGTCAGTCAAAATATCACATGTTGATATAGCACTCCATGCAAGATTCCACCCACTTTCAAGCACAATAATAACAATAGGTGCTCCCCAGTTCAAATTGTTGATCTCAGAAGACTGAATGAGCACAGCTGTATTCATATATATGAGGCAGGCATTTCCGTCACTGAGTTATTTTACTATAAGTCCGATATCTTACCAATGAAATGAGTACCACTTACTGCCTTACTCTGATGACTGAAGGTGCAGAGCAAACCCACAAAACATGTTTGTGAGGGCTTCACTCTGCCCATGCCACGAGGCACACCTATTCTAATCACTCTACTTTTAGTTAATTTCAGCAGGTATTGCCTGGATAGTCTCGCCCTGCAGAAACTAATAGTAATCTGCTAAAAATAATGGTGAACGCAGGCAAATATGTTTACCATGTAAGCCACCATTGCATATTAAAAAGAAATCAAACCCATATCAAAACGGAGGTGGGAATAAGGACAACCAGTGGGCGTTCCCGACTGTCAAAAATGTTACATTGGAAAAAAGGGCCCCCCCTTAACTACTGAGACAGCCCATGAGGGTCTGCACCTGAGAATACACCATTATCTTGTGAAAGCCATAAGAGAAGCATACGACCAAAGAAGCCAGACTGCCCTAAAAAAAATGTTCTATCAAAATATATGGTTTGATATAAAAAAAGTAAATAAAATGTTTGAATTTTATTTTTGATATCAAGCATTTTTGATATCGGATTTTAAATCAAAATCCTATCAGATTTTTTTATATTAAAAGTTTTTGATATGATTTTTTCAAATACCAAAATGTAAAAAAGTGACATAAAAAAACATTTATAGCAACATTTAAAACTATTTTTCTCTCAACTATTTACTAAAATTGTATATCAAAAAGTTTTATAATCACATTTTTATATCTTTTTTTAAAGTGATATTAAAAAATTGATATCAAATTTTTTATTTTTTATATACAAATGTGTAAAATGATATCACATTTTTTGGGGATATCAAAATAATATCGATTTCATTATATCAAAAATAAAAAATGAAATGTGATATAATTTTGATATACTTTTTTATATCGGAATTTTTATATAAACATGTTTAAAAAATGTATATCAAAATGACATTTTTTATATCAAAATTCTAAAATGTGCTATCAAATATGATATCAGATGGCATGCCCAGGCATGCCCTGACACGCAAGTGTGGTGAACCTATTATGCCTAAAGCTGCACTATGTTTTTTTTTTAAACAGTTGAGTTACAGCCTGTGAATATATAGTTTATAATATATAACAAAATGAAAAGTGAAGTTATAATTCCAGGGCTACACAAAAAAAACACAGGCAAACACATGCAACATGCTGAGACACTAGATTCTACCATTCTCCCTTTTGTGCAGAAAGCAGTGTTCCGGCACCACAGCTGCAGCTCGCCTTTATGAAAAAGCTGCGTCAGGGCAGAGAATTTACAGATGACGACAAACACACGATGCTCGGAGCTCTGACTCAGCTATTTCGGTTTCTCTCTTTATTACAAATGGTATGAAGCCGCATCAGAATGATCCAACCTTGCAATGAAACCCGAGGCTATTGTAATCACGCGCCGCCATGTGCCTGGTGTGGCTAAACTGTATTTGCATGGCCCCATTCATTGTAAAGGAAGCGTAGCCCCAAGGCACCTATAATCTTCAGTCGGCATATGACTGCTGTGCTTCAAAGACCATGTGAATGACCCATTGTATTCTAAACACCCTGTGACTTTTCAAAGGACACCAGCAGCCTGCATGGGGAACAGACCAGATGGGGGGTGTTCTGTTGAGTGTGGGGGGATTGGATGTCTTTAAAACCCATGCTTTGGAAGCCTGCCAGAGCATCACTACAGATTTCAGGACAACTGCAAGCCCCGGCTGGAACTGAAGACCCCAGGACATCTAAAGTGCGATAACGAAAGAGGCCTTCTACTTTTAAAAGTGAGTTGATTCTATGTATTTACTGCAAGCTTGTAAATAAATAGCAGTGCTTGAAAATTGTACAATATTTTAAACAAGATGTGAAAACCATTTTAAAAGTGTATGTTCTAGAATCTAGCCCTGTGCATATGTATTTAACGGTGCAAACAGAGCTTTTAAAACAAAATGTGTGTATTCTTTACCTGAAGGCAGGATTTAAGTTAAAGTGCGCCTGAAAATGGAAAAACTGTCTCTGGAATCTGCCAGGCACGATACGGTCATTTTGTAATCCGCATTTTGTGTTGTTTTACTGGAGAGGCTCTTTGACACATTGGCTTTTAGGTAATTAAACTTTTTAAATGTTGGACTGGTTTACAAAGTTTCCAGAACTGGGAACATTCTTTATGTAAAATGAAAGCCTTGGGGCTAGGGTCTATCACCACATACAGTGCTGACTGTGCGCATAATACTATGACAAGCCGTGTGGATTTATGCAATTAAACTTTTTAAATGCAATCTCTGACTATGCAAACAAGCGACATGAGGCATTGTGAACTGTCACACAGCACACGTCTGAATAGGCCTCTCTGTGAACGAAATCCCACTTTTTTATGACACAGCCCTAAACAAAATACAAAAATGCTCCTTTAAATTATGGTGCAAAGTAGCACATTTTTAGAAGAAAAAAGCCATTGACAAACCCAACAGACAGGGCATTTATATAGACACAGGGAAGATTTCTTAAAGCAGCCACGGTTTTATTTTATAACACATTTGTTATTTTAAAACAAATATCTGTTTTGGTTTGAGAGGGTATTAGACATGTACAAGTTTTTAGAAAGTGCACAACACTTTTGGTTCTAGGAAAACAGCTGTGCACATACGCTATAGGTGCTTTTTGTAGTGTGGTTTTTTATTTAGGAACTGTGACAAAGCGAATAGGTGTGGTGAGCCCTGATTAAAGTAACCGCAGTGACAAAATGAAAATGATACATCTTAGGGCCTGAACCCGTATGCACACGCTTACAAGAAAATGAAATTGTCAAAGGGAATAGGTAACAACTTTCAAATAGTGATGCAGACATGTCTTCTGAAGTAGCATTTATACCAGATATTTTAGCTGGAAGCTGTTTCAAATTTGCTGGAGGCACAGTTGACCATCAGGCACAGTGTGACCATTTGGACCAGCATGGATAGTGCAACCAGTTGGACCGTTAAGGGCAGGACAGCCATTTGGACCATTAGGGACAGCCGTGGTATTGCAGCGGCGATCCCACGGCTGTCCCTAATGGTCCAAATGGCCGCACTGTGCCTGATGGTTACATATTCGCTATTGTGTTGTTTTCTTAACTTTGTGTCATGATTGTAAAATATAACTGCACCTTTTATAAAAGAATGTCCGGTTTGTAAATGAGTCACAGATCACACAAGCAGTTGATATTTTTTTAAGCCATTGAGATTTAGGATCTTATATAAACATTAGCATTATAAGCCGCTGATTCTATATTTCTCTGTTTTTATAGAAATGGCCTACAACACCTGGATGTCACAGGCGTCACAATCTCTGGATATAGATTGTAGAGCAACTGATTCAGCAAATTATGGATAACAGGATGGAGCGGGGATGGCGCTTTTGTCAGCCCGTTCAACAAATCTTGGATGTCCCGAGGTGAATGGAATTATGCAACCTGTTTCTGCTGGGTCTTTTGAGGGTGCTGGGGCAGGGTCTATTCTGCATGGATCAACAAATTTGGAATATTTCAACGACACTAGAATGGGGTACCCTCTTTTGTTACAGCATCAGCAAGGGTCATGGGATTTGGGGACCCCAACGCAGCCGAGTTCTTTTGTAAAATCAACACTAGGCCCGCATTGGTCTGGCTTGTTTGCTAACAACATGAAGTCACACCATCAAGACCACAACCCACTCCTGTGTCATCAAAGCATCACCAACACCTCACAATCACCGGCTAACTCCTCAAAACTCACTTTGCCCTCAACCAAGTAACAGCACACATGCACTCTACCATATTAAAAAAAATGTGATATACACTTTATATCATTTTGATATAAACTTTATATCAAACCGTATCAAGGTACACAAATACACTTTATATAGCTGTTTATATAAAATTGATATCAAATCGATTTTAAATTGATATTGAAAGGTTTGTATATACAAAATTAATTGATATCAAATTAGATATGAAAAATAAATCAAACCCATATCAAAAGGGGGGCAGGAATAAGTACAATCCGGGGGCGTTCGCACATGGCAAAAATGTTACATTGGAAAAAAGTGGCCACCCTTAACTACTCAGACAGCCCATGAGAGTTTACACCTGAGAATACCCCATGAGGCTGTGAAAGCCAAAAGAGAAGCATTTACGGCCAAAGAAGCCAGACCGCCCACAAAGGGCTGCACCTGAGAATACCCCATGGGGGGGTGAAATCCATAAGAGAAGCAGATGGACAAAGATACCAGACAGCACATGGGGGGCGCAACCTGAGAATATCTCACAGGGGAGGGAAGGCTCTAACATAACCAGGCGACATGGGAGGTGGAGAGCCCATGACGGGCTGCACCACAGAACACCTCACAAGGAGGTACACACCAATTCATATGCAGATGGCATGAAGGGCCAAACAGCCCACGTTGGGCTAACAGATGTGAATCAGAGATTCTATATAGTGTTTGAAGGAACAAAGCTCATGAAACCTGTTGTGGTAAAGAATGAACAAGTACAAAAAGTGAGATACTCCAGACGAACTGTTGTAAATATTTAGAAAGTTCACATGGCAATCTAGAACAATCTTTGGTAAGAGGAGAGAAAGACTTAAAAGGATTCAGTGCTGAATTGGAAGAACAGGCGGATGCCTGAAAATAGAGAGAGAACCAAAGATATAACTGTGAGGGTTAGAAACCAGCCACCAGAGGTCAAGTCAAGTGAGGCCAAACTTACTTAGGCTAAGCTTTTTTGTTGTTTATTTATTAGTGGGAGGGATAGGATATGTTTGGACTGAGGGTTGTGAGATATCCTGACAAGCACTAGTTTATTGTATTCTTAGGGAAAGTTAGGGAAACCTTTCTTCATAGCTATGGGGATGGGTGAGGCCTTCTTTACTTTGATAAAACCTTTTGAATCATAACTTCTTGTCTCCTATGTTTGGCTTACTACATCTTACCAAAGAAAACCAGAGGTCTCTACTTAGAAATATTCTTAATACTGCAAACAACTACTTGGTCCCAAACTTTACACTACATAGGTAGGATCATAATTCAAGAAAGGGTTGAAGTAGAGACTTCTTAGTGTTTTGTTTGCCTTAAAGTTTAAGTTCCAAAGATGTTAGGGAGAATTTTCTCAAGTCCCGTGGTCAGCGTCTTGAGGTATATCATCCTGATTTAGGTACCAGTAGTACCCTCAAGCTCACCAGTTCTCTAAGTGGTAGTGTGTCGGAACAGCACAGACTTAACTCCCAGGAGGCAGAGTGGAGAGGTTAACAGTAAAGGACACACTTTTTCACAAGTACCAAATGAGAGAATATCCACACACTATATTTTTAAATAAAAATGCAATCTTTATATAAGAAAAGACAACAGCTAAAGCACTACACTAAAATAAGCGGATTTCAATGAAGAAAGGACTTGCCAGCAGCCCTGGCGAGTCAAGAGAGCAATACCTTGGGTCAAAAAAGAAGTTCTGATGCAGGTGGATTTGCATTGTCCAGAGGTGATCACTTTGCATTTTGATTGGTGGTCTTAGGGTCCAGGAATTACACATTGGTGTAGACGGGTCACCAAGACCCTTGGAAAGGATGATTAATGGAGATTTGGTTAGTCCCAGGTTGCGGATCCATAGCAGAGGAGCTGAAATGTGGAGAGTCTGTGGTCCTGGGTCCACAGTCAGTGATGCAAGGTTTCTTCATCATCCTCAGGCACAGGATGTGTCTCCTGAGGCTGGGGTCAGCTTAAGTTGATCCTAAGGAAGAATGGTTATTAAGATATTCTTGAAAATTCACAACCGAGAGCAGCCAGCCACATGAGGAGGACTGGGAGGTGAGTTCAGCAGTACGGCTGCAGGACAAAGACCAGCACAGGCTCCTGAGATTACCAGAAGGGCAGATATATTGCTTGATGACCTGGGTTAAAGACACTCTTGTTGTTTGGCACAGACAGTCTTCATGGTCCTGTCATTGAAGGGGCTGCCACTTATGGATCCGGCATAGGTACTGGCATGGTCAAGCACTTCACAGAGGGGCTTTCAGGCAGGAGCTGTGAGCCAGTTGTCCCCACTGGTTCAGTCGGAGAAGCACCATAGCCTGTTTCTTCTAGTCTTGCAGAGAGGCAGAGTTTTGTCATCGGATTTGGTGTTACATCAAAAGATACCGGTGCAGAGTATCAGTTCTTTCTCGAGCAGCAGGCCTTTCTTGAGTGCAGGGGCAGAGTTCCAGCATTAGACTAGTTGAGTGGTTAAGAGGGTCTGCTTCTATCCCCCTCGGGAGCACTGATTACACACAGCACCCAATCACATACCAAGTATCTTTCAAGCAGAAGGATGGTCAGCCAATGTCAGGCAATCCCTCCAAACACATCCATGCACACAAGAAGCACTATCAAACAAAGGACACAACTCCACACTATCCCAGGAAGGCATGTGCATATGACAGTTAGAACTGGTTTCAGACAGACTACTGCCTCAATTCCTGGGATACAGGCATCCAGAGATCAAAGATAACTACTTCCTTCCACGCATGCAATGAGCAGGACGGGAAAGTCATCTGACCCCCCCTTCCCCAGTTCTTCGAAGCAACCAAATACAACCTCCATGGGTAAAATGGAAAAGGGGGTAAACAAGGCTGCAGTCAGGTAAAATGGTTTCCACCAACAAATAAATCTACTCCCAGCTCAGCCACATGCCTAACAGTGAGGGTTACTCTCTCTGGGACACTATAGAGTACCTTTTGGGTACCCCTGGCTTGGGTGTCATAAGGTCTCTTATGGCAGAAAACACAAAAATAGAGCCAAACTTTGTCAGGTTTTGGGTTAAGCCTGGCTGAGTGAAAACAAATTCCTAAACCGAGAAAAGCCAGGTAAAAGTACAGGAGTTATTCAGCAAGTAAAAAGTGGTCTTTCTACCTAAAAAGAAGAGATATCGATGTATACATATAAAATAGAAATTTGTGGATATGTGTGTGGGTGTCTGTTCGAAATGTTCAGCATACTTCCCAACATGCTACAAACCTGAAATTCGGCATATTGGTAGGTTCCATGTTGTAGACAATATTGGGTCTCATTAGGAGGTTGATGGTAACCCTGGAACACCATTTCCACTGCCTGACATCCCGGGATATCGAAACCTGAAGCACCGGCGTCATTAATAACAGTGCCAGTGGTTCAGGGAAAGCTTGCAGGTAAGGGCCTGTCCTGCCGGGAGTTCCGTGCCCCTACCTGCAAACTTACAGTTTGGTGGTCTGGAAAGGGTGCCGGTACGTTGCTACTGGGACCTGTATTTCTGGACCGCCAAACTTGTAATGATGCCCAAGGTAAAAAGTGTAAAATACATATTTGTCTAATTTTATTTTTATAAGTATTTTACAGCACTTCAAGTTTACACGCTTCTGCCATAAACGTATGGCACTTATGTTGAGGTCGCTGCGCAACACCAGTAATGTTGCTGCGCAATCTCAATGCTCGAACTCAAAGTAGCTCGAACCAATTTACGGGATTCATGCTTTTCTCATGGTCAGCTTTATGTGGCTTGCTCCACAGTTGTAAACAAAGACAATTGGCCTAATCACGAGTCCGGCGGTAGCCTTGCCGGTAAAACCGGCAGGCTGCTGCCGGACCCGTAGGGATTTACCGGCTCCGGACTTGCCGGAATTACCGGGGCATTACAGCCCCAGTGATCCAGTAAATCCAGAGCCAGCATTCTGTAAATCCCCATTCCTGTGGAGTCCCATAGGACTGCACGGGAAAGGGGAAGTGGAAGTGGAAATACCGGCACCATGTTGTAATGGTGCCAGTGTTTCCGCATCCGGCCATATGGCGTTACGCCCGCCAGGTCACACCTGGCGGATGTACCACCACACAGCCACAAAACTCGTAGTTAGCCGGTCTGGAAAATGGTGCCGGTACGGTTCCACCGGCACCGTTATATCCGGACCGGCTAACTTGTAATGAGGCCCAATTTGTTCACACTAGCTCCTACAGGAAAGACCAGAAATATTGTCTATAAAAAAGAATTGGTTTAGTTAAATAAACTTCAAACTACGACTGAAGTAGGAATTACCGTGCAAAGCATGGGTACACCAGCTAGTATTCACAAATAGCACACAACTAATTGAATTGTTCTTAGGACAATTTTGACACTTGTGTCATTGACTTCAGAAGACTGAAAGAGTCATCCTGGTCTGCATGTGAATTTGTGATCTACGGTTGCACACAGTTTTCTGCGGTTGGTCCTTTAACCCAATGTGCTGGCTTACTAAAGGATATTAGGAAAGAGGTCATACAGATATTGTGCACATCACTCATGACACGTGTGCCCTGACCTACAGTAAGGCTTAATGGGCATACTCAATGAGAGTTTGTTCCAACTCTGCAGCCATGCCTAATGAGAATATGCCAATGTCAGCATATTTTGCGTATGTTCCAACATGTGCCCTGTCATTCGGGAGATGATAATCAATCCCGACTTTATTCTTTCCTTTCTTGGACTTGTACTTTTCCCTTTTCCATTACAACTCCAATAACAGAAGTCACATGAAGCAAAGAAAGAAAAAGGACAGGTTGAAAATCTCCTGACTGGCAGTGCACATTGTGACACATATGCTTTGTGAGCACAAACACATTTTTCTTTTGAATATTTTGTATAAAAAAGATCTCCTGAACCTGTAGTTTTTTTCACATTTGTAATTTAGGAAACTGCAAGTCCCAGAATTCAAAAAAAAAAAAAAAAACAGGACTGGATGGAATTCTCACACATGACAATTGCAGAGTGTTATGATCGCCCCCGGAGTTTGAGCGCTGTACCATAGGTGTAAGCTTGTGTATCCCATCCCAAGCTGGCTGACGCATATGTGAAAGTTATGTTACCATGGGGCTCATTGCTGGAAGCTCTCTGGACATCATTCAGCCCCTGAGGGGCATCTCAATGCTCCGTGTTGCTGGCGAGCAGACACTTCTTGCCTGTTCTCCTGTGAGTATCACTCGTCCCATTTACTCCTGCCCTTGTTCGTTCCTTTTGTCCTCTCCTCATTTCATTTCTTCAGTAGTTGCGTTCCCGATTCCCTCCTTTGGACTTCTTCAGCCTTCTCTGTCTCCAGTATTCTCTGTGCCTGGTCAAGTACGGTCCCTCTTTTGTCCTCGTCTGCACAAGTCCATATCTACTGGGAACCGTTATACAGTCCTTGTCCACTTCTGCTAGCAAGCCTCGCAGCATAGGCAGTCGGGTACTGATTTCCCCCCTTTCAACGTACCCCGTAATCACTCAGTGCCTTACTTTGCATGAATAACTGGGCAACCCAAGCTGTTCTTATTGTGGCAAAACAAGCCTGCACTTTATTATCACATATTTGTAATCATAAATTCAAAACACACATTTAATCGGCAGCACATTTTGTCATGGTCTTCCTTCATCCACACCCCCTCTTTTCCTTTTTATCATTGCATGGCTTTTCGAGTCAGCTCTCTTTTGGTTCTTATCCACTCTTTAACCAGCATCTTAGAGTTTCACTCCCTGAAACCCCCTGAGCCGCTTGGACATGGCAAAACACATTGGCAGCCACTACTGTGGGGCTGTGGGTAGCGCGGTCATGCTTTCCTTTCCACCAGCCAAGGCTGCAAGCTGATGACCAAACAGGGGGTCCACCTCTTTCTCAGACCTTCCCACCACCCGCTGTGCTAGGCTGACAGGGGGCCATCTGCTCATCATTGCCTCCGTTGGATTGTTATTTTTGGCACTGCTCGGTCGCTTGAGTAACTGCCTGCGACAATACATAAAACACGTTAGTAACCTGCAAAAGAAGTAATGTTAGGGTGTGGTGGGTGGTACAATGCTTATTGGTGCAAGGTGGTGCAGCAGTGAAATGGAACGCTCCCACCCTGCAACCCCCCACCTATATAAAGTCCCCAACAGGCCCTATGATGTCACCTGCACCAGCAGTGAAATACACTTCGTCATCCAATTGGGGATTATCCAAGGGAGGGGCCCTCCTCCCCTACCGGTACCCCATCCCCATTTGCCCTCTGTTTCTCTTCCTCTGGGGTCACCATCATCTCTTTAAGGAGAAGGGCATGAGCGTGGAGCCTTGGCCTCTCTGCCATGTTAAGCCCTGGAACCTCGCGGATAGCCAGGAGCCGTGTTGTGGCCGCACCATAGGCTTCTATTCTTCTGGGATCCGGACCTGGCTGGCCTTGGCCCATCTCTGCCAGTAAAGTCCTGAACTGAGGTTTTTTTCCAGCCTTTCCCTCTTCCTCATGGTTTCCTGCTTTCCTAGAGGCCTTACCTCAATAAACCTGACAGTCGGCAAACAGACACCGTAAAGCCTGTAACCGACAGTGTTTTGACGCTATGGTCCTGATAGTATGTTTACTCTGCAAATGATAAAGAGGAAGTTTTACAGATAATGACCAAAGGTGCTCTGTTTGGCAATTGGTCCAAGGAAGTATAAACATAAAATCTTCACGTGCTCTTTTTGAAAAGCCTGTTAGTTTGCAGTTGGCTTTTCATAAATGTTAATGGATTTGCTTAGACTAACTGCCAAACAGATCACCTACTTGTCCTTAACCTTGAAACTAACTTTTTCACCTGGAGGGTCGGACTCGGACAAGAAATAGTCCTGGGTCACCCAAAAATAAGTGGCCCACCCCTCACCCCAAAAAAGTGGGCCACCCCTCGCCTCACGACCCTTGGCCTCTGATGACATCAACGGAAGTGATGTCATTTGAACCCACCCCAAAGTGACATCCTGGGAAGCGATGAAACACGACCTTTCACCCCTTCACAAAAAAGGAAGAGGCAGCAAATAGCATTGTTCCTAAGAACACTAAATTACTGTGAATCCATGCTGACGTCCAAGGCCAAATTATAATATGTTATTGTATAGCACTTACGCTTAAGCTATTTTTTATAGAACAAATATGCATACAATATCACCCAACCTGTGTTGGTACTCATTTATCAACCTAAGAAGGATTAAAGGGTTTTTGAAAAAGAAAAAAAAAAGGAAAATAAATAATATTTTTTTTCAATTTTATTTTTTTCCAAACCGGCCCAGGCCTGGCCAGAAACCGACCCCCACTCCCCAGGGACGATTTCGGCCCAGCAACGGGCCGAAAGGCCGAGGGGCCAATCCGACCCTGTTCACCTGCACCTTTCAGATTTTAAATTGACTGATCAGTTGAACATTTTCGGTTTGAGTCCCCCCACACCCTCCAAATGTACTTTTCGACTTGGTCTAATGTGAAAATTCGTAAGATTTGATTTTACGTCAAACCAGTTTGAGGATCCTAACTAGCGAAAAGAATTATGAAAGGAGGCGGGTGACAACATTTCAACAAAACAATCTTAAGAGCTCCTCCATATCCCAGTTGGTCACTCACCAATGTCAAAGAGCAGACAGAACTGTGTTCATCGGTCTTTTACCCATGGCAGCAGTGGCGTGATCCATCCGACTGCCTCTTGAAAAGACGTGACGGATAGGGAAGGTGGGAACACTATCATCCGGTTTGGAGTTCGCTGTGAGTGGCACCACAGCACACCGGCTTGCAGTACCTGTGAGGAGAGGGGAACCGAGAAAGGCTGTCTTGTTTTACTGCAGCCTTAGAAAACCAGAGGAACGAGGCAAGTACTGCCACGATCCCCCAGGACGAAGAGAGAGTAACACTGCTGAACGACTGAACTACTGACAAGAGTGGAGCAGTGAGGAGCATCATGCATGCCTACCAACCTGCATTTTTCTACAAGGCAATGCAGGTTGATTTGTTGAGTCAGTTGCTCGATCAGAGCAAAAGAGAAGGGAGTGCAGATCAAAGTGTACATATTGTTATGAGCGAACCCCTGCATTCGCAACCAAAACCAGGGAATGGCAAAGGGTGAGGTCAAAAGTGAGGAGAGCAAACAAACAAGTACAGGGGTGGCTAAGAAGAAGAAAATCAAACAAATAATAAAGTGCAGAAAAAACGCTGCATGCTGTGACACTGAATCTTAGACCCCCACAGCGAACAGAGAGAATGAAATGCTGGAAAAAAAGGGTGCCCGCTGGGATGCGGAGTCCAAGGTCTCAGAGTGGGTTGAGATAATGAAGGTGTATGTACACAAAGCTGGCAGATGGGGGTTTTACCTCTACCAGCGTGGCCCTGAGGCTTATCAAGCATACCATTAGGGACAGCATGTGAGATCATTACCGACACCTGAGACACCCAAGTAGGGAAAGCGTGAAACCAGAGCCGAGTCAATCCTGCAAACAACCAGAATTCAGAGAATTAGAGAACACATCTCACACCATATTGGGCAATCAAAGTCAAGGACAGCACTCTAAAAGGGAGGAGGAAAGAGCAGGAATCGGCTCAGTCAGGCCAGTGTTCCATGCAGAAAAGGGTGTGACTGAAAAGTGAGAGGAGAGAAGAACTGGGAGCCTAACAAATGCTAGAATTCAGCTGTTTAAATGGTACCAACACCCAAGCAAGAAGGAACAGCATGCACCTGCTTTAAGCGTGGACTCAGACCTGAAAAAGGACCAAGATAAATAGAACTCACTGCTGCAAGCCTACTGAGGTCTACATCCATGGTCCTGCCCAGAGACCGAGATCTGAAGAACAGAATCCAAGCCTGTCGGGGCTGCAAGGGGGGGATGATGAAAACGTACGCGTGACAGTAACTCTGGTAAGGGGTACAAAGACATGCTGGTAAAATCCAGGGAATAACCTGGAAAAGGGGATGAAGCCATTGAAGGTAAGGTCATTCCACAAGGCAATGGGGAAGTACGAAGTGCTTGCTAGTAGGAGTTTGATACAACTTAAAGCCTAGGAAGGCACCCACGGCACTGAAGGACCAAGACCCAAATAAAGTGGAAACGCAAAAGACAATAAGAAGTATGCCGGGTGCTATGTCCCAGAGACAATGGGTGAGCCAAGATTTATCCCGCAGGGATTTGAATATTAGATTAGAAAAACTTGACTTGGATACTAAGACCTTTAAAATAGACCATAGCGCGTGTTAAGCTCTCCATCCTGATCTGCTATTCTACATACAATATTGCCATGCTCAAGATCGTAATGGAAAGGATAAAAAAAAAATATATGTATATATATATATATAAATATATAATATATATATGAGAAAAAAATGTTGTTAAAGGGACATTATGGTTAAGTTGCCCTATAAAAAAGAAATTCAGTGAACAAAAACTGAGTTAAAGGGACATTATGGCTAAGTTGCTCTATTAGCACCCAGGGAGGGGGAGCCATCCAACTAGGTTGCTCAGATTGTTGGCTGAATGTCACGATATAATTGTCATGATCTCTGCTTCCAAAAGGTCAGGGTTTTCCCAACTCCCTTGGAAGCAGATCCATAACCCAGGTTCCGAGTGCCAACCAGTCCCAATTGGGACCTTTTGGACCCAGTCCTGGCGCCAGTGGCACCAGGCTCATAAATATGCCCAGTCCCAGCGCTGGAAGCGCCGGGCTCATAATGCTTGGGTGGACTTACCTGCAGCAGACCATGCTGCTTACTTGCCTGCCAGTTGAGCCTCTGATCCTCTTCTGTTTGGAACTACTTTTCCTGTTGGGTGGGGCAGGAGCCACTCCATAGATTCAGAACACTGGAACTCTTCTGGAAAGCAGGAACTCTTTTCTTACCTAGGCGTGGCTGTGTAAGGAGACACCTAAGCACTACAGGAGGCTATTTAAACCACACCCGATGGATGAATCTTGCTTTGCGTTATTCTGCATCCTCTGCAGCAGAACGCTCATCGTGTCTTCTGCATCTGATCCTGGGCCTAAGGAAAAAGGCTTACCATCCTGAATCCAGTCTTCAGCAACGCCTATAAAGACAAGAAAGAACAGGTTAGCATTACGGTCTTCAGCGACAGCTCTTCACTTACCTGGTCCATCGGCTGTCACCAACGCCTCGCGCTGCATTCCGGCATCTGAAAGACAAAGGCTTACCAACTCTTCGTGCGCTCCGGAGGTCTTCACACTGCATTCCGGCATCTGAAAGACAAAAGCTTACCAACTCTTCGCACGCTCCGGAGGCCTTCGGCGCTGCATCCCGCATCTGAAAGACAAAACAAGGTGCGTTTAAAGACATTGGGGAACTTTAATACTCATGTGCCATTACTCCTTTTCACATCTAACCCAGTGGGTATTCCGGCACCCTGCAGCCGCTCCGAACTTGTACCTGCAAAATAAAAAGACAGTTAGAGCGCATCGTGAAGCAGGCAACAAGCGCTTACTTATGTGCTTCCAGGCGCTTCTATTCATCACACGGGCTCCATCTTCAACTCACTTCAGCCCGTCATCCGCCATCGCTGGAACCCTGCAAAACAAGAAACATCATTACTAAAGACTTTAAAGACATTAGAATTACTCGAAACTTACCGTTCGTGCAGTAAACGACGGACAGCAGTCCTCTGAAGTCAAGAGGCCTGCTCCCCTTATCCAGTGAAGAAACTGGTTACAGCACCCTGCCCCGAGGCAGATAGAGAGCACGGCGTTCACTTACCTAAGGTGAGAGCGTTAACCTTTGGGGTTCTACAGCAGAAGAGAAAGGGAAGAAGAGAGAGACAGTCAATAACCAAGTTCCTTAATCCCATATTTTCTATCTGCAGACATCTTACCCTTCGAGTCAGACATACAGTGCACAGAGGTCTAGCCCAAAGAGCCAGCCGTGTGTTACACATCACCTTTGAAGATACGGTATACGCCCAGTCAAGAACGGCGCCTCTACGGGAATCAGGTGAGCGTTACAGAGCGCAAAGCCTACCACAAAACTCCCGTCCAGGCGCTATGGAAACCTCGGATACCGACCAGCTAGCCCAGTTACTTGGGGAACTAAGGGCAGAAGTGCATGCAGCCCGTCAGGAAATGAACGCTCTAAGAAGGGAACTGATTATTTCCAAGGAGCGAACAGATGATCTCGCTAGACAATTGCTACAGTCACAAGCCGGACAGACCCCGTTACCCGGATCTGGGGGAAATCTTACTTCTACATCCTCTATGAATCCAGTGCAGATCAACCTACCTGGGAATGTACCTCTGGCTCCGCCCGAACGATTTTCTGGTGACCCAAAGAGGTTTGCAGTATTTATCAATCAGTGCCGGTTGCATTTCTTATGCCGGCCAGCAGCCTTTCCAACTGATCAAGCTAAAGTAGCTTTCGTGCTTTCGTACCTTAGTGGCAATGCGGCAGACTGGTCGATCCCTCTAGTAAATCAAGATGATCCGGTCCTCCATGATTTTCAAGCTTTTCAGCTCAGTATGGAAAAACTGTTCGCAAGACATTCACAGGGGCAGGCCTTGGACAATGAGCTTCTTTCGTTGCGACAAGGTAATCAAGACCTTTTGGCTTATATTGAGTCTTTCAACTGACTGATAGTGGAAACTCAATGGCCTGAGGACAAAAGGATTGCGCTGTTTTATAGAGGTCTACGTGGAGAGCTCAAAGATGTGTTAGCCCAAGTAGTGAATCCCCCACAAGATTGTTCGGACTATATAGACTTAGTCATTCAAATAGATCACAGACTGCAGAACAGGAAGGCCGATCGTTCCAAGTTTGATGCTCGAGTATTTTCCAAACCACCAACTCCTTCCAAAGGAGTAGACTCCGGGGAACCCATGCAAATAGGGGGTCTGAAAGGTCCTCTAACACAAAAGGAGCGGGAAAGGAGAAAACAGTTGCAATTATGCCTCTATTGCGGAAACTCAGGGCACTTTCTTCGAGACTGTCCGGTGAAACCTGCCAAGAAGGCAGTAGGAGCTGCAGTTACCAAAGTTACAAACTCTGAGCAGGGAAACAACCTCGCCCGACAAGAATAGAGGTCCTCTTGCCGAGCGTGAAAACCAGTTCCGTGACCTCGCATTTCGTGATACCTATGGTCCTCATTAGCCCTGATAATCCGGATCGATTACATGCAATTGAAGCTTACGTCGACAGCGGTGCCATCAGCAATTATGTGGATCATGAAATGGTTTTGAGGATGAATCTAACTCTTTGTCCCAAGGCTGTAAAGGACGTCATTACTACGGTGGATGGTACGGAGATAGCCTCCGGGCCAGTAACGCATACCACTCAAGAGGTGACGCTAGTAAGTCAAGATGGACACCATGAGAAGATCGTGTTCGATGTGATCAAGGCCCCTCAGTTTCAGATTATTCTAGGAATACCTTGGTTAGAGAAACACAATCCTCTGATCGATTGGCGAGTAAGAACGGTCCAGTTTCCAGAATGTGTCTCTACTTGTCACCCTCCACCTGGTGTTGCACTGGCAGCAATTTCTTCAGAGACTCCCCAGTTACCTCCCGAATACCTAGAATACCAAGATGTTTTCCGGAAGGATCAGGCTGACTCTCTACCTCCTCATAGGTCTTATGACTGCCAGATAGACCTGATATCTGGATCTACTCCTCCTTGTAGTAGAATTTATGCCCTCACCGAGCCTGAGAACCTTCACCTTCGACAATACCTGGATCAATACCTGGCAAATGGGTTTATTCGTCCTTCCAAGTCCCCTGATTCTTCAGCTTTGTTCTTCGTTCCAAAAAAGGAAGGAGACCTTAGAACTTGTATAGATTATCGCTCCCTGAACCAGATCACCGTTAAGAATAGATATCCGTTACCTTTGATCCCTGAACTCCTGGACCAAGTCAGAAAAGCATGCATATATACAAAGCTGGATCTTAGAGGAGCTTACCACTTGGTACGAGTAAAAGAGGGCGATGAATGGAAGACGGCCTTCCGCACCAAGTATGGGGTATTTGAATATCAGGTCATGCCCTTCGGACTTTGCAATGCCCCGGCCGCCTTTCAATATTTTATGAACGATGTCCCCAGAGAGCTCATAGATGTGTGTGTTGTTGTTTACATTGACGACATCCTCGTTTATTCTTCATCGGAATCTGAACATCGGAAACACGTGAAAATGGTCCTCGAAAGATTGCGCCAACACAAACTTTTCGCTAAGTTGGAAAAATGTGTTTTCAACGTGACTGAAGTTGAATTCTTGGGATTCATATTATCACCTGGCGGAGTGCGTATGGATTCAAAGAAGGTCGATGCAGTTCTCAAATGGCCATCACCATCCTCCGTAAAAGGTGTGCAAAGCATGTTAGGCTTCGCTAACTTTTGCCGCAGGTTTATCCCCGAATTCTCTCGAATAGTCCAGCCCATCACTGCCTTGTTAAAGAAAAACAAACGTTTTGAATGGTCTACCGAGGCGGAACAAGCTTTCCAGGATTTGAAGACTAAATTTATCTCTGCACCAATCTTAAAACACCCTCGCCCCGAACTCCCCTACATCGTGGAAACTGATGCTTCAAGCCTTGCCATGGGGGCAGTTCTATCACAAAAGGACCCGGTAACCAATCAGTTGCATCCCGTGGAATTTTGGTCCCGCAAATTCTCGCCTCCTGAAATCAATTACACGATTACTGACAAGGAACTTCTGGCTATCAAGTCTGCCTTTAAGGCTTGGCGGCATTATCTGCTGGGGGCCCGACACACCGTTACTGTGATTACGGATCACCGAAACCTGCAATATTTGAAAACCGCAAAAGCCCAATCCTCTAGACAACTCTGTTGGGCATTATTCTTTGCCGAGTTTGACTTCATAATTACCTATCGACCTGGTACAAAGAAGGGTAAAGCTGATGCCCTTTCTCGGATGAGAGTGGAAGAACACTTGATCAACCCTAAACCTGTACCAATCATTCCCGAACAAAGAATTCTGGGTGTAATCGCCACAGAATCCATAGAGGAAGTTAAGGATAAAGCCAGGCAACTTGTAACTCCAGCAGACATACAGAATTGGCATCTGCAGGGAAAGGACTTTGCAGTAAAGGACAACTTATTGTATTTCCAAGAACGATTATACCTACCCAGCACAGATTTACAGAAAAAAGTAATCTCTTGTTATCACGATTCTTTAATGGAAGGACATCCCGGTATGGCCAAGACCTCAGAAAAGATCAAGCGCTACTTCTGGTGGCCGTCTTGGAAAAAAGATATCAGAGACTTTATAATGTCCTGTGGAGTATGCGCCCAAAACAAGAGTCAAAAGGAAAGACCAGCAGGCCTCTTACGCCCTATTGACATCCCACCTCGCCCTTGGCATACGCTTTCTATGGACTTCATCACCGATCTACCTCCATGCTCCGGATACAATACGATTCTAGTAATCGTGGACTTATTCTCCAAGATGGCGCATTTCATTCCGCTCAAAGGCTTGCCAACAGCAGCAACTCTGGCCCGAGAATTTCTCGAAAACATCGTCCGACTGCACGGTTTTCCTTCGGTTCTAATTTCGGATCGAGGTAGTCAATTTATTTCTCATTTTTGGCGAAGTTGCTGTCGGTCGGCTCAAATTGATGTGAGACTATCGACCAGTCACCACCCTCAGACCGACGGACAAACCGAGAGGACCAATCAAACTCTGGAACAGTATTTACGCTGCATGCTGCAACAAACTGAAAAAACTTGGAAAGACATCCTTTGGATAGCCGAATATGCCTACAATAACTCTGTCCACTCGGGAACTGGGAAAACCCCGTTTTTTCTTTTGTACGGCAGTCACCCTCGAACCTCGGAGTTGGATCCCCTCCAAGATCTTGAAACACCAGCAGTAGACTACCTGCATTCTACAATCACCCAAGCCTTTAAGGAAGCTGTTTCTCACCTTCAAAGGGATAAAGAACAATACAAGAAAGGAGCAGATCAACACCGGAAGGAAGCCCCTCAATATCAAGTAGGGGATCAAGTCTGGTTATCCACCAAATATCTACCTCTAAAAGGGCCACGCACATTCAACCCAAGATACCTTGGTCCCTATTCCATCACTACCATAGTAAACCCAGTAGCGGTCAAGTTGGACTTGCCCCCGCACATGAAGATACATCCGGTCTTCCACGTCTCTCTATTAAAACCCGTGCAACCTCAAACCCGACTAACTAAATCTCCAAAACCTATCCTAGTTGATGGAGAACTCGAGTTTGAAGTCAAAAGCATTCTGGACTCCAAGATCTCCAAATCTAAACTATTTTACCTAATTGACTGGAAAGGCTACGGCCCCCAAGAGAGATCCTGGGAACCTGCTGAATATGTCCACGCTCCTCGCCTAATCAAAAGATTTCACCGAACATTTCCTGACAAGCCAAAACCCCCGGAGAAGCCCGGTTCGGGAGGGGCCTTGAGAGGGGGTACTGTCATGATCTCTGCTTCCAAAAGGTCAGGGTTTTCCCAACTCCCTTGGAAGCAGATCCATAACCCAGGTTCCGAGTGCCAACCAGTCCCAATTGGGACCTTTTGGACCCAGTCCTGGCGCCAGTGGCACCAGGCTCATAAATATGCCCAGTCCCAGCGCTGGAAGCGCCGGGCTAATAATGCTTGGGTGGACTTACCTGCAGCAGACCATGCTGCTTACTTGCTTGCCAGTTGAGCCTCTGATCCTCTTCTGTTTGGAACTACTTTTCCTGTTGGGTGGGGCAGGAGCCACTCCCTAGATTCAGAACACTGGAACTCTTCTGGAAAGCAGGAACTCTTTTCTTACCTAGGCGTGGCTGTGTAAGGAGACACCTAAGCACTACAGGAGGCTATTTAAACCACACCCGATGGATGAATCTTGCTTTGCGTTATTCTGCATCCTCTGCAGCAGAACGCTCATCGTGTCTTCTGCATCTGATCCTGGGCCTAAGGAAAAAGGCTTACCATCCTGAATCCAGTCTTCAGCAACACCTATAAAGACAAGAAAGAACAGGTTAGCATTACGGTCTTCAGTGACAGCTCTTCACTTACCTGGTCCATCGGCTGTCACCAACGCCTCGCGCTGCATTCCGGCATCTGAAAGACAAAGGCTTACCTACTCTTCGTGCGCTCCGGAGGTCTTCACACTGCATTCCGGCATCTGAAAGACAAAAGCTTACCAACTCTTTGCACGCTCCGGAGGCCTTCGGCGCTGCATCCCGCATCTGAAAGACAAAACAAGGTGCGTTTAAAGACATTGGGGAACTTTAATACTCACGTGCCATTACTCCTTTCCACATCTAACCCAGTGGGTATTCCGGCACCCTGCAGCCGCTCCGAACTTGTACCTGCAAAATAAAAAGACAGTTAGAGCGCATCGTGAAGCAGGCAACAAGCGCTTACTTACGTGCTTCCAGGCGCTTCTATTCATCACACGGGCTCCATCTTCAACTCACTTCAGCCCGTCATCCGCCATCGCCGGAACCCTGCAAAACAAGAAACATCATTACTAAAGACTTTAAAGACATTAGAATTACTCGAAACTTACCGTTCGTGTCAAGAGGCCTGCTCCCCTTATCCAGTGAAGAAACTGGTTACAGCACCCTGCCCCGAGGCAGATGGAGAGCACGGCGTTCACTTACCTAAGGTGAGAGCGTTAACCTTTGGGGTTCTACAGGAGAAGAGAAAGGGAAGAAGAGAGAGACAGTCAATAACCCAGTTCCTTAATCCCATATTTTCTATCTGCAGACATCTTACCCTTCGAGTCAGACATACAGTGCACAGAGGTCCAGCCCAAAGAGCCAGCCGTGTGTTACACATCACCTTTGAAGATACGGTATACGCCCAGTCAAGACCGGCGCCTCTACGGGAATCAGGTGAGCGTTACAATAATCCTGCATTCCAAGCAGCCTGAAGACTGATCATCTTCCCCCCATCTCTCCCCTCCGGTCTCTGGTTCTACAATCCTCTCGACACACCCCTAAATCACTTAGCTGATTCCTTTGGCTCTGTGTACCTGCCATCATGAAAGAGTGGTAGAGGGGGAAGAGAGGATGCGCCTGGAGCCCCCACTTACATCTCCATGGTGGCCATCTTTGGTATGTATTTTGTTTGAATGAACAGGACACAAAGGGAGCTTTTGGTTTGAAATCTCAGGGTGCTAATAGAAACAAAACCTAAACCGGTGAGTTGGATCAGGGGGTAACAGCCCGGGGCCCAATTTACAGGCCTGAGCTTTTAAAAACCTACAAATTAAGTGAAAAAACAGAGTTAAAGAAATGTTATGGTTGCAGCATAAAATCTAAAAAGGGAAAGAAATTTGGCAGTTATGGTAAGGTATGAAACCATAACTCGAGCCCCTGCAATGCACTGCTCATACCGACACATGTGACATCAAAAATGACATCACAAATAACATCGCCTAGAAACTCTTGTGTACAGGCACGGTGTAAATGACTTATCATATCATCTCATTAATTCTTTTTGTTTAGTGATAGTAAGTAGAGGGCTTTACCCCTAGGTACTGCATTGACATCATGACAAAGATACTCTGAAGGCCTTAACCTTGCAGGATGCGCTTAAAGTAGCTCATAGTGCACATACATGGAAGAATAACTAGCAACCAGAGAGATTATATCAATTGTAAACTTTATATCTATGATGAATGTCTCTAATCTTAGTTTCATGCTCTAGCCAGAGTATTTGTTTCTGCTTTACCAGATGTTACCCGTCTGTCCATCAGCTTTGTATGCAAATTGACTACATTGACTTGGATATGGTAGCCCCATGCGCATAACTGCAGCTATCTGTAGTAAATGCACATTCCCAGTCATAGATCATACCCTTTGGAATAAACAAACCAGAAATAAGTACATCTCCTACAATCTCTCTTTCCAAATAGAGGAAAACCAGGACTGGTCTTGCAAAACCTGCTTACAGATTTCGGATCAGGAAAAAATTGGAGGATAGTGGGGTACCCCATAGGAGTGTTTTGCATGCCCAAAGGGGTGGCCCTGGGGCCCATTCACCCCTTGTCTGTATGACATCCAAAGTGGCAAGGTAACCCAAGACCTCGCCCATACAGTGACACAGAGAAAGCCCCACTTCTTTCCCACAATACCAGGAACACTAGGGAGGACGTAACTCACATCTCCCTGAGGGTGCTGAGCCTAAGTGAAACAGAATCAACTGCAGTAGCAGCCTTGTTAAGAAGGATTTATGAACTCTGACCTGGAGGGGCAGAGGTTCAGAAGGCCAACCTAGTTTCTTGGAACAGGGGAACCTCTGGACAAGCCAGACCAATCAACGTAGCTATGGCAGGCGGTCAAGACTAAGTCTCAAGAGAGGTGAGGGTGACTGAGGACCTCAATGAGCACACAGAGCAAGGACACTTACAAATTACTCCAGACAGGTGTTATATCAAAAATATAGACATATTTATTCCAAGGCCTTTGTAACATAGACCATAGCAAAAGAATCACAGTATCACTCAGTAAACCAATACATCACAATCAATACAATATCAAGACATGGGTGTCTAATAGGGTGACTGCATGAAATATTTCAACAACCTAGAGGGGAAAGAAACAGGCAGTGCTGGTAATCTTTAGGCCCAGTTCAACATCATCGATACACCTAACTAAGAGGCAGTCCAAGCCCTACGAAGAGAGGAGCCTTGTGCTCAATAGTACACACACGCGCTTGTGCCAATGGATGGAATAGGGTCTCTTTAAGGGTCTCTAGCAGCTCAGGGAGGTGGATGAGGCGATGCAGAACAAGTTCCCACTATTCAAGAAGGACCTCCACTTGAAGGCAGGGGCAGTTCGAGAGTGCAGGATGGAGTTGCTATTTTGCAATAGCTGTGGAAAGGAGAGAGGCCCCAAGACGCCACTCATGCGTAAAAATTGGCTCTTGCCCTAGGGGCCACTGGTTGGGGTAAGGAGTACTCACCGGTCCACGATGCAAGCAGACCAAAACTTCGCCAGTTCAGTCCACTTCGCTGGCAGGTTTGAATGCAGCAAAAAGGACGTATCAGCACCTTTCAGTTCCTGAGATACAGCGATGATTCCCAAATGAGACAGTGGCAATTTCTCCGCTCCGGGTGGATGAATCGACCCAGTTTCACTGCAGCAGACTTCCGGGGCAAGAGGGTCACAAAGGCAGCGAACTTGCACAGTACATTGCCACGGCAGGGCAACATGGTAACTGCGATTACTGCGGTCCTGGCGCACTTGTCTCACTTCAGACCTGGGAACGCCAAATGTATAAAAATCGGAGTGAGGGTGCCGTGGACACAGAGCTGGCAGTATACCAAGTTTCGAGGGCCTCCTCAAAATGGTATTGGTGACAGAGCAAAGCAACTGGGTAAGGTGGTCAGTCCACTGGTTGGCCCAGGGACCCTTCCAAAAAATCTTACTTGCAGGGTTTGATGAATGTGCCGAGAGTAGTTGGTCCCACTATTCCAATGGGCCGAAGCGTCTTCGCAGACCTTCTAGGAGTACCAGATGCAGAGGGGTCCCACGGGATGACAGAGGGCTCAGGGTGTCAAACCTTCCAGCTGGTAACCAGCGGTTCCTCGACTCAGCTTCGTAGTTGCAGGAGACTTGGATCCTATCCTTGGTTCGGCCGAGAACTCAGAAGATCGGCATGGTAGTGGTGTTTTCAGCCTCCTCTTATCCAAAGTTCCCTTCGCACCAAAACAGAGAGGACCCAATGGGAGATCTGCTCACAAACGCACACTGCATACATGGACCAATCACAGACTACAGTGGTCCCAGGCATTCATGGCACTCGAGACTCTCTGGCACCCAGGATGTGTATTGGAATCAGACATTCCAGCCCATATCCTGGAGGCACACACACAAGGCATGCAGAATCCTGCGAAAGCATTGGGATTTGCGGGAAAGTGCATGACCAAATAAGGACTGACCCGGGTCGACTCAACCTGGGGAAGGTGAAGGGGCAAGATGGCCAAAGGACAGGACAAAGAACCTCGTGGCATGGCCATTTTGGAGAAAGGCCGCCTAATCTTGCTAAATGTGGTTAACGCGGTTAACATGGCAGGAAAGGGTTAAAAATAATGCAAAAAGATGGCTGTCACCAGTCCTGTCCATGACACATCTGCACAGTTCATAAAAAGTGCAGCGAGAATATCTAGGGCCTTTTGGAAATGACTAGAGACCCAAGTGGGCAGTATGGTAAAATACATCACACACTTGTTACATGTTGCACAAAAGTTGCAACATGAGGAAAGGACTAAGGGAAACAAAGTCTCCCAGTACTGACTGTCTTAAGGGCATGTCAGTTTCCCCATAAAACATGAGCGAAAGCCCAGAGGAGTGCAGCTGAAGGCTGTGCTTGTCTGGCATAGTCAGTCAAGGGTGTCTAAACAGCAGCAAAACGTTTGGGGGTTGACAGATGGAGGGAAAATGACATACAATTATGAATTCTTTCCTAACAAGCCTCAATTAAAAGCAAGGGCAAGGATACCAGCTCTGCACCGAAGGAGAATTTATTTTTCCAACCTACCACCCCACAGGAGTAATGCTTAATACATAATTTGAGCTGCTTGACACAGGAGAACACCAAAGCAAAATTCAGAAAAGGGAAGATCCCCAGCCCGGGACAGGGGAACAAACCACCAGCTCCTTCTCTGCTAGCAACAAACACAGTCTGAAGTGGGATTAAAGATGGCGACTTATCCATTTAAAAACGACCGTCCTTAACTCAGGACTACATAGCATCGTACCATGGAGATTCCCCATAGTGAGCATACGACCCCTCTACTGACTAAGCGGGAATCTAGTCAGTCCAAGCACTTTATATGTCCCAGCTCCCATGACAAGAGTGGAAGGGAGTTTTGGGGTCCGCAGAAAGGTGAATTGTGCTGTTAAAGATGAAGAAGATTGTTGGAGCAGAGAGGAAGGTTACTGGGCTGGATGTAAAACCTGCAGAGGAAGACCAGATTTTAAGACCAAGGAGTAGAGTGAGATTGCTGGGCTGGCTGTAAGACTGGGAGTGGAAGACCAGATTCTAAGACCCAGAGAGGAGAGGAAGATTGCTGGGAAGTGGAGTGGAGTGGTGAATTTAACCTACTGGAGAAGAGAGACTCATTGTAGACCTGGGTGGGAGAGAATGATTGTAATATCTAGACACTATAGAAAACTTAAAACCAGAGAAAGGAAACAGAAAAGGAAGGGGATTGAAGCAATGACCAAAAGGCAAGTGAATAGACACCTAGCCACAGCCCTAGTCAAGAAGAGGACAGCGGAAGCAAAGGTGAAGTTCTTTGACATGGGGAAGTCATAGAAGGTGAGGACAAAGGCTCTGACCAAGGGACAAGGAGTGGGCAGAAGCCCCGACCAGAGATTAACATGGTGGAGGCCCGGAACACAGATAAAGAGGAAGTGCTCCAAGGCAGCAGAGAATGGAAAGGTAGAGACCCTGGACTAGTAGTCAGAGCAGGTTATAAGAAGGCGGATGTGAGGAAGTACAAGGCCGCCTGGTGACTAACCCCGGAGAAGAACAAACAGTATCCTTGTTATATGTCTGGGAACAAGATAAACTCCAATCATCTTAACACCTTAAATAAAAGGCATACGCTTGAATAACCTTGTTGCGTCATTTGTTACAATTAGTGACCATTCTCTCTATCCATATAAGGGCCGTGTTTGTGTTGTATATTTTGGTTTGGACACCAAGTTTAATATTACTGAGGGTTCTGATGGCCTTTGACTTATACATCTCATGACTAAGTGTACCATATTAAGAATACTCTCCTTCTACGGTCTATGCTGTTGCCATGCCTATGTTTATGCATTTTAAGGTTGCCGTAGTCTCAACAGAACGTGAGTAGACTGTCTGTCTATGTTTGAAACTACACTTTGTGATACGTGGACCAGATCCTGACAGGCAAACTTGTCATCCTTCATATATTGGTTGCAATACACTCGACACAACCCTTCTGGGAACTTTGTCAGGATTATCACAGATGAGTGATGTCATATGTGTATTAATCTGTGATGTCATTTGTATTCACATGAGTGGAGCATGGCAGGGTCTCAAGTTATGTCTGAATTTCTTCGTCCAACTGGCACATTTCTTTGTTTTTTAAGTTTTCTGCTGTGACCATAATATTCCTTTGTGCAGTGCCCCCAAACACTCAGGAGACTGATCTGTGTAATCATGTTTAATATCTACAGTGGACAAATAAAGATGTTTAAGTAAATAAAAAAAATATGAGCTTTTAACCAGCAAAAAAAAAAAAAAAAGAAAGGCTATATTCGTGGATCGTTTCTCCACCATGAAGGGAATATGGTCACAAGAATAGTGTCTCAATCTTTAAGCAAATGCCCTTAAGCATACTGGGTAGGTGTCTGACTACCAGGCAAACTCCAATCAGGAAACACATTAGTGTCTTTACTCTAGGCAACCTCACAGCTGTCAGGTAGATTAGTGTCTCTCTAAGAGGCAGAATCAAGGCTGTGATGGATGATTAGTTTCTCTGCTGTGGGCAAACTCAAATACCGTCAGGTAGATTAGTGTCCCTTTAACGGACAGACACGAGGCCATGAAGGAGGAATAGTTTCTCTGCTTTGGGCCGAATCCAAGAGTGAGCAATGGTATTTAACATGTTAAAGCTCTGAGATACTTTTCTGGGAGCTCACAGTAAATCCTGTGGGCAATAACAGCACACCGGGGCTTTCTCACTGTGTCTGCCACCCAAGCAGGTAGGTAGGTAAGACGTGATAAGCAGCGGAAATAGGCATCTTCCTCAGGAAACAAAAGCAGGATGTTAGTCAAACCACAGGGTACTCTCCAGGCACTCCCAGCAGTTGCAAAGCCATAGCCATATTGTTCAGCTCCATTTTTTTTATACCTACGTAGGTCAACGCCCTCACTAGGTCCAGACAGGTGTCTGAGCCGTCCTCATTTCTAGACGCCAAACCCATGCACTCAGCGCCATCTTTTCCACAGCTTCCAAGAGGTTTTTCTTTAACGGGTGAGTCCCGGCCAGGTTCCGTTACACTTTAACATGTTTTTTCAGTCAATTTTACAGGTCATTTAGGGCAATTTAGCCATAATGTCACTTTCACACACTGTATTCACTGAATTACAATGGTTTTTATAATGGAAGATCTTTCATGGTGAAGTTCCAGCACTGTATGTAAAAACGCCTCTTAAAATATATTTGTAATTATTTGATTTGTATATATATATATATATATATATATATATATATATATATATATATATATATATATATGCATACATACAGGCATACATACATATATTCATACATACATACATTGCATTCATACATAAATAAATACATACAGGGAAACAAGCTCTGTTGGTCACAATGGAATGTACAAAATGGTAAGATAGCAGATAAACGGGAGGCAGTGAGAATCTTATAATGAGGAGAGTTTGAGTGCCTTCATGACTGGGTTTGAGAAGGCAATATATTGGGCAATGCCGTGAACAAACGTAGGACAACTAAGTGTCAGTGGATAGGCAGTTGAGCCACCTAAGCATGAGCTGTGACCACAAAATATTAAGTGTGAATGTGGTGGGGAAAAGATAGGGAAGAGTCCAGTTTGTGGTGAGGCTAATGTGTAAGTAGTAAGGCTGGAGAGATGAGTCAAGAGGACAGCTCAGAAGGAAGGAAGGAGGTGGGCTTTCAATTTGCTTTTGATTACGTTGCTGTGGACTGTGTTTCAAATTGCAGAGGGGAGAGATTTCCAAGTAAGCGGAGCAAGAAGAGTGAAAGCAGAAGCACAGGGTGGGCGCGGTGCCACAGTGGCGCTGGAGGAGGCTGAGCGACTGCAAGAGTGTTCGTAGGGGTTGATAGACGAGGATAGATACAATGATGGATGCCTTACCGTGGATGGATTTATGCACAAGTAGAAGACATTTGAATTTGGCACTGTTATGCACAGTAAGCCAGCCAGCCTGCTTGCAAAAGGAGGAAGAAGGGGTGAAGTAATGGAGTTCAAAGATAGTCCTTGTAGCAAAGTTAAAAATCTTGTCAAGAAGACAGAATGCATAGTTTACAAGACCAAAGAGAGTACTGACACAGTAGTCAGTTTAGAGAAGACAAGAGTGGTTAGGAACTATTTGGTGGTTCGGGAGGGGAGGAGGTGCCCGATTTCCCTAATAATTAGGAGGTTGTGGCAATTAGTGATGTCATCTGTGATGTCATCATTTTGATAATATGCTGTGCAACCGGGGGTGCATAATTAAGGTGGGCTTGCTTGAAATGCAATGCTCAATTTCAGGGGTTTCATTGTGTTAAGTCTGACCACCTTAACACTCTTAACCACGTTTTTATTTCACTGAACTCTTCCTCGTCACAGTACCCCACTAACTCCACCTCCATCTTCCCTGTCTCAGTACTCCACTAACTCCACCTCACTCTTGCTCATCAAACTACCCCACTAAATCTACCCCATTCTTCCATGTCAGTCACCTACTACCCATCTCCTTGTTGCAGTACCTCAGTACTCCACCACCCTCTTCCGTGTCACAGTAGCCCACTAACTCAACCTCACTCTTCCTCATCACAGTCCCCCACTACCCCACCTCACTCTTCCTCATCACAGTCCTCCATTAACACCACCTCACTCTTTTTTGTCACAGTCCCCCGCTAACTCCACCTTACTCTTCTTTGTCACAGTCCCAAACTACCCCATCTCACTCTTCCTTGCCACAGTAGACCACTAACTCCACCTCACTCTTACCCATTGCAGTACCCCACTACTACCACCTCACTCTTTCTAGTCACAGTACCCCAACACATCCACCTCACTCTTGTTCGCCACAGTCTCCACTAACTCCACCTCATTCGTGGTTGCCACAGTACTCCAATACCATCACCTCACTCCTCATCACAATCCCCAACTAACCCACCTCACTCTTCCTCATCACAGTCCCCAACTACCCCACCTCACTCCTCCTCATCAAAGTCTCCAACCATCCCACCTCACACTTCCTCGTCACAGTACACCCCTACTAATGCCTTCTTATCTTGTGGTCACAAAAAAAGATTGAATTACAGGTGGTGGGAGGCATAGCATAATAAAACTGTTAAAATTCTGTGGAAAGACTTTAAGTTAAGGTGAATACATTCATTGCAACAAAGCCCCTGAAATTCCGTGAAAGAACATTACTTTAAGCACGGGTAAGGTGAAACAATCTGATGCAACGAAACCCTTGAAATCTAGTGAAAAGACTTGTGTTTTGGGCAGGAAAGTGCAGGTAGTGTGTCAGAATGGCCCCAGAAATTGCCATTCGCAGTCAATGGGTGGGTCATAACCAAACACTGCCCTCAAACTGTGTGTACCTCCTTGCATCCCATCGCCCTCCTAGTTGTACTACAATGCAATAGTTCTGACCTATTTGTGGCGCTTAAACAACACCAAATAGATGCAACTAGAAAAACGTCACCCGCTGTCAATCACGGAAACCTTTTTTCCACAATTCGATATTAACCATGTACTGTAAAGGGCTGTAGTCTAGGCATGCTTCCATGCCACCCAGTTCTCATCCCTGGGCCGTAATTGTGGCATTTATCTAACTCCATACATGATGGAACATCCTCCTACTAACCTCCATCAGGGAGAATGAAATATGATCTGCAGTGAATAAATGAATGCACCACTGCCTGCCTCTGTCACTGGTCTTATTTATCATGTGAAATTGAATGCCGGTCAGATGCACGCCAGCAGACATACACTGAAAGAGTCCTTAAACAACAACCCACGAGACCACGAGCTGAACCTGTGACACGGCCCACTCCAGCATACATTTCAATCATTTTTATTTTGCAAGCGTCCACTAGAATGAGCTGAGCCTGTGCACCCTCTGGAATATAGTGTCACATGATTCTATGTAGCATGGCCATGCCTAGGAAGGTATAGGAAGAGTGGGGGATCAGGAAAGGAGGCAAGAGAGCATCAATAAATGTGACATATTGCCATCTGTAAGCGTGTGAAAGCCCTAGTTTTTTTCATTTGTATTACAGGTTAATTCTGTTTCTGAAATGGAGGTATGATAATCAGACCCCCTTTTATAAATGATCCATGGCAAAATTCTAGTGCACATATGTGCCTCTGCCAGACAGCATCCTTGTTTCCTCAATACTACATCTGCAGTGACGCAGGTTAGGTTCAAAGTTCATTAACATTTCACAGGTCACGCTGCTACCTGACTTTACCCTAACTGTTCCATGGCGGATCTGCTCTCACCTATGCATGCACACTGGCCTGTACTAACTATTAACTTGCCTCCACACTATACTACCTGTCTTTATACTAAGTGTTTCCATTGCTGTGCTGCCTTACTCCGAATTACCTGCCCATCTCAGCCTGTTTACTCGTTAGTAAGGCCAGCAAAATCTGTCAGTGCACCACTTAGCGCCATTGCTTGCCATGTTTCATTGTTTGGATTTTTACCCCATTCTAGTAAATCAAATCTGGGTGTTGTGATACTACTGGATGAGTTTAAATAGTAGGACCTCCACCTTTATTCAAAGTCAATTCTGTGCGCTTTTGTAACTGCTGTTGTGCTAAAGATCTAGGCCTTTTATCTCTTTTTTTATATTCAAATCTGGGTATTCTGACACTGCTGGTTATGTTTAAATGTTAGGCCTTTTACCTTATTTTAGAAGTCAATTCTGTGCGCTTTTGTAACTGCTCTTGTGCTACAAATCTACTCCTTTTTAACTCTATTTCGAAAGGCAATTCTCAGTTTCTGATACCACTAGATGTGCTCAAAAGTTAGACCTTTTTACCTTATTTTAAAACTCAAATCTACGCTTTTACTTCGCCTGTAGGATATTCTAATCTGCCTATGCTCTAATTGCTTGCTGTGTTTAAACGTATGCTTTTCCTCTTCTATGGGAAAGTCAAAGCTGTGTGCTCTTACAGTTGCGGCTGTTTTTCGCCTTTACACTCCGCCCATCCCTCTCTCTTGTCTCTCTGTTCCTGTTCTCGCCTCCAATGATCGTGCTCCTCTGCTATATGTTGTAACCCTTGCCTCAGCCTTTCACTCTTGGCCTGATCATTGCATTGATGTGCGGCTAGCTGGGTTGTGCTCTATAGTTCCCTTCCCACTTCCCTTTTCCCACTTTTTCCTCAATGCTGCTCTCAATCTCTGCCATCTTCTCCAACTGCTTCTCTATCACCTACCCTACCCTTCTGTCAAGAATTGGAATAAAAATGTTCAAGAAGGATCTCCGGGTCTTCAACCCTGGCCTGCCCATAGCTGACAACTAGGTCAATGGTTCTTCAAGGCAGATCCTCGCCGACATCATCTTTGTCGTTCCCTCGCCAGTCCGTTCGATTCGCTTCATGGTCTCTGTACTCTCCCCTTTCTCTCCCTCTCCCAGTGATGGTGGCATTGTTAGGGAGAATTCTCCAGAATGGCTAATTTCCCTTACCTACTGAGTCCCTCAGCAGCTTTGCTGGATTTCCAGGATTTATTTTTTTCACCTGGTAAGAGTGTGAGCCTTTTTTCCACTCTTACATGTATTTTGCTGTGTGTGTTTAACATTTTTGTGTTCATAGAATGTGGAGCCTCACCTACTCCATAGGCATCATCTTTTTACTGTGTGTTACACCATCAGTGCAGTGACACAGCGTTGTCTTTTTCAGGAATCCCAACTGAAACTCCATTTTCTGGGACTGACTTCTGTCTCCGAGAACATGTAATGTTGCCATTGACTTTATTAGCCTTTTTAAATCACAGAACCAGTACAAACTATCTTACATAGAGTTCTGCAAAGGGTTAATAGCTATCCCCTTTTGTCTGTTTCTCATGGAACATTATTTCGTTCCCTTTTCATTGAGATTTGGCTGGTGGCAGTGGTATCTACCCTATTTCTCCTACCGCGATTATTTTTAATAGCCTTGGTATTGTTTTAGGCTATCTTAGTAGCCTCGAACTTAAACTCGCTGGACCATATATGTTTTTATACGGTTCCAGCTGGGTTTATTCACCATTTCTTTTTGTAAAAGTCTCTCATGTTTTACTCTGCGCGCCAAACCAGGTTTGATTCCTTTGTTAGCCGACCTTTGGCGGGCTTCTGTACAGAAGCCCTCCTTAGGCACCTGAATGTTTGAGGGGGACAGGATGTGAGGGAGGGGTTTAAGACTCCCTGCACAGGGTTTCCTTGGAGACCCATGTCGCACTCTGGCTGTGGTGACTGTCCCGGCGGGACAGCCACCCTGCTGTGTGATTGACAGCCAGGCTATGTGAATGGGGAAAAACTGCATAAAAAGCAGGTCTGTGCGACTGTGAAGGCAGTTGCCACTGGATAGAGAGAACCGAAGAGAAGCTGACAGAAGAGGACCTCTACCACGACTGAACCTCCCGGTGAAGCCCTGGTGCGGGTCCGAATCTCTAAACTTCGACGACAGGGAAGATCTGCAAGGAATCTTCTCCCCTTGAGCTGGTGGGAACAACCAGTTCGCCAAACTGCAAGCTAGGCCTCCCTCCTCTGGCCGAATTTGCTGTGCACAGCTACAGTGAACCAGATAGCCAGGTGGATCGGACCCTGCTTGGGTTTTAAGGAGCGCGCCTTTTATTTGTTGCTTTGCTCTGCTGCTGGTCTCTTACCTGGGCAGTGCAGGACCTTCCAGTCTTCCTCCTTCTTGTCAGTCTGACAGTCACTTCAGGAACCGTGAGCCTGCAGGACCTGCCAGAACGTCTGCCTCAGCTACAGCATTCTTCTGCTCTAAAGGCACTGTGCTAACCCGGTTGTTCGTTTCGTCCGACCACGGTGAAAGTGTGTGAAATCTTTCTCCAATCCGAGGGCTTGTCCTTCTCTATTCTTTAAAGCAACTTTTCATCTGACCAACTTCGTTCTGAACTAATGGCAAAGACTTAACCGCAAACTACTCTGAACTGTGTGATCCTCTGCAAATACTTTGGTCCATTGACTTTGGCCCTGGCCTCTTAATTTGATTTCCTCACTGTACTTCCTTTTTCTAGATTGCTCTGCTTACTTACTTGTTGGTGCTACTCAACTTTTGTATAACTTTGTCTTTCCCTCCCTTTTAAATTACTGGAGTGCCATTTTGCTCATACTTCATTTTGAGTATAACTTGTCTAGAATCTATTGAGTGTGGTGTAGTGTATTAGAATCGTGATTTTTCAACCGCTTGATAATAGTGAAATGTTTAATAACTGATGTGTAAATAAATGTATATTCTTTTACTCCGAAGCCTTGAGTCAGTGTTTGTTTGAATCATAGTAATTGCTGTCCTTTGTGTAACTATAGATACTGCTCACTTTACTCTTGAGATAAGTCTGGCTGCTCAGCCATTGCTACCACTTTACTGTGTAGTACAAGCTTGTACCAAAGGTGAATTTGTACTGTCACTTGTAGTCCTAATTGTGTGTGGTGTTCCCAAAGGGTACTGCATATAATTCTGCCTAACAGGCACTGTTGGGAGATACTCTTGGCATCCTTCCTTTCCTCCAGGGTCCTCATTAATGTCTATCGGAATGGCCCTGTCGTGGCCCAGGGCTCTCAACCCAATCTCCTCCTTCTTGATTGGCATCTCCCGTCTTTCACAAACATCCTCATCGGTTCTCCTCCCTCCATTCCTTTTATCATCACTCTGGCCCTCTGCCATCTCCGACAGGTGTACCACACTCCTGTACCCCTGCTCGGAAGACCTTCAAAAGTGGCAACCTGCTCCAATTAGCTAGCCTCAACTCTTGCTTTGCCGTCAAACACTCCTCTGACATCTGCCACCTCCTTGAGGGCCTCAACCTAGATGTCCTCGTCTTCACCGAAACATGGTTCACAGACAGCTTTGTCACAAGTTTTGACACTCTGCTCCCTGAAGGTTACAATATCCTCTCTAAACCCAGAATTTGGCAGCCTGGGAGCGGAGTGGCCCTCATCGTCCCTGAGTGGTTCCATGCTACTGTCATACCCACTCAGACCTATTCCTCTTTTGAATTCCTTGTCTGCAGGCTGGGTGTCTCCCCTTGGCTCTCTCTGACTCTGGCCACCATCTACAGGCCCCCTTGCAAGGTCCTTTCTGAATGGGCTGACCTCACCTCTTCTCTCCTGACCTCCTCCTCCAAGCTTCTCTTGGAGACTTCAATATTCACCTCGACTCCCCTGATGTAGCCTCTGGGTTTTTCCGCAACCTCTGTGACTCTCTTTTCCTCTCCATTCTTCCCTCTGGTCCGACACACTCTGCTCAACACACCTTGGATGCTCTCATCTTCTCTGACCTCCCTATCTGCAACCCTCTCATTACTCCTCTCTCCTGCCCATCTACTCCCCTCTTTTTCTCCCATAACACCTGATGAGTCCGCTATATGAAAGTCTTTTCCAAACAGGGCTCCCTTGCTCCTCCAGAACTATCAAGGACAACATTGTCTCCCTTGCTCCAGCATTGGCCAATTTCTGCAATTACACCTTTGTCACTGGATACTTTCCCTCACTCCTCAGTCAATCCCTTGTGCACCCTCTCCTCAAAAAACCTTCTTCCAATCCTGCCTGTCTGGCAAATTACCACCCTATATCCACTACCCCCTTCTTGGCCAAACTCTTGGAGAAGCTGGCCATCTCCGAGCTTGTCTACCACACTCATTTTGTTGGTTGCTTCCACGACCACCATTCTGGCTTTAGAGATGCCAGAGGCACGGAAACTGCTCTCCTGAACACCGGTGAAGATGTGTTCACTAATCTTGATTCCAGCTCTCCTCCTGTTCTCATCCTTACTGACCTCTCCTCTGCCTTTGACATGGTCAATCATGCCACCCTGATAAAATGGCTCTGTGACACCCTTGGCATCATAGACCTGGCTCTTTACTGGTTGATCTCCTTCCTCTCTGACCGACCTTCCCAGGTTCAATTGGGCCCTTTCCTCTCCACCATTTCACTCTCCACATGTGGTGTTCCTCAGGGCTCTATGCTCTCGCCTTGGCTCTTCAATATCTACCTGGCTCCTCTACCCAATCCGATCTCCACCTTCTCCCCCAACTTTTAGTGTTATGCTGATGACACACAGTTCTCTTTCAAGCTACTCTCCTCTACCTCTGCTACCTCCTCTGGTATTCCTGACAGCCTGTCTGCTATTTAGGCATGGTGCACTACTAACAATCTCTGCCTTAAAGTAAGACAGAGATCCTTCTCATTGGAAACCCTGCTTCCACTTTCCCTCCCACACTCTGGCCACCCTGCTTGGGCTCCCTCCTGTCACCCTTGTGTGAAGCAAACAACCTTGACGTCATCTTCGACTCCTCTCTCTCCGTCTCTCACATCATGGACCTGGCCAGGAAGGGCCACTTCCAGCTGCACGTCATCGGAGTCCTTTTCCCCTTCCCCAACTTCCCCCAGAAACTCAATGTTGCCAGACCTCTGGTTTTCTCCAGGCTGGACTACTGCAACAGCCTCTTCCTCAATCTGCCTAACTTCTCCCTTTGCCCCCTTCAACTGATCCAGAATCAAACTGCAAGACTTATCCTTGGACTCAAGCCCAGGTACCACATCTCTGCAGCCCTTACATCTCTCCACTGGCTCCTGCTTTCTCCAAGGATCAAATTCAAGACCCTCTGCATCATTCAGAAGGCTTCCTGGGGCATGGGACCCCGGTATATCCAACTCTCTCTCTCCCTAAATACCTTCCTAATGGAGCCCTTCGCTTGTCGGGCTCTAACTCTCTGCAAATCATACGTTTCTCCAAACAGAGAGTGGGGGATAGATATCTCTCCTCCGCAGGGGCCTCCCTCTGGAATGGCTTCTCTGCTTCTCTCAGACTTCAGCCGAATCTCCTTAAATTCCAGAAGCTCTACAACACCTTCCTTTTCTCTTCTTCCATTCCCTTCCCTCTCCCCTGCTAACCTCCACTCTGCCTGAGACTGGTGGCCTGGTTCCTTCACAGTCATACAGGGCACCAGGCCCCCCTGCCCAGTCTTCCTTCTGTACTTGTTCTCCTGTGACCACTCCCTTCCCAACCCTCATCCTGCAGTTGCCGTCACGGGCCCCCACCTACACTTGGCAGGCTGGCTTGCACCCCTTGGAGCTATTCAAGCCCCTTAACTTGCACTTAGCTGTGGACCCCCTATAATCTCTGCTTCCCCCTGGCCTTGTCCACCTGGCCTCCCCTGGCACTCTCCTTTTCATGGGCCCTTCACCCAGTTTCTGCATTTTCCCGCCTCCCCTCCCCCATGCACCTCATTACTGCACTTGCACAATCTGAATGTTGCAAGGCCTATTAGGATTGCTACTTTTTCCTACCTGTCCCTCCCGCCTTGCTGCACCTCGAAATACTTGTGTATAGGTGTGTTACAAATGACCAATAAATAAATAAATGTGCATTCATTACTGTTGCTGACAGGGTGGCTTTTTAATCATCTGCCCCTAAGTTTCCAAACGTAATCATTGTATGCCCTAGTTAGTCTGGTGTCACATACATCTTAAAATATAAGCTAGGCGTGTTGTGGCAGGGTGACTACTGAGAGCACACAATTATACAGCCTGAGCAATTTGATATCATACTAGTGTGAGCTCTGTGAGCAGGACTGCAGCTATGTGGGAAAAGGCCAGCATGCTGACCTTGTCACGAGAGGCTAGAAACCCCTTTAAGCCCTACATGTTGGGAGCCAAGGCCAGTCCTACCAAAGAGGGCAATAGTGGAGTTGAGAGGGCCCCAATTCCTGTCCTCTCTTAAGGTGCCTGTTTGTATTTGAATAGTACCACCTTGCTTTACCCCATAACTCTTGAGAACCATGATGGCCAGTTTCTTTTACTTGTAGATCAATCAATGAGGCAGCAAAGTTTGGATACACTGCCTGTAAGACAGCAACGATCTATGCCTCAAGTTAGATTCCTCCAATCATCAAAGTGCAGCAAGTAAGGCGAGAGCCAGTGAACAAAGAAACAGAGAGCCTAAACTGTCATTAGGCATGCAGTTCACTGCTGCCCAGACGCGACACACATGGCACACTAAAAGCTGCGGTGGACCTAGCACCTGGACCTAACACAGGACAAGGACTTGCTGAGGCTCCCACATAGCTATTACTTCCCTACATTGTATTTCACCACAAGGCCCCCTAACATGAACTTGGACACTCTGAAGCGTGGTCTGCCATTGTTGCAGGACGGCGGTCTTGTGCAGAAAAAACAGGTGGGAATTAGCCCCCTATTTGTAAACATCGATTATTGTAACACCCCCTGGGCAGCTAAAATAGGGCTAGATTGGTTAGGGTCAGCAATCCAATGGGGGAAGGAGGGGAAGGATAAGAGAGGTAACAGGATACTGTGGGTTGTTCAGGTGAGGTCAGGGGAGGAGGAGGTGGAAGACCAAAAGAACAGCAGGAGGTAGGATGGTGGACTTGAGTGTGGGGGTGATTTAGAGAAACAGTGAGGTATTGGTTGGTAAGAGCAAGTGGCACTGTGCTTTGAGTGTGCTTGCAAAATGGGTGAGATTGTTAGAGGGAGCGAGTGGAAAGTGACTGAAAGAAATGGTTGTGACTGAGTAGAAGGTTTGGTGGAGTAGTAGTGTGGAGCGGGGAGCGGAGTTGTGGTGTGCAAAGGGGAGAGTAGTACCAGTTTGGATGGGAACGAGTAATAGTGGAGTGCAGGGGGAGAGTAGTAGTGGTGTGGGAATGGAAGAGTAATGGTTGTTAGAAGGCAGAGAGAACGTGGTAGAGAGTTGGATGTGATGAGTGGAGGTAAGAAACAGTGAGGGATATAGGAAGAAGTGTACCAGAAAGAGAGGAGGCAGGTGGAGTATTAGAGAGGAGACTGAAAGGGAGAGTGGCAGAGAGACAGTGGGGGGAACATCAGGGCATGGAAGGATGAAGGCATGGTGGGGCATGAGTGTCTGAAAGGAACAACCCTATGATCCCTTTAAAACTAACATCAATAGTATACGCCCAATTTAAAAAGTCCTAGGGGGAGCTTGGATAGATAGGGTGATTGTCTTTAGGTCCTCGTTGCCAGCCAGTTAGAAAGTAGATAGTAGGGGACAATCAGCTCTAGCTACTAACCTGGGGAATATGGATGACTGGGCTAGGGATGAACATGGTTAGTCTAGACAAAAGAGTTAGGCACAGATCTAGCACCCTGCCAAAACAAACTGCAAACCATTGAACCATCTGTGGGAGTTGGTGTGTTGTTTAGGCCATCTGTGACATATTACAGGGCTGAAATGTATTATCATCTTGTCTGGATGTCTCCACTACAGCCATGTGGGACAATGGTCAGGAAGCTGCATTCGTGTATCCTCCAGAGGAAGGGTAATACCTTCCTCCATGGCACAGGGAGCCTCGCCATGAGGTCTACTGGGAACCAATGCCTCAAAGGCAGCACTGTCATAACAAAGCCATAGTCACACATTTGAAGTCAGCAGGCATAGGAAGGGGGTGAAGGTACAGTAGCCAGAAGGCACAGGTGGTCTGAGAGAAGAGTTCCACCATATTGGTTCTGTGAGGGCCCTCTACCACATCCTGTCCCCCCTTATTTCCAGCAGAACAAGGCACTCTGGATATATCAAATGACAAAGGGCACTTGTTACAACTACTTGGATTGGGCCACTCGCAGCTGGCTTTCTTCAGACCAATCCCCTGTGACCTTGTGCCGTCTTTGGTTCATGTTTCCTCTCAGAAAGAAGGAGGATTCATCTGGAACTCTGTTGGGGATACAGTCTACTCCAAAGCCTTCTACCATAGAGGTGAAGACAGAGACTTCAAGGCAGATGAGCGCTCTGCCCCCCAACCATCCCCAGGGAACAGTGTGGGAGGGGCTATTGTTGGACCAAGGCATCTCCACTGGTTTTGCACTCGAAGCAGGATCCAGGTGAGGGGCAACTTCCTGGAGTAAGAATTTCAAAACGAATGATTACGCATATGGTCCCTGGACACCCTAGATTGGGTCTCCCAGCAGCCTAGAAGTCACGGAACACCTCTGAGTTTCGATTCCCAGATTGAACTCCTTGTAAGCTACACTGACCTGGACATCACCTACCTGTCCCAAGCTTGTCTGTGCCACGTGCCGTTGATGCAGGGACAGCACTGCATGTTGGACCTAGTTGACCAACTCACCAAGCAGATGCCAAATCACTCAGGGAGCTCCTAGAAGCCTGGCTCAACGTTATTGAGCCCCCAAAGACAAAACGCAAAGCTACAGCGAAGAGGCCCTGATCCCCTTGTCCTCTTTTTGGGGCCATATTGACTTTTAAGCCCCCCTTCTCTACTTTTTCTACAAACATTTTCTTGAACTGTTGACATAGTTGCCAAGTCTCTTGCCTGAACACCCCTGTGTATCAACCCAGAGTGCCCTTTCACATCATGTTCTGCATTCTCTGTGTTTATTTTACAGTAGTGTGTTTGTAGTGTTTTTAGTTTGTTGCATTGATTGCTTTATTAAAGTTCCTTTATTCTTATAGAACCTTGATTGGACATTCTTTTATTTTGGAACCATTGTACTAAAGCTGTGCAGGTTGCTTTTGTTATCAGTTCACAATCCTCCTGAAGACACAGCTAGGCTGAGCTAGCCCTCGTCCTGCGCTAGCAAGAAAAGTGAAGAAGGTATGCGTGTCAGGCTGTTCTTGTCTCACTTTTATGATCGGGGTCACTGCAGGTTCACTCGTAGCGTGGAGCTGAGTAAGAGGTTTAGACACTACTCATCCTTGGAGCAGTAGCCATTTCATCACACTAATATTTCTCATTTCACTGGACTCTCTATAGCTTAGTCCTTTGCAAGCTCCCTCATGAGGGGGGTGCTCCAGTGCTGAATTTATTAAATAAAGGCGGCTCTATCACGGCCTCATTGGGAGTATGGCGGTATTTGCAAAAAAGTGATTTTGAAAATGCTACTATGCGCAGGATAGTTAAGTCTTGGGACAAAGAGAGTACTGCATGAGCTACATTTTAGTTACGGCATGCATCAAGTTCTGTTTTCCCCATGCCTTAAATACCCCATCTATAATTAGGAGGCATTTTAAAAATAGGAGGTGTTTGAAATACCACACCATTTTACTCTAATCCCCATAATCACAGTGAGACCCACTAGTGTTGCCCATTTTACCGCAGGCTCAGTATTGTCAGACTCATCGTGAACACAATGGCTCATGCCAACACAGCACACAAGCACACTGTTCAGTTTTTTATCACAGCACAATGTGATAAGCACTCTATGCACTTAGAACTTTATTGAGAAGAACCTGGAGAAAAGGCTTCCACTGAGTGGAGTACATTGAGGCGACTGCGAAAATCCCATGGCAGCATTTAGAATGACTCTTCCAGACTAGGACGGAAGTGCCAGCCTTGGCAAAAACCATAGAGCGCAAGCAAGAGAAAACAGGCCCAACCCAGGAAGGCACCACAGTGGGCACAGGAACACACGCCTCAAACAGCCAATGGGCATGTGTTTTTGAAGAGTGGTGGAAGTCAAAACATTTAATCATAAATCAGTCAGCCATTTTGTTTGCAGGATGCTAATGCTAAACACAACGTTTTACCGTTTTGCAGTATTGAACGCGATATTCAGGGTTCACAGTAGGAGATTTGGCAAGAACACTTGGCTGGATGAAACCTGCCTGTTTTACAAATGACATCACTTTACACTACTCATGCTCCCACCAGTAGCGTAGACAGTGTAGGGCATGAGCGGGAAAGGCCCATTCAAAATCTGTAAATGCCCACTCGGCAGCACTGTGTGGGCATTTATAGATGTTAATGTCACTGTTCTGTGCCCAACTACATTATCTTCAGGCCCCACTTGATAGAAAATCCTGGCAACGCCTCTGGCACCCACTGACAAGCTCACAAAAACACGTCCGCGTGTTTGAAAGTACTTATTCAACAGCTAACGTGACACTCTGCCAGTGTATTTCGAGCACACCTCACCATCCCTCTGTCACATTGTACAGCTCTATTTGCAAGAGCATTGGCTGTGCCAATGGATTTTTCCAGAAGCTGATTATAAGGCGCTGAACTGGAGAAGAAAGGTGTAGAAATTCTTCAAATAAAGGCAATTTTCCGAGAACCATTTACACAGTGTCACTCGACCACAGGTGATGGCAAGTTTTGCAAATTGAAGTTCTACAGATCAAGTCCCTTTCCTAACCTCGGGTCACAATTCCAGTGAACACGCAGGTTAGTACATGTTTGAGCCAAAGTGAGATTCGAACGCAGGTCGTCACGCTCTCAGCTTAAAAACATACCCACTAGACGTAGGGGTTGACGGGTAAAAACCGAAGTAGTGGAACTGCGTTCCATCTTCCCCGCCCCTTCACCCCCCATCCCCACACCCTACCAACCGCATATTCACTCTCCAATTCAAAACCCATACCTGGGTCCTACCTTTCCTCCACTCTAACCCCATAATGCTGTGTTTTACAACAGTACTATCAAGACTGACAAAAACACAATACAAATACATGCATTTAAATGACCATCACGACATCTCCCAAGGCGCCATGGACCCTCATACATCTCTTTCATCCTTCCGTGCCCTATCCAAGTCACGGCACCATCTGTGGAGAATACATGTTTTGCATGAGCGACAACAGAACAATGAGACACACTGAGCCAGGGCTGAGAGATAAACAAGTGTATTCTTAATAGGCACAAATGACAGCTGGGATTTGGAGAGAGTATTCACAAGTCACATGAAGTTGTCAGAACCATCTCTGCACATTACACAGAAGAGGCAGCTTTTATAGAGAGATCAATATTGTGAAATCACATTGGCCCACTTCCAGGTGGGCGATACCAGATGGTGTGCATAAGGGTGCCAGTCAGTTGCCACATCTGGCATAATGGCGAGGGTATCTTACCCTTTTGTAACCTAGGGTTCAGCTAGCAATAGCTTCTGTATCTACTCTATGGAAAACAACGTAACAGTAATGGTATATCAAATAAGGTAGTGATAGAAGAAAAGAGAATTGGAGCAGTGACATGTGACGTCGAGTTGCTGGGCTGTAGCAGAGTCTGCCAGGCCTGGGGTGTGTGGCAGCCTCTGATGACACATAGACATTCTGGCACAACAATTAGTTTGCCATTGTCCCCATTTCAGCAGCCTCTCCGTTCCAATCACCCACCCTCCGTACCTCTTGAGGGGCATGCCCAGGACCAGAGCCACACGCCCCGCCCATTACCTGTACAGATATTGTGTCTGCGGCAAATCATGCTTATTTGCAGAGGGCACACGCAGACCACTGCCTGGCAGAGCGTTATGCCCCCAGACGTCTATACAAATAAACACAAGCAGACCAGCACCTGCGAGATAGTGCAGTATGGTGGGACACTGGAACGTTTCTAGCAGGGTGAAGGTCTCCTGCAAGACAGAAGTAAAAGAAGTATACACATATTGTTCCCTTCTTTTTGTTTTGTTTATTGTGTTTTAACCAAAAACAAAACAGAATTATGACTTTTAAAACATCTAATACAACAAAAACTCAATTACATGTCTACAAACAAGGTGAATAACACAGTCTTGAGAAAGGAAGGAGATACCGACAGTAAATACAATTGAAGTAAAAATTCATACTAAAAAGGACATAACAAACAACAGACCAGAATCAAGAGAGTAATACAATCAATATCTTTGTTGAATCGATTTGGTCAGTCTCAGAGAGTTTGTTTCTCATCGGCCCAAAAGAGAGGTAAATAGGCTCTTAGGTACAAAGAAAACACTGGATTTCAGACTAAAGCATTCAGAGGAGCACTGATCATTAACCAAGGAGGCACAACCAAACGCTCAGCAGAGAGGGGGTCCATTTAAGCAGAAGAAATCTCATCCTTGCAGTATCGACTCACATCATGCTCATTTTCCCTTCCACTCCCTACGTTTAATTCCTTTAATAGAGTAACAACTTCAGAGGTCAAAAAGATTCCATTTCCCAATGCCAGTCTTTCCCAAAACGCATCAGAGTTCAACCACCCGATCTCGTGTACGAATCTGTGAAATCTTGCCACTCTCAAATCCCATGTGCCCAGGCATTTCGACAGTAAGTGATGAAGAGACTGTTTTTGATTCATCACATTTATCACAAATGTCAGTAGTGTATTTCTCTTGGGGGGGGGGTGTAGAATTAACCTGAGCATGGAAATCCATCTCCATTCCACCAATTCGTATCGGAGACAGAGTATAGGGACGCAATTAGGCAGTTTAAAGGTTCTCTTCCAGAGTTTAGGTTCAATTTTGTCCCACTCTATGTCAAAAGATAGTGTATTCGACTCCAATCCTTTAGTTTTTGGAGGATAGCTCAGGGGCAACGTGCTCCCATTGGAAGCAAGAAAATGCGGAGCAACACAGGTTCGATCCCCGGGTCTGCGCTTAGAAACCTCTGGGTATTGAGCGATTTATAAATAACCAATTACAATTAATTCCCACCAACTTTTATCTCTGCCGAGACCACACGAAAGTGTGAGAGAAAAGTATAATGTTGGTATTATGCTCTACATGGAATATATGAAGACAGTATTTTTGGTTTCCAATGTGCGTGCCTTTTATACTTTGCCAGGAACATTTAGGACAACCTCCTCTGCACTCTTTCTATAGTCAGGAAAACGCCACTTGAATGACCTTTCCATATTTCACTTTAAGATATGTTCGTCTATAGGAAAGTCAATTCCCACTCAGTATGTAAGTGAGCCCGCCCACACACTTTTCTTAGGGCTTATGCCCTTGCCAACATCTAATCACACAGTGCCACTTCAATTCTAACAGCCCGGGGCTGCAGAGCGCGCAGGCTGTTCTGTGGAACAGGTCTCTTGAGATTATGAAGTGCTGGTTTCATTCTTTTCATTCTGGATCTTGTAGTTTTACATTTCCCCTTACAAATTCAAGCCTAAATAGGTTACTATGCAATTTATTTAATTTATTTATTTATTATCCATTTGTAAGGTGCTTATACATCAAGTGAGTTGTGTTGAAAAAGAGGGACAACTACCAGCTAACATGGAGCAACTTGAGATCTCTGCGCCACCGCTGGATCCACCGCGGCATGCCAGTTACGGTGCCAGAGAGCTTCTCAGATCCTTTTGGGATTAACTACGCCAAACGACGGCCTGCAATCTGGAGCAGGTGAGTCAAGGTGGGAAATGTTTCCAGTCTTCAGCACAAAGTCCAGTCTAGACGCTAACACGCCGTGCTGAGGCTTTCTGGCGCACGATTACTAGCCGTAGCAATGCCTCTGCAGTGAAGACCAAGATGCAGAACCCCTCCCTCCCCGCACCCCGACCCCCCATCGTGGGTGGGTGCTTAATTGGAGACAGTCATATGCCAGCCAGTGGCCTGCACATGGCAGCCACACAGGCTTGTGTTTGCAGGCTCCTTTGGGCTGGCCGCCACTCTAAACACCATGCTGGCGGCTGAGGGAGCCATGTCTGCGCATTGCAGTGCTGGCAGCAGCCTTCTTCTGCTAGTAAGGATCATGATATTCATCAACTTGCTCGTTTCCATGTGTTTATTTAAAATGTGTATAAAGGTGGCAAAACTGGCCCGAAAGCAGCCGAGCACTGTACAGTCTGTACATATATGATCATTAAACAGGACAAGTGCTTATCCAAACACATACGGAAAAAACACATCAAACCAAGCATGGCAAAAGGCAGAAACAAGGGCAGTCAAGAAGATAAAACTACCAATAAAACTTTGCAATAAATGTGATTAACATTCTACAAAGGGGTGGGCGGGGCACCTGAACCCATTTAGATATCTATATCAGAAAAACTATTTAAATGCAGAGCTCTTATAGAGTGATATGATATGCATATTTCAGGGCTTTAAGTGGGCCAGGGCTGGCTGTGGCTGAGCTCTGATAGTCTATCAAAGCCGTTCTTGGTCTATGGTGCTCTCAGTCTCCCATTAGTAACACCATGCATGGCCTTTCTCAAGAGCATGTGGGTTGGGGCGGGGGAGCATCGCTAGAAATACGAAATGAATATTGCTTTGAAGGAAATACAAACAGGGAAGCCATCTGCCTACCAAAGTAGGAAAGCCAGCACCTGGTTCCCAAAGGATAACTTTCTCCAAATGCATATATATGACACATAGTTTGCTGTCACTTTATTGTCAGGGTGTTATAATAAATGAATTATGTGCTCAGAACGGTTGTGGCTTGCATCACTGTCAGAGATATGTCATAAATAAAACATTGGGCCTCATTAGGAGGCAGGCGGCCACGTAATGAACGGTGCCGGTACGGGACCGCACCGTTCATTATGGGCTGCCCTATTACGATGACTGCTGCGGGACCCGCCAAGGAACGCCTGGTCAGACCAGGCGTCCTTAGCGGGACCCGCTAGCAGTCCAGACCCGGAACATCCCCATTCCCATTGAGCCCCAATAGGGCTCAATGGGAATGGGGATGTACCGAATGGCCCCATTCCCATTGAGCCCTATTGGGGCTCAAATGGGAATGGGGATGTACCGGGTCCGGGTCCCGTGAAAGGGATTTTCCCGGGCCCTCCAAGGTTGGAATGGCCCGCTAAATCCCCTTTTGTGGGACCGGGAACCCGGTATGGGGGTAGCCATGCCGCATATATCGCTTGTCGTATTCTTCCTACCACACGTCATATGATGAGGTTCTTCTTTCAGCCAAACGCTTCTATTACTCTGATCTCTTACAGTCTACTCATGCTAGACAATAGTTTGAATCTTTATCTCGTCTTCTTTCCCATCCCTCCCCTGATTATTCACTTAATTCTTCTTTAACTGTTTCTGATCTTGCTCTGTATTTTTCTTCAAAAGTGGCCACTCTTCGAGCATATTCGAGCATCCATTATTCCTTCTTGTTCTTACCTCTCTTCTACATCTTCTTCTCCATCTTCCCGGCTCGGTCACTTCATCTTTCACTCAGATTGCAAAATGATGAGACTTTTCTTTTGCTAGCCCGAGCCCACCCTACTGCTTCCCAGACCGATCTGATTCTCTCCAGTGATGGCATTTAGGTGTAACCGGGTGGAGCGGGGGGTTCAGAACTGCGACCCCTTTGGTCTCCCTTGCTACCCCTGTGGTCTCCCATGCTACCCATAAAACAGAAAAAATTGAAAACAAAATATATATCTTTTTGTCTTTTTTAAATGGATGCTCTGGGGCTGTGGCGAGCGCCATGTGGCTCTTGGTTTCTGGAGTGGCTGGATTTCTTGTTCAGGCCGCTTAAAAAAACCAGGGGGTTTCACAAGTGTAACACTTTGAGCAGTGACCCTAAATAAGAAAGAATAGGAATAACAAATAGTCTTTCAGGAATTCTATACAATAATTGCTAGACTCATTAAAGATATATTTTAGGTACACTTGGGGAGTGAGTACCTGATTTAGGGCCTCATCACGAGTTTGGCGGTAACCCTTAAATCCGGCGGTAGCGCTATTACTGCCGGATTTAAGGGTCAGGCAAATCAGGGCTTCGGCGGATTTCTCCCCAGCTCTGAGCTGGGGGGAAATCCGCCGGCAGTATGAGCGCGAAATTTCCCCATTGTGCCCCATGGGGAATGGGGCATTCCTGAATGGGCTCAATGGGGAATGGGGACTTCCAATACTGCCAAACACGTGATCCGGCACTAATAGCGCCGGGGGTTTGGCGGTAGGGCAGATAGCGCCAGCGCTATTAGCGCCGGCATTACCGCCCAACTCGTGATGAGGCCCTTAGTCTGATTTAGACTGTTCTTAAACATCTCAAATTCACAATGCAGACAAAAACGATATGTATTTTGCTTTTTGCAAGTTGCAGTTGTAGCATGTTTTTTTCTGCTTTTGTCTCTGTTACAATCATCAGAAGACTATCTCGGTGTCATCGGTCACTTGACAAAATCTTTGTTCCTAAAAGCTTGTGTACAGTCTAGAAAAGGTTGGCCATAGCACATCAAGTGGCCCTTGATTTCATTGTGCCAGAATTAATGCTTTGTTTTTATGTGTCTATCTTTCCTGTCTCCCTGGCATGCAGTTCAGGATGTTTGTTTGCATGTATATGGTAACGAGTGCTCAGAGTACGGGGTGAGGTGTAAGTGCACTGTTTTCCCTGTGCTACACTATTTTCTTTAATACACAGTTATCAACCTTCCCAATGGGATGTATTTTGCCAACCTCTGAAGCCTGAAACGAAGATCCACGCAGGCTTGACATGTGGCCAACTTTGCACCAGACCTGCAGATGAACTGGCCTGCTGTTAAATCTCAGTTACCAGTTTATTGGTATCCATGAGAGTGTAATTTGCTTTCTGACTTTGAGAACATTGAGACATGTAATTGCTCATTTTACGACAGCCAGTAAAATATCTATGGCCAGTAAGATAGCTCAGTGGGTTCAGCAATCGCTGCTGCAATGTGTTTGTCATCTGCAGGTTGCAGCTTCGAATCCCGGCGGGCCAACTCAGACTTTCATCCTTCTGAGGTCTATAAATGAGTACCAACACAGGTTGGGTGATAATGTATGTATATTTGTTCTATATAAAGCGCTTAAGCGTAAGTGCTATATAATAACACATCATTATCGTTTGGCCTTGGGTGTCGCTTGCAATCACAGTAATTTGGTAATATGGGCCTATACACAGTGATATTAACGATACATATGGTGATTCATTCTTGTATGAAATGTGTATCACATTACAGTGAAATCGTAACCATATTTATTGTAATGTACATAGGATCAATGCTATGTGATGCCACTTCCTGTTTTGTCAAGGGGTGACAGATTGTGTTGCATCTCTTCCTGTGATGCCACTTGAGGGTGTGCTCAAATGACATCACTTGCTGTGATGCCATCAGAGGTCAAGGGTGACATGATTTCACTTCCACTACCCCTGGCATTTTGGTGAAATGACATCCCTGATTCCTTCTTCACTCATTCCTAAAGTCTATCCTTCCTTAGTCTCTTATCGTACTTCCCTTTTCAATATCTCTCTTCTTATATTGATCCTTCCTTCTTTTAAACATGCTTCTAGTCTTCCTATCAAAGAAACCCTCATTAGATACCTCTCTTCCATCTAATTGCCAACCCATTTCTTTCTAAATTACTTGAACGTTTGTTTACTCCCAGGTCTCCACTTTGGTATTGGTAACTCGATTCTTCCTTGTTTTCAGTCTGGCTTTCGTCCCTTCCATTCTACTGAAACTCTTTCTTTCTGCCTGTGATTCTTTGCTATCTACTGGTTATTCTAAATAGTCTTTTCTTCTTATTCTATTGAACCTATCGGCTGCTTTTGACTCTGTGGATCATACTCTATTATTATCTTCTCTTTCATCTTTTGGTTTCTCTGGTTCTGTTGTTTCTTGGTTCTGTTCGTATTTATCTAATCAGACAGATTCAGTATCATGGGCTGAGTCTTCCTCTGATACTTTACCTCTTCTTCATGGTGTTCCTCAAGGTTCTGTCTTAGGAGCTTTTCTTTTCTATCTCCATACTTGCTGCTGTCATTTTGTATTTTTGGGATATCCCATCACTTGTATGCGGATGATACCCAACTTGCTTGTCAATTTCCTCTTTTACATCTTCTATTCATGATAATCTTTCTTCTTGCCTCTTAGCTATTAACTCTTGGATGATGGAACATTTTCTTGTTCTAAATGCAACTAAAACGGAAGTTCTCTGTTTTCCTGCTAACACTGTTTCCCTTCTCCCCCCTTTATTTCTTTTCCCCTTCTCAACTTCATACCGCAACCTCTGCCCACAATCTGAATCTTTATCTTGAAACTGATTTATCTTTTTCTCATCATATTTCTGTCATTTTGCGTGCCTGTCGCTATCACCTTTATAATATTCGGAAATATTGACTGTTTCTTACATTTGAGGCCACTAAGCATCTAATCTCTACACTTATTTTCTCCCGCCTATTTTATTGTTCTACCAGTCTTTTTGGTCTTCCAATCTCTCGTCTTGCACCTCTTAAGTCTGTCTTTTATGCTTCTATTCATCTTCTATATCTTCCTTCGCCTCGAGATTCCATTTCTACCTCTTTATATTCTCTTGGCTTCTATTTTACTCTCGTCTTAAATGTAACTTTCTCTGTCTTGTCTTCAAATCCCTTTATGGCCTTGCACCGCCTTATCTTTAATCTCTTGTCCCATTTTGCTGTCCTTCTCGTTCTCTCTGTTCCCAATCTCAATTTGTTTTATCAGTTCCTCACCCCCTGTGTGCCAGGTCACGGTTTCGCTCTTTTAGTTCATTGGCTCCACTTCATTGGAATGCTCTTCCTCTTTCTCCTCGCGCTATCTCTTATTGCTATTTATTTTGAACTTCTCTTTAGAATAATCTCCTTCAATTAGGCTGACCACCATGATCATTTTTGTGTAATCTGCTTTTCCATGTTTATTGTACTGTAAAGTGTTTGTCTTTTGTACAGTGCTTTGGCATAATGCGCTATATAAATCACAAATACATACAAATACAAATGTTAAGCAAAGCACCAAGTAGTTTACAATGGTGTTATTTGCAGACCTCCCTTTTGTCAAGGGTGTACTCCTGGGCGATGTTGGCACTGGCTGGAGATCTCAGGGGTACGTTAATACCTTAAGGTCTGTGTTTGGACAGCAATAGGACATTTAAGTGACACAGCTATCTGTCTCACTCATGTATGTATGCATGTGTGTATGTAGGTATTTATATATGTGTAGTGTACTTGTGGAACCTCTGGCACCATTAGAGAGAACTAGACCTGGTAACCCACACTATAGTTAAATATGTATTGTGTTTTGCTTTGACATACAGCTACATGAATACATGCACATCATAAATAGCCTGCCAGGCCCATCAAGTCTGCGTACTTCCTTGCTGATTGTAACACTTGGTGACCCTTCTTATTCTCCAGCTTTTCCGGTCTTTCAGTCAACCTGTTCTATGGGCTGGTGCTCAGAGGCTCCTACAATCATGTCTCAGCCGGATATACCGTAAAATAACGTATCCCAAAATATCGAATTACAAAATTGCAGAGCACATTTGCCCGCATTTTGTAATTCGATCCTTTGGGATTTTGCCCGTTTGTTCCCTGCACTGCCTTTAATGTAGGGGGAGGGGGACACCCCTGAAACCCTGCTCCCATGTTCGGTATTATGGGCTTTGATCTAATCTATCATGGCGAATGCACACTAAACGATCATTCCATATTTTAGATTGGATCTTTACGTGCAATCTCCTCTCAGGTCACCAGGCCTTCCCAGAGGAGACAGGTTTCAGGTTCCGTTGTTGTGTTTTGGAGTATATGCATACCCTGGGATCTGGGTAACGCAAAAACACACATCAGCTTTCCTCAATGGCAGACTCCATGAAGGACCTGCACCCTGTACATTGAACAAGGACATTTTTGATTTAGGATATAATCCTTTACATTTATGTCGATAATGTTTAATTACTGGTTCTAGGAATGGAGGAGACAATGCCATGTATGTTTGGGGATTAATATAAAAGTACCTTTTGTTTTCCTGTGTACCAACAGTGAATGTGAAATGTATTGGTTGATAATTAAAATAAAAAGGTTTACCACAAATGGGAGTGGTGAGGGAATTGCACAGTTGAGTGTCCTAGATGCGCTTGAGGAGGTCGCCTAAGAGTGCATGTGGGATCGTTCAACGGTTGACATGAAGCCCTTTGTGACACAGGACTGGAGGAGTAATTGCCGGCCGCCATTACCAGAAAAGGTTGATTCACAACTTGCACCATTTTAAGCTGGAGACGCTACAAGGGTTTAAGGCCACCCGACTGTGACTAAGGTGCAGGAAGACCAGAGGAGGTAGGAGTTGAACGGCCGAGAGTAAGCGGGGGAAGATTTAGGGAATAGGAGGTGAGAGAAGGAGGGAAGGTAGAGTGAGAGAGAGCAGGGGAGAGAATGGAAAAGAGGGGCGGAGAATAAGGGGATAGGAGTGCGGTTGAGTGAAAGGGAGAGCGTGAACGGGGCAGTGTTTGAAGAAAACGGCACCATTGTGACACATCTTTAATACCAACATTTTGGCAACAGCAGATAGGGGATCCCTAAAAGGGGCCATCAGGAGTGAGACAGAAAAGGCCTTGGCCTTTAGGCCTTCCCGTGGCAGAAGAACTATGTCCATCTAGTCGGGGTTACCGATCTCTAGTGTTCACCCTGATATGGGGTGATACTGGGACGTCTGGGTTAAGATGGAAGGAGCCCATGGGATCAGAGGGACCAGCTAGAACTTTAGTAGAATTAAGCTTCCCTATCAAACCCCACACAATGACATTGAGCGAAGCTGGCTAATTTGTATTTGTATTCATTACTCCTTACTACGCTGTACAATTTTGACAACTGGATACATATAACATTATAACAGTAGTAGCAATTATATGAATCAGACCAACAAAACAGTAAGTAGAGAAATTAAACTGAAGGGAAGAGGGAGGGTAGGGCGGTAGAACAGAGGGACGAGGAGAAGGAGGAGGGAAACAGAAGGGGGTATAAGGATGAGAATGAGGTGGGGGGAAGGGGAGGTAGATCATGGGAAAATATAAAGGAAGGAGGGGGAGCAGGAAGGGGGAAGGGTTTCATGGTGGGGGATGGAGAAGGAGAGATTTAAGGGAGGTGCGGAAGGGGAGAAGGTAGGTATAGAGCGAATTGAGAGAGGTAAGGAGTTAAAGTGCAGGGGCTAGGAGCTGGAAGGAGCGGAAATGGGTGGGGGCACAAGGGGAAGGAGGAACAGTGTGAAGGAAGTGGTCAGCAGAATGAAGGGAGCGGGAGGGGGTGTAGAAAGAGAGGAAGGAGGAGAGATAAGGGGGAGCAAGACCATGGAGAGATTTAAAGACTAAGCAGAGGAAATTAAATTTAAGTGGAGAGTGAAAGGGGAGCCAGCCAAGGGAAGAAGAAATGGAGTCATGGGAGGTAAGTATGATAGGTTATTTTTAGACAGAGGGTATGTACGGCAGAATGGTAGATAGGTTTGAGGGGGGCGAGATGAGAATTAAAGATAATTAAAGCCCTTAAACCTTCTATTGGATTTGTGAGCTTCCCGAGGCCATTTTTGACATCATATATTGAGCGAGCGACCACAAGAGCCAATTACAGGTTGTCTCGATAGACTATATAAACAATCCAAACCACTCATTACTATTTCCACATTGTCTTTGTAAACAGTCCCAATTAATTAAAAAAATGTGAAGGCATTTATTTGTAACAGTGCTGGGCAATATTTCAGTGCTCTTTGATAATCTGAAACTGGGATTTAACTGTTTAACAATAAAAAAAGAACAGGACAAGTTTGGAAGTGAATTGAGTCAACGCTCCCTTGGGTTTTATTTGAGGGGCTATGGAGCCCCTGAAGGTTCAAGCTGCTCCTGAGCGGTGGCTCTGCTGACCATCAGCAGCAGATGTGTGCAGTGCAAGCTCTGCTTTTTGCAAAGACTCGTCAAGAGTGACAACAATATGTCAAGCCTTGCTCCCATGCATCCCCCATTCTGCGCCCTTCACCCCTTCTGCCTTCTCAATCAGGGGCATTTTTGGGGATCGGATGTTTCTATCCAGCACTTGGAGAGCCCTGTTCCCAATAGACATTTAGAATACAAGTGTGTGCAATTACAAAATTGAGGGAGTGCATAAAAGCTTCATGTTGTGTGAAAAAATGACTTTAAGCAGGTGACCTTATCATACTTGTTTTTTCGTTGTGTGTCTAAGAATCTTGTGGGTGGGAAGACTAAAGCTACAATCATAATCTTTTTGCTCAACATGTTTGTATAATGATTTGCATATCGTCAGGTTCGTTTTATGCGATTTGTTTACATTTGAAGATCTATCTAGAAAGTAGACTCTTTTAGCCCTGGGAAGTCTATCAATATACAGCAGATCCATATAGAGTTGGGAAGATATCTGGCAAGTGCCTAAAATGCAGACGTGGCTTAAATCCCAGTTTCACAATTTATCCAAAGAGTGCGATGCTGGGAAAAACATTTAGGGCCTTATTCATGGAATCGTTTTATGATGGCGCAATCACATAGGAAAACGTTCTGTGAATCGGGCCCTTAATCTCACAGTGCCTTAGCCACTAAAATTGGGAGTGCCTAGGAGTGATTCAGTTTGTAGTGTATGCTATTCAAAAGGCCAGACTCGTCATCTATTAGACTATAATGTAGCTTTGAAAAAGCCAACAGTTATGGCTTGTGGATACCAAAGATATTGCAGCTTGTTAACCATTCAAGCACCTTTTTGCTGTTTTAAAGTGTGTGGCTTGCTTGTCCCCTCCCAAAAAATCTACATATTGTTTAGGGCAGTTGGCCCTTTGCGTAAGCCCTGCTATGCCCCCCTTTTAGGCCAAACCCATTCTTAAAGGTCTCCTTACTGATGTCTCAATTCATTTAAACCTCTTGGCTTATTCCATAAGGGTTTCTTCAGGGGCAGGAAAACCTCAATATGTTTTATGTAAAGATGTAGAATACAAAAGTAAAAACAAATAAAATGTTAACAGTCCAAAAATGTGGCACCAGGAATATTCAAGTTCTCTCCTCTTTCCATATTCTTAAAATGCTTGCTGTATTTTTTTTATATTTTTAAGTAACAAGAGACTAGACTCCAACAATTTAATTAACACAATCCATTTTAATTGCTTTTCAAATTATTTTTATCCAAATGGGTATATGGTCTTCCAGCACAAACTTATTAAGGATATCGATGCGCTGATTTACAGATTGCTTTATCAAAACCACTGCAGTTGTGGCTTTCTAAGTGGCTGCCACCAACTGGGGAGGAAAAGAGGGCAGTAAAATAGGCCCAAAAAGCATCAAGTGAAGCCCCAATGCAAGGGATTAGGGTACAAAAATGGCAGGTGGGCTGAGGTGGCATAAACCCTTGCACAGGCTCTCTTGAGTTGCATGAAAAGGGACAATATTTAGGCAATATAACCCTCAGAGTGGGGCATTACCCAACCGGTAATGCCCCCCTCTGAGGGTTATATTGCCATTAGTACACCGGCACGTCATACCAGGGTACTAATTGCAATTTTTCTCGAGTCGAGAAACGCCGTTGCGACCGGTTTCCACTCGAGCAAAAAAAATAAAAAACATGCCCACCGGGGATCAGAGAGAAAGGACTACACTTAGTCCCTTCTCCCTTTCCATGGTGGCCATTCAGATGAATGGAATTTCTTTTTTTTTTAATGCCCGTCATGGAGAAGCGCCTAAACGTAGTCCATTCTCCCTTTCCATGGTGGACTGATGGGCAAAAGAAATTAAACACGAGGGGCGTGCCACAACGTGTTCGGGATTACCGGCGAGGTAGGGCTCGTAAACGCTACAATCGGAGCGTAGATTTCATTTTATGTATGGCACCGTGTGTACTAATGAATATTTTGCAAGCCGACCTCTATCATTGGTTTAGGGTGATTATATCAAATCGATTTGGTCGTAGGAGAATTGGTCGCATTTCTTTTTGACAGGTTGATTTTGCTGCATATATATGCAGGAGGAGCCACCTAGTAGCGCCCCCATAACCCTCCTACAATAATTATTTCCATAATCTCACCCCCCACATATATGTGCTGCAGAATTCATCAACAAATGTACGACAAATTCTCCTGAGGCCAAATAGGCCATGCAGTAACCTGCCAATCCCCTATCACTGGTCTTTAGCCTGAGTAAAGCCAAATGCCCCACCTCCCCATTGCCCCCCCCAACACCAGTGGCTAATACAGTAGCTAATGCAGGGGCTCTCCATGGTAGGCTGCTGGCCATGGGAGCAACCCAAAAAAAGCTTATACTTCACTTTTGCAGATGCATTTTAATTACAGTCTTGGTCAGAGGGGGTAGTCCCTGTAGTGAAGTGGGCATAAGGAGCAAGGGCAAGTACTAGACACTTGGCTTAACTGCGTTAACAGTTTGTTTATTTTTACCAGTGGTTAGTAAGAGAAACACAATCAAAAGGCGGATTAAAGATGGAGGATCATTTAAACTGCTCCAGGCTCTGAAGTCAAACAGGGCTTTCCAGCCCTGGATGCCCAGAGTAGGCGGGAACACGTATGTAGCATCATCAGGGCTAAGGGTTGGGCTGATTTGAGGGGTTGTCAGTGCCATGGAGATGCATAGAAGTAGCCCACTGCCCCTCAAAATATATCACTGCCACATTTCACTTTTCAGAATAATTACCGGTACGCGCATGGCACCCCAAGCAAAGGTTTACTTTACCCCCAAACGTCCTACCACAAAGCAAGCAAAGTGAGAAAAAAAAAAGAATGAGTTGCACTGCTGTGGCGCGGGAGGCCGTGGCATGGGAGAGGCCAGGGGCAGGGCTGCAAATGGCCTAATTATCCTTGTGTTGCCAATCTTACGTGGCCACAAAGAATGGTGCTGAGGCAGGTACTCAAATTCTGATTGACACCTCTCAAAGATGGATAACAAGCATAGAAGTAATTCGCCCGACTAGCGTTTTTTATGGTGAAATGTACAACTCATGAAGTAATATTACAACCAGACATGCCAACACGGGTAATCTCCTTCAATGTTATTCCTATGACTCCCAGTAAGATAACATGATGGGTTAATGTGCCTGCTGCTGAGCTCTGTTTTTTCCCCAGGTGGATCACAGGTTCCCGTTGCATTAGGAGAGCAGAGGGGTTTAACCTATCTCTCGCAGTTATAGGAAAGTTGTCTGTGGGTTACATTTTTTTCATTCACAGACAAACTGCTAAGTGGACAGCTGAGCTTGGTACAGAGGCATGGAAATAAACAGAATGTATTTCACAGATGTGAATGCCTGAAATGACAACTGAGGCATTCCCATGACGACACAATTGGACCTTTGAATCAGGCAGCTGTTTGTACAGGGCCTTCAAACTACCCTGTAAACCATACACACACAATAAGCGGGAGGAAGGGGGAGTTTTTTTCTGCACCCTTTCCCAAACCAAAAAAACAATACAAAGCCCATCCCTCAATAGCCAGAAAGCTAGTGCCCATTAATATAAGACTTTTGTTCCTGATCACATGTAAAGGGAAGTTTAAAAATGTACAGCTCCTGCAAATCATTCAGAGAAAATTGTGGAGATCCATTCGTTTAAACAGGTGTTAATTATCATGCACTCGAAAGCAAAATAAAACCGTGTTTTGACGATGCTTGACAATTGACGGGATTGATGTTGGGAAACAAGGAAAATAGTGCTCCAGCTTTCGAATCTGTTACATTTCAATATCAAATAAATGCCTTGTTCCAAATTTGTCGGACTGATTCACATTGAAGGAGTGGTACCATGCATATTTTATTTAAAACATGGAAATAATCATGGGCGGCACCTTGAAGAATAGCATTAGAACATATTTCAATCAGATCTCCCCTAAAAAGAGATTACTTAAATTTGCTCTTGTGGGAGCCATTTCAGAATTGGTCTGTGATGCTCCTCTGCAACTTTTACACACGGTAACACAAATACGTTGACAACTAGAAGTCTGGCATTGCCATTTTTTGTGTAGGTCCATCTCTCTGTCTCTCTGTCTCTCTCTCTCTCAAAATGAAAGAGAGATAGGAACCTACATACACATGTCACAAAAGTTCTTTTAAAAGGCCACGGAAGACTCCTTTACCTACCAACGGGCCCACAGCATCTCATGGTGACCATGGGTCTGTTGTCCCAACATAATTTTTTCTGCTGCATAAAAGCACATGGCGGTAGAAAGGTGCTTTTATCCTGGACCTAAATAGAGCCAAGACCAAATTAAAACCTGGCCTGCAGGTTGCAGAAACGAGAGGTTTCCGTGGGAGGCTAGCTGCTAATGCAAGGAAAATAATCACATGGCAGGCCAACAGAGGTCACTGTTCATTTGCAGCGACCCCTTGCGGACTGCCAGGTGATTATTTTATATTTCAGCAATTCCTTGCAATTATGCCATCACCAAGGTTAGCTTTTGTATCTCAAAACTGGAAGACAGGTACAAGTCCTGAGGCCCTCACTGGAGTTAAAATGGCAACTGCCATGCTAGGCTAGATAACATTTACAACACTCACAGCCCGCTAAGTTCGGATAAGGTTCTTTACATTCAGGTGCGACGGGATTCAGTGGCATCAAAAAAGGAGCTGTCCATTCTGTTTACTACACAAGACACTTGATCACATAGTTATGCAGGACATACACCGAAATCAAGGAAAACACCCATTTAAATCTGCAGTTATAACACCCCTTAATACTCGTGTTTTAATTTTTGTCTAACCATTTGCAATTATTTGGGAAGATAAGGTAACTGAAGCACAGGCGAAGACCATTTGGTCAAATGTGGAAGAAGGGCTTCAAACTACGTGTATCGTGTTTCTGCTCCTTCCGAGGGCAAAGGTTATGCCACATGAAAGCAGCTCAGCAAGCCCTCTCTTCTTTCTGGGATGTGCAGCCCAGTTGTATAAGGAGACAGTGTAGACCACAGGTGCTAGAATCCAGTAAATGAAACTCTGCATGGAGGAGCTACTTGGTTCATAAAATGGCGCAGGTGAGAGCTCAGCAACTGCCAGCAACACCACTACGCGCCAACCTGTGCAATACCTGCACGCAGGTACTCGACCTGTCGCTGAAAGGAATCATTATTTATGAGTCCCTCACATCATGGTCACATTTGGTGAAAAAGGCCCTATGAAAAATATGCAATTGGCGACGTCAAACTCATTTTACTTTGCTTATGGATTTGCCGCCTACATGCATATGCCCTAGAAAAAATACATGCAAATGTGGCAAGGAAACACTTTTACAAAAGTGGTCTCCAAAAGCAGTTTGTCAAACCTGACCAGCCTGTACTCAGTCTTGCAATTCATACATAGGTCATCTTCACACTGTCCTGCTCACTGGCTTTGTTCAAATAGTGGCTTTTTTTCCTGTAACTTTTGCAAGTCTAACCTGGATGCTCTTAATCCACTGGCTGTGCTTAAATGTTAGGTTTTCTACCCATTTATGAGAGTCAAATTTGAATACTATTGTAATATACTGCTGTGTTTAATTGCAAGGCCTTTTACCTCTATTTTAATGTCTTTTCTGGGTGCTTACTCTCCTTGCTTTGCCCCCACATTTGCTCTCTCTCTCCTTGAAAGCTCATACCTGTGTTGTGCCTGCAATTGCTGGTTGCTTCTTGGTTGTCCCTCTCTGTCTCCTTATCTCGCTTGCTGGTTGTCTTGCTCTTTGCTGTCTGTTATAACATAGGCCTATCCCTCTTTACCCTTGATTGATTCATTTGGTTCATCTTCATCTGATTTGCTGCTAGGCCATCTGGTGAGTTCCTATTGCATTTTGCAGTTCCCCTTCTGTTCCTCTCCCACCTCTGCAACCATGGTACTCTCCACATCTCCCATCTACTCTAACTGCTTCTCTATCACCTTTCCTACCTCTCTCTCAAAGCATGGAAGTAAAACGTTTAAGAAAGCACTCCTGGTCTCCAACCCAGGCCTGCCGATTGCTGACACCTACATCAATGCTTCCTCCAGGCAGACTTTCACTGACATCCTCTTCTCATGTCCCTTCTCCTGGCCTATGGTCTCCTCACATGGTCTCTATCCTCTCCCCCTTTGCTTCACCCATTGTTGATGGAACCATATGGGAGATTCTCTTTGCACACTTCCCATCCTCTAGGTGCATCATTAATGTCTACCAGAATGGCACCGTTATGGCCCAGGGCTCTCAGCCCAATCCCCTCTTTCTTGATAGGTGTCTTGCATCTCCCATTAATTTCCTTCCTTCTCCTGCTACTCACCTTTCTGCCACCCTCCACCCCCTTCTCCACAACTGATGGGAGTACCACATTCCTGTAACCCTCCTCGGAAAACCTTCAAAGTGGGTAATCAGCTTTACTTTGCTACTCTCAATGCCCGCTATGCAAGTAAACACTCCTTCAACATCTGCCTCCTTCTTCAAAACTTTAACCTTGATGTTCTCACCCTTACTAAGACTTGGTTCAATCCAAGCTCTGTCACTGATATTGACACTCTTCTACCTGAGGGCTACAAGATTCTCTCCAAACCCAGGCCAAAATTGGTCTGGGGGCAGTGTGGCCATGATCTTCCCGGAATGGGTCCCTGCTACCATCATACCCACTCAATCCTATTCCTCCTTTGAATGCCTCATCTGCAGGCTTGGTGCTTCCTTTACTTTCTAGCGACTTTTGCCACCATCTACAGCCTGTCTGACCAGCTCTCCCTCTTCCTATCCACATGGGCTGACCTCTTCTCTTCCCTCATGACTGCTACCTCCAAGTTTCTCCTCAACAAAGATTTCAATATTCATCTTGAGTCTTCTGATGCGGCCACTGTATTCTTCCGCAACCTCTGTGACTCTCTTTCCCTCACCATTCTTCCATCTGGTCCGACTCACTCGGGCGAACACACCTTAGATGTGCTCATTTCAGCAGATATCCCTATCTCTAACTCTATCACCACACCTCTCTCCTGGTCTGACCATTCCCTCCTCTCCTCTCACATGGAACTCTCTGATACCTTGGCCAAAACCCTGTCCGCATTGCCAGTATCCTTCTCCCTTATTTGACCGATGAAGTGAGTGCCAGTTGCTGCTTTTGCTGCCACTTTCATCCCCCCACCTACTACTGCTACTGACTATCCCACTGACGCGGGCATCGCCACCCTTCACTTATCCATCACCAACAGCCTTGATACCCTTGCCCCTGTCATGAGGATACATATGAAGCCTGCCTCCAAGTGCAACAGTTGGTACAATTCTGACCTAGCCTCTTTGAAACTCAAGTGCAGAGTTTCTAAACAGAAATGGCAGACCTCAAACTCATCCAAAGATAAACTGGCCTGTCGCCTGCTCCAAAGGCAATTCCGTTTTTCCATCCACTCCAAGAAGAGGGCCCATATCCAAGCTCGCATCTCTGAGGCCACCAACAATACAGCTGAATTGTTCAAAATCTGTAAGGGACTTGCCAATCCTACCGCAGTCTCCAACTCTCCTTTCCCATCCTGGGCCTTCTGTACTGCATTGGCCTCCCATTTCACAAACGAAACCCAGGACATCCTGTCCTCACTCTCCTCTACTCCCCTCCCTACCCCCCAACTGCTATTAGGCCTCTCTTTGCCCCCCTTTCTCCCTCCCCTATACTCTCTTCCTTCATGCCCACAGCACCGGATGAGGTCTCTAAAGCGGTCAGATCTATGAAAGTCTTCTCCAAACAGGTACTCCCACGCTCCTACATAAATATCAAGGACAACATCTCTGCTCTCACTTCTGGCTTGTCCGATTTCTGCAACCATTCCCTTGCCACTGGCTCCTTCCCACTATCCCTCAAGCACTCCCTAGTGCACCCTCTCCTAAAAAAGCTGTCTGCTGACCCCTCCTGCCCAACTATCACCCTATCTCCACTACCCCCTTGCTGGGCAAACTCTTGGAGAAGTTTGTCATCTCCCAACTGACCCGTCTCACTGAATCTGTTGGCTGTCTCCATGAACACCAGTCTGGCTTCAGAGCATCCAGAGACATGGAAAATGTTCACCTGAACACCCATGAAGACTTTTTCTTAAACCTTGACTCCAACTCTCCTTCTGTTCTCATCCTCCTTGATCTCTCCTCTGCCTTTAACACAGTCAGTCATGCCACGCTCATAAAGTGGCCCCATGACGTCCTTGCGATCATGGACCTTGCACTGGATTGGCTGACCACCTTCCTTTCTAATCATCCTTCACAGGTGCAACTGGGCCCTTTCCTCTCCTCCATCTCACTCTCTACCTGCGGCATCCCTCAGGGTTCTATCCTATCGCTGTGACTCTAAAATTTACTTTGCCCCTTTGGCCCACCTGATTTCCTCCTGCTCTCCTCATTTCCAGGGTTATACTGATGACACCCAGCTCTCCTTCAAGCCTCCCTCCTCTCCCTCCTCTCTCATTCTAGACTGTCTGACTGCTATTCATACATGGTGTATGGCTAATGATCTCTGTCTTAATGCCAGTAAGACTGAGATCCTTCTCATTGGGACCCCTGCTCCCTGCTTTCCTCCCACCCTCTGGCCGCGCTCCAGTGGGTCCCCTTCCCCTCATCAACTTGTGAGGCAAAAAAACCTTGGTGTCATTTTTGACAGTTCTCTTTCAAGTTACCCTCCTCTACCTCCTCTCCTTCCTCTCTCATTCCCGACTGCCTGTCTGCTATTCAGGCATTGTGCAATACTAACAATCTCTGTCTTAACGCCAATAAGACAGAGATCCTTCTCATTGGAAACCTTTGTCCCTCTTTCCCTCCCACACTCTGGCCACCCTGCTTGGGCCCCCTCCCATCACACTTGTGTGAAGCAAAAAACCTTGGTGTAATCTTCGACTCCTCTCTCTCCTTCTCCCCTCACAGACCTTGCAAAGAAGGCCCAATTTCAGCCTTACCTCCTCAGAGGTATTCTCCCTTTCCTTACCTTCACCTAGAAACTCAATGTCTCCATAGCTCTGGTTCTCTCTAGGCTGCACTACTGAAACAGCCTTTTCCTCAATCTGCCTCTTTCCACTCTTTGCCCCATTGAACTGATGTAAAACAGGAATGCAAGACTTATCCTTGCCCTCAAGCCCAGGGACTGCATCTCTCTAGCCCTTAAATCACTCCATTGGCTGGTGGTGCAAGGACCAAATTCAAGAGTATCTGCATCATCCACAAGGCCTTCTGGGGCCTGGAACCCTACGACATTCAACTCTTACTCCCTAAATACCTCCATGCTAGAGCCCTTTGGTCCTCTAGCTCCAACTCTATGCAGACCAGGCATTTTTCCAAGCAGAGAGTGGGGTAGATCTCTCTGTTCGGCAGGAGCCTCCCTCTGGAATGGCCTCCCCACCCCTCTCAGACTTCTGGCGGACCTCCCTAAATTCTGGAAACCTCTCAAGACCTTTCTATCCTCTAACTCCTTCCCCTTCCTTGCCAATTGCCTCCAACTGCCGCTGCAACTGGTGGGCTGGTTCTAGTATGAAGAGGAAGTGCCAAGCACCATCCCAGCTCCAGCCACCCCCTTCGAAGTACCAGGTACGTTCACGCCAAAATATGTGACGTATGGAGAACAGATAAACCAGCAGAGAGCCGCAGTTGGGCTTTGCCCAGTGCTATCAGAATAACAGCACCTATTGAAGTACCGACACCTAAGACCTGGACATTAAGGTACCCATTGAAAAGACCATACATACTGGCAAGATGAAATGACGGTTGTCAGAATGAGATACCTGAAGAAGCCAAGAAGATAATAAAAGAAGATGAATGGTGACGTCATGAGAAATTGGACTGATGCACATATAGAAGATATAAGGACCTAGGAATACTGACAGAGAGACGAAATACCAATGATAAGTGACCTCTTGGGCCTAGGATGAAGACATTGATGTCAGAGATGCAGAAACTTATGCCATATACACGATGAAGATATTAAGTTAGATTAAACGTGTACAGATGCAAGAAACTGCAAGAAGCAAAGAAATCGTGACGCTTGCCTATGCTTAGTAGTAAAATAGATGGCAGCAAGTGCCAACTGTTACACTTCAGGCTTCCCCGCGGGCCTCCTTGCAGATTATGACTTCTTTACAAGCTCCTCTATGGACCAGATACAGGCTACCATGGCGTCTGTACAAACTTCGACGGACCCCGGGTCAGCTGACACGTCTTGTACGTGGAAGACGTACGGCAAGACACGCCCCTCTTACGACTATAAAACCACTGTCTTCCCAGGGGCTCGTTGCTGCTAATTAGCGTTACAAGCTATACGCAGTTTCGTCCGTTACTTCTTCGTGTCTTCCTACACGATTCCTCATCTGAACTCCTGGTTTTGACCTTTGCCTGACTACTGGATTGCCTCGTCTCCTCCTTTATCCCTGTCATGATCGTCTGGTTGTTTGACTCGGAAAGTTACTGGATCCGGCTTCTTTCTGTCTCTTGCGGTACTTCATTCTAGGTTGCCGCTTCTGCACTCAGAACCAAATTGCTGGCGACTATCCGGAACTTTTTCTACAGCTACTCGGGATACATGTGTGCTCAGGTACATACTTAAGTGGCTATCCCCATCTCTGCTACTATTTATCTCCACAACTTGTTTGGATTTATCTTCTGTTGGATTCTGGGACATTGAGTGACTTTCCTGTGAGATTGTTCTTAAGTGCATATAAATGCTTTCCTGAAACTGCACCAACCCGGCACTAGTGCGACCCTCGTGCCGTCCGGGGCTACATCCCTATACTAACATACCTGCTTGTTATTTTCTCCTGTCGTTGTCTTTTGTTTCCTGGATTCCTTTCCTCAATATATTCTTATTCAGGTTATTTATCAATTCTATATATAGTTGGGACCGATAGTGAATTAGACCATTTCTACTCATTTTGTGTTATTCCTTGTAGATCCACCCTGGGGAAGCTCCACTCCATTACCTATCTAGGTAGTTGCCCATTTAATTCAACTGTTCTAATCATTTGCATTTACCTCAACACTGTCTAATATCTTTGCATTCCTTTGCAGCATTGGTATTGGCGTTGTGTGCTCTCCCCGCTCTTTTACTCAATTGACACCTCTGTCTGTCTACACTAAAACAGCAGAGAGGTACATTGTGGAAAAGAGCCCCTCTTTGAGGAAGCCTGAGTCTTGTACTTAGGGGAGCTGGCATGGAAGGCTGAATATCGATTCTTGTATCACCATCATCTCCAAGGTCACCTCTCTGCATCTTCGGCCTATTTCGGAGTGGTGAGTGACAGAATTAGCAGCCTATGAAAATGTCCACAGAGGCCAGTGATGCTTTGAATCAAATCGTGCAAATGGTCACGGATCTACGTACCGACTTGACCAATGCACAAGAGGCACTGCGGCAACGTATGGACGCCATTCAGGCTTTGGTGACCACACCAGCGCCACAGATGGCCGGTGCTGGTGCTACAGCATCAGGTTCAGGGTTTCCACCTCCACAGCAGGAATCAAACCCGATCATGCTTACAACCCAGTTCCCTCTAGCTCCTCCTGAACGCTTCCTAGGCGACCCTAAACAATACCGAACATTCATTAACCAATGCAAACTCCATTTTTTGTGTCGCCCCGCTTCATTTCCCACCTCTACACTAAAGCGGCATTTGTCTTGTCTCATTTAGGAGGCACTGCAGCCGCATGGGCTAATCCATTGTTGGAATCCAATAGTCATGTTCTCTACAATTGTGATGCCCTCCTTGCTATGATGAGTAAAGTATTTGATACTCGTTATACTACTCAAGCTACTGACCTGGAACTCTTAAAGCATCGACAAGGGAACAATTCCTTATTGGTCTATTTGGCCCGGTTCAATCAGTTGGCAGCAGAAACTGACTGGCCTGAGGAAAAGAAGACAGCCGTCTTCTATCAAGGTCTCTCAGATGAATTAAAGGACATCCTCTCCAATGTTCCTGTAGTCCCCACGGCATTCGGGGAACTGCTAGATTTAGTCCTTAAGATTGATGCTCGTAAATCCGAAAGACGTGGTGAAAAGAAACCAGCATTGTTCAGCACGGTTTCAGCAGAGGCCTCGTCTTCCTCACTTCCTGCGCCAGAACCTATGCAGATTGGTGTGGTTAGGGGACCACTTACCCCTGCTCAACGAGAATATCGTAGATCACACAATCTCTGCATGTACTGTGGGGCCTCTGATCACTTATTGCCTGAATGTCCCAAAAAGCCCAAAAGAAAGGTGGGAAACGCTAGACCCCAACAGTAGACAGAGTCCCTATGTCGGAAACTCACCTTTGGACTCTACATTACAGAATCCGAGTCATTTAGTTCGCCTACCTGTTACATTTACCTTAGATCACGGTGTTCCATTCCAGACAACAGCCGTGATTGATTCAGGTGCAACAGGCAATTATGTTGATCAATGCTTTGCCTCTATGTCAAGAATACCACTGGTTCGCAAAACTATACCTGAAACAGTGAATGCAGTGGATGGTTCAATTCTTGTCTCAGGAATGGCAACTCACCAAAAGGTTCCACTACATATGAGTACCAATGAAGGCCATACTGAAGACATATCATTCGATATCATCAAAGCACCAGCCTACAAAGTCATTCTGGGCATTCCATGGTTGAAGCTTCATAATCCTGCCATCGATTGGTCGACATCTCAGATTCAGTTCCCTTCCAATATATGCAATACTCTATGTACTACATTACTCGGTATTACCCAGGATAGTCCGGTCAGGGCGCTGGTTTCTCCTACTATGCATATTGGAGCTGTCTCTAAAAATGTTGTCTCTGTGATACCTTCTCAATATGCAGATTACACAGATGTTTTTGACAAAGGGATGTCGGAGACTCTACCCCCTCATAGAGTCTATGATTGTCCAATAGACCTAATACCGGGAGTAAAGATACCATCCGGCAGAGTGTACTCCCTCACTCTCAAAGAAGATGAGGTCCTTAAAGATTACATAGACAAGGCCTTGGCCATGGGATTCATTCGTCCTTCCAAATCACCAATTTCATCACCACTTTTCTTTGTTCCTAAGAAGGAAGGGGATTTACGTCCCTGTATCGATTACCGTGCTTTGAATGCAGCAACCATAAAAAATCAGTACCCTCTTCCTCTGATTTCTGTCCTCCTTGATCAATTGGGATCATCCAAAATATTTACTAAGCTTGATCTCAGAAGAGCTTACAATCTCATCTGCATGAGAGAGGGGGACGAATGGAAGACCGCATTCAAAACACGTTACGGTCTATTTGAGTATCTTGTCATGCTCTGGGTTATGTAATGCCCCGGCCACCTTTCAGGCATTCATGAGCGATTTGTTTTATGACATTCTTGATCAATTTGTTGTTGTCTACCTGGATGACATTCTGATTTATTCACAAAACCAGGAAGACCACGAAAAACATGTCAAAACAGTACTCCAACGCCTGAGAGAACATAGATTGTTTGTAAAAGCCGAAAAGTGCATATTTCATGCCTCAGAGGTGGAATTTGTGGGATATGATCTTACTAACAATGGAGTGCGCATGAGTCAGTCCAAAATTAGTGCAATCCTGGAATGGCCTGTGCCCAATTCAGTCAAGTCTTTACAATCATTCCTGGGATTTGCAAACTTGTATAGACGCTTCATCAATGGATTTTCTGAAATCTCTGCACCTCTTACCTCTCTGACAAGTGCCAAGGTGCCATTTGTATGGTCTTCAGAAGCTCAGAAAGCTTTTGATCAATTAAAATCAGTCTTCACTTCCGCCCCAGTCCTCAAACATCCTGATCCCGAGCTTCCTTTTTTTGTTGAAGCTGATTCTTCAGGTTATGCTCTTGGGGCGGTGTTGTCTCAAACCTGTCCTCATTCGGGAGAGATTCATCCTGTTGCCTACTTCTCTCGTAAATTGACAGCTTACGAAAGAAATTATTACATCACAGAACGCAAACTTTTAGCCATCAGAGACGCATTCTTGGAATGGAGACATCACCTTCTGGGGGCCAAACACTTTGTAAAAGTATACTCGGATCACTGCAGTCTGTTAGCCTTCAAATCTATGAAATGTCTTACAGCTAGACAGGCGCTGTGGCATTTATTCTTTTCACAATACCAATTTGTTATCACTTACCGTCCTGCTAAAGCTCAAGTTTCGGCTGATACTCTCTCTCGCTTACATGCGAATGGCCAGTCTCAACAGATCGAAGCACTTCCTCTTCTACCGAACAAAGTTGTTTGTGATTGTTCGGTTCAGCCCTCGTTGCGTTCAATCATCCTTGATTGGGTCTCAAACCATCCAAAAGAGATCACTGACCTCAACCTGGAAATAATTCAGGGTATGCCATTCATTCAAGGGCGCGTCTATATACCCTCAGGTCAAGCTAGAGATTTAGCGCTTCAGTGGTCTCACAATTCTTTGATTGCTGCACATCCAGGAAGTCAAAAAACTCTTGAAGCCTTACGGCGTTGGGCTTGGTGGCCTTCCATGGTTCGTGATGTAAAGGACTACATTTTGACTTGTTCCATATGCACTCAGTGTACAACTTCTAGAGCCAAACCAGTCGATTTGTTACAACCTCTTCCAGTTCCGTACAAACCTTGGCAGATGCTGTCAATGGATTTCATTGTGGAACTTCCTGACATTCAGGACCATGACACTATTTGGGTAATTGTTGATTATTTCACAAAATATGCATTGTTCATACCTTGCTCTGGTTTGCCTGCGGCTCCAGAATTGGCGAGACTGTTCTTGACGAATGTGTTTCGTTTCTTTGGATTACCCTCGGTTATTGTTTCCGATTGTGGCACACAATTTACGTCACGATTCTGGAAGGCTCTTACAGCTTCTCTGGGTATTGAGGACAGGTACTCCTCGGCTTACCATCCTCAAATGGATGGGCAGACTGAGAGAACTAATGCCACTATCGAACAGTACCTACACTGTTTATGCCTTCAGTTCCAACAGTCTTGGTTTACTTCTCTGCCTTATGCAGAATTTGTATATAACAACTCTATGCATACATCAACTGGCGTTTCACCCTTTTTTGCCCTGTATGGTGGTCCTCCTAGGGCACTCCCACTTGATCCGGTATTACCACCCATTAATCCTGCAGCGAGAGATTGTATGAGAGATCTCGATAAGATTCATCGGGATGTACGCGGTCATTTACTTCGAGCTCAAGATCATGCCAAGAAGTATGCTGATGTGCATCGATCACCTGCTCCAGTCTATCGCAGTGGCATGAAGGTGTGGTTGTCGTCGCGAATTGCAGGCAAACGCTCGCTTCTGCCCAAATATGTGGGACCCTATGTCATTTCTGATGTTATCAATCCTTTGGCGGTTAAGCTCTCTTTGCCACGATCATGGCGCATACATCCAGTCTTTCACGTCTCCCTGATCAAGCCTTTCATCCAGGGGACCCGTCTGCCTACTCGTTCTTCGCCGATCTTGGTGGATGGTGAGGAGGAATATGAGGTCTCGCGTATCCTGGACTGCAGGGTGTCTAGGGGTACGTTGTTCTACCTCGTGGATTGGAAGGGGTATGGGCCTGAGGACCGTACTTGGGAGCCTCTCTCCAATTTGCATTGTCCGGATCTCCTGAGGAATTTCCATTCCGCCAAGGGGTTGCCAGAGTCTTTGGGGGAGGATGCTGTTACACTTCAGGCTTCCCCGCGGGCCTCCTTGCAGACTACGACTTCTTTAAAGCTCCTCTATGGACCAGATACAGGCTACCATGGCGTCTGTACAAACTTCGACGGACCCCGGGTCAGCTGACATGTCTTGTACGTGGAAGACGTACGGCAAGACACAGCCCTTTTACGACTATAAAACCACCGTCTTCCCAGGGGCTCGTTGCTGCTAATTAGCGTTACAAGCTACATGCGGTTTCGTCCGTTACTTCTTCGTGTCTTCCTACACGATTCCTCATCTGAACTCCTGGTTTTGACCTTTGCCCGACTACTGGATTGCCTCGTCTCCTCCTTTATTCCTGTCGTGATCGTCTGGTTGTTTGACTCGGAAAGTTACTGGATCCGGCTCCTTTCTGTCTCTTGCGGTACTTCATTCCAGGTTGCCGCTTCTGCACTCGGAACCAAATTGCTGGCGACTATCCGGAACTTTTTCTACAGCTACTCGGGATACATGTGTGCTCAGGTACATACTTAAGTGGCTATCCCCATCTCTGCTACTATTTATCTCCACGACTTGTTTGGATTTGTCTTCTGTTGGATTCTGGGACATTGAATGACTTTCCTGTGAGATTGTTCTTAAGTGCATATAAACGCTTTCCTGAAACTGCACCAACCTGGCACTAGTGCGACCCTTGTGCCGTCCGGGGCTACTTCCCTATACTAACATACCTGTTTGTTATTTTCTCCTGTCGTTGTCTTCTGTTTCCTGGATTCCTTTCCTCAATATATTCTTATTCAGGTTAGTTATCAATTCTATATATAGTTGGGACCGATAGTGAATTAGACCATTTCCACTCATTTTGTGTTATTCCTTGTAGATCCATCCCGGGGAAGCTCCACTCCAATACCTATCTAGGTAGTTGCCCATTTAATTCAACTGTTCTAATCATTTGCATTTACCTCAACACTGTCTAATATCTTTGTATTCCTGTGCAGCATTGGTATTGGCGGTGTGTGCTCTCCCCGCTCTTTTATTCAATTGACACCTCTGTCTGTCTACACTAAAACAGCAGAGAGGTACATTGTGGAAAAGAGCCCCTCTTTGAGGAAGCCTGAGTCTTGTACTCAGGGGAGCTGGGATGGAAGGCTGAATATCGATTCTTGTATCACCGTCATCTCCAAGGTCACTTCTCTGCATCTTCGGCCTATTTCGGAGTGGTGAGTAACACCAACTATACATATATATACCTCAAAAGCACTTTAGAGATGAGTGAAAATCCACTACGCACATGAGCAGAATTGAACAGAAGTTACTAAAGGTCTCAAGAGGAGAGTGTTGCAGCAAACAAATTGAGAATTAAGACAGAGAGGAACCCAGCTGAACGTAACCATGCCAAGAAGCCAAGGTCATATCGGGCTGGAATAGGCCAACAATGGATACAATTAAAGAGAAAAGAACAGAGTATCCTGTTCAGAATGGTCAAGGTAAGCCACAGATGGTAGAAGACTGGCAGAATGAAATCAAATACATGAAATTGCATGAAGAAGAGGTCGATTTCACAGTGTCCTAACCACGTGACAAGGCAGGCAGTAAGGGATGAAACTTTCACACCTATGCATGGAGCCCTGCCATACGCATACTCCTTAACTTTCTCAGACCAAGAAGCAGACACGAGGCCAAACTACAAAGAAATAATTGACACATGACCACTGAGGTGATTAATGATTGTAACATAATTGGAGGGAAGCTGGTGTGCAGACTAACTCCCTGCACCTGGCTTGTTATTCTGCATGCTGCTAAGCGCAAGTGGAAAAGTATGAGTGGGGTGATGCCAACCCAATCATAGTGGACCGTGTAATCTAGGGTCCTATAGAAAGTAGAACCAATGCGACGTCATACTTTTAGTGATGTCTACAGTGACCATTTTGAAGGAAGGGCTTAGTTGCCCCACCTGACATTTATTATACAATCCCCTCTCCCCGTTACCACGTACAGTTATAGTACCTATGTTAAAGTTACCTTCCTATAACCAATCACGTTGCATGTTAGGTTTTTAAGATTGCGCATCAGTGATGACGAGTTTTTGGTATAAATATTGTATTTTTCAGAAATTAAGCGAGATGGAAGATCAAGCGGTTGCTGATATTCATTGAACTCCCCGTTTTTTGTACTCATCATTAAATGGACTCCCTTTGCCAAACTATTGAGTTGTCATTATTATTTGGTGCAGGAATACGAATCTGCATCCCCATCTATCTCGAGGGTGCTGCTGCTCATCTTAAAGGGTTGTTTGGAGACCCCCAGTTCTATGGCACGGCTGGGGTAAATCCAGTTCACCTATGAGTCACACAGAGCACCAGGCCCTCCCTAACCAGTCTTCACCAGCACCCCCACAACCAGTACTCTCCACCCTTTTTCTGACTAACCTGGTGGATGGGCTCCTCTCTTGAGTCTGGTCCACCCCCCTCCCACACACTTAGAAGGTGTGCATCCCCCTTCACCCCTCTGCACTTACCCCCCACCCCTTGGTCCCATGAGCACTTGCCTAGCCCCTACTCCCTTTCTCCCCCATGCATGTTGTGCCCCTGTACTTATCCCTCCCACTCCTACACCACTCCTCTTCTCCCCCACCTGCACTTGCACGATCCAAATGTTACAAAGCCTAGTATGATTGTTTATTAATGTTTTATATCCCTTGTTCCCCTTCCCCCTGTTTTGCCTTGTGGCGCCTGGAAACATGTTTTGTTGCATAGTGTGCCTTATAAATATTCAATAAATAAAAAGAATAAATATTCACATTTTTATTTATTTATTCTAAATAAATAACGTGTCAAACCTATGGAAAACCCATTGCTTTAGTATAAGCATGGGCGGCGCCAGCGTTGGGCTTGCTAGGGCTGAAGCCCTCACAATTTGAGGCAGAATGGGCCACTCTGATGTGATGCCCAGCCAGCTCTGAGGGCAAGAAATTGTTAGTTTGCAGAGGTGAGAAATGTGACAATCATTAACATGACGCCCGGCAGATAGACCCCCAGTGGTCTTCAAATTGTGGGGCTTGTTTCCCTGGGAGGAGGACTGTCACCTTCTCAAGGGGGTATGAATCCCACAGCGTGAAGCACCACCTAAATCATTTAGACTTATGTGAATTTTAACTATGATTTGTGCAGGTAAGCTCCAGCGAATGGGCACCATGATGGAAATAAGCACGGCCTGAAAGAAAGTTTCAGGTTGTTTTTATTTCGCGTTTACTGAAGTCGACAGCAGAGCCCGCTGAAAGGGGCACGCTGGCTGCGACAACTGTAGAGCCAGGGCTTTGCAGGGCTCCCCTCTGGCCCTCACTACCAGGAAAACGTGAGACAGTTCAGGAAACAAAGACCAAACCATACAATAGTGGGTGCCTAAGCAGTCATGAAAAGGCAGGGCTGGCGCCTGCCTCACAAGCCCCATGCAGTCAGCGCCTAACATCTCACCTCTACATTTTTAACTCCTTCAGGCATAAAAGAAGCATGCGACTGGTGAACGCAAAGGGTGCTGGATGAAGCTGTTCACAGTCAGAGCTCCTGATGACCTCCTTGGTGACCTTTGTGTTTCTAGGGCAATGGAAGACGGGACTATCAGCAACATTTTACAACCAGTGATTTGTTCTCGATTGCTGCATACACAGAATTGAAGGGAAGTTTGAATGATGCTAAAAGTCTTTACGTTTCTTCCTGATGGTTCTACAGCTAACTCCTATTCCTTTTCCCATTCGACTTTTTCTCATGGGCTAGCAGCCAGATTTGCGCCTTGTTATGGCCTTCTTGCAAGATCTGTTTAGAGAAGCTCAGACTCTGCTCGGGAAGAGATGTGCGGTGAACACTGCTCTTGCAGGGAGAAGAACCCCCACACCCCCTAAACCACCCCCTGTGCAGATCTCACATAGAACCTGTGGGCTCTCTGTGAGCAGTGTGTCCAGGGCTTGCAAATGTCTTGGTGTTTGTTGTTTACTGAGTATTCCCCATCGGTTTGTGTAGTGATTTATGAAGTGTGGAAAAAAAACACGCCAGCAATTGGGATCTGCTTTAATTCACATTCTTTGTTCCTGGAGGGAAAACGAAACTTCAATATTTGTTGACTGTACGGCTGCTTTCACAACTCCTTGTTTATTTATATTGTACAACGTAACTTTAAAGCATGGTACACTTTCTTTTAAAGTCATGAAATAAAAAGCTACACTGTAATTTAAGTGGGTAAGAGGGCACTGCTATCATTTGTTCTGAAAGACATTTTAGTTATAGAAACTTATTCAGAGCTCTCAGTGTTGGCTTTAAACCTATTGTGAAACGTGCACGCTCTGAAACACGGGCTCTGAAACACTTGTGTACAGGGCGATATGAAGAAAATATCATTTCATTGCATTTCACGTCCAGGATCACACAATTTTGGGCAAGTTGGCTAGTTTACGAATTTGGTCTTTTGGATGCACAATCCAGTATTTTAGCCATTAAAGTGCAGTACCTGCTAAAGTTTTGTTGAGCACACAAGGTTCACAGTTCTTTATTTGTTTACTGCACTATTGCAACATTTAGCATCATCTGACTTCCTATTGTGAAGGGATCCAACAGTTATAGTATTATTTGTGAATTGTGGCCAGCGTGACTTGCGTCCTCTAAACACTTTAGATACAATGCCTGTGAAAGGAGGGCACTGATACCTTATGTCTGTCATGTAATGCAACCAATGTAATGTTTGAATGTGACTAATTTCTAAGCTATCTTATAACCTCGCCGTGACACCCGAGGGTCTGGGCGTGTAACAAATAAACAAATAAAATAAAATGGCTTCTAAACAAGCTTATGGGCCGCTGGCGAACAGAAGCAGAGAGCCTTCTCTTGAGAGACTGATCTTTCTTCAAACGCTCTCTACCCCCAAGTAAGTAACAACAGCAACCTTTAACTATTCTTACACCAAGTGCAACTGTGTACCCAGAACAGCAACCTGTTTAATGTTGTATAATGTCCGGGTGGAGCTATTAGACTGGTCTGTGGAAATGCCCATGTGGCTGTCTTTGAACTTGGGCACCATAACTGACTAGGTTCTACCATGTAACATCTACTGCATCTTTTCCGAGGAGTTTAATAGCAACAATAGAGATACATAACTCAGTACCAGACAAAAGCAACGAGTTACCATGTGGCCTTAGATTGCTCATATAAAAGTTATATATTAATGTAACCGATCTCACTCGTACAAAAAAGCAAGTTCGTTTGCTGGTACTGAAGCAGGAAAGCAGGAATGTGTCCTTTACCAGTGAAGAACGTTATAAGTGTGAAAGCACAAACTAGCAATCAATTTTAGCCAATGTAAAGAAACATTTAGGGAAACTAGAGGTGATCCGCTGTTCACCCATGACAGCCCACGCCTCAAAAACAATTGCTGAAGCTGGCCAAATGAGTTTGTATGGGTCTTTGTTTGAAAACCTTTTACAGTTTGAGTGTTGTGACAAATTTAATCTGCACTAAGTCTAGTGTGCATTAAGCAGGACTCTCTCAAACCGGAACTCTGCATGTCACGCCTCCATCACTTGGTCCACACCCATTTTCACAGCCCCCTCTCGATTTCCCATGCCACTTAAAGCACTTAGTAGCACAGGCAGAGCTCAAGGGTGAAGCCCTACATGTAAGGGGCCAAGGACAGGTGCGAGAGAGATCGAGACAGAGGGAAAGAGACAGGATGACAGGTCAAGGGATGCAGAGAGAGAGAGAGAGAGAGAGAGAGAGAGAGAGAGCGAGAGAGAGATAGATGAAACTAAAAAGGTGGGAAATAAAGAATGAAAGAGGAGTTATGGGTAAGAGCGAGCACCAGGGAAGAGAATGTGAGTGTGAGGGAAACAAGAGATTGAATGAGTGAAGAGGAGGGAGAGGGAGATAGAGGAGAAGGGAAAGACAGAGATAGAGGGAGAGAGAAAGAGGGTTACAGCAGGATGGATAGCTAGAGAGGGAGGGAAAGAAAGGTGGAGAGAGAGACAGACACAGAGCTATAGAATGTGCCCGTGTGATATATAACTGGGTAATCCAGCCCAGATCTCGAATTCTGAGATGATCCTGTGAAGTTCCCTGCAGGTTTTGGGGGCACTGGCGATTCTATTCCAGTAATAGGATTGTTTTGGCCTTGTGAATGTCTGCCTTGTAGGCTCTGATCTGCTGTAAGTAAGAATCTGTTTTGTGGCCCCCCATCTTTACACACAGAGAAATACTGGGGAAGGGGAGAGTGTCCCAAATGCAGCAGTGGAGTGGACTTGAACTAGACAATAACGATAAGGTCCAAGCTGCTGAAAAGTTGGTTTCAAATTATTTAGAAAATTATTTTACCATAAAGTGTATCCTAACCAATATCACTTAAAAATTGATTTTGGCTGTATCATATTACAAAAGCACTCAAGATAATAATCTTAGAAACTCAAAATGTATTTTCTTTTCATAAATATTGTGATAAGCACAATGTACAAGAAAAATAATAATACAACAAAAAAAGGAGAGAATGGGGGTGTGTATGGTGAACAAAAAAAATGATTACATTGCTCAAACCAACTTATGAAACAATAGGACAATGAAAAATTAGGACATGTTGGGTGTCCTGACCCACGTTTGGACTATCATGCTGCAACAATTGGTGCTGTGGGCTTAGGAAATCCAAGAGGGCGGAAAAGAGAACCGTGCAGTTTTGCGCACAGCAAAATGGTCCCCTGACCTGCCACCCACCAGTGCAAAGAAAGATGGTTCTGTTCAAAACCCGTTTTTATTAATGTCAAAAATTGCTACTATGGTTGAGTGTTTTACTTTACTCTACTACAGATCCACATCAATGCCATGTCAAGCAAGGATCATATACTATCAAGTAAAATCATTTCTTTTGGAAATGTATTAATTCAAGACAGATCCCAAAAATAGGTGCAGTACCGGCATTGGACACAAGCCGGCGCTAGCGGTCTAAACTCTGACTCGGGACCTGTGTTGCAGAAGCTAAACAGCATCCTGAGCTAGCTGGGACTTCAAAGGTTTGTTCCCAGGAGGCGGTCTGATTCAATTAAAACAGTTCAAAGGGCCTCTGTCCATGGGAAGCATTCACACCAGCCCTTACCAGCAACAGCGCAGGAGATCACATGGTCATGCTAACCAAATGCAGAGTGGCCCCCTGGTCTGCTGACCTCAGTCAACACAATAGACCCTTTCAATTGAAAGGGGTATGTTAATTTTGGGTGTGGACTGTAAACAGAGCTCTGCCTGGAAGAAGAGACATGTGATCCCTGACTCACCCAGTTCCTAGGGGCGGGCCAGACACTTTTTGTGAATTGAAGGCAAATATATGTTTTATAAAAACACTGATAACTAATTGTAACCAGATGACAGGAATGTACAATTTGGAGATCCTTAAAATGGAAATGTACCTACAATTTGAGTCTAAACTCAATTCCGTACGATGTTCTGGGACCGAACCCCACAATTTATTCATGTTGCAGACACTAGAGACATGGAAATTTACTGGAATATGTGTAGAAAGGCGGTGTACATTTGGGCCATTTTTGGTAAACGTCCGATATTGGTAAACCAACTAAAAACGAAAATAAGTTGTCATTTTTTAATGCAAGCTCTTAGGAAGATCAGAGTTGAACAAGAATGTACCTTAAGTCATCTGCAATCTGTACATGTAATGTCAACCACTTGTGTATCTGGGAAATGTGTTTAGTTATGAATATGATTTTCTAAGGTAAAAGCAAAGGGGAGTGTTCTTTCTGTATGCCATAAAGATGACCCACTCTGACTCACTGCTCCCTTCTCAAATCAGGTCAAAGAGAAATCCTTGACCTATCAAATCGTGAGTTGGTTGGGCAAAGAAAGTTAGCATCCACACCCATTTTCAAAAGACATAAAAAGAGCCACTGGAAGCCAGACAGGGAGATTCACTTTCCACTTTCTTGCGGGACGCTTTGCCAGGAGACTCCAGACTTCAAATCCATCAATCTCCAGAAACTACAGAACTCTGAACCAAGAAGGCCTACTGCAAGCAGAAGTATTCTCAGCAGGCCTCAAAAATCATTTGCAAACTATTCAACAGCCGGGAGAGCTGTTTGAATTCTTTGCCAAGAACTTTTGCCAGAACCGGTAGCAGACCCAGAAAGCAGTGCGGTATTCAGAGAGACCAGAGATCCAGAGAGACCAGACCCAGACCAGATCGCTGTGCGCAGAACCAGTACCCAGTGGCGAGAGAACCGCAGCCAATCCTGACCCGATCCGTGACAAAGTCGCATTCCTGTCCAAAATATAGTGTGAGTACTCAGCCAGAACTGTGCAAAACCAATCTCTTAGTTTAAAATAATCTAATTCAAACTATTTTAACCTATTGAGAACTGCATCATAGAAATTGTGTCCCTCCTGTTGATTCAAAGCTGCAAAACTGTCATCTGTCATTCTGAGCTTTACTTTTATTTTGAGAATCTATCTTCACAAAATCGTCCGTATCTCTTGAACCGTTTGTGACAGAGATTTAACTTTTATTTTAAAGCGGAGATTCTAAGATTTCCAACAAGCTCTAAACCGACTTGCTACTCCTCAAAGTTCCTTCGTAATTGCGCTCGACGCACGCGACTAAATTGACGTGATTTGACATTTTGCTTCATTCCAGCCACGTGTAAAAACATTTGTCTTTTGCTTCCATTACGGGATTCCGTTTTCAACCTGGTAACCATCCCTGAATCATTGATAGGGCTGGCCTGAACTGATTTAAAGTGTATCTCACTCACCCTGAACCTCTAGGGGGAATTAAAATCATTTTTAGCATATTTTTCCCTTCTTTGCATACCACCTTTAAAGTACTTTGCCTGTGTTTAAAATCATCCCTGTTTCTCTAAGCTTGCTAGGGGGGAACTGAATTCGTATTGTACTGTGATTGTATTCCTGAACACTGTGTGTGTTACTTCCACCTCCTTACCTTGCATAGAGGGGGGTGAATTGAAAAAAGGGGAAAAGTGATTATATTATGTTTTGCTGAAATCATATCAAGTTTATTCCTGTGTTGCTTCTTTTCCACCTTGCATTTCCTTGTACCATATAAAGCATTCTCAGCTACCTTATCCTCTATACTACTCCTAAGTAATTAAACCAGTGTGCTAGTATAACATTATCCATTGTTGATCACTCACTGTCATATGTCTAAGTGTGATATCAAATATTAATTTATTATAAAAGTTTGATATATAGCTATTGTTACATTTTTCAAATAAACCTTTTAAATTTGCAAAACAAACCTACTTCTTGGCTCAGTGGGGTGAGGGGGATTCTAAGAGAGGGGCGTTATATAAGAGTTTATCATCCAGAGTATAACTTGTCATAAAAATATATAAATAAGGGCTTCCCTTGGGCGTCCCAGACGAGGCACTGACTTAGTGGGATTGCTGAATTGAAGTCGCTTAACAGACAGTAAATCAAACACAATCATTTACAAGCAAAAAATGGAAAAGCAATAAACGATGCAGTAAACGAGGCAACAACCTCAATTGTTCGAGCACTTATTTATTCAGGGTGCTGTCTTGTAGTCAGCCAATGTATTGATGTATTAGAAGAAATTGGCTGATAGGTTTTAAGCAGGTCTGCTTATGTGTAAGTGCATCTCAAAGAGTTGTTTTGAAAGGAACAAACAAGTTTTGAACAGGCATCTAAAACACGTTTCAGCAATGGAGCCACCTGCTGGGCAAAGAAAATCGAGGAATTGCCTTCCTCAGGGCGAAAATACAGCTGGACCCTGTAGAGAAGCAGACATAAACGGTGAAGATTTAAAATGGCTAAGAGAAAAGAAATATTGCTTTAGTTAACTGGTTCAAGATTGCTTTCAGAGTATGTCTGCCAATTATTTGGACTGTGGCTTTATGCAAACTTCCAAATGTAATGCTTACCTACATTTTCAGGGCAGAACATGTGGAGAGGTAAGTCTCAAAGACTTAGCAACATCATGGAGGGGTGTGGCAGGAGAACAATTACTGTGGGCAAAAGGTAAATGATTCCTGTATCATTATAGACTTGTTTGGCTAAGTCGTAAACCAACACAAAATTGAAGGTGAGAAAACATATAAAGTTGTGGTGGAATAAGTTTAGATTATGTCTCAGGGCAAGAACAATTTAATGAATACAAGAGTAGGAAGCCATATCCACGATACCTGTTGTGGTGTGCCAAAAGTATGCGGTCCCCCAGAATGGTGGGGAGTTGTCGCTCAGTCAAAGGTGAGTGGAGGCAGCACCAATGGAATGGAAGTGGTTCTATGGGTAGCAGAGCCCTATGCTAAAAATGATAAAATGCAGAACTGTAATTCTCTATTTTGGGGCGTCAGTGGCAAACAATAGGCAAAACATTATTTTAAAAAACTTTTTTTTTTTAAACCAGAGAAAGTATTGGAGTATCAATGGCAGTTCCTGTTGTTAAAAATAACTATTTGTATCCGCATACCTGGATTGGCGTAAACGAGATCCAATTCTATGTGATCTGTTGGGTAAAGGACTGTAGTCTAACACCTTCCACTGATGTCAAATGCAAAAATGTACAGGAAGATAGCGGGCAAGAAGCCTCATGTCTCTGTGGTTGCTTTTCACGAAACCGCACTGTTAGACAGAAGAAGAACAGAGCATTGCCGAAAAGTAACATAAGTAAAATGTGTGGTTGGGGGAAAGAGACTGACACGGCTGCAGATAAATGAAGAAATATGAGTGGAGAAAAGTACCTTAAAAATGCTTTAGAGCTTTGCGCCGAACCATGGTATCCACATCACACTCTTGAGGTTGAGAATGGAAGACAAGGTAAACTCGGCATCTAGAAAAGCTCAGAGACGTGCTTCCCACACCTTGATTGGATAGGGGCTGACGTGCCCCTTTGGTGGCCGTGTCCAGATTGGATGCGTGCTTCCCGCACCCTGATTGGATGGGGAATGACGTGTCCCTTTGGTGGTCGCGTCCGGATTGCTTCTTGCACGGTGATTGGGTGTCAGGAATCTGAGGAAAGCTTCAGGTCGGCGCTTCTTGCTTTGCAAGAGGCGATAAACTACATTTTCCATGTGGCGTGGGAGAGGTGTAGTTCTTCTATCGCGTGCTACAACAGCTGCTCATTAGCAGCAACGGTTAAAACTGGCCGCCGCCCGTGCCTCAGTGCAGGTAATTAATGATTGTTAGCACGGCGGACGGCAGTTTAGGAGCAGGCAAGCAGAAATTCTCAGACGCCGAAGGACTTTTGGAGTTTCCCCGGGCCGCGACGGTGACAAACAGCTGAATAACCACGGGCCGCGGCGGTGAAGTGGGCTCTCATAAGCTTCGGGCATCGCTCTTCAGGGTCCGGATGTCCTTGTGAGGCATCCGGACCATCAGTTAAGTGTTTTCATATTCTGGAGTTGCTATATGCTTACTTGTTTATTAATTGACTACTTCAATGCTGTAGTGGGTGTGTGAGGTAACACGCCCTAAGATACATGCCATGCATTAGACACGCCAGGTGTAGAAACATGCTATAAAACTCTGAACGGATAAAACTGGGCACTGGGAAGGACTATGTAAAGAACTCGAAGGGCATGTTCGTGTGTGTCTTTTTTCCAAAATCATTGTTTGTGGCTTCATTGTGCCCGACGGGCCATGTGTCTCGTGTCTTCATAAAAAGGGACACCCTTTTGTTTGTGCCATTTAGCTTGCAAGCAAACCTATGTGTGTTCAAGAAATGACTGTCCAAGTCCTACGTTATGTTCAATCCATATGTTATGTTCCAAGTCTATGTTCTAGGTTATCCGCTTGTATTCTATGAGGTGCAAAGTGGAGTTTAAAGAGCTATTATGATTCATATGTAACAAGTTCATTACAGGTATAGGAGGTCAGGTTAGGCGTTCAGGAAATAGAGGTTCAGGAATACCGCTGTATTGTATGTATTTGCTTGTGTATGTTCCCCTCCTTTCCTTTGTCACTCCATCCCCTTTTCCCTAACTCCATCTTCCCCCCATTGGCTGCCACGTGGCTTCCTGTGATATCAGTTTTCAGGCGCCCGTGCCAACCACGGTGGGAGGGGTCAATCTATTTGGCTTCTGTGGTTCGGAAGAGGGGATTGAAACCCCTATTCCCTTATAAGCTTGACATTGGGCAAGAGTGGGATGTGCCTCTGGGATGTCCGCAATTTGATGGGAGCAGCCAAGCCCTCCATCAATACGTGTGGCTCTGTGCACTGCAGCGGCCCATAATGGTGGCTGCTGCATACAAATGTAGTAGACGGGAAAAGAGGGAAACCTCCATGAGTCTTGTGTAAGTATTTATGGGAAAGCAGGTGCTTCCTGGAGATAGAATTAAACATGTCTCCTGCCTGATTGGCATAACACAGGATCGGGTCGGCCATATTTGCTGGTCAAAAAAACCTGGACCCTTCATTGGTCCATTTCATGCCAAAATATTGAATTTGAAAAACATTTATTGGAATTAAACGGCAGTCAGGCTGGTGAAGCACTTACAAGGGGGTTTGTTCCCAAAAAGGAGGAAAAAGCATGTACACAATAAATCACGCGGATCCAATGAAACAAATTTAGAAGGGGGAACACGTGTGAATGGTATAGTATAATAAGTGCTAGATGTGTGCACTAAAGTTTTAGAGGAACAGAGTGCAACTGGCAAGGCTCTCGAAAGGGTGTGAGATTATGTAGGGACAGTTGCAAGCCAGAGAATGCTTGTATGCTATCTGTTTAGCCGTCTCATTTTAAATGTGGAAAAAGTCAGTCAGCCTCTAACTGATACAGCTTTCGAAAACAGTTGGATTAAAAAAAATATTGAGGGAATTGTTGAAACTAGGGACTGTCAGTGCATGTATGATCTTGCACAGAGACTGCAGTAATCCAAATGTATGGTACCACCGATTATAGATTTAAGTGGTGTTGGGAAAAAGGCACCGCCTAGTGTAGATTTAAGTGGTGTTGGGAAAAAGGGTAGCATAAATATCAAAACATGCCAGAGGCCATGCACAAAGATACAAAGTCTTAGGATAATGGGACAAATTCCTCATTAAGGCCATTAATATGGGTAGATAGTCGGTGAATCCATCGTGCCTCCTTCTGTAGTAGACAACGGGAGACATTTGTGGAACTTCTTACAACATCAAGGATCCACCAATGGATGTCATTGGCAGTGTGGTGTAATTCCATGTAATGATTCACTAGCGGTGCAGATTCCATTTTGCACCGATTTCTAGAGCGGTGCTCTGAAATTCTAATGTGGACTGGGCGAGTGGTTTGCCCAACATAGAGGAGCCCACAAGGACACGCGATACAGTACACCACCTGTTTACTTTTACAACTGGTGAGAGAGGAGAGTGTCCATGTTTTCGCTCCAATTTTAAAATCTTTCAGTTTTTTGGTGAACTGGGATACCAAACAAGATCTGCACGGAAAGTGTCCCACTGTGGTCCGTAAGTCCCATAAGCCCATTCGGGTTGCGTCTTTCTTGAAGTTAGAGTGTACCAATTTGTCCCAGATATTTTTGCCCCTTTTTTAAAGCAAACCTGGGTAATGGGCTATCTGGAAGACTTAATTTAACAATGGTACCAGTATTTTGCGATGAGTTTCTTAGTCTGAAAGGTTTGTGGTCCATGAGTGATGACACAAGTCATTTTATCTTTTTTAGGTTCTGAAAGTGTGTTAGGCATCATATCCAGGGATAGTAATATATCCCTGACTGTGAACCGTGCTCTTTTCTTCACCTTGTTAATACGTTTTTTGGGGTAACCTCCCTCACTCAGGCGAATTCCCAAACTGTCCGATTGGTCATAAAAATCGTTTAAGTCTGTGCAGTTTCTCCTAATGCAGAGAAACTGCCCATATGGCAAATTGTCACAAAGGTGATATGGGCGATTACTTGAATCGTGCAGCAAGGTGTTACGTGCACTGGTCTTGCGGTACAGGGAACATTTAAGTTTACCCGATTCAACTTTGATTACGAGGTCCAGAAAGGCAATCTCTTTCATACTGAATTCCATTGTGAACTGGATAGTTGCATCAATGTTGTTTAACCAAATCAGAAATAGCTCCAACTCAGACACTCATCCATCCCAGATAAAAATAACAACGTCCATGTAATGCTTCCATTTTATTATACAGTTTCGATAAGGGTTTCTGTTGGATAAGACGTTCTGGGATTCAAAGTTGGACATAAAAAGGATCGCTAAGCTAGAGGCAAAAGCTGCCCCATCGCTGTTCCTTTGGTCTGTAGGTAAAATTGATCATTGAATTCAAAGTCATTTTTATTCAGTGCCAAAGTCATGAGTTCTAGAATAAAGTTGTGGGGAACACGTTCCTGTGAGACAAATCCCGTGAGTAAATCTCTCATGCAATTAAGTGCCTGGTCTTGGGGTATGCCAGCATATAAGGACTTAATGTCCATAGTTACTAGTCTTTGAGTGGTTTGGTTAAATGTGTGATTTTCAAATATCTTAATCGTATGAGTTGTGTCTCTAAGATATGTTTCTGTACGTGTGCTTAGGGGTTTCAAAACAATGTCGATATATTTGCACAGGGGCTCAAGTATGGAGCCGCAGCCCAAAACTGTAGGTCTTCCAGGTGGTCTTTCTGCATTTTTGTGTATCTTCGGGAGTGCATACATCGTCGGTATGCGTCCTTGACTTGTAGTGAGGAACTTGGATTCTTTGTCCGTGATCCGATTCGCGGTCATGAGCGTACTGTACAGCACTTTCTATTTCCAGTCTGATGTCATTTGTGGGGTCCTTTCTTAGTCTTTTGTAGCTGTCTTGGTCTTGTAGTAGTTCATTCATCATGTCTAGATATTAGACTTTGGACATGATAACTAGTCCGCCACCCTTGTCAGCAGGTTTTATTACAATGGATGTGTTTTTGGATAATTCAATCAGAGCTTTATGTTCCTTCAAGGAGAGATTGTGTTTGAGGGGTTTCTCTTTGGTTTTAAGCTTTTCAAAGTCTCTTAGAATGCATCTCTCAAAGGTCAACATTTCTTTAGGGACCTCATTGTCTTGTGGTTTAAAGGTGGAGGGGACGCGCAGACCAGTGCCCTGGTCTGGTTCCTTGTCTGGGAAATCATTAAAAAAGACTCTGAGGTGAATGGTTCTCAGAAAGCGACGAATCTCCAATTCTGTTTCAAACCAGTCCGTGGGTTGGTTGGGCAAAAATGATAACCCTTTCGATAAGACTGAAATTTGAGGGGCTGTCAGTTCAAAATTTGCCAAATTGAAAATAGGCAGCTATTGCTCACAAGTGATTATCTGATTGGGCGTCTCATGCCCCAAAATTGACATTGTGGTGGGGCATATGGTTGAAACCATTGTTGTCCCCAAAATGGGCCTCCTGGCCCTCCTCTGCCTAAAAAAGGAGGGGGTGTTAAGTAGTTTCCAAATGTTTGTTGTTGTTGCTGGTTGTAGAGGGATTGGTCATCTGAGCTACTACTGCTAGAGTTCGAGAAGGACACCCAACAGCGTCTCCCTTAGTTTTTTGGTTGTAGCATTGACTGTGTTTTAGCAGCATCCATGTATTTATCCATTGTATTGGGGAGGATTTTGTCTAATTTAAAATCCTGAATGTCTTGGTGTAATATTTTGGTCTTTTTTGCGATTGTAGCTGTTTTGAAGTCTTCGAAAAGTTTGTTAGTTTTTAGGAGTTGGTCACGAGCATTGGTGATGGCTGTATTATCTAAAAACACATCCTGGAATGCACAATCTGCATTCCAGGAAGTGGCTTCAGATTTTGAGAGATTTGAAAGCTGGTGTGAACCATCTTGGTAAGTGCCCTTGTCTGTTAGAGAAGTGTCTGGTGGAGTGAGAGGACTAAGAGCTTCAGAGAGCCTTTAGTCAAATGGGCTGAGGGAGAGCTGACCTGACTGAAGTGGGAGGGAGGGTAGGGAAGCACGCTGGAAATCAACTTAGTCCAGAATTACTTGTGCCATAGAGGGGAGCAGGAGGAGGGTCCTGGGGTAGCTGGAGAGGATGGAGGGTCTACAGTTGAGAGTGTGAAGATGATGGCTGCTTGGGCCATCCAGATTAGTGGCCGTTCAATTCAGAGGAGTTGAAGATTGCGATTAGGGTGTAGCCTGCTGAGCGTGTGGAGTCTGATATTAATTCTGTCAGATGAAAGGATTCCAGGTAGTCCAGGATGGGTCGTGTCATGGGGGCACGCAGGACGTCAAACTAAATATTGAAGTCCCCACGTAGGGTGTGGGAGAGGTGAGTAACCAGGATTGAAGCCGATGAGTCGCTTTGGTTTTCAGCAACATTTCTGTCATAGCCCAGGGGTCTGTATATGAGTAGGAAGCTGTGAGTATGTGTAGGGCTGATGAGAAATTTCACTAGAAGGGATTTGCAGGCTGAGTTGCACGCTTGTTCTTTGGATTGTGAAATGGAGAGTCTGAATTTGTGAAGGACAGCAATTCCTCCAGCCCTATCTGTCTAGTGATCCTTGATAAAGGTGTAGCCTTGAAGGAAGGCCTCATGTGCAATGGGCCAGAAGTCTTGAGAAAACCAGGTTTCTGTGATGAAGAAGATGTCAGTGTTTTCAGAGGATATTAAATCAAAAAAGTTCCAGTGTTTTTTTGCAACAGATGTGGCATTGATTACGATGCATGTTAGTCTGTTGCTAGTGTAAGAAAGGCAGGGTATCAAAGTAAAACAGATACAAGTGACCACAGTTCAAGTGTGTTTATTGAACTTTATCAAGGGGGTGAAAAACACCTATATAAGTCTAAATCTAAGATGGGAGCAAGCTATGACTATCAAATAATAATAATACAGTCCTCGTGCATGCTCGTCAAATAAAAAAGGGCCTATAATAAAAAAAAACTATCCTTACCGCTATGCTACAAATAGTGTGGGGTGATATTCATGAAAAAGAAAGAAGTGTTCACAAAATGTTAAGTCGGGATGTTCAGGACGTTGGCCTGCTTTCCCCATGTTTTTAGCATGGGACAAGGTGGGTCACTTGAGCACAGCACACTCCTGAGCTTTTTCAGCATGAGGTCACAGTTCCTTTTATCAACACCTTGGATCCCCCTGAGCTGGGCTCAGATCCTTTTTTATACAATTAGCCTCCCTCAGCTGGGCTCAGACCAATTTTAGATCAGAGGCATCCCTCAGTCGGGTTCACACTTGCCACAGCAATATCTTCTTGGGTGACTCACAGTTCACCCCAGATCCCACTCTTCCGGGCTCAGTTCCCATTTTATACAATTAGTCTCCCTAAGCCGGGCCCAGACAAATTTCAGTTCATAGGTAATTGAAGACTTTCAAACGTGCACAGGACTTCGCTTGACTCGCTGCTGGATGACTTCGATTTCACAGTTCAATAATTCTCACACTCTTAGTTGACTACCAAACAGAGACCTTCGAGGGAGCACCCAAGTGGCGCCGGACCACTCTGTATCTGGTAGCTATTTTGGTTTTATAAAGTTCAATCACATGTAAGTCATCTTTCCTCATACAATGTTGCCGCTTGCAACTTCAGCGTAACACAGTCCGGTCTGCTATTAGTCTCTCTGACTCACCGGCTGTGCTGAACTCACTGGCGTTGCTTTGTTGTCTGAGCCAAGGACAATACCACGGCGGTAATCGCTTCTCCCCACCTTAGCTATCAATGCGGAATGACCCTCTGTGCCTTTGACACACACTGCACCGTTCATCTGCTGCAATTCCCGGTCTTATATTTCTATTCCTCAAGGCCTCCTGAAAGTCACAGTCCTTACCCGAAAAGGTCAAGGGTAGTTCCCTCCAGGCAGCCCTCTCTGGTTTCGCCGCCTTTCTCCATGGTTTAAACTGCCATCTCAGAATTGTTGCTTACTCATGCTTTTTGCCCTACTCAGAGTGTGCTTTCGTGCTCCGCCTTATATCCGTGTGGGGAAGTATGATGTAATTATCAGTAATTGCCTTTCTCTGCCTGACCCTTGTGTTGGGACATGTCAGGTGTACAGCTCTGGTGTTAGTCCATTGTCGCTCATGATGAACTATCTGTGAGAAAGTATTCGTGTCGGGAGAGGGGGGGGTTGGGTTGAGCTTCTAGGTGGTAGGATGGGGAAAAGGTGTTACAGGGAAGGGGATACCACATCTCACGCTTCGGTGTCCCACTTCCACTCCCAAAAAAACCCTCATCCAGGTGGTCCTCCCACACTGGTCCACCACCATAAACTGGATCCAATAGTGATGGCCGTTTCCTGGCCACCTGGATGACAGATGCCTGGGGACTAGCGGGTGAGACACCTTCAGGTTTTTCACAATAGGTTGTGTGTTAGCTGCAGGGAGGGGAGAATTATGGGGGGTATTAGAGGGGTGGTAGATACCACCAGGTAGGGGGCACAAAGGTGGAGTGTTCTACTTGTGGAGAGCAGGCCCTGGAGTGACAGGCGTGTGATGTGAAGGAGAGTTTGAGTCGAGTCTGGTGGTTATTGGAAGGTGAGTGAATTCTACAGGTGGGCCCTATTGTCTCTGTTACGGAGAGCGGTAGGGGAGGTGCAGAGTATTGATGGTGCATGTGTGAAGACAGCGTGTGAGGCTAGGGTCCTTTAGGTATTGGTGGGTGTGGTGGTTAAAGGCAGTGGGAGTGTCTGAAGGGATTGTGGGGTGGAAACCCTACTCTGAGGAGTAGAAAAGAAAGTGGTTACTGGTGTTGGGAGGGGGGTGGGTGGTATTGCCGGACAGTGAGTAGGGAAGCCATACTGGTTTCCTGTTGCAAGGGAGAGGTCAGATGAATGTATTCTAAGGTCAGAGATGGGGTCAGATGGCTGACTTCTAGAGGAGCAGGGGGGTGCAATCTTGCAAGGTTTGTTGTAAAGCAGGTTTTAGAGGGATTTCACTGGGTTGGGTTACTTGGGGGAGGTCATAATGGTGTAAGTGATGGGGGATGTCATGGGATCTGAAGAGAGATAGGGTGAGGTGCGCAGTGAAGAAAGCACTCCTGGTAGTGCAGTGTTTGTTTTTAGGAAATTCAGTGGAACTGGGGGTGAGGGTGTGTGAGGGTCAGAGGGGCAGCAGAATGAGGGGTTGATGCTAGTATAGCCCGGGCAGGGTTTAGGGATGCAAAGAGTGAGTCAAAGCAGAGTGAATGAGAGGAGGGAATGTGAAAGGGGCAGAGGGATGGGGGGTCTGGAGGAGGAAGGGTCTGGTTGTAGGCCGGGTGAAATGCAGGAGGCCTGGGACAGTCTGTGAGGAGGCCTGGGTAAATGGTGTAGGTGGGCTGGTCTGTGAAGGTTGGGGGCTCAGGATGTCTTCTCCTGGGGAGGCCAGGCTGAGGAGCGGGGTAGTAAGTAGGGGTGGGGTATGGATGAAGGTGTGCAGAGGCTTCTGGTGTGCCAGAGTCTCCCTCTAACTTTGGAGCTGCTCGGCAAGGCATAGGAACTGCAGCCTCCACTCTAAGGGCCAGGGGTACATGAGGGTGACAAGGGGGCTGATATCGGCCACAGATGAGTGCGACGTTCATGATGGCTAGGTGAGAGTGCAGCCAGATCTCCTATATGGAGTTCGGTGTAGGCAGGGAAGAGGAGCAGAGGGCATGAATGAGTGTTGCGAGGGGGCCTGTGCCTCCCTACAGTGGATGTAAAAGCAAACCTGACACACTATCCAAGTGGAAAAAGATGCAGAGTGGGGGCATAGTGGTGGCACAGAACAGTATTTAGGTTCAATAATGTCTAGGTTCAGATACAGGCCCACAGTACTGTTCCTTTCGAAAGAGGTGCAGGGGAGTGGCATGAAGCAGTAACTAGATTCAAATTACAGCTAGGTTATAAATACAGGCCTACGTCACTATTTCTGTGGAAAAAGATGCAGGATAGTAGCACAAAACAATATCTAGTTTCAGTTTACAGGCCTATGACACTATACCTGTGGGAAAAGATGCAGGTAATGTTACTAAATATCAATACAGCTAAATTCAAATTGCAGGCATACGGCACTCTTCCTGTGAAAAAAGATGCAGGGTAGTGTCTCAGAATAGTATTTTGATTCAATTTACAGGCCTCTGGCCCTGTCCCTGTGGAAGAAGATGCATGGTAGTGGCACAACACGATATCAAGATTGAATTCACAGGCCTACAGCACTATCCCTATGTTAAAAGATATGTTATGGAAGGGCCAAAGCCCAGACAAGAAGCAGGGGCCAAAACATACCGCTCCTCACTGCAGCAAAACAGGGACGTCATTTCACCAAAATGCCTGGGGTAGCGGAAGTGACATCACACGACCCATGACCCCCTGATGACATCACAGGAAGTGATGTCATTTGACACCGCCCCGAAGTGATATCGCGGGAAGTGATGGAACACGACCCTTCACCCGTTGACAAAACAGGAAGTGGCATCACATAGCATTGTACACTACGAAAAATATGGTTAGGATATCACTATAATGTGATGTACATGTCATACAAGAATGGATTGCCATATGTATCGTTAAGATCAGTGTGTATAGGCCCATATTACCAAATTACTGTGAATGCAAGCAGACGTCCATGACCAAATGATAATTATGTGTTATTATATAGCACTTACACTTAAGCGCTTTACGTAGACGAAATATACACCCAATATCACCCTACCTGTGTTGGTACCCATTTATCAACCCCAGAAGGATGAAAGGCTGAGTTGAGGAATTTAAGAACAGACTAAATCAGTGACTCTCCCCCTGAAGTGTGCCTGAAATAAACCTTTAATGAGTCTAGCAATTATTGTATAGAATTCCAGAAAGACACATTTTTTGGCATTCCTATTCTTTCTTATTTAGGGTCAGTGCTGAAAGTATTAGACTTGTGGCACTCCTGTTCCTATTTTTCTTCTTTTTTTAAGGGCCTGAACTGAACAAGAAAGCTAGCCACTCCAGAATTAAAGATCCACATAGTGCTGGCCAGCTTGCATTGCATTGCAACAACAAAAAAAAACATTGTTTTATTTTTTATTTTTAGAGGTCGCAAGGGAGAGCACAAAGGTCGCAAGGGAGACCTCAGAGGTCGCACTTACGGCCTCTGGTGACCCCCAAACGACATCCAAGCAGCAAGACAATGAGCTGCGAAGGGCAGCGAGCAGGGGGAGAATACCCCTGGCTCTGCTGGCTGGATATCCGGGGATATGGGGAGACTTAGTCCTTCAGACTGTCAGCGCTGATAACATTTGTTTCTCCCAGAATTCCCGTATCTCGACATTGCACACAGCAGCCCTCAGCGCAACAGGGACACCCCTGCACCTCTCCAACCCCCCGCACCTGGGACCCCTGGCCACTTCCAAACATACCCAAATACAGGCAGGTGGCAGCAACCACATGTCCCATTATTTTGCTTCTTTTTCTGTGCACACCTGCGCCCACCGTGTACAGCCACGAAACGCAGCAAGTGCCCCAAGGAACTCGCCTGCTCCTTGACCACAATGCAATATGTCCCTCCTCGCGCCCCCGCAGGCCAAGCAATCGCACACAGGGCCATGCACCCGGCCAGGAAAGCTGCTGCCCCCGTAATCCACTGACCCCCCTGTGTGTGCCACGAAGAAAACTCTCTAGTCCCAGTCCACATCGCTGGTGCCATAAAGACTGCTGCTAGGGCGGATGTGAAACCAGCCATGGCGTCCAATCAAGCAACCAGCCGCCGCCTGAACAGTGCAGACACCCTCCACATATGAGTCATTAACTGTCGTAGGATGCCAGTACCTACCTACTGTGGCAATACACTGTCACCAGAGGTTGCATGATAGCTATACCTGGAATGTAGGGCTAAAACTGGCATAAGATCACAGTAACTCACAATATGATTAGAAGCACGAGTATATGAAGGAAGTGGTCCATGCTTATGTTGGTTCTGCTGGGTGCCACCATGGCATATCAGGACCCGGTCAATGGCATAGCAAGGCAGCACACTAGTTAAAATATATTTAGCAACTAAAATAGGCTTTTGTCTGCATTTGTAGTTATTTATGACTATATTAACCTTCTAATTGTAATTTTTTAACATGCATGATGCCACTTGCTTTGATGTCATCATGGTCAAAGTTTACGTGACGTTGACTTTCTATGATTTTAATAGGTCTGGGATATCATTACCAATACCGCTGGTGTTTTCATGAATTTTCGTTTTCGATACAGAAGAAAAGAATTACATACATTCCTGGACGGTTTAGTGGAGCATATCAGTAGTCTGCACACGTGTTGTGCAGACTGAATTCCTGCTGGGAATATTTTGTGTAAGGTATGGAATGGATGCCTTTTATATGTACCTGCATCGGGTTTACTTGACGTCTTGCTTTCCTTATCATGAGTGTGCAGTAATTCTTCTGTGTCTATTACACTACTTCATGTATGCACCATTGGAAAATAATACACTGCTATGCTGTCAGTGATGAGCGTGCATAGACATGAAAAGAGGACATTGAACAAAGACTCTGCCCTAGTGAAGGTGAATGCGGTTGCTGGATGAGAGCAGGGGTGGACTGGCCTATAGGGCACTCTGGAGATTTCCCGGTAGGCCTCTGCACCCTGGGCCTCTATTATGTGGTATTTCCAAATGTTTCCTTAGGAAAAGGCTTTGGCTTGCTGAAAATGTGTCACATGGGGCCGCTTTGAACATTATTTCCAGGGCCTCTTTTGGTTCCCAGTCCACCCATGGTTGAGAGGCATGTTCAGGTTGTTTGAGAAGTAAAGTAGATATCGAAACTGTGAAAACCATTTGCCATAAAAATTCTATTTCCAAATCGTTTTTTATAGTTGGATTCCTAAACTTCAGTACCACTTATGGTGAGTAAGCCGCCTTTCCATGCTATAAAACTAATTTATGCTGAATATCCTCTGCACAAATAAATGTGGCATCAAATTGCAATGTTTCATGACACGGCTGAGCCTTGCTTTTGAAATATTTGGAAATGTCAATGTGCTTTGCTTGCTTCATATCATATTGATTATTAAAATGTGTTTGGAAATGCAAATTTGGAGCTACTAATTGGATCCCACGGCTATACCGACAAGTTCAAAAAAAGTCGTTAAGAAAAGCAAAAGATAAGCAGACGGCATATTTGCATAGATTTGTAAATTATACATAGAGTGCAGAACTAATGCCTGAAAAAAAGAAAAGGCTTAACTCTCAAAACTGCTTTTTTTCAGTCTCAGAGCTTCATTCCTTGCAAGTACACTTACAAAAAAATCAAATCCAAAAAGAGCTGCATTTGCAAATGTTGCAAACCTACTGCTGTAGAAAAATAACTGATTCATTTTATTTTTGCTACCCCTATGAAATTATACAAGAAACACAAGCTTGTCACATTAATTATTAGTTAAATAGTTGAAACACTAACATCCATATGGTCTGAATGACCAGGCACCAAATATGTGCAGGTTGCGCTTCTTACATGACAAATAAACTAGTGCGTGCGCTAACTGTGATGATGTCCTAAGTGGCTAACTCAGTCATGATTACTCATAAGGCAAACCATTATCCTTCAGAGAAAGCAGACAGGGAAAGAAGAACACAGGATTATTAGCAGCTGTGTGAGGCAACTCACAATGAGGACTGATGAGCAAGAAAAGGGATCGATTACAGGAAACGCCCCGTCTCTGCCGAGTTTGACTCTTATCGGACATGACATTAATCTTACGGGTTAAATGGTGGGTTCTGGATAATGGCAATCCTGACAAATCGAAGCCTTTAAGCCAGTGGTGCACATCTATGATCTTTGAGCCAACAAACATGTCCGTTTTTAAGACTAACAACTGAATATGTAAATGATTTTGCTTTGGATACATGGCATGCACATTGATGTCATGAATATTAATGTTGGATATCAGGAAAACCTGGCAGGTCACAAGCCTTTGGGGACCAGATTTGAGCTTTTAAACTTCGATTTTATGCATAGTGAAATTCTGGCCACAGTAACTAGTGCTTCTCCAATAAAGAAAATACTCCCTGTGAAGATTGTCTTGGGCCAAGGGGTCAATAGAGTCAAGGCGTATAGTCACACGGGTTTAATAAGAGTAATTCAAAATACCAAGGGGTTCGTTTTAACGGAGCTCACACAGGGACGTCATTTCACCAAAATGCCAGGGGTAGCGGAAGTGACATCACACGACCCTTGACCCCACACCGAAGTGATATCGCGGGACGATGGAACACAACCTTTCAGCCATTGACAAAACAGGAAGTGGCAGCACATAGCATTGCACACTACGAAAAATATGGTTATGATAACACCATAATGTGATGTACATTTCATACAAGAATGGGCCGCCATATGTATCATTAAGATCATTACTGTGAATGCAAGCAGACGTCCATGACCAAATGAAGATGATGTGTTATTATATAGCACTTACGCTTAAGCGCTTTATATAGAAAAAATATACACCTTATATCACCCAACCTGTGTTGATACTCATTTATCGACCTCAGAAGGATGAAAGCCTGAGTTGAGGCGTTTAAGAACAGACTAAATCAGTGACTCACCCCCTGAAGTGTGCCTGAAATAAACCTTTAATGAGTCTAGCAATTATTGTATAGAACTCCAGAAAGACACACTATTTGGTATTCCTATTCTTTATTATTTAGGGTCAGTGCTGAAAGTGTTAGACTTGTGGCACTCCTGTTCTTATTTTTCTTCTTTTTTTAAGGGGCCTGAACAATAAAGCCAGCCACTCCAGAAGTAAAGAGCCACATGGTGCTGACCACAGCCCATGAGTTTGCATTACAAAAAAAAGAAAGAAAAATGTATTTATTTAAAAAAAAAAAATTTTAGAGGTAGCAAGGGAGACCACAGAGATCCCAAGGGATACCTCAGAGGTCGCAGTTGTGACCTCTGGTGACCCCTAAATGACGTCCATGAGCTCACAAGGTGGGTTCATAAAATGGGTGTAAGGAAAACAGGCTATTTTACCACTGTGATGATTGAATATAATGCTCTCCAATAAACGGTGCAAGGTCAAAATGACACCTGACATTGAAATATCAAGTATTTCATGTTAAACAGACAAAACAAAGTAAATGAAATTCACCAATTATTCTTCTATAAGGAACGATTTTATGTGCATAGGCTTTAATTAAAAGAAAGATGTGACTCCAATGAGCTTCTGCATATTTGCTGCCATGTGAAAGATGACATAATACTTACATTTTAGAATTCCATAAGCAAAAGGTGAGAATGTAAAGTTATTAATAAAGATTGCCCCGTATCTGTTGATAGAATAACCTATTGCTTGATTTCTATTGCAACCAAAATGGTTTGAACTGTACATTTCCCCTTAATTAAATGTTACAAAAGCTCATACGGCCCCTAAGTGAGCTATCAGCTTAGTTTGAACTCAAAATGAATGTTTGTATAAATGTAAGCTCCCTTCTAAGGTAAGAATGTCCAGACCCATTACACATCACTTTGATTAATGCTTGGACAATTAATGGACCCATCTGTGTTTACAGAAGAAACTGGACTGTTTCTAAAGTTCAAAAATAACATTAATTGTGAGCTTAATATTGGAGAATCAGGCTAGTGCATGGTGTTTTCACCTGATTTACAGCAAATTTGACTTTCAAAAGGTGCAGGACAAAATGACAATTGGAAATACATTGCTCATACCTCCTGAACCCTTCGTTAGATAAGGGATCCAGATATAGGTCTGGGCTCTGCAGAAAAACACACATCTTATGCATATGAAATCATATATTAAAATGTGAGATGTATGCATAAATCACCTATTTTAATAACTCCAGCATACATGAAGTGATAGAAACATAAATGATGTTGCCAGATGCAGAATGCTCGTGTGAATATGAATACATCAGATAATCATAAAAAAGAGGAATATTTTAGATCAGTGTTGATAACTAATTCCTGGGGTGAGGACTAGTTCAAAGCTGACACATCCCCATATGACATAGAGAATTCAACGGGCCAATAGAAGCTTGGAAGAGGGCCATGTGGCGTGTGAAAGTGTAGGGAATCTTTCATAGGCTCGGTGTAATACAAAATGCCAGATGAATTTACCAATACATGTCACAAAGCTCATTTATTCAAGAATATAAAGATATACAGATAAATAACCTGACAGAAGAAGATCTACACTCAACGGAGAATGCCTAACTATCAAGGCAACTGTCATGGTCAGAATCCCTTTTTCCGTATTGTCTAAACATGTATAAATTATCTGTAATTTTCAAGACCTGAGGAAGACTGACATTTAATCTGGTGGAACTAGATGAGAATTCCTCGAAACGAAGTAAAAAGTGAAATTCACAAATCAAAAACAGAAGAGTCTGGCTATGTAATAGTACTTCTCTTGAATACCTTTAGTTGAATTACACTTGAAATGAGTTGTGATAAAGAATGGAATATATTTTCAGTCGATATTTGTTATAGATTGATACAAACATAGTTGATACGGTGCTGGAAGATAATCGCTACTATTTTTTCATGTGCATATTTGCACATGTATGCTCTTTGCCTTTTGCACATTATAATACAAGTATGCTCTTTGTATTTGTATATGTATTGAAAAGGTGTTTTTAGAAATACGAATTGTTTAGAAGAAATTCTGAAGGATTTGTAATTCAAAATGCAAATCTTAAAATGAAACACACCGTTTTTATAATGAATTAACAGTTTACACTGACCCATCATATTTTTTCATTGCTGTCTTGAGTCCTGAACATGAAATAGTTGAAAGAAATTATAGTTCCGTAAGGCATCACCCCTTGTGTCTACTTAATAGTCAGAATCCCTGATTATAAATCCAGCAATGTGCAATAACAGCAAGTAAAATGTGCTTTGAACAAACCAATATATTAGGCATCTGATCAAATGGAATACCACACATATGATAACTAGGAGTGAATTGGCTCAAGGTGGGGAGTACTTAAAAGACTGCGCAAGGTGTGAAGTTGACCACTGGAGATTTTCACCCATACTGACTTATTAGCAAACAAAGATTGGTGAAAACCTGTACAGTTTACTGCAAACACAGTGCCAGCATTGCATAAGGTTGGCATAAGATTGGCATTCCATATTCACCTGCACTTGCATATCATATAAGATGACCTGCACATTTTCTTCTGCATTTTTAATATATTTGATGACTTTTTCTGATGTGTTTTCAAATAATCAAGAGCTTTTTTCAGGTCTCTGTGAAAATACTGTGGATGCACAAAGGCTGCTACCTTAAAAAAGGTACAATAAAGTTAAAAATAAAGTTTTTCTTCTAGTGTTATGCACCAACAAGGCCCTGATGAGGCCCACCAGGCTGAAACAAGTGTCTGGGGTTACTGTTGGTACTCTTTTTCAGAAGAGAATTGCCTGGCCTTTTGGTGCCAGACTGCCCTTGGGCAGGACAAAGACTGATATGTAGTGGAAATGTCGCTTCTGTGAAAGGATGGTGAGCTAAAGACTCTGGTTGAGACTCAAACCCAGGATGTAGGCCGGTAGAGAGAAACTCCCAGAACCCACCTTACTTATGATTTTTTAGTGTTATGAAATTGTTTATTGTTTGATAATATGAAATTAATGTATCTATATGATGATTGCATTTGTATGTATATGTGATGCAGAAGGTTGATTTCAACCATTGCATAAATCAAAAAATAAAAATAAAGTTAAAACGGTTTCTATGTTTAACCCCATTTTTTATTTCACGCATCTTTACCACAATTCAAAAAGTATGCCATAATGACAAAGCATACCATGTCTTTTTTCAATAGAAATCTGGCCAGTGTGTCCTAATATATTCCTATAAAGGAATGGATGGAAAATAGGGTGTTCAATCGTCGTTTCATAGGAGAGCTTTGCACAGCGAGCGAGGCCACCAACAGTGCTAGAAGGGGGCTACACAAGGCCACTTACATTACTTACATTACATCACCTTTTTCAGGCAAGAGATGCTGCCAGGCAGGAGCAGAAGCATTGTTTCATTGCACAGGAAACCATATGGTGAGAGGAGAGAGTAGTGAATACCACTCGCAAAAGGTTTTCTGTCCCTGGCACGCCAGGCACACTACCTTTCACCACATCACCTGCCAGTCCCACTTCGAAGGGGCCTTCTTTTCAACTCTCCAATGTTGGCAGGGTGAAGTGTGCTGATACAATCTCCACAGTTCCCTCCTGAATTACGACTCCAAGCCGTTGCCCACGTGAGACATAAAGTCCAACGTGTGACATCTCTGACAAGAGACACGATGAGGACGGTATCCAGTTAAATGATCTAAAAAATATTTTCAACATGCCATTTTGTCGAAAACAAATTGGCAGAAAAAAAAATTCTGGATTTTTTTAAAAATTTTATATTTTTTTTGGGTTTCGCGAGTAAAAAAAAAGTGTTTATATAAAAAAAAAGGGGATTGGGGGGAACCCCCAAATAAACTTTTTTTTAAAAAAGCATTTGGAAAAAAAGATTTTCACCAATTTTGTGCCGACAAAATGGCATTTCCAAAATATTGCATTCGAAAAAGTCACTAGGAACCGATGAGGCCATATCATGGAAAAGCCCCATCCCAGATGTTTGTGTATTGGAGAAGTGCCATTTTCCTCACAGCATTTGGGTTCGATGGAGGGGTAGACACATCTGAAGAAAGGCACAAAAAAGGAAGCTTCGGAGCTAAAAAAGCAGCCTCTGTGGTGTGATGCACTGTGACCACACTGCTCCATGATCGACAACTTTCATTTTGACTGATATGCTGCTCTTTCTTTTCTGTTGAGAAACAGAGGATGTTCCTTAAACTATTACACTAATTTAAAAATATCATTAAACACTTGAGCAGTAAATTAAGACACAACTGAAAAAGAACAATTTGTGAGAAACCTAGGGCTGCATCCAGTGGCGTCACCAGGAATCAGATTGAGGAGGGGCACACAGGGGTCAAAGACAAAAGTAGGGGGGCACAGACAAAAGTGGGGGCTGCCTATGAAAGGTAATGTCTCCTGCAGAGAGGCTTTTGTGCACACCAACTACCCACACTCCATTGCACCTCCTCTCCCATCAGAATGCAGGCACAAAACCATTCAGTGACTAATGGCCCATCATTAGCAGTTTCCTGCTCTACTTTCTGATGGGAGGGGCTGCTAGCTACTCTGCACACTATGGAGGTCGCTGTGCAGAAGCCGGGCAGGAACATCTGAGAAGTGGCTCGTGCTCATGTTCATACCAATGCCAGAATGCATACCAAGATCACTGCTAGCTTTGAGACAAACAGAGAGTATTTGACTTGTGATATGCAGACATTTGCCTTAGCGAGTACCACAAATAACACCACAAACCGAGAACAAGGTCACTGCTTGCCTTAGGTACGGGGTTACAAGGTGGGGTTTCAGAGGGGGGGGGGCGGGGCGCCCCCCCCAACCCACATTTCCGCTAGCGACACCACTAGCTGGATCACATCCAATGTTGCAGCACAGAGGAGCATCTGTGGCCTGACGTGCATTTGACTAATGCAACAACGCGCCATGTGCAGCAACTCCCTGGTGAATAAGAGATCTCTGTGCAAAACCCATTTGCTGCAACCGTCGGTGAAAAGCTGCCCGTAAAGTTTCAATGTATGGGATCCGAGCCATTGCACAACATTAATAGAAATGCCACATCGAGCTTCGCTAGAAATAGTGGGGTGCATTGTTAGTTTAAGAAATAAAGCGGGCTGGCTCATCGGTGCAGGGATGAAATGATTGCACATAAAGGAGAAACCGACGGGTTACACACACAGTCGCTTTATCAAGCTTACTGACAAAGTATATGTAAGCAACTAAATATATTTAAAAAAATACCCGGCATGCTGTCCAATAAATGTAGAAGAGAAAAACAGTGTCTGTTGCGAGAGACAAGGAACAGGGCAGAGAGTAAACAGAGAAAGTGAAACTAAAAGGACCACCAAAGCACAGGGAATGCATAGTAAGTGGTAAGCACAGGCCAGGAATGCTACGAAAGAACAAAGCATGCGGGGAAAGTGCAAAACAGGGTGCAGGACATGTAAAAGTACAAGAGGTACACTGTCACGGCGCCATTAAAAGACCCTAAAAAACAGGAATCCAACAGCGGGGAAACATCAACCTATGTGAATAGACGTATTGGAGAGGCAAGGAAAAACGGATCAACCTTCCTTTCTTTTCCCCCAATTAAATATTGACCCAACAATTCCCATAACAGACGCATTTTCTACGCATGTTTGTATGTCTATCGGTTCCTGCTAGATGCTTAGAGTACCTGCATTTTGAATGTGTGCCCAGCTACTTAGGAGGAAGCGCTCCTGCTGTGATATCGCCGACTGCTATAATGTCCTAATGAACAGCTAACAAGGTGTGGGACTGCCAAAGGCTGGCTTGCTAGCTTATTAAACGTGCTAACAAGCCTACCCTCTGCCCCATTCTGACTCCTTCAAGCAGATCCAATCCATCCCATAGAGATGGCGAGCTTCCTTTCCGAAAGCAGTGCCAGGCAAGATCTGACCCCTTCCGGCTTTCGCAAAGTTCTCGCCCCAATATTTATCTGCCCGATCTCCCATGGTCATCCTGACCCAGACCGCGCGGTCCACCGCCCTCGTGGCAGCATCTTTGAGATTTAATTCCTAGATGCCTAATCGAGTGATTAAGTAGTCTCATACTTATCGTACCTATATGTTCGCTACGACCATATCACGATCAATCGATCCATAGCATGATTTATCCAGACCTGATGGGAGCAGGATTACTGTAAGCAGGGCTCGGAGCATTGACACTTTTGGGGGCCCCCCTACACCGAACCCAAGGAATTAAGGGATGCAAAATATCTAGTTCCCCCATCAATCACAACCCACAGCTTGATATGCAGCCACACAGCGATCAAAATGAGCTTATGAACTCACTCTCAGTCCCCTTATTCTCTTCATTCTTGCTGTAATCTGAATGATACACATATCGCATTTCGAGGGCAACATTATCTTTTAAATTATTTATTTATTGGTTATTTATAATGTGCCCATACAGCAAATGCTGTTTCAAGGCACAACAAGACAAAAGAGGGGGTGAACAGGGATGAAGAAAAAAAAACAGTCCTACTAGGCCTTGTGTCATTCGGATCGTGCAAGTGCAGTAACAAGAACTGCATGGCAGTGGGGGAGGTGCCGGTCAGAGCAGAACACGCTATTGCTAAGGAGGGAAAGGAAGTCCAGGTGGAGTAGGGAGCGTGCAAGTGGAGGGGGGCGAAAGAGGAAGGGGGAAGAGGGCCCAAGGGCTAGGCAAGTGCTATGGGGGGGGCAGGTGGGCAAGTGACAGGGGAATGCAAGGAATGGAGGTCCACCTGCTATGTGTGGGGAAGGGGCTGGATGGACTCAGTAGGGGTGCAGGCCCCACCAGGTTAGTACAGGCAGAGGGAGCCTGGTAGCGCAAGTGCAGACCGAGGTGCTGGGGTGGACTGGGCAAAGAAGACCTGGTGCCCTGTATTAATTAGAAGGAACCCAGGCAGCCAGTTAAAATGTGGCAGAGTGGGACATTAGCAGGGGCGGGGGAGATGGAAGGAAGAGAAGAGGAGGGTCTCCAGGAGCTTCCAGAACTTAATGAAATCTGGCTCAAGCCCGAGATGTGCAGGGAGGCCATTACAAAAGGAGACTCCTGCAGAAGAGAGAGATCTACCCTCTACACTGTGCTTGGGAAAGCATCTGATCTGCATAGAGTTGGTGCTAGATGAGCCAAGGGCTCTATCAGGGAGGTATTTAGGGAAAGAGAGTTGGAGGTAGCGGGGTCCCAGGGTCCAGAACGCCTAGTGGATGATACAGAGGGTCTTGAACTTGATCCTCGCAACCGGGTGCCAGTGGAGAGATTTTAGGGCTGGAGAGATGTGGTCCCTGGGCTTGAGGCCATTGAGAAGTCTTACAGTCCTACTCTGGATTAGTTGAAGTGGGCAAAGGGAGGATTTAGGCAGATTGAGGAAGAGGTTGTTGCAGTAGTCCAGCCTAGAGAGGACCAGAGCTCTGGAGACATTGAGTTTCTGGAAGAAGGTGAGGAAATGAAAAATGCCTCTGAGAAGATGCAGCTGAAAGTGGGCCATCTTGGTAAGGTCCACAATGTGAGGAGGAAAGGAGAGAGAGGAGTTGAAGATGACACCATGGTTTTTTGCCTCACAAGAGGATGAGGGGAGGGGGCCCATGGAGGGCGGCCAGAGAGTAGGAGGGAAGGAGGGAGCTGGGGTCCCAATGAGAAGGATCTCAGTCTTACTCGCATTAAGGCAGAGATTGTTAGCAGCACAGCATGCCTGAATAGCAATCAGACACTCGGGAATGAGAGACAGAGAAGAGGAGGCAGTGGAGGGAAGCTCAAAGGAGAGCTGTGTGTTGACCGCATAACAATGGAAATGAGGTGAGAAGACAGATCAAATGGGCTCGAGGGGCAAGGTAGATGTTGAAGAGCCACGGCGAGAGGATAGAGCCCGAGGGACGCCGCAGGTAGAGAGGGTGATGGGGAAGAAAAAAGAGCCCAGTTGAACCTGGAATGGTCGGTCAGAGAGGCAGGAGGCCAACCAGTCCAGTGCCAGGTCGGTGATGCCAAGGGTATCACAGAGCAGATTTATAAGAGTGGCATATTTGGCCATATCAAAGGGTTCAAGAAGGATGAGAATGGAAGGAGAGTTGGAATTAAGATTGGAGAGAAATTCTTCAAAGGTGTTCAGTAGTGCAGTTTCCGTGCCTCTGGATGCTCTGAAGCCAAACTGGTGATCATAGAGACCAACAACAGATTCAGTGTGGTGGATCAGCTGGTAGATGACCAGCTTTTCCAACAGTTTACCCAGGAAGGGGGTAATAGAGATAGGGCGGAAGTTAGCGGGCAGAAGTCAATGAAGTGCTGTATGGAGGGGGTGGGAAGATTAGGGATTCAATATGATCATCGAAATTATGTGGCAAAAGGTTGAAGGTGGGTAGGAGAAATATAATTGGGTCGCCTACTAAGACAGGAAGGGACCAATTCCTGAAGTAAAACTTGAATGTTAATTACATCTGTGGTCAGTTATGGACAACCTAGACATCACCGGGAATGCCCCTGCATATAGCCCTGTCCAATATTCCATGGGCTCAGCACTCACCACTAGCAAAATGATATTGGTCATCAGACGCAACACCTTCGACCAGATCAGTCCACAAGATTACAAGCTTCTTCCATTGACAGTAGCATGGCCCAAAGAACATCTTTGAAGATCTTCACGACTGCAGAATAGTCGTTGGCTTGCTAACTTGGGAGTGCTTTATACCTACATAAATCCTTGTCCAGATCTCTTGAACTTCTGCCAACTACCTTGCATCTTTCTTCCATGTTAGATTCCAGCTGTGACATGGCAGCCTTTGAAACACGTCTGCCCTCTCCTTGAGCAGCTTGGCAATGGAAAACATTAGCAGTCCACAGTGAGGGTACTTGTGTTCTAGAATAGGTAAAGAACACTTTTCATCAATAGCAGCCACGAGGAAGGTATTCCGGCCACACTATAAATGCAGAACACAGATTGTAAAAAAAAAGGTGCACATAATCGAGAATAACAGATGACTCTGATTAGCTGCCTCACAGAATGGAAACTGCTGAAGCATAGCTACAGGAGACCAAATGAAATCAAGGAGAAAGCTACTTGCTACACATACCATAGCATAGATAGCGGAAGAAGGTATCAGGAAGGTGTCTGTATCCAGGCAAACTGAGATTAAAAGACGGACATGGTTTTCAAGTATTGTTGCCGTTAGAGGGCAAGGAAACAAATTGCTGCGGTGTGCAATATACCAACGCTAACTATTATTATATTAGAAGCAGCATAACAGCCAGTGATACCATGAGTGAGGCTTTTTAGAAGCTCATAACCTGAGAACGAAATCTCTCTGAATGGCTGACAATTTTGAAAGGTAGGCAATATAAAATTAAATGAGATGCCCAGGATCACACATTGGTTAAGAAATGAAGCTGGAATTTACACCAAATCTGCAATGTCTGCACTTCACCACTTTCGTTTCCAGTACTTAACATAAGCAAGGTGCAATTATTTGTTAATGTTTGACATTCCTGAACTGTAAAGTAGTCTCATTTTATAGAACGGACTTGGGAAGTACACAAACATAATCCAATATGGCAATTGTTTTCCAAGAAAAAGGTTATAGAAACTTTTAAAATTAAATAGGAATGATTCTAGATTCATTGTTTCCATCATCAAGGGAAGTATATGAGTACAAGCATGCTAATTATTTCATCTGGGTTTCTCTTTTGTATTTTAAAGCTTTAAATACATCCAAAATACATACAGCCTTGTGATATTGCTATTTAAAAACGTGCAGAAAAACCTTTCAACTGTACAAAAAGGCAAACCGTTTTTGTGTCAAATGAGCAGACCTTAAAATATGCTTGCCAGAGGCCTGCAATATCTGGTCCGCTCTCTTATGTCTAGAACCCCTTCCACTGAAATGGCCTACATAAAAAAGACAGATCAGGGAATGGGGTAAACAAGGCCACCAGCATATGAGAATGCCAACCTTTTCACAGAAGACAGCATAGCAGGGACGTCATTGGGGATGGCTGGGGGTCGTGGCCGCAACCCCTGAGGTCATGGCTGCAACCTCTACGTTCTACCTTGCGACCCCAATATTTTTAAAACATTTTTTTAAAGTTTTTTTCAAAAGACGGACGCTCCGAAGTGGGGGGGACTTGTGCATGTCGAAATTAGAAGCTTCCCAATGCATATTGCAAATGGGTGCCATGGGAGGTGCTGATGCCTAAGCCAAGATGTTGATATTGACTGAGCGCCTCCCTGCCAGTTCTCAACTGATCGTATAATTTCCACAAGCATTGGAGCACCTCATGTTTGTGTACCAGGGCGTTGCACTGCATTACATGAACGCATCGTTGCTTAAATGCACTCTTTGAAGTTGAAGCACGTGTGACAGCAGCATGCCCAGCATCGGGACCCAACATGAGAAGCAATGTCACTTGCTATGCAGAAGCCATTACGACCTCTGGAAAGCATCAGTAAAGAGTCAAGTATGCTTAGAATATGTCGCTTTCTGCTGGAACTAAAAGAGCGATTCCAGGGACCCACCACCCCACCAGCAGCTGGTTAATCCTGCTCAGTGGCATTTTATTTCAAGGGTCTAGAATTAATATTTGACGACTCTCATATTGAACTAGCAACTCCTGGCCCCGGGCGATGCGACGGGCGTGTCCCGCTCTAGGGAGTCTTTTTGTACGGTGCCAGAAGGACACGGCGCAGATGTCACAGGGTTTTTCATTTAGAGAGGGGGGGCGGTGATGGTAGGCCCGCTGTCTGTCAGTTATGGCAAACAGCGCAACATTGTGCAACCTGCCTGACGGACAGACTTGAGACTTTGCGACTCCAAAGCCAGGGTCTGCTGCCAGTCACATAAGTAAAAAACCCATTTACTATCCATTGGCTGTGTTTTGAGCCAATGGAAATTGAATGTGTGCTGTGCTGTGCGGTAGCGGGGCTGCTGCCAGTGGGTAGCACATCTTAGCCTGGAAAGCACCTGCAACACTTCCGAGGAGAGGAATCTTCGCTATTACTTCCGGGCCCAAGAGAGCACAGAAGCCGCTGTGGTGCTACAGTCACAGAGCCGCTGCTGCTACAAGAAGAGGGCCACACAGTAGAGCTATTAGACCCTTTCCAGAAAGCAGTGTGGAGACTGTGGTGTGGCCTGCCACCTGGGCGCATACTTAACCCCTTAACTCGCATTTAATTTATGCCGCCTAACCATGCCCCGTGTGCAGGATTGATTAAAGTATGGTGGGAAACAGCGATGCTCACTTCAGTCTAGTGGGTAGCAGATCCCAGGCCAGATTATGCAAATATGGCTGCACTTGCCTTAACAATCCTGTTTTGAAATGTTCTGTTGAGGGAGCTGTAGTGATCCTGGTGTGCTTTCCTTATCTTCACAGTTCCCTGCCAGCCTTCTACCGGGTTGCTTGACCCGTGTTGCCCGGTGGCTCTCCTGGATTTACCTTTGTCAATGGCTCTGTATTCTCCAGCTTTCCTGCCTGACCCTTTTCGGTAACTGCCCCATGTTTCATCCCTCATCCTCCAGCTGAGCCAGGAATGAGTCTGCTCTCCTCTACGATCGTAGCCCCTCATATGACCCCCCGGCCCCATGCCCTCTTTGCATTGAGTGTCAGGGGTGCCTCATCGTCTCCAGACCCCATGCTTGCTTGTTCATCTCACTTGCTGCCACGAATGGGCTGCGATAGTGGTCATCAAAGGCCAAGCCACACTTCAAGACTCAGAGATTAGAGGAATGAATAATGTTTTTATGATGACCAATATTGGTCAACCGATGAGCACAACATTAGCGAGAAAGAAAGTGTTATTTTTCTAGAACACTGCATTGGTGACCGACCCACATCATTCTGCCAGGTAGACACTGAGACACTGCTCTCTGTCTGGTGTAGGGAAACGCATTCTACTCATTGACATTACTGTAAAGTAAACAATTCGGATACATTGTCAAATGGTTGGTGAACAGTGAGACTGAGTGATTTGAACACTGCAACCTCCCCTATAAACACATATGGCGCACTATCCAAATTATGCGTGTAATTTGAAACATGTTCGTGGTCACCAACTTTGCTGATTCAACTTTTCGATCAATACTGGACATTTGCATCAATAACCCACGTCTAAGCCGCACAGACGAATAATTATGTAATTCTTAAAATGTGTGATAGAGCAATTGGCAGGTTTACATGTTCAGCGGACCGTCAAAAGGAAAAAAACAAGACAGTAGCCCGAATGGTCTTTACTTATTGTGTTACAATAATCAAAGTTGCCATTGCAAAGGCAACACAAAAGTTCCTGTAACAAATCCGGATAGCTTAAAAACGTGGTGTTTGGAAATCAGCAGGATGACATTTCCAAATGCTAACGACTGCCATTTTGCTTACCAACCAGTCAGCGTACCACACTAAGAGAGAGCAACACAATTTTGAATCTGTAGATTGAAAAGCGATTTCTGTTTGCGGAAACGTGTGCCTATTTGCATACTGTATACATGGACAAACGCATGTCTGCAGTGGGTGTAGATGAGAAGTCTCCATAAGGCCAGTGTGAGCTATTCGCAGAAAGAAAGCAGACTCTTCTCTGCAAACACTAGCTTAGTCTAGTGCAGTCAAGGTGCATGTCGTCAACACTAGACAAGACGTTTGTGCTTCCTGCATTATTTTTTTTTTACTGAAGGTCGTGTGCAATCACTTCCTGTGAGGTCGCTTGAGGACGGGGTCAAATGACATCTCTTCCTGTGATGTCATCAGAGGTTAAGAGTTGGGTGATGTCACTCCCGCTACCCCTGGCATTTTGATGAAATTACATCCCTGTAGCATAATACTGGTAGGGATAAAAGATGCTTTGTTTAGGATCACTATATCATCTGCTGGCAGACACAGGATACAATCATGGACGCTTTGGTTCGACAGTCTTGAATTTGGATACCTAATCACTGCTCCGAGCTAACAATTTATGCTCATCATTGTCGGTGGCTGTCAAGGCATTACAACTCTGCAGTTGAACAAACCAATTTCTAGATCTTCACCATACTGATATGTTATGTACCTAAGCACATTTAATTTAAATCTTCATTGTTCCTCGTGCCTTTTAAGACTCTGCCGCTGAGTACATTCAAGCCAAGTTTTGGCCGTATGTTCCCTCCCGAGCTCTTCGTTCAGGTTCCACGTTTTAAGCGATCTCGGATCGGGTTCCGTGCTTTTTCTGTGGCTGGTTTATGGAACCAACTTCCCCCGTTGCTTCGGGCTATCAAAAATCATTTGCTATTTCGGCGTTCTCGGAAAACACATTTGTTTTTGGTTGAGGTATGTCTGGTTTCAGCTGTGTTGGTGTAAGTTTGCGCTATATAAATGAATAAAATAAAATATATTAGTTTCTATAGCAACGACTATTTGTTGCAGGTACATTAGTGATAATAGCACCTGTTGTGCTACAAAACAAATGGCCTCATTTGGAGTTTAGCAGCAATTTGGTGGTATTTCGGCTGAATTGTCTCCAAAAGTTATTAGCGTTACCGCCACTTAGTCCCATGGTTTTACCATGGGATTACAAGTGGTGGCAGGGCAGTGTTAGTCCCCATTTTTGAAGTCCTTACCACCATGGTGTTTCTGACAGAATTACTGTATTTCCGCAACAGTAATTTTGATGATTTTGGGTGGGGCGGGGGGAGAGGATTTACCTCCAGCTCTTTGCGTGAGGGGAATCCTCCAGTTTTTATCCAAACTCAGAATTCAGCAGTGTGGTAATAATGGCAGTAATTCCGTTAGCACCAAAAAAGCGAAAGCAATGGAATTACCAGCCCATTATTACTGCACAGCAGAACTTGTAATGAGGCCCATATTACATATGCATGCAGGTTTATCAACTTCAAACATTGGAAATGCTGAGTCAGCCTTTCTAGAATTTAGTTTTGTAATCTTGCATATGGACACACATTTCTGCAATGAGTACTTAACACACTGTGCTATCTTCTGAACCATTGCAAGACGAAAAGATATCAATCATCCTTTCAACTTTGGCTATTGCACATGATCAATATTCGCCCCACAAAAAAGGTGGGAATGCTACAAAATTCATGTTGCAGTGAACGCACAAACTATGTATACAACAGTGAACACAAAGCATTAAAGGATGAATTGGTCACAGCAGAATTAACTTGTCAACAAGAGACAGGGTGTGGAACTCATGGTGACAACAAGTAAGACAGGCACAAGTGATCACAGTTCAAGGGTATTTATTTAACAATAAATGCTGTATGCAGGTTGGAAAAACACCTAATCTCAACCTAAATCTAAGATGGGAGCAAGCATCAACCATCAAATTAAGAATAAGGCAGTTGTAGTGGAATATTGTCAATATAAAAAGGGCATATACTAAGAAACCTATTGCCAAACCTCCCAACTAACACAAAAAGGGGTGTTCTTGTAGTTCTCAAGAAAAGAAAGAAGTGTTTTCAAATAATATGTCAGGATGCAGGAACCTGGGTCTCCCTTCCTCATGTTTTGGGCACAGGGCAAGATGGGAGCTTCAAGCACAGTACAGTCTCGGGCATCTCCAGCAGGAGGCGACATTTCCAATGGCCGTTCTTAGGACCGCCGATGGCCAAGTCTTGTTTCTCCTTTGAAAGTCTCTTGCCTTCAGGGTCTGACGTGTTCAAATAACAAAAACAAAAGTTCTTTTAACCAAGTGAAAGTTTGTTCCCAATGTTCACTGGGTGATGGGTACACCCCTGGGTTCCCCCTCTATCGGGCTCGGACCCCTCTTGACTTTAGCAGGATTCAATTCCCTTGGTGTCTCAATCTTTGCTCTCGCTGTGGGATACACTTCCCTTTCTGTCTTGACCCTCTGTATGACCACTTTGACCTATTTTGCCAGCCCTCCTGAGGCCTTCTGTTATCTGTAGTTTCTCTCATATCGGGCTCAACCAGAGTCTCTTGAGTTAGCACCTATGTGGTGCCGGTTTCCCTCTGCAGCTGGAGAAACTCACCGGCTGTGATGAACTGCTTGGCTTCTGGTTTCTCTGGAGTCAAGGCCAGTACCACCGACGCGGGAGCTTTCCTCGCACCTGCTTGTTGGCATTGGCTTGCCTCGTGTACTGTTGACATTTGCTGCAAGACACTTGTGCTATTATTCGCAGTCTTAGCGTCACTTCCACGAAGGTTCCACGGGTCTGGGATGAAAAGGGCAAGGTCACTTCTCTCCTCTCCACCCTCTCGATTCCTGCTGCCTTTCTCCTTTGTTTGAACTGCCACGCCTGCTTAGCCGTCTCGTCGTGCTGTCGGTCATGCTCACCTTGCTCATATTGTGCTCTCTGGCTCCACCTTTTATCCCTGTTGGGAAGGGAAAGGGCTGTCAGGTGTGTGTGATTCTGATCAATTGCCTGACTTTGCCTGACACTTGAATTGGGACATGTCAGGTAAACTGCTCTGGTGTTAATCCATTGTACTTTCTATTGTGTGAAAGTGTTAGAGTTAGAAAGGGGGGGCAGTGGTTTAGAATGCTCTCCGTGAGAGGATGGGGAAAAGATGTAAAAGGAAGTGTTGGGTGTCCTGACCCACGTTTGAGCGATCATGCTGCAACATTTGGTGCTGTGGGCTTAGAAAATCCAAGATGGCCAAAAAGCCCACATGTGCGCCAGAATCCAGGAGAACCACGCAGTTTGTGCGTACACCAAAATGGCTGCCTAACTTGCCACCCACCAGTGCGAGCATGATGTGCCAGGGTGCCATGAGTGGAATGGGTGCCAAAGGTAAAACAGCAGCGCCTGTTAGCTCAAAAACGCTTTAAAATTACCTTTGGTTTCTCTGAATGCCAGCTCAAAATGCCTATTTTCAAACATTGCAACACATCCAAAAATCTCACTGAACACCAGCGGACATCTGGCAGAATGAAGTATGTGTGCATACAAAATCTGGGAAGATGAAGAGCCCAAAACAATGTTCATAACAAAACTGGTTGAGCTATGCATGTCAGCAGCCTAACTGAAACTGGATTAAAACCACCAAAATCGAAATGTTTAAATTAACTGAGTGACCTACTTTTGAGTGTCACATAGTTTGTAACTGTTAAAATGTCATAGTTTTGAACTTAGAATCAGCATTCTAGCTGCTTATGTAAAAATTGTATTGACTTAAACTGGGGAACAAAAAGTGACATTTTAGCGGAAACCTGGTTTAAGGAAACTGGAATTCTGCCAGACAGCTACCCCCGACAGGAGTGGGGGCTTGCCCAACAAATGCATTCCCAGGCCTGGCTGCATTCTGTTGCCCCTGCCAAAAGAAGGTCACACACTCTCTGATTGAATTACCAGGGGACTGCAAGAAACTAAACAAAGGGCCCAGGCAGATGGTTTATTGGGGGGATTGTAAATGGCTTCCTTTTGAACAAAGCCCTTCCTTGACTCAGGCAGATGTTATATTGGGGGCGTCGTAAAAGTGGCTTCCTCTTGGCAGAAACGGGGAGGGGCAGCCCCCTCTGAGGACAGGCTGAGCTTAAAGAAAGTGGATAGACTGGTTTCTCCACCATGTGACCTGGGAAGACACACCCCTGTTGGCCAGAATATGATTTTAAGAAAGATGTATAACTCATGGTGCGGACTTGTCAAAATTATCTAAATGATACCATAATTCTTGTGATTTTTCTGCCCACATTTTAAGAGGTTTTAGGACCCAGGGGTATGATCTGGGGGTTTACGAGCAGAAAAGAGGCTTTTACTGTAAATTTATGCATGTTAAAAATCTGACACTTCCTTATCTAAATGCCCACATGCCTTGCACACAATTGTGTAAATTTGGAGAAAAATCTGATATGGGGAAAGCTACTAAAAAGCGCAAAAAGTTACCATTTCTTTACCCAAGCTCCTAGAAACGCCAGGGTCGGAACAGTGCCTCCCATCAGTAATGCATGATGTGTGTATGCAATGACAAACAACTGTGTATCTGTGGAATATGTATTTGGGTCAAATATAGATTTATGTGCAATTTGACAGGGGAGTGTCCTTTCTGCAGGCCATAAAACAGCATCACCATGACTCACATTTCCTTTCCCCTATCAAGGAAGAGAGAAAAGCTTGACCAATGATCAGTTGAGAGAGGGGCTGGCTTAGTGATGCTGCGCACACATCCACTTTCAAAAGACATAAAAAGAGCCACTGGAAGCTAGAGAGGACATTCAAATCCAGTTGCTGCGGAGTGTTTTGCCGGACCACACAACATCCAGAAGATACCAGTTCCAGACTGACTTCAGCTACATACTTCAGAACCTAGAACTTATACTTTAGAACCTAAATCAGAGGCCTAAAACCACAAGCTGAGTTCTCTGCAGCAGGCCTCAAATCACTGCAAGCTACTCAGAGCCGGGTGAGCTGCTTGAATCCCTTGCCAAGAACTTTTGCCAGGACCAGTGCAGAGATCCAGGAGCCGTGCAGAGACCGCTGTATCCAGACAGACCAGACCAGTGCCAGACCAGACCAGACCATGCAGAACCGCAGACCCAGAGACCAGATCGCTGTGAAGTGCCGCTAGCCTGATTGATCAGATTGACGAGACCCAGTCCTTCCAAATATATTGTGAGTACAGCTAGGACGGGGCAAAACCAAATCTTAGTTTAAAGTAATATAATTCAATCTATTTAACCTAAGTAGAACTGCCTCCTAACTGTCACCTGTCATTTGTAAAGCTGCACCACTGTCATTTGTCAATTCTGCAGCTGCAAAGCTGTCACCTGTCATTTTGAGTTTACTTTAAATCCGAAAAACGACCTTTACAAAATCGTTCATATCTCTGGAACCGTTTGGGCTACGAACTTGGTTTAACTTTCCTCTGAAAGCTTAGAAACTAAGCTTTCCAACAAGCATAGAACCAACTTCCTCCTTATACTTTTTCCGCAATCACGATTCACGCACTCGCGAATTTTACCGCGATTTGGTTAAAAATCCAGCCACGTATAACCATCAGCAGTCATTTCTTTCCTTGCTAAAAATTTGTTTGCCTCTTAATCACAATTTCTGAATCATTGCTAAAGTGAGCCTGAACTCATCTCAAGTATCTCTCACTCACCCTGAACCTCCTAAAGGGAATTAAAAGCATTTTCAGCATATTTCTCACTTCATTGCCACCACATTCAAAGCACTTGGGCCTGTGTTTTAAAATTCATACCGGTTTTCTCTAAGCTTGCTGGGGGGGAACTGAATTTCGTATTGTATTTGATTGCATTCCTGAGAACTGTGTGCTCCTCTTTCCATCTACTTCCATGTCATACATTGCATAGGGGAGGGGGGTGAATTGCCAGAGAAAAAGTGATTATATTATCTTTTGCTAAAATCATCTCAAGTATTTCTGTACTGCCTTTTATTCCTCATTGCTTTTCCCTTGAAATCATAAAAGTATTTTTGCTACTTGATCCATCCTATACTAACTCCTCATTGATTATAAAGAAGTGTGCTAGTGTCAGATTACCCATTGTTGATTAACATTATATTTATAAGGGCGATATCGATTATTAATTTATTATAAAAGCGTGGTATCTATATTTTGTCTTATTTCTCAAATAAACCTTTTAAACTTGCAAAACAGAACTACTTCTTGGCTCAGTGGGGTCAGGGGGATTCTAAGAGAGGGGTGTTATATAGGGGTAGTCATCCAGAACTCATGAACTGGACATAAAGATATATCAATAAGGGTTTCCATTCAGTATCCCAGACTAGGCATTGACTTCGCTGTAGTGTTGAATTGAATCTTCTTACAGAAGGTGGATACCGCGTCTCACCCATCAGTATCCCACTACCACTCTCTGAGGACCCCCAGCCAGGTGATCCTCCCTCACTGGTCCACCCCCAGAAACCGGATCCAATAGCGATGGTCGTGTCCTAGCCACCTGGATGACAGATCCCCAGGGACTGGCTAGCAAGACACCTTCAGCTTTCTCACCATATAATGTCCTGATGTGTGCTATTTAACTTTGGTGAAACTGACATCGTTTGATCAGGCAGACTTCTGGTGCCACTTCCAAGGCAAGTCCCATAAAGACATCTCTGGAGAGATCCTAACTCAAGCAGCTGAGAAATACTTCACTGATCAGTTAAGAAAACATAGTCTGATTATGTAATAGTTTGAAATGATAACTAGTAGAAAACTGCATTGAACAGAAAATGTACGAGTGTCTATTTGTTCCTAGAAGGGGGCCTATGTCAATGTTCAGGATAGCTTAAAAATGCTTCAGAGCGGTTTTACAGAATGTTTAATACTTGCACTGCAAGGCACAGGCTTCAAACCGGTCTTTAGCTTATGCGTGCAAATGCACGCTGATATTTACAACGTCACACAGTGGTCGAGGTGGGCGGGAATGGTTGGGAGCAGTGCTCCTCTACTTTTACAATTCTTTTTTACTGTTCCTATACTTTTGTTTCAAAAATAGATCGTTCCTGAATGGTTCACTTTTAGGAAGAAGGAAGAAGTTGAAACTTGCACTTCAGTGCAATGCACTGAACATTCCCTTAAACAGCAGGTGCATTTGTTTGAGTGCTGGGATTGCGCGTGGGAGGGGTTTGTGGCGATGGGGTTTGTGGGGAGGGGGGGCAGGCCAGCAGGAACAGAGTTCCACTACTTCTTTTCGTACACTTCGACCACTGATGTCACATAATCAGCAAGCGCATGCACTCGATGACCTGCATGCACAATTGTACAGCCTATATGTGAGTTCAATGTGCATGTTTTTGTCGAATACATTTCAAAACAAAGCAGTTGCATCTTTAGTGGTTAGGTGTTAATGGCCTTGCAATGGGTTTCAATGCAAGGTGTGTTCATAGTTCCCTCGCTCAGGTGCTAACCACTGGAAGTTTCTTTCATTGGTTCAAGTAGTAAGCCGATTTATGTGACATTGGTGGAAGTTATGTGTTTCTTGACAACAAAACAAAGAAAAGAGGCTAAGCCACACATTTTTAACACAGACCTGAAGAAAGTGGCATCAAATTCAGAACCCAAAATGTGTGACCAGTTCCAAAAGTAGACATACAGTATCACTACAAACTACAAAGTGGATTTCTATTTGAGTTTTAATTAGATGCAAAACAATGTTTGAAATCATGTTAAAAATGCACAAAACCACAATCACATGTAAAGAGAAATGCAAATTCATATACTGTATACATACAATAAATATATGCACCAAAAAGGGTGCAAAGCACAACCAGCCAGAACCCCGCCAAGAAGGCACAAAGGAAACAGTTAAGAGTAGTATCCACTACCAGAAGCCCTTGCAAAAAGTAAACAGACTAGGGCATGAAGTGGAAACAGGCACACACACAGGAAAACCTAATGAAAAATATACCTTGGGCGTCACTTGTGTGTTGACCCAGAACCTAACAGGTGTCGAAAAATCAGATTACCAAATGTACAAACAAATTAGAACCAAGCCACAAAATTAACAAGGTATCAGAGGTCAGATGTAAACTTGAGTTTCGGCTAAAATCAGCCAAGGTTGTTGTAAAAGGCCAAGCCTTCCTCAGGGTAATGAGATGAGTCGATGCACAATTAGGTGGTACATGACTCCTGCCAGAGATGCAAAGAAAATAGACATAGGTTGAAGTAATCCACTAACAAAATATCATTCAAAGTCACATCTTGTTTAGTATGAGCATACCTAGTTACATATTTTTTCAAAAATATTAGATGAATATCAGAACAGCCACACATCTGAAGCGAGACCTGGGTCCCCAACTTGCCTTCCACTGCTGACAGCACAGACAGTTTCCCATTGCAAGATGGCCACGCCATCATTCTCAATTCGACCTTGCATCATGTGATTTTGCAGTTCACATGTTCTTTATGTTTTGAGCAGGCTTTATTAGGCATTTAGTGCTAGGTGAGATGGTTTGTATTACTGCTCTGCTTCCTCTAATAGAGATCCACATAGTATTGTTACTTTGTGTCTAGTTCTGGACCTGTTCCTACATTTTGTGTTATATGTGTTTCTTGACCAGCAGACCGGGTTGAAGATGTGTGGGAGGTTGGAGGCCCATTGCAACATGATGGTTGGCCGCACCCTGCTTATAGCAAAAACAGTTGGAGGCACCCATGGGGTGCATACATGACAATGGAGACAAAGAGAAGGTTAACAGCCGCCAATTATCATGAGACAGCCTGCCAGCAGGGATCGTAAACATTAAATGCCTACTGAAGAGCTCTAAACCCTTCTTTGTCAGCAAGTGCCTGATGTGGAGAAAACCATGTTAGAAGGCAAAGAGGTGATAACCCTTCTGTACAGACCGTGAGAAGAGCAAACACAGCTTGTAAGGTGAGTGCTGCAAAGTGCACATTTTAAGTCCCAGAACGAAAATACAGACATGAATATATTGCCGTTTTACAAAACTGCCGACTAGCAATATGGGGGCAGTTGCTAGGGCCCCCCCCCTGAACTTCCTTTCATTTGAAAGATTGAAAGGCCCTGACGACGTCCCTGTTGACCACCTATATAAAAAAAGTGAATCCAGGAAATGTGGACGTGGGATCAATGCTGCATTTAACGACAAGACAGAAAGATGTTCATATTTATTGTAATTTATTTATTTATTTATTTATTCCTGAACACTGATGTATAACATTTCGATTTCCTTCTACACTGCAAGAAGGAACGGGCATGGTTTATATTTTTGGGGAAAGAGAAACACATCTGAATTTGTGCCAATTTTATTTTGAAATTCCAATAAAAACAAGAAACCCCAGGGGGCAAGGCTGTACGAAAAGCCAAAGCAGGCTTTACATATAAGTTACACATTGGGCCTCATTACGAGTCAGCGGTCCGGAAATAACGGTGGAGGTAAACCCGCGCCACCGTTGTTTCCGGACCGGCTGATCTCGAGTTCTGCAGGCGGGAGGTGTCACTCCAGCCAGGTCTGACCTGGCGGGTTTAACACCACCCGGCTGCAGGCGGACGTGGAAACACCGGTACCATTACAGCATGTAGCCAGTGTTTCCACTTCCCCATTCCCATATTTACTGAATTCCGCCTCCGGAATTACCGGGTCACGGGGTTGTAATGCCCCATTGATTCCGGGAATCACAGAGGCGGAATGGTAATACGAGTCTGGCGGTAACGTGCCATTTTTTCCGGCCCGGTTACCGCCGGACTTGTAATGAGGCCCATTGAGTTGGAAACTCAGACAACAAAATGGTTGCCTGGGAAACCAACCGCAAATGGAATCACTCATGCAGATATTGTCGGACACCTCCAGCGATTATTTTGAAAAATGGGTTTCTTTCCTGGATGCTAATAAGCACAACGACCAATGGCACTTGATTCTATGGCACCGAGGCTTCCTGTCATGCAACTTAACGCTCCTCTTTAATGAACAGCAATAAGACATTCACTCAGAAAACGAAAACCCAGCCATCCTTCCCAGACAGCAGGGGACATCATTCACTGTTATCCAAGGACCCCCGCCCGTCCACCAATCCACGTGCAATCAGATCCATAAGGACAGTGCTCTCCTTCAGGGCCTCTTACTGCTGTTGGGGGTGCGCTGCTCAGAAAAAGTCCTTCCCCGTTTCATGTTTTATATTAACAAGTCTTTCTCCTGTTTGTATACCTTGGTGCCTTTCTGCGAGGGTTAGTCACTCTTTGCCTGCAGGGTTGAATAATGGTTAAGCGTGCGACCCATGCTTTTTTAGTTTCTATTGCTCCTTTGCTCGCTAGCAGCCCTTGCCAACTGAAAGGAAATTGTCCTCTAGTGACGTGGATCGGGTGCGCGGCAATGCCAGGGTGGGAGCGGCGAGACCCTGCCGGCTTTCGGCGAGAGGATGCACATTGGAACTCCATTGCAGATAAATCCTGTGGCGTCCATCTGCATGCAGGGTTCCATGTTATTTCCACGAAGTAACTCACTTCGCAGCAATTTACTTCGTGGAAATTACTTCGACAGTTTACATCTAAATGTAATTGTTTTAATGGGGGGTGTTCCCCTCACCTCTTTCCCCAGTCACTACAAATCTCACACTAATCCCATGTCCACACCCCCTTTCACCTCTTAACCCACAAATAGAGTTTGATGTAAACAGTAGAAGTAATTTACTTTGTGGAAACGTGAGACCGCACGCAATGGGGCTATTTCCTTGAGGCTCTTGTTTCCGATTTTCATCAGTTGAGCAGATTGAGGGCCGAGGCCTGCACTATAAATGGACTATGCCAAACAAGGAGCCAAAGGGGTGACTCCTCTTACTGAGGCTGTGACAGCAGAGGATTCTACCCATGATGCAGAGGACTGCTGCTAGGCGTTCATGGGGTTTGCTGACTCTTCCCAGAGGACTGGCGCAATAATGCATGGGATTTGTGGACTCTTCTGAGAGGGCTGACGCAATAGGTTCATGGGATTCCTGGTCTCTTCTGAGAGGACTCGCGTTATGAGTTAATGGGATTTGTGGACTCTTCTGCCCTTGCAGCAGTGGATCGCGGTATGGAAAGAAAATGGAAGCCTTAACTAAGAACTTTGACACCTCTGTGGATAGGGCTGTTTTTAGGATTCAGGAAGCCACCTTCGGGTTAGGGTCCCACAGGCCCTTCTGGCAATGTGGACTTGACCATCTCCATTTCTAAGGCCCCACTGAAAGGAAGTATCTGGTATTTGAGGGGGGTGGGGTGCAGCGACTTACTTAGAGAGATGAATGGCAGGGCTGAAAATGTCTGCAGATCAATTGTTTATTTCTGTGAGGGAGATATGGGAGCGGGTGCAGGCGTACCGGAGGCATGTCTGGCCCGGACTACCCGCATGACGCTGGTAATGGAGGTATGGCTCTTAGTGCCTGTGCGGCACGGACAGCGCGATGGATGGTGCTCGGCTCAGGAAAGGTGGCTACCGCCACTCTCTCGCTCCAGCGGGGAGCAGAGGACATGGGTGACACGCCTCCATCCCTACAAGCCCGACACAGCTGGGAGAGGCTGGCTACGGGGTCCACAAAGACAGCAGACACCCTGGCAGGAGGAACACTTTCCTAGGAAAGTTGCCCGCACAGCGTTCCCAACAGCACAGGGGATAGAGGGAGGTCCAGACCCAGTGCAGGCTCATGCTCATGCCGTCAGAAGGGGAGCGGATGAGCCAGCCGTCTCGAAGCACGCCGGAGGCGAGGTTTCCTCAGAGATGAGGTTGGAACAGGCATGGCATCGGCATGGAGACTTCGCTGGTGTCGGGGGCTGGATTGGAGGGAGTGGCAACAGAGGGAGAGGCGGCAACAGCTCATATAGGGGGAAGACTCTCACATCTCTATGCAATCAGTCCTATCAATCTATCCAATCAGGAAGTGGATGGCATGGGCCATCCCTCACTGGTCCAATTACAAGGCAATCCCAGAAGATAAAAGAACAGCTGCTAACCCGGTTTCTGTTGCTTGTTTTCAGAGAGCTCATCTCGGATAGGATAGAGGAAGCAACTGGTGGCCCTACCCATCCTCCAGTACTTAGGAGAAAGCTGAAAAGCAGTAGTCTAACTCCAAGACTTTAAAACAGTGAAGTAACTGTCCTCAAGTCCCAACCAATCCTTACGGACACTAAGGAAAAATAAAGTATCACTTGGCATCACACTTATCGTCTCCTGTCCTCAATACAAGAATTCCTTTTTGGAAGACCCATTGACCGGTTTTCTCCCTGACCCTTGAAGAGAGGCAAATGAACGTGCCATTCATTACGTCGGCCCCCTCCCCCATCTTGATATTATATAAGTGGAAGAAGTGCATAATTTATGGCATCTACCCCCTCACCACCGCTATACGGCAGTTGTGGAAGATGCTACTCACTACGGCAGCTTTACCGCCCTTATCCTGGGTCGATCATAGAAGCAATAAACCTGCAGGCTATCAAGGACATGAACGAGCTGTGAACAGAGGTGATGAAAGCAAATGACATTACTATTGAACACTGACACAAGTAAGTACATTAGACATGAAGCATGTATGCATTCACCACAAAGATACACGAACAATAGGTCACATTTCACTTAGAGCATGAATAACATGCTTGCATCCATTAGTTTAGAAAACATACTCTTGCTTTAAGGTGAAACGCAAGGCGCACAAGAATACACATAATGCTTGTTTAATGCATAAAGCAAAAGAGTGGCCATGCAAAACAAGTTGGACAGCACAGCCACATGTGGGTGAATGGGAGGCAGAGGAGAAGCTTCAAGATTGCAGGGGGACCTGGCTCGCTCAGTTAGCAGAAAACCCCAAGCTGAGAAGCCCAGACAAAGAGCACACATTTTTCAAGGTTACCAGGGAAATCAAGGTTCGAATCAGCACCCAAAACATACAAACGACACCAGTTCCCAGATGTTAGACATAGTTCTCTCAGATTAGTAAAGAAACAAGTAATGCTGTAAGGTCAGATTCCCACCAATTCAGAATTAATATTGAGAGAAAAGTAACTTGAACAAGTCTCTAGAGGCCAAGGAAGGTGATAACAATCGCAGTAAAAGGTCTCAAAGCCTCAAATACTGAGAAGGATATTCCAAAATGTGGTGCTCACACATGTGACCCACAGTTGGAGGATAATGGGCCACATTACGAGTATAGTGGTCCGGAAACGAGGGTGCCAGTAGCAACTTGCAGGCACCCTTTCCAGACTGCCATACTCCGAGAATGCTGGTAGGGACACAGATTACCCGCAGGCCTGACCTGCTGGGAAAATAGACCCCTACCAGCATGTCTCTCACTGAAGCACCATAAGCAATGACGCCAGTGCTTCAGTTTCCCCATTCCCACAGAGTCCTATAGGTGTTACGGGGTTGGCAGCAACCTCGTAATGAGGGACAATGTCTATTCATCAGAGTCATACACAGACAGACATAGACCTTCATTCCCATCCAGTTCTCAGGACACGATACAAGCTAGTGCAACGTTGACAGCTTAATGCCCTGGCCTGTGTCCTAGAGAATCTGAAATGGTAACCTTATTAGAACAAGTAGTAGCTTGGTGCCGTTCACACCACCCCCTATTGTGCTCATGTGCTGGCAACCTTCCAGAGTGCCAAGGCAGAGAAAGCCACCACTGACCAATCCTTCCTTCCCGTCTTCGCTACTTCACACATTGTTGCTTCAGCAAATGGTATATTGTATAGATGACATGAATTAATATGTAGCCATTTAGTAGGTGGTCTAAGGCAGAGCCATCATATAGACTGTAGCCAATGAATGTACTAACACATATCAAACTTATGTCTCGTTGATTCCCTTAACCAATCCCTTCCTACTTTAGGTTTTGTGAAGTGAAATGTCAATTGTGATGTCATATACCTTTTAAGGTACTGCCAAGCGTAAAGTTACTGAAGAGTCACTGAGATTTGCCTAATGTTCGTGCTGTCCCTATTTTATATGGGTTTTGTTAAATAAAACAGGTGTTTGTCACATTTTTGGTCTCTTCTGTTTTTCGGGTGTGGGATTTCCCCTGGCCTGTCCTCTTGCTTATCCACAGGGTTCTTCCTCCCCATTTTGACACCCTGCACATTGGGTTCGCTGGGTTATGCCTTTGGCTGAGGTGGACAGGTCCATTTTTGGGAATCATTCAGCCAGGGGTGCCATGGCTTCTAAGGTCTTGTAGTCTGAATCGGGCTTGAAGACATTCTCAGAGCTAAGCTTTGGTCCCAGGAGCAAGTGTTTCACATGTTTTATTGAAACCTTAGCGTTCATGCTGCCGATATGGTTATTGCAAGGCATTGAACTTGCATAATAGAAAGCTTCCGTGCCATTAATTGAATCCCGACTCTCCTTCATAAAATAATAGGAGGAATCCACATCAGGGCTAGGTTGAGGGCTCCCTATGTTTTTGACGTTTAAGAAGAGCTTGAGATCACATAATTGAGAGTAAAGCTTCTTTCTGAAACCTACACCTGACTGAGCTAATAAAACGGCAATGACACTGAATAGCTGCCGCGAGCCCACCACACTCACTCCATGCCCCAGAGGTTACAGGTCAAAGTCGCTGAAGGGGAGAAAATATCATTCTCTGACCCGCAAAACGAGGTCACGTGTGTGGATCAATTCCCATGGGAAGGTGCATGGCGAGCGTGCCAGCCCAGAAGGTGGGACTTGAGGGGAAAGCTATATGTAATCTGGCAAGCCCAGGCCTCCCCCATTTTACTATTCCCACCCTCCTAAAGTGGTGCAGAACATTTGGCATGGCTTTTAGGACAGAAATTCACAAAAACGGGTTCGTTTGTAGTGATGGGGAAGGCTCCGCTATGCAGTCTGAGCGTCACCATGGCTGCTGGCAGACTCGCCGATCCTCCAGTTATAATGGAAACACTGCACTCCTCTTATCATAGACTGTACAGGTTTTTCTCACTATGAGGGTCCGGACCCTGGCCTTTTGGGACGGGTTATAACTGTCATGCTGGGTTCCTAGTGGCATGGACCACCCACAGATTTGTGGGCTGCTACCATGACTGCCACTATCCTTTTCCCGGTTGCTGTGGTGGGTCTGAAAGTCAAAGACTCCCAGCAGTTCGTGTTTAGGCAGAAGTTACTGGATCCATGTGTTTTCACTGCTCCACTCCACATTACTCAGCTGAGTTTAGGCAGGCTGGCCTGTGCACACTAACATGTTCAATGGCCTGAGGCATTGCTCTTGCGTGCGGTCGCCAGCCCCGATTAAGCACTGAGCCCTAATTATGCATAATGCTAAGTGCTTTCGATAATACACCTGTGTCCATAGTATTCCAAGTCCTCTGTATTGCTTGAATGCTTGGAAAAAGCCATGGGCCCGTTGCCAGTATGGTGCATTAAGAGCTGTTAGGCCTACTTTCATTGGCTGATGAAGGTCCACCGATGTAATGCAGTTTCATATTTTTGCGCTAAAAAGTGCTCATTCGACAAGTTTCTCTGCCTCTGATGTTGTGTAGCGTTACCATGACACCGGAGCCCCACACATTACACAAGGGGGTCAGACCGGGATACCGGCCACTTGGCATCGAGAAACGATGGTTCTAGCCTATACAGAAAATGAATGCTTATGACAGTAAAAGTGATAGAAAGGGGTTGTGCAGAAAAATCAATGTATACGAGAAGGCCCAGAAGAAAAGGAAAACCAATGTTCAGAACATCGCTAAAGAGAACCAGGGTGGTACCAGTATGGCCACAAAAGTTTCCCATGATTGGCACAGTGTAGATCTAGAGAGAGGCCTGCATCCAGAGGCTTAATGTGGCCATTGAAAGTAACGCTACCTATTTTAAATTCCGGTATTCTTTCTTGTCAGAGCCTTAAACTGGTTTTCCTTCCGCATAACGCCTAGATGCCTCCGGGCCTTAGTTCGCACTCTTTCAATCCAAATACAATACAATACAATGCGGTATCCAGGATTTTTGTTTCCTCCGTGTTTTCACCTGAACTCATATGGTTGGGCCTGCATGAACATGTTCCAACATACTATGAATTAAAATAATTCTGCTTAATATGAATACTGCATGGCTACAAGTAAGAATACTGGGTGAACTAACGCAGACAGTGTGGGCCTCATTATAAGTTGGCCGGTGCGGTAATAACGTTTACTGGCACATTACTGCACCAGCCAACTATACGTTTACTGGTGGGGCACCTGATTTACCTGCAGCACTTGGCATAAATAGCCTTTATTACCGGCAACCGGTAATACCGTTGCCGGTAATACAAGCAAATCCCCCCATAGAGTCCAATGGGGGCTCCATAGAATGGGGATTTACCTCCCTTACTGGCACTTGTAATCTGACGGTAATTCCACTGCACCAAGTGGCGGTAACGGTAAATACCTTTGTGGTTATCCTGGTGGATTTTCCACCAGGATACCGGCAAACGTAGAATAAATGCCAGTATTTCCTCATGATACGATCTTCACCCAAAAGGTGGTGGCGCATAACGGCAGGGTGCTTGAGACATTTGTCCCTCGATGTAAATGAATGTGCAGACTCTGGTGGGTTTTTTTTCAACCCCCTTTGCCAAATTGTGCAAACCCAGGTGTGTGAGGTGGGATTTCTCTGTGAATGCCCGATGTGCATGGAATACAACTGACATACCCATTAAGGCAAATCATTCCCCTGCACCTGCTACGAGGAAGGCACAATTTGCAGAAGTGTCCATGAGACCGACTGAAGGGACGGAAGCGGTGTGAACCACTGCTGTGCTACACACATTTCCATCCCTTTGATAGACATTGATTTCTTTTTTCATTTCCAAAAATTGTGTACGTTGTATAAAAACATCTTTTTACCACATGAAGGAAAAAGAAGCAACATTATATTTTTACCAAATGGAGCAATTCCATCTGACCGTATTTGCCGGCTTCTTATACTGCCCTTCTGTTGGCAAACCCCAACGGCTTCTCTTACCCAATACAGTACTCCTGCACTATAGGAAGCATTGCATATGCAGTAGTTCCCAAATATCATCGTCGTCCTCATACTGAAATGGGCCTCATTACAAGTCAGGCGGTAGCTGTGCCGGAAAAACCCTCGGGCTGCCGCCGGACCCGAAATACCATTCCGCCTCCGTGATTGCCGAAATCTCTGGGGCATTACAACCTCGGTGACCCGGCAATTCCGGAGGCGGAATTCCGTAAATCCCCATTCCCATGGAGTCCGATAGAACTCCATGGGGATGGGGACAATGGAAACACTGGTTCTGTCTATGACGGAGCCGGTGTTTCCATTTCCACCTGCAGGCGGTGGCGTTTCTCCCGCCAGGTCAGACCTGGCTGGAGTGACACCTCCTGCCTGCAGAACTCAGAATCAACTGGTCCGGAAACAACGGTGGCGGCTGATTTACTGCCACCGTTGTTTCCGGACCGGCAGGGTCATAATGAGGCCCACTGAGTGGTATTTAGGATAAATAAGGGGAACGCGAGAGGCAGACTTCAACAAACCATATACTACGACATACATTATAACTTTCCCTACAACATTAAAAACAAGTGAGCACTCAAATTGATGGATCAGTTGAAGCGTCTTGTCAGATTTGCCAGTATATTCCCCACGCTGAGGGACTACTTTGCAAAAGTCAACATAACGCTCCAGCTTCAGCACTTAAACCCCATCTGTGAATATGGCAAAGGTTGGTTTGTTGCAGTGCTGCGGATCAAGCTCTTAATGTTTTCAATCATACATTTTTCGTTTGAAGGGAGAGGGAAAGAGAGGTCGAAGAGAGGGGAGCCTGAGGGAAGGGCAAAGGGTAAAATACAATGGGAAGATCTGTGTATAGAGAGAGACAGAGAACAAAAGGAAAATGCATGCAGAGAGCGGGTTGCAGGCAGTCGGGAACAAAATAAGAGCAGGGTCATAGCTCAGCTTAACCTTTGGTAGGGAGTCTCTGTGTCATGTGTAACAGTTTATTGAGAGGCCACCCTTGACACAGGGAGTTCCTTCCCTCCCCAAGCTAAGTGACACACAATAAACGGTTCATGTCAGTTCTTTTTTTTAGCAAGGTAATCTATTAGCGCCCACCTATGGTTAAATATAGTTGAAGAAAAGACTCCAAAAAACTTCAAACTGAAAACCTCAGGTGCAGGGGAGGACTACAGGCCCTGGCACGAAGCCTTCACAACATACAACAAAAATGATGTCTACTACTTGAGACACTCCCGTCCCCTGCACACCAATATTACTGAATATACAGTGAATTGTTTACATGATAATGCAAAGAATTTAATTACAACATGGAAAATAGACAAAACAGTCTGCAACAAAGTAAACCCCGTGAGGGCAAATCAGGTGCCCATACAGTAAGATATATACATAGAAAAATGAGAGAATAATTTCTTCAGTTGGAATACTTCAGGCTCAACGCATTTCGGGGTCCCAACCCCTTCTTCAGGAGTACAAGTCTGAAAGTACATACAGAACAAACAGTCTCAGTCTCAATTTCTACCAAATTACACATTACCAATATACTCAAGTTCATGTCATGCATATAAGGAATACCGTCACCACATTCGTGCATACCCCACAGAGGACATAACTGCCTTATAGTCATCTCCAGTGCAAGCAACCTGCCGACCTGTCCGTCTACGGCATTGACTGGTTGCCTGCCTACCATCAGCGTCTCAATGGGTACCAGGCTCCTCCATGACCAGTAGCACCTGTACAGCCTCTGGGCCTGCCGCGCAGCTATGGGCTGTACCTGGAACCCTGCAGTCCCCTGTCTTCTTGCACTTACCCAGAACCCTGTTGCCCAAGCTGTACTTACTCAGAGCAATACTGCCTTGTTTGCACGTCCCCCTTTTCTCCCGCTGGCACTTCCCTCCCCCCCCCCTGCATTTTGCATATCACACTTGCACAATCTGAATGACACAAGGCCGAGTAAGATCATTTGTTTTGTCCTCCCTCTGTCTTCCCTCCCTTGTCGTATCGCGCCTAGAAACACTTGTGTAAAGGCGCATTATAAATGACTTATAATATTATATTATATCATATCAAAGGGAGTAGTGGTGGTATATGTGTACTGGTTTTTTGACAATCCTCACATGCTTGGACAATGTTCTTATGGTATTACAGGGCAGTAACATTTATTTGTTATATGTGCCTGAGTTTTGGACTTTCCTAGATGACCTCCTGTTAGATGCAAGTGTGCTATTTCCAAAACAACTCATTTGTGACTCTTGGAGACTACCAACTGTGTTCTTATTTGTCCCTCAGAGTTGTCTCTCCCTTACAGAGAAGCCCATCCTTTAGAAAAAAAATAAAAGGTCCTCCTTTTTCACTACCCTCTGATTCTGTACAAAAGCTTAATTAACAGGGGGATATTTCTTTGGGCAAAAGCTAAGTGAGGAAGGATTTCAGGTTTTTCCTCTATAGTTTCCCTGCATTCTGAATTGGGAGGGTCCTCAGGTGGTTTATCGGCCTCCCCAAACCCTTGAGTTCTTCTATCCGTGCTCGTCTTCTCAGATTCTTCAATAAATTTAGGGAACATGGCTTTCTTCAGTACTCCTTGAACAATCTTATCCCCTTGATGGATTTGAAATTAATATTTTCTGTGGTTCTGTAATAGGGTTTTAACATCTGGATGTATCACTCCCGCCAATACATCAATCCCAAACCTCCAAGCTAACCCAGACTTGGGTGATATTCTGATGTACATATCTGGAGGTGGAATCAATATCACATCTTTGGGCATTACCCTCCTTTCACCTGGAGGAATTATCTCATCCCTACTGCTCCAGATATAAAATCCAATAGAGCTCTTTGTGGCTACTGAGGGATCTGACGCCATAACACTTAATTTGTCATATCAGAGGGTTCCACAACTTGTATTGGTTGAACTGAATGCCAGTCTGGTACCATTTGGGAGATTGGCATCATGGAAGGAGACACAGACAACAGATTCAATATAACAATGAAAAGCTTTTATTAATGAAATTGACAGGATGGAGTAAGGTTCAACTTGCCCTATACCAACGTTGGATTTCCCTACCTAAAGAAACTAAAGAAAGTCTGTGTCAATAAGTCCAACTGAAAAGTCTGTTGGTGTCCAGAACGTATACTTGCCCTCACAACTAAAACAGAACAATTTGTTGGGATGTCAACCACAAACTAAATAGTGTTCTAAGGTAAAGTTCTGAGCTATTTCCTGCTCAAGCCTACGCTTCAGCTCCTCTTCTCCCAATGTCAATAAGTTATTTACAATGTACAATGTACCTTCTTTTGGACTTGCATCAATAAAGTTCCACACTTTTGTAAAGGTTAAACTGCCCTGCCCCAATTTCAATACAGTTTCAGGATAACATGTTTCATGGTTCACTTCCCCAAGATCACTATAACAAGATGACACAAAACAAAGTATCTTGGAGCTTTGGTTTCATATTTCAACAGTGCTTTACAACTTAGGGTTCTCTTCCCCAAGTCTGGTATACACACCAATGGTTGGCTTCTTTCTTCAACAGTAAGCTTCCTTGTTAGCATATACCGGTTCTCTGGTCTAGGTGCAGTTTTAGACCACTCAGTCCATCCATTACAGTTTACACAACCAGGAATTTCCAGGTTTCCTTGAGTAGTTCAATATTAGGTAAAACAAGTATTTTCTCAAATGCAGTTCCTTGACTTTCACAAATCAGTGGTTTCTTAACCTTGATTTGAAAATTGCACTCAGGATCTTTCATTCACCTGAACTATCTGCAGTTCATTGTGCCATAGTGCAACAAGGTAGTTCTTTACTTTCACTTTAATTCAACAAGTGCATGTTTTGTTTATTCCACTCAGTTCAATATTCAATGTATGCCTTTTTGCTTATTTATTCTTATTCAGTGTTCAATAAATGCATCTTTACTTAGTTCATTTAATTCGGTATTCCAAAAATGCTGGTTTGCTTGTTTAATTCAATTCGATATTTAATAAACACCACTTTGCTTTGCATGTTTTCAATTTGGTGTTCAATAAGCACAACAGTGCTTCTTTCATTCAGTTTGGTATTCAATATAAGCAACTTTGCTCCTTTCTTTCAGTTGGGTATTCAATGGATGTAACTTTGTTGCTTAAACACAACCATGTTTCTTTGATTCAGTTCGGAATTCAATATAAACAACTTTGCTTCTTTCATTCAGTTCGGTATTCGCTATTTGCTTATTTACATAGACCACTGCTACATGTATGGTCTTTTGGTGTGCCCTGGCATATTTAAGAGTCCCAGACACTTAACCAGACTCTGCAGCTCCTCATAACAGCTTCTCCCCCTTTGTGGGAAAGCCTGATCGCCGGGTGCTTCAAACCGCCTGCTCCAGCTCTCGTGCGCAGCGTGGTGCTAGCTCTTCCACAGGGCCTACTATCCGCCTTTCCTATTGTGGGTTTTCTGTCCTGCACCGTCACTCCAGCAGGACTGGCCGGATCTTTGTTGGTGCTCCAGCATCTCAGCCTCCCTTTGCTCCTGCATGGCTGCTTCTGCTGTGTCTTTCTTTTTGCTGGCTTCTCCTTACTGCAGCAGCATTCCACCTCTTATACACCTGTGATTCGGTGTTGGGCTGCAGGAGTTCTTCATTAAAGGCTGCCTGACTCATTACAGGGACTGCCTGACCTCTCATCTTCTTCATCCCAGTACCAAAGAGGTGAGAGTACCTGTTGTCTATCACTCTCAGTTGCCTCGTCCTCGTCTCAGTACTCTTGGGTACTCCAAGAGGGGGAAAAGGGGAACTGACGTATGATAACCGATAAAGGTTGGGGGGTTAGGCTGGTTGTCAAGAGGATAAGGGGGACACCATGTCTCGCCTAAAGGTATCTCACTCCCACTCCCCAAGGACCCTCTACCCAGGTGATCCTCACTCGCTTGTCCATCCCCAGAGTCAAGATCCAATAGTGATGTCTTTCCCTGGCCACCTGCATAGAGGATCCAAGTGGACTAGGAGTGAGAATACCCTCAGGTTTCTCACAGTAGGCTAAGGATCTACACAGTTTTGTCTCCCCACCCACTATACATAGATAAGATGTCCCCCCACCATTTGGTTACACAGGGTTCAATTCTACTTACATTGAAAACCTCTGTTTAAAGTTCAGGAAAGCCAGCTGAATGGCAGGACCCTTTGGAAGTACAGGGCAGCAGGGGTCTGTTCACTCCCCAGCTCTTCACCATAGAATCCATTCACCTTTTTTTAGGCCTCCTTAGCAATAGACATCTCCACCCAAATGAAATCTCCTTTGGCGATTCCTTATGGCAGTCAGACGGTAAATTTCAGCATGATCATTTTCTGATGATAAGAGAGATTTAGGAGCCCTCAATTTCTCTCATATGCATCCACTTTATATAGCAGTGATGACACAATCAAGTTTACAATCTTGGGGAGTACTCTGCAAGAGGTCCCGCAAATAGGATTGTGCAGTTACCCTTCTCACTCCTCCCAAATCCAGCCTCTCTCTAAGGATTGGTTTAAGAGTCTGGAACAGACATATGGCAGCTTCCATTTGCAATCCCCATTTGTTCTCATGTCAAATATTTGGCAAAAACTAGTTATGTGCCAACAGTTATGTGCCAAAAATGTTGTGATTTATTAGTAACTGCTATAATCTATATATTTTCTGGCCATTTGGAAATTTTCTGCTGTTTTTTCAAAAAGCATAATCATTAGGAACATGTAATTTTTACCCATATTCCTAATTTTACCCTCCACCAGCACCCCAACTCTCACATTCAGGACATGTTGAAAGCAGCCAGGAACATGTAAGCTTGCCATTACAATTCCGTAAGTCGCAGGTGCATGACTTTTATATCCCAAAAATCATCTGGAAAGTATATAAGAAATGACACACCAATCATGAAAGTACGACTTTTGGCTGCTAAGAAAAAGGCCTAAGTTATAATAGTCCTTTTAAATTAATAGTAAATCTTCATAAAGCTCACCATTAGGTATCGGATAAGGACATTTTGGGTGAAGCTTAATTCCATTAACATGGAGTGGCAGCTGTCAGGGCAGTGCCGCTTTGGGGTCAGACACTTTATGGTTTCTTAATTGGAGTCATATCTTCCTCCATGTCATTTTTCCCAATCCGAGCACTCAATTGGATTGCCAACTCTCTCTTGATCCCCCATATCCCAGCATAACGCCATAGTCCCCAGGGCCATGTATTCCTGCCTAAGCTATGTCAACACCATGTATTTGGCAAACTTGTTTATTTTCAGAGCTGATTGCTGATTGGCCAGCATGTAGTGACCCACATTTCCACCGGGAGACGATGCAGAGATCATGCCTTAATAAATCCCAAAGTAACCTCACTGGTTCCAGAGCATATGAAGGCCCGCAATTTAAGTTCTTAGCACAAAACGTTTATGGCCACACTCCCCGGTTTCTGAAAGGTAAACTAACTTCACTTTTGCCCGCTAGAGTTGCTCTTTCTTCCACATTGAAGCAGCTGCTGATACATTTTATTCAGGCAGCTAGAAATGGGGGACACTCCTTTTTTTGACCTTGATACTCTGTGATATCTCCCCTTAGCATAACTCTCAACCCTTTTAGTCCCCTGAGGAGCGGCGGAGGAATCGCAGATTTCAGTTTGGGAGGGTGATAGCCCTTTAAATTGAATGGACGTTGTGGCCAGTCAGAAGGACACTGACTCTGATTTTCCATCGCGCTGATATTTTATTAACTAAAATAGATGAAAACTCCTAACTTTCCCTAGGTTAAATAACTTCCCTACCTAATTAAACTAATTAGGGTGCTTGTCAGTCAGTGAGAGACTAAATAATGTTCAGTCCACTGTCCAAAAACGAATCTACCTCAACCCTACCACTAATTAGAATAACTAAGGATCAGGAGAATGACTCCCTTCGCCTGTTACGTGGATCTCCCACCAAGCATAGTTCAACCAGGTATTTTCCAACAGTTCTTGGTAATTATTGTCAACATATCATACAGTTCCGATATTGGGATTTTCAAGGTCTCAACGTTCTCATTCGTTTTATTATTCATTCTTTCCCTTTTGTTTTCCTCGTGTTTAATTATACACAAATGTGTCCTTCTCTCATTGAATGAGTTTTCATCTTTCTCTTTTCTCAGAGTTATGGTTTCCTCTTTACTGATTCTCCACTCTTTATCTTGACTAGAACAAATCTGAGAGTACCAGTATTGGCTCTGCTGATTTTTGTGTATTCCTGACACTTTATCTTCACTAGGAGAAGTAGAGGCATTCCAGTAGCGATTTCCACTCTCTGTTGGTATTTTCAATTCTTTATCCTGATTGGATGAGTATGAGCATTCAAGGAATGAGTCTCACTTTCTTTAGATAGTCTTACGACTTTATCTTAACAGGGACGAGTATAAGCATTCCAGTAATGAGTCTCATCTTCTTCAGGTATTCTTAGGCCTTTATACTGGCTGGGATGAATATGAGCCTTCCAGTACTGATTCTCACTTTCTTTAAGTACTCACAATACTGTGTCTGTACTGGGACAAGTACGGTTCTTCGCTCCCCTCCTGGGTCTCCCATTTCCCCCATTACCTTTATTCTTCTGGGATAAGTCCAGTGGGGCTCGCATGCGACTGGGCCCTCTTCCTGTCATATTGGCTTCTCGTTTCTTCCTCTGTATTTTGAGTGGTCTCTCCATTCCTTCCTCATTCAGTTGGGTCTGAGCCACTTCACTGGTAATGTTATCGGTGTTGTCAAAAGACCTCCTTGTTCACCCCGTTGCCTTAACGGTAACGTTAGCACTCCCTTTAGGCTTTGTACACTGTGCGTTCTCCTCAGTCTGTCACTCCTCTGGTCTTCTGTTATGCCAATCATTGGGCTCTGTACCCAGTGGCCGCTCAATCATCAGATGCTATGCATGCAGTCTCTCTTCAGCAACTCACAAGCAGCTTATTTGAACTTCATGGCTTTCCCCCATGATGTCACCACCACTTGGTTTTATGACGTTACCATGGGGCTTCCCCGGCAGACTGTCAAAGTCCTTCTATGCTGTTGGTCTCAGACTCTGTATTGCTCCTTGGGTTTTCTTCATTCCAGTACTATATGAGGTTTCCTTTGCAGGTATCACTAATGGACTTGAATGACAATAGCAGACTCTGAAGTATTCTCCATCCTTTTCTTCAGAAGTTGTCAGTAAGGGAGTAATGATGTGTGATTTAGGGAGTTCTTTACTAGAACGGGAGTCCTTGTCCCCAGAGGGGGAGTCTCTCCCAGTGAGGTCCCCCAGTGTCTCTACTCCTAGGGAGGGTATTTGCGTAGCAGGCTCACCTCCCTAGCCTCACAGGGAAAGCCCCCCCCCGATGGGGAGAAGTGAAGGAATCCCGTTATTCATCGCAACATGTAGGGAGCTTGGCGGGTGAAAGAACCGATTCCAAGGCAAGTGACACCTGCCAAAGCATGTGAGTTGAGAGCTATGACTTAGAGTTGTGGGATATCTCCACCCTCTTTACATTCAGGATGAAACCTAAACCGGTCCTATTTGCAAGTTTGATCTTAGAGTACCTCCAGGCTCTTCTAGTTCTCAGTGCCAAGACAACCTCAGTAGTAAATAGGAGCTAAACAAGCAGGCTACATAAGTACATCAAAGTATAATACATTTATCAAATGTTACACAACACATTCTTAGATTGATATTTTCAAAAATGTCTCTCACAAGATGACTTTTCACTAGGACATGCTTTCTAGTCATTTAAGCCAGATTTTAAAAAAAGTCACGAATGGCACAATTTTACATTTTTACTGTGTCATGTGAAAACACATTTGCTTTGCCAAAAACATTGGTGTGCCAAACACGTAATCTTTTTTGGCATTACATACTTGGAAAATTAACTAGTCCTGGTTTCGTGTACACACAGGCCCTTCCTTTAACCACATTTCCCAGGCTATTTGCATGTCTTTGAAAGGGCAATGCTGGATGTTATTTTAAACTTGGTCCACCCTTTCAAGAAAGGAAGCAAATACACATACCCATTTTGCGTCAAATTGCCTTGGCCTCCAAGTGCTATAGAAATTGTGGTAATTTTGAAACTGGCTAAACTAGCTCACCGGTCATTTTATCTTACCCAATATCAATGGGGAATTTTGGGGCTAAATTGGGGTATGGAAATGGGGCGTTTTGCCACCATTGTAATTACCAGTCCGGAAAGTCAGAGTTTGCCCATATCTACATTTACCAAAGGGAATCCTGGGTGACTATAGAAGACAAAGGGGATTAATGGGGGCTGGTCTGCACCACAGGAAGTACTAGAAAACAATTGACAAAGACAGGATCAGTGCAAAGATTGTTTCCACTCTAGGCAAAGTTACATTTTAGTGCTCTCATCCCCTGACCTTTTGAACGTATTTGCTGCTTTTCTGATCTAGCTGGTGGACTTCCAGGAAAAAGCCCTACTTTTGCCGTGCACTCAAACATTTATTGGGCCAGTGGGTGGGATGACAATACTATGAAATCGTGTGCTGTGGTCGCGGTCATTGTTGACAATTAGTGTCAAATACTATTAAGGTTCTCTGAAAACATGTAAGGGCTTATAAGCTGTGCTTCTGGAGCACATGTTTCAATGCATTCAAAACAAAGGTAAGGGCCCCCTCTCTTTATTCTCAACAACCAAGGTCTTCATTAAAAAGGGATGGCAACAGTCCAGACACATGTCTAACTACCGCTCATACAATTCTGCCTGTGCTTATTGCGGACATCTGTACCCCACCATCATTATGCCGCTCTGATTCCACCATCATGCGAATCACACCTAATCACCAGCATGCACAATTCAATCTATGGTCTCCAGGTAAACTCTCTTTTTTTACCCTTTAGCACTTGTAATTGTTCCCCTTCCTCTCGGGGCAGGAGGGTTGACCCTCAAGCCCTATTCCATACCTGTCCCCCATTCCTTTTGGAGGGTACACCTGATGCCCCTCCATCCTTCTCCTCCCTCTATGACGTCTTCCAGGTGCCCCCATCATCAGCCCTATCACCACCTCTTCTCTGTCTTTTACATGTCCATCATTCCTGCCCCAGTCCTTCTCATTGCATTACCCTGGTGTAATTTCCACCGCTGGCTAAAGCCCTGTGTGTGGCATTTCTGGATGCCGGGATCTGATGATCAGCATCTGAATCGGAAATGATCTCCTGGTGATAAGTGGTACTAGCAGGGAGGGTGCAACTGCCCATTACAGATGTGTTTGGTACAGGGCAGAGCCCCCTATTGGTGGAATAATTCATACTGGCAAGATGCTCTGTTCTTGAGGGTCAATGGAAGAGGAGTGCGTGTGTGTGTGAATCCGTCACAAAATGTACACTAGTTCAGAGCTTTCAGGGGTGCCCACAGTGCTATCTGTGCATTATTTGGCCTCCAGTTAGATCTAGAGGGAGCCATTCCCACGAAAAATGGGCCCACATGGAGACACCTCTTCCTTTCGGGGGTTTGTCACACAGCACCGATCCAGCAGAACACTTTCCACATAACAAGTTCATGTCTTTGCTGGGAGGAAATAGCCAGGCAAAAGTGACACAGCCCCCTTTACTCTCTTCTCCAACCTGTTCAGTGGAATGCTTTCTAATTCCAACACCTGGACTTTAGTGTCTAGTCATCTGCCAAGACAGGGAGTAGTAATTACTTAATTAGGCCCCATCACTTTTAGGACAGTATTTGTCGTGGGATTTCTGTATCCTGCATTCTATTTTGAATTGGAGAAATTCTTGATGTGATGTAATGTTCCAATAATTAAGATTTCGAAATGTAAAAGACACATTTGCAGCGTTCATCGATTATTATTCGATGTGGCCTACCCTAAATTTGTCAATTCAGTTACACCACAGAGTGTAGCCTTACACTTTCCATAGTTCTGACATTTTGAGACATGACTTTATCCATGGGAGGGCTGTCACAGGGTTTAGTGAGGCCCAGGGCAAGAATTCTGGTGATGCCTCCTTGCTATTGTGTTTGACTGGACCTGTAGCACCGCAAATAGGATATGCGATACATCTCCCTGTGAGTTTATGCGTGAAGGGCATAGATATGTTGATGAGGCTCTCTGGATGCAGTGGGGCTAAGCTAAAATGTTGCTGAACGTACATTGCACTTACCATAAATAATCTGTGTAGGGTAAATGTGGAGAATGAACACACGGAAAATCTCGCAGAGATCATGTCATGGTCGCCCAACATATGCCATCTTCCCCCAGTACCAGGGTCAAGAACCATGAACCTATCTTGCACATTCTAGTTAGATGAATTGTTCCAATTGAATACCCGCTGCCAGAAGCCTTCCTTATTTCACCACTGTTTGGCTTTCTCTAACGTGCTATTTTCACAAACGGACAACTGGACCAGAGCTTCTTATTTAGTGTCAACTTGATTATCTTATGTTTCTGAGGCCTACCATTTTGTGCAAAAATACTCCATGTTTTGATGTCAATGTGGCCTAGATTTTCTAATATGCAGGTATAACAGTTGGTATTATATAATTTGTATATATAGTACTTCATGTCTGACTCCTCCTTCTTCTAAGGGTAGTTACAAATAGGTGTTACAACTACCAAATGCAACAGTATTTCATTTATCAACCTCAAAGGGATGAAGGGCTGATTCAGCCCTGCAGAAATGTGAACTTGGAAACTGCTGGCTGGCACACGTAGGAGCTGAACTTTTAACTTGCTGAGCTATCCTATTGAGAGACAAGTATGCAGTTTAATCAACTGCACAGTTAAAAAGAAACATTTATTAGGATACCTGCCACCTACCCTCTCCTGTCTCTTCCAGCCTTTTTTGGAAAAAATATAACACTACTATTATCACCTTTACTAGTGGACCTTGACATATTCCTCCTGCTTCTAAACACTGTCATAATAAGTGTTCTATTAGCAAGAAAAGTAACCCCCTCAAGCCAATGCATGATCAAATGCTGTGGTATGCACATTGAAGGAGAAAGAGCTGGTAAGCTAGCTGAGTGGGTTAAGTGCTCACTGCTGTAATATGTAAGATATGTGATCACAGGTTGGAATCCTAGCAAGGTCTACTCAACCCGTTATGCTTCGGAGGTCAACAAATTAGCATTCATTGTGGTTTCCTGGTAAAATTAATTTGACAATATTGTTTTCTATAAAAGTGCTTTAGCAAAAGAGCTATTTAAGTAATGGAATATCATAAATGCCTACATTTTAGGATCAATCTAAGCATAAGCTCATAATATTGCCAAAGTCTTAAATTAATGTTCGCTAAGTGTAACTTCAATTACTCCTATTTTAGCTTCATACATGCCTGTATAAAATCATATCCAAGTGTTTTTTTGCTTCTTTGAGATATGCGTGTGAGTGTTATTTTATTATTTTATATTGGCATGTCTGAAGCTGATTGATACTGGGTTATAAAGGTGCTGGCAGTGGGAAGATGGCGCCTTCACGTAGCTTGTTGGGAACACAAAGCAGGATGATGATAGCAATATTTAATGCTATTAGCAACTGTAAATGCCACTCTACCCAAATATAACTCATGAACACACACTATGCTCTGCCCTCCAACCCATCTGGTGTTCGTGAACCACATAACAAATACCTACAAAACTCCTGAGGGCACGGTTCCTCCTGAAAACTGGATATGGTAGTTGGGGTGGGTGGGGGTCACAGATGGGAATAAGGCAGAGATCTTGCAGGAAGCAGGTTGTCCAAGCAAGCCGCAGAGAGTCCAGGTGTCAGGTAGGTGATCTCTGTGTACGTAACACAGCCGAGAAAACAGCACATATGGCAGCCGTTACGCTGCTTTTGAAGCCAGCCTGCGCGCTGCCATGTCCCCGATGGAGGGTGAAGCGAAGATATAAAGCAGAGGGAGTGAACACCAGCCTGATGGCACCAGCAAGTTAACACCTACCTTTGAATTTATCTGAGCTAAAGCACAATGGTAATTCTGACAATTTTGCAGATTATTGGTGGTAAGGTAGAGGATTTACCATCAGCTTTTTGCTAGAGGTAAAACCTCCTCCTTGCCACCAAACTTGTAGTACAGTAATGTGGCGGTAACATAATTACCACCACCTTGAAACACTTGTGTATAGGCGTGTTATAAAAGCCATATCATATCAATCAATCTTTATTTTGCTTCATTGACTTAAAATCAGCCTTTGATTCAGTCCCAATGAGTGCTGCTGGTGTACATTGCTGAAACTCAATTTACCCTCTGATTTTCTAAAAGCTATAATTTTGAAAACATTTTTTAATATGTTTTATTGGTTAGTTGTAACCTTAAACATGATTTAAAAAGAACATTCATACATACAATAAACAATCACATGCAACATTTTTCACAATGCAAAAAGTGCTAAATATAAAATCACTGTAAAAAGAGAAAGTGTGTACAAATTAATAACAATCCAGGTTAGTTCATGGTAAAATTTTAAGAATTTCCTGCCATATATAAAATATAGTAAAATTCATAACCAAACTTTCACATATAGCTAATTAAGCCCAAAATTGGTCTGTATGAATAAAATGTAGATCAAGTACCGATTGTATGTATTATTTCATATAACATTTTGTGAGGGTGTTACAATCAGTCAATAGATGTCTGACAGTCTCTATAGCATTCCCACAAAGCCGACATACATGATCTTTAAATGGGATATCATGCCAGGCACCAATCTTTGATAATGTCAGAAGCTGGTTCAACCTGAGGCACATAATAAATCGTCTCATCTTCCCATTTTGCAGATATTTTACATAACAGCATGAGGTATTCACAGGAAACGCTTGCATAGTATACTCTAAATAAGACAACTTTCTTGCTAAATTTATAGCATGATGGTTCCGATCCCAGATCAATGCTTTTTGTTTAATTTCCCTACATTTCGTGACCAAATTATCTGTGAGGAGGCAAGAACATTCTATATCATAAAGGAAGACTGTGTCTCATTATACCAGGGTTTTAAGGCTTGTTGGGTACCTTTAAGAACTTTGTCTTTCGAAAAATATGAATACATAGACCTATTATTATTCTTATTCATTAAAATATTCACATACAAAACACAGGCGGAAATCATTTTCCATGTGCAAAGAGAAGTAAGGCCCAATTCGCTACAGATTGCTTCCACAGGAACAGACATTGCTAGCCCTAGATCTCCATAATTTACCTTCTAGTACACTCAACCAGGCCGTTTCTTTTGCAGTGAAAAACCTCCAGACCGTACAGCATGCAAGACACAATGCAAGTGTTATACAATTGTATCAGGCCCTCTGTTGAGTGACCACATGTTTTTTAAATAATAGCTCTAATGGCCTTAAATGTTGTATTCATTTTGTTAATTATAGCTTTGAAGCAAATCTCTATATCCATATTATTCATAATAGGTAATGCCAAGTAACAGTAGTTATCGACTTCTTCTAATAACACATTTTGAATGGCCCAATTATATCGCTTAATGTTTTTCCTATTGACCTTAATGGTCATGATTTTTGTTTTAGATACATTTATCATTATACCTTGGTTATTAGCATACTGTTCCAGAGTCTCAAGACTATGTTGGAAGCCTATTGCAGTTTGGTCAAGGACCATAATGTCATCTGCGTATGACAACCAGGCAATCGGGTGATGAGTGATACATGAAGGGAAATTTCTACATTTCTTCAAAACATTCTCTAAATCGGCCATAAATGTATTAAATAATATTGACACCAGTGTACACACTTGTTTTAAGCCTTGATTTAACTGAAATTGATCATGTAACATACCTTCTTGGTTAATTCTAATTTGAACACTATTGTTCCTATAAAAAGGCTTCACAAAATAAAAAATCTGTGGCTGTAAATACAATTTTTCCATTTTGTCCCATAAAATGTGGCGGTCAACCATATCAGAGGCTTTAGCAAAATCAATAAAACAGATGTACAACGTTTTTGACTTGCATTTCAAAGTGGTTCTAATAAAATACATTAAAAGTCAAAGATTTGATAAAGTGCTATTGCCTTTTCTAAAACCTGCTTGCTAAAAATCATCTTCTCCTTGATCCACTTGTTAATATAGACTAAAAGCAGATGAGAAAAATGTTTTGCACGGGAATCCATCATGGCTAAAATTTGATAATTTCTTGGAGAGTCTCTTGGGCCTGTTTTAGACATGGAAATTAACAAAGAGCTATTCCAGGATTCCGGAATGCACTGTTACCACTACCTCTTGAAAGATCATGTACAAAATATGAGCCCATACTTTAGGATTCTTTTTTAATAGTATATTTGGAAGGCCATCAGGTCCCGGAGCTCGAGAAGATTTTAATCTCATTATGATATTTTCCACGTCCTCTTCGTAGAACTGGAAGACGCTTTTATCAGGTACATTCTGATAGTTATTAAACACAACTAATGAATTTTCCAGATAATGCAGTGTTAATATATAGCTTTTCCAGTTCTCATTGGAGATAGGGTTAATCTCCCTCACAGATGTGTGGCCAGAGTTAAATCTATTAAAAAATGTGCCAAAGTGTACGCACATTTCTATCTTTTAGGGCTGTGTACATAATCTTCCCCTGTGAAGAGACTAATGAACGCTTATGCATTCTATGCCAATTCTTAAATCTCATCCTTAATTTTTTTATAGGAGATTGTTGATTCTGAAATTTTTACCATTTACACTAGCCCAATGAATGTCTTTTTTAATTGTTTTTTCCTTAGAGCGATGGTATGATCATAAATGTAATTAAGCAGGCTCTTATTGAATGCAATTTTCTTGTTCCCATCATTCTCCATCTAATCTATACAAATATCTATAATTTGGTAGAAGGCGAGTTTCTATGACATTGGAGAGGCAGGGTTGTGGGACAATCCTGAGAGCATAAACAAGAGATCTAGTTCATTGGTTAAAGAAGAATTTGCATGGCACCAAAATCATATAATATTTTAAATAGTAATCAGTTCATTGGTTATTAGTCTGTTAAAAAAAATCTTTTTTATGAGCAGTACTTTGATTTTGCACATAGCCACTTTTTCAGAAGTCTCTTATCGCATTATTGAAAAAATTGAATCCAGATTTCTGTGACCATTGTTGAGGGTGCAGACAAAGTCTGGAAACTTCTCAACATTTTTAAATTCCTATGTCCAGCATATTTTGATATTTGCAAAAGATATCTGAAACCACATCTGGCGAATTAGGGTATTTATTCCCTATCCTCTGCTCCATTTCACTGCAAGTTGTTATTCACTGTGGATTGTATTTATGCTGTTTCAAGATACTTAATATACGCTTGGCCGAGAAGAACAATAGACCTCATTACAAGTATGGCAGAGCTAGAAAAAATTGGCAGTAATGCAATTACCACCAATGTTTGTGGGATGTTTTTACCCATGCATCCAAGCCCTACCAGAAAACTGTGCAGTACTGGCATGGAAAACATCATGATGGCCAGAACTCCCCAGAGAGTGCACAGGGAAAACATGAAAAATAGGCTGCCACCCATTTTTGCCTATGTTGTGAGCACAGGAGGGCACTGCCTAAAACCACCATTGGGCTACACCCACAGTAGCCTGAAACCATTGGGAATGGCAATGCTGATTGCCAAAAAGCAACTCAGAACTGTGGGGAATTCATTTTCTTAATCCCAAAAATGGTTGCAATACCGGTACTCACCACTATCAGAAAGCCGGCGTTTTAAAACCACCAGACGTTTGTGTAAAACTGAACAGAGGAACCCAAACCAGACCAAGGAAAGACTTGCTAAGAGGTGGATACAATGTAAAACTATATTCTGAAATGACTTGAAGGAAGTAATTATTTAATGTATAGGTAAAAATTGTAAGTTTGATTTAAACTGGGAACTAAAGTGACATTTAGCTGAATTCTGCCTGACAACTACCCCCGACAGGAGAAACCTGCTCAGCCACTCTTCCCAGGCCTAGCTGCATCCTGCTTCCCCACCAAAAGGAGTTGACACCTCTCTGATTAGATTAGGGGAGGGGCACCGCAGGAGGTTGAACAAAGCCTTGTCCTGGACTCAGGCAAATGTTAAATTTGGGGGGCCGTAAAGTGGCTTCCTCTTGGGAGAAGTGGGAGGAGAAGTGCCTCTGGGAGCCACCCGAGCTGGAGGCGGGGGCAGACAGAAGCTTCCCCCATGTGCTTTGGAACCTAAACCACACCCATCTGGGCCAGAGCATAATTTTAAAAAGGTAGATAACTCATAGTGCGGACTGGTCAAAATTATATAAATAATATCATTATTCTGGTGATTTTTCTGTGCACGTTTTAAGAGGTGTTAGGACCCTGTGGTGTATTCTGGGGGGTTGCTAGCGGAAAGTAGGGTCTTACTCCAAATGTCTGCATGTTAAAAATCTGACACTTCATCAATTAATGTCCATACTCTTTGCGCACATGTGTGTAATTTTTGGTAAATGTCCGATATTGGTAAACCAGTCAAAAAGCGCAAAATGTTGTCATTTTTTGATGCAAGCCCCCAGGAAGATCAGAGGCGGACAAGCATGGACCATAAGGAATATATAATGTGTACATGTAATTTCAACAAATTGTGTATCTGGGAAATATGTATTTGAATCAAATATAGATTTGTGGGCAAATTGACCAGGGGAGGATCCTCTGACCCATAAACAGACCTCATCATAATGACAATCCATTTCCTTCCCCCAATCATGGGAGAGGGGAGAATTGGGCCAATGACAAGTAGAGAGGCGCAGGCTTAGCTAGGCCCAGGCACACACCCATTTTCAAAACACATAAAAAGAGACTGCTGGGACAGGTAGAGAGATTCAATTCCATTTTCTGCGGGACGCTCTGCCGGGAGACTCCAGACTTCACATCCATCAATCTCCAAAGACCAGAACTTTACTTCAGAACTTAAAGCAAGGGCCTAAACCCGCAAACTGAGAACTCTTCTCAGCAGGCCTCAGCATCCTTAAAATCATCTGCAAGCTATTCCACAGCCGGGCGAGCTATTTGAATTCTGTGCCAAGAACTTTTGCCGGAACCGCAGACCAGACCCAGACTGCTGTCAGCAGAACCAGAGATCCGGATCGCTGTGAGCAGAACCGGTGCCTGAATGACCTGCCGAGCAGAGAGAACCGCCGCTGGACATGTTGACCAGATCCGTGACGAGGCCTATTTCAAATTTATATTGTGAGTACCTGGCAGAACTGTGCAGAACCAATCTCTTAGTTAAAATAATCTAATCCAAACTATTTTAACCTAAGTAGAACCGCCTCCTAGTAATCCTGTCATCTGTCATTCTAAAGCTGCGAGCTGTCATCTGTCATTCTAAAGCTGCAAACTGTCACCTGTCATTTTGAGTTTTACTTTAAATCCGAAAAACTACCTTTATTAAATCGTCCGTATCTCTTGAACCGTTTGGGCTATGAACGAAATTTTAAAGCTGTGATTCTAGGCTTTCCAACGAAATTTACCGCAATTTGCGATTTGGCTCAATTTCTCCACTTGTCAAAATAGCAGCTCCATTCTTTCCTTTGTTAAAATCCGTTTTCAACCTGGTAATAACTCATAGAGCATTGCTAAAGTGAGCCTGAACTAATACCAACAAGCATCTCTCACTCACCCTGACTCTCTAGAGGGAATTAAAATCAGTTAGCACATTTTCCCATCCATTGCCATCACATTTAAAAGCATTTTGGGCCTGTGTTTTAAAAAGCATACCCGTTGTCTAAGCTTGCTGGGGGGGAACTGAATTCGGTATTGTATTTGATTGTATTCCTGAAGACTGTGTGTGTTACTTCCATCTCCTTGCATTGCATATGGGGGGGGAGGGTGAATTGCCACCAGGGGAAAAGTGAACATATTATCTCTTGTGAAACCATATCAGTTTATTTTCTGTACTGCATTTATTCCACCTTGCATTTCCTTGAAACCATAAAGCATTTCAGCTACCTCATCCCCTATACTACTCCTAAGTAACCAAATCAGTTTACCAGTAGAACCTTATCCATTGTTGATCACTGTCATATTTTAAGTGTGATATCATATATTAATTTATTATAAAAGTGTGATAGATATATATTGTTATATTTCTCAAATGAACCTTTTAAATTTGCAAAACAGACCTACGTCTTGGCTCAGTGGGGTCAGGGGGATTCTAAGAGAGGGGTGTTATATAAGGGTTGTCATCCAGAGTACATGAACTGGACCTAAAAATATATCAATAAGGGTTTCCCTCAGCATCCCAGACTAGGCATTGACTTAGCTGTAGTGTTGAAGTGAAGCCGCTTAACATGTTCGTGCTTTGACATACAAAGATGGCCCTGGGGTGGAGGATTCACCTCCAGCATCATGCTGGAGGTGAATCCTCCAATTATTCACAAAATCTGCGAAATCATCAGAATTACCGCCAAAATAATTCCACAAAAAAAGTCACAGAGTCCCAAGCAGTCATGGAAAATGGGGATTCACAACGCCACACCACTTGTAATCTGGCAGTAATCCCGCGGGATGAAGTGGTGGTAATGGTAATTCAGTTGGGCAGATTTAAAAATGTTTTTTGACAGTTGGCCTGCATACTTGTTATTGGCTTGATATATGTTGCCAAGAGAAATTTTATATACGTTTATGTAGATTTATTTTTGTACCTTTATAAATTGCTCAAGCCTGAGGGCATCGGGCACTGTTGCAAATCAGTTACACTGAGGGATATCATGCATAGACAGATGAACAATAGGAGTCAAAAGCTTGGGTCATATAAGAGTTCAGTGTCTGAGTGCAAGTGGAAGAGCAGCCTGGCTCATGTTGGCCTGATTCGGCTAGGAAGCCCTAGAGTCAGGTTATTAGAGCCTTAGGGAAGGGCCAGTAAGCGAATTCTGCTTTTAGGTTATGGGGAGGGAATTCCACTGGATTGCATCAACTGTGGGCAAACTGGACCTCCTCCTCTTGTGCTTTTCACCTTTGGCACGACTAGATGGTGTGCATAGGTGGATCTGGTTGGTCTGGTGGATTTGGATCTCACAATTTTCTCATTGTAATTAATGGAAACAATTGAACAAGTTAACTGTAATGTATATTTATTGTTTCTGATCTCGGGGTTTTTATGTATTTTCATAATATTTTAAGAACTGTGGATGTAAAGTGATGAGTTGTTAATGTTTGATGTTATGTTTTTATGACAATTGCCCAAATAAAGCTGAATGAAAAGAAACAGAATGATCACCACATTACCCTCACTGCCGTACCTGTAATGAGGTCCACTGAACAGATTGAGTCTCAATTCCGCTGCTTAACGCAATGACGGCCATCATTGTCTGAGGAGGCCATGCTTTCGTTTTTTCTGTGTTTGTTTTCATTGTGTTTTCTTTGGTATTTAAATTTTGGGATGGAATTTAAATATTGGGCTGACCTATGTCAAAGTACCTATACTAAACCACATCTCCAGTCCTTAAACATTTCTCAACAAGAGAGATCAATTTTCTTTCCAAATTGTTCAATATAATTACTACCTAGCGGGGGAGTGGTGGGAGATAGCCTCTCAGCCAATCAGGAGGCTCTGTATGGGGGCTTCACCAATCTTCCCGCCTCGGTCCCTGGGACTCCGGTAAGTCCCCTTCCGACAACCCACGCTGGAGCTTCTAACTTGCACCCCAGGGCACTACGTGACCGTAAATCCCCCCCCCAGCTTGGAATGTATTGCTTAAATATCCATTCAGTAAAAGAGGAGCAAGTGTTGTTGGGTATGCCTCTGCTACAGAGTACTTGTCTAAAGGAAGCATTCATCTCACCATTTATGGGTGCCAAAACAATTCATTAAATGATCCATGCATTTTAATGGGTGATTGTGTAAGTAGATCAGTTACTTAAGATAATGGAGCCTCAAGTCATACAGTAAGTTAATTGTCGTAGCATCTACTTGTTAGTCGATTGGTCTACAGCACCAGAAGCAAGCAAACATGATGTAGTTACGTGCACCTAACCCCCACCGCATTATTCACCAAACTGGCAGATTCATTCAGGATGGGTGTGCAGAAGAAACCTCCTGCATCCAGCCAAAAGAAATGGAAATCTAAACAGATTTCCCTTATCAGACATTGAGCACTTTCAGGAAAAACTAAGGACCTGATTTTATTCTGGGTCTTACTTGTTTGCAGTTGCAAAAATGTGTTGTAAACTGGCATATCGCTGGTTTCATATTTAATGGGCTAAAGGTTTGCTGGAAATGGAGACAGTTGTTTTTTGTGGCCCTTTCGGTTCTTACCATTGCATTTCCAGCTGCATCTGATTTGACCATGGAGATGTTTGTTAGTGCCAAGTTGGCCAAGAAATGGATTTTGGTTTCAGTTTGCAAAGTTTTTTAGTGGTAAAAGTGCAATAATTGTACTCCAAGCAGACTCTGGTGTTGCAGGATCTCAAACATTGCATATGATTTTAAATGCCTCAGTGGTGTGTGGTGGGGGCACGAGGGTTGAAGCAGGACATCTTTCTGGCTTCAGGATACATTTGGAGATGGTCGTCCATGTAAGCATGATTTTGGAAAACACTGAATTTGGTGGCATTAGCGATCATTTTGGTACACACTTCAATTTTAATATATTTAATGTCAGTATTCACATTTTACAGGACCAGATCCTTTTTTTTTGGTGAGGGAATAAAGGTTCATGTGTTAATTAGCACCAAACCTGCTGCCGGTTGTGGCTTTCTGCAGTTGTGCTATTCTAAGCAGGACTCACATGTGCAAGTTGCCTCTTTTATATCTTTATATATATTGGTACTGACCAGGTACGACTGGAGTTCTGATATACTTGGTGTCCCGGTTCTTTTGTTTTTTTTGCAAGTTGTCGCAATACATCTACGAGTCGAATGGCTGGAAAAATTGGAAAAGTAACTGAATAGTTGGTATTTACTGTGGGCCTCATCATAAGTTGGGCTTTAGTCCTTAAATATGGTGGTAACGCTATAACCACGGCATTTATGGGTTGGCCCAATCATGAGTTGGGCAGTAAGTGGGAGTTTTACCTCCAGCTTTTTGATGGAGGTAAACATGTCCCCTTACTGACCGTTTTTGGCCGTTTTCAGTGCTATTACCGCTGGTACAATTACCACCGGTGGTAATAGCGCCCTCAATCCCACTGGGTCCAATGGACCCAATGAGGAATGGGAACTTACTGCTGCACTGCTACTCGTGATCCGGCACCAATAGCGCTGGACTGAGTAGCAGTAATGATTTTTGTATTGGCTGTATCCCCGCGGTATTACCACCTGGATACCGCCAGACTCCTGATGAGGCCCTTTGTGTCTTTTCGCAAGCCATTTTTTTATTTTATGACAGTTCCACATCAGACCCCAAAATAGCCACACTGGAACTGCCTGGATGAAGTTAATGAATGCGCGATCCAGGCCTGCATGGGATGCATTTGATTTTGTAACTGTGTCTTATTATAGCATTGATAACTAGAAAAATGATTTTCAATGCATATGTATTTTGAGTTTAAAAGCCTGAACCAAAGAGTGTGGCAGGCTTGGTAACCAAAGCTCTGGTGTTAAGGAAGCGAAACATAACAAGCGGCTTGAAAAAGTAACATATTGATGGTAACAGAGTTGGTTAATGGCCGTTTAATGTTAAGGCCTGGAGCTGGGAGCGGCTGAAGCTCTGGAAGGGTTCTGGACAGTTTCCATGGAGGGTGAAGGCTTGCGTGCTACCTAGTACAGCCTGAGTGGGGCAGAGAGTGACAATCACAGCTCCCTATGCTCTGAGCACAATGGCTCCAGCAGCAAGCACTGCACAGCCCACTACAGGTTCATTGTGTGGAGTATTGACCCAGGCAGAGTCTTGCTGAGCTTCCATTGGAAGTTTTGCTCCACATAGAGAATATAAGTGACCTGAGCAAGTGGTTAGGACAGTGCTACGGCGACACAGACTTCAGACATTTGGGCCCTTTTTTGGGCATCACTAATCAGAAGTGAGGGGCTGGCCAGAATGGCAGCTGCATTGCTGCGTTGTGCCTGTGGTATCCTTGGTTGTTGCAGCCACAATGCATGCAGCCCTTTCCCTGGAGACGGGGCAGACATGTTGAGCCTCAATGTAAATGGTAGCTCTTCAAGTGTAGTTACCTTGGAGACAGCAGACTACCGGCCCATTTATGTTCTTGAATGGCCCGGCTCATCATTAGTGAGGAGCTGCATTGTGTGATACAAAGGATTGACTAAAACGCACGCACTGCTGCTCATAGTAATATAATTCAGTTTGCAGCCACCCATATCCTTTCTAGTAGCATCCTGCACTATTTAGTCCAAACACCAAATGCACTTGCACGTTCTGAATGCTCGCTCACAGGGCCTAGTAGGTCCGCCTCTATCTTTCATTGTTATATTTGCATTTAATTCCCATGTTCCCTCCTGTTTCCCTTTGGGCGCTTGGAAACACAATTTACTTGATATATAAGCAACTTACAAAGGCACAATAAATAAATAAATAATTCACACACTAACCCTATCCTGGGCCTCAGCTAATGATCCATTGTTAATGGACTATTGAGGCTAATGCTAAGTTAAATCCTAACCTTTTGGCCCTTAATCCAACAAAAAAGCTATGGCAAACTCGAAGCCTTTCACCCAAATGTATTATGCTTCTTGTATCAGCCTTGCTTAATGGTACACCATGCATGGGGGATGGTGTACTCTCTGCAGTCTATAGGAAATTATGTTCCAATAACGTCCAGAGGTGGAGAATATGCAATGGCACACTTTATGTGCAGGTAATGTTTCTTCATGTGTCACTGGGCCTCATTAGGACCTTGGCGGAGGACCATGGCGCTATTAGCACCATGGTCCATGGCGCTAAGTTGCCAACTCCGCCATGGTGGTTGGCGGACTTACCGCCCCATTCCGACCTTGGCGGGGCGGTAAGTCCCCAATCCCCATTTACCCTTCCCCATTCCCATTTTTGCCCCATAGGGCATAATGGGAGTGGGGAAGGCGTTAATTACGCCACCGTAAATTACGGTGGCGTAATTAACAACAAGGTCCCTTAGCGCCATGGATTTTAACACCTGCTAAAAGCAGGTGTTAAAACCTCCATGGCGCTAAGGGACCTCGGAATCAGGCGGTAAGGGTCGGCGCTGTTTACGCCGCCGTAAACCCCTTACCGCCTGGGTCCTAATGAGGCCCACTGTGTTTCGCAATACAACAAATATTGCACCAACAAGTTCATTGGTCGAGTGATTTTTTTCTTAGGTCAAGTTACTCAACGTGCAGGTTTAGTGTGATTTTTCGAGGCCTGTAGCATAAAGCCATGACCATGCCCTGGAGTGCAAAAAGTGGAGTTCCATGGTCATTACAGTGTTATTCCTAGTTTCTGCACAACGTTTGTGCTCTAGAGTCTTGGAAAATAAGACCTATTGTCTGCACCCTTCCAAACATTGGCTGACCTTAGCTGTTCCATGAGGAGCAATGCAGCTGCAGCGTGTACTCATTTTGCATTAGGAGCCCCCTGTGTTCTCAATGCTGCTCTAGGCCACATTCAAGGGACGTTTGCCACATACCCACACTGCGGACCTTTGCCCTTCTTTAAGCAGGGTTAAGAAGCACAATTACATCAGTAAGCCAACTTGAGATAGAGTTTGCCATTCTGGTAGTTGCAATGGTACAGGGCAAGGTTTTCAGTCCCGATTTCGTGATTTGAGGAAGGCGAGCGCCGCCTAATGCACCGCCTATTTTCAAAGCAGCAGAATTGCATGCCAACACCAAAAGTACCATTGCATCCCAATGCAAGACTTTGCTTATTTCATGGGCCCATCAAAACCAGTCCCTCCAAAACCCAGGGGTTATTGACCAGAATACGGATGGGCCGCAAATACATCTATGAAGCATCAAAATCGGGTGCACAGTGCGACTTTGAGGTACACATAAAAGAGTTGCATGGACAACTGCTGCACAGTGCCTCTGACTGACATCCGAATAGGGCTGTAAATCAGTTTAAGATTTATTAGAAGGGAAACGCATATTTGCCCTCATCACAAACCAGGCCTGAAGGTGCGATGACCAATATCCAACCCAGTGAGGCACAATATTGCATTCGCAGGCTCTGGCCAAGAGTTGCAAAATCAAGAACAAGAACCAAAAAGCAAGTTCAGATTCATAAAATGTTCATGGCGGACGCCCCCCCCCCCACCCCTACTCCTAAGCTTTTCACTACCAAGCGCCAAATAAAAGGAGAAAAGCCAGAATCCATCTCTCCTCAATCTGCCACTCACAAGGAGCGTGCATCCCATGGATAATTGAATCAAAAGTCAGGATTTGAAATCCCATGTCGCATGGTGTGAGTGAAGCGCCAGTGTGTGGTCTGATGAAATGACTCCATGTGCAGAAGTAGGGTCCCCTTGACTTTCCCTCTTCCTTAAATTACAGATATATTGTCCACACACAAGTGAAAGAGGCTGTTGGTGACTGGTTGTATGAATTGAGTGTCCTAAAGAACATAGCGAATTGTGTATGGGTATATGCCGGGTAGACCCCAGTCCCATCTTGTATCCAGCCCAAAGTTTCAACCTTAAAATGATTTAAAAGCAGTTCCCTGACTCAGATAAATTATGTAGGTGGATTACTCTGGCCATAGATATTCATAACCATCATTTTTGATTTTTGAACCCAAGTAGTCAAAAAAGGAAGATCCTGGCACCAGCTCAAACTTATTGTTTTGCCAAAAACAATTATAAGGTCGCCCCTAGGTCTCGGTGCTGGTCCCGTCCAGAAGCAAGTGCTGCACAATGTTGTACCAAGGCCGAGTCAGCAACATTAAAGAACTCCTTATCCTTATCCATCAAACTCGTCATGAGTAATGCTTCACAAGGATGGTGGTTCAAATTCTGTTTCTGCGGCTCAACTAAAACAGGGTTGCCTCCCACTGAATGCCAGCCAGCGGCAACAGCCAAGTAAACGTTTCAGAATTAAGGGCACCTCAAGTCCATCACTTGTGAACGATATCCTAGATCTGCTCCAGAAAAGGACAGCCTCTCCTGGCCCTTATTCTCCACCCCCCAATCCAGTGGCACACAAATGATGTGATTTGTGGAAGACCCTTTTATAAAGGTCAGGGCGTGGGACAGGGCCAATCACAGCAACACAGGATCTGTCTCATTGTATCATTGCATAAACCGCAATCTTGTCCCCTACAAGTCCATGTCTACTTATAGGTGAAGGAAAACACGTGTTAAACATGTAACATTAGTAAATTTAAAGTAATAATGCAAACATTCATTCCCTTTCTAGGCGAGTTTTGATAATATTTCAGGTTTCCTTTTCACTTGTAAGAAAGATGCACCGTTGTGTTTGCCCAACAGTAATTCAATAACAGAAAGAGTTGATCTTCGTTGCTCATGCGTAAAGGATGGCAAGTATTCAGTTTTCCATTTCTGTGAGTTTCTTTATTGCAATAAAGGTGTCAGTTGTGAAAAATTAATAACCTTTTCAGTTTTCCATTTTTGTGCAATTCTTAATTGTGATACAAATCTCCGTTATGATGAAGAAAATAACCTTAACACATGTTTCACCACTTAACATGTGGATCTTCAGGAGGTGAGTCGTTTTTTAAATCAAGATTAATTTGTTCTCTCCGGTATTTTTTGGTGCTTCAGCTTTAATCCTTAATTTTTGGATTTCAATTGCAGTTAGTTGTCTTCCAATTTTTGGAAGTTCAATAGTCAACATTCTACTAACGGACGCTCAATGTTAGCAATTTCAACAGTTCGTTCCAAGTATACAATTAGATTTCCCAAGATAAAATACAGAAGCAATCACTCAAATCGCATATTGGTATTTTGTATTTGTTGTGAAATATCGAATGAAAGTACCAATGAGGCTTCATAATGCGAATATGAATGGTTTTGAGTAACCGTTGGCATCAGAGTAAAAGTTATTAGGACCACTTTCCCAGACATGAAACCATCTTTTAAATGTTGGTGGCCATCTTGATGACATTTTCAATATTACTTGCCACCATAGAGAGACAGCATGGACATAATTCATCTATAGCTAGTTTCCGATGACACAAAGCCAGCCCCGCCATTTTGAACTCTAAAATGCCCGGGAGCATGTTTTCTCTACACATGATCCTGTGCAAAGCTGTTGCAAGTGTCCCTCTATCCTTGTAGACGCAGGCATCAGTCATTGTATGTCCACTTCACCCCCTCACTGTCTGGAGAATAGAGAGGCTCACTGGCGTGGCGCAGCGATTCGGGATGGAGAGCGGCGTTTAAGGCAGGGGATCTACGTCAGAAGCACCTGCGCTAGGCTGGTCTAATGTGCACCCACCTGAGAGGAGAGACCATTTCCAAACCAGATTGAGTGTTTATGAAGTTTTGCTGCAACTGAGTTTAGGAACATGTGCATTGTTTTACAGCTCTAAAATGTACACTGACGCAGCAACTGAAATAGCGAACAATTCCTACCTCATATAACTACATAATAAGAATGTGGAAGCAGGGTTTAAAAGACATCCTCAATAAAAAAAAGAGACAGTTTTGGTGCCACTCTCCACCATTAACGCTGTAAGATGAATTGCGTATATTATCATGTGGTGGAGGGTGGGAGCTCGAGCCAATTAGACTGACAGATTTGCAGGCGCCTCCGCCTCGGTTTCGGGACCACCAACCGGTGCGTCACGCTGCGCAATTGAGAACGCATCTCACACCGGGCACAGCGGGGACGCCAGTTCAAAATAATCATATCATCATGCATGAATTATTCTGGAACATTCGGGTGCTTCACAACATGGCACACACTGAAACCTGGGCATACACAGCATATAGTTCTGCACATCCAAACACAAATCTTAGAAGTTAATATGATAGGGCGTGTGTGTGCTACTGGGGCTGGCTGTGTGTTCATGGCAGCAACATGCTTTTCAAACAGCTGGTAGACTGGGATGAACAGTAATGTAATGTGTGAGCTTTTTTTTTTTTTTAAAAAAAACAGAGCTTTTGTCAGCAAAACGTGCGCCTTTTCAAATTCTCAGCTCACTGAACACAAGATCAGACGTATCATTCGACCTCTGCGGTTGTCCAGCTCATCCCTAAGCTACAGGCGCTGGACTTCGAGGTCTTTTGCCAAGGCTTCCAGGTGTTAGGTGGCTTTTGGTGGGGTGGGGGGAGGGGCTAATAGGGTGCGAGCGGGAGGCTGGGGGACCACTGGGCACCACGGGCAGGACAGGAGGGGGGAAGCTGCCACTGGTGCTAGATGGCCATCTACTATTTTGGGGAATATTTGGAGGAGATTTTGCATTTTATTAGACCTATTTCTAGCTTAAGCTGTCTTGGCCAAACCCCTCCCCATACCCTCCATGGAAGCAACCACCAAGGGGCGGGGGGGGGGGAGAATGAGGCTGAAAGTGACCTGTGCCCAAACAATTCTGAAGGGTGGCCTTTGGGCTCACCCACCCACCTTGCTACTTTTACACGTATCCTCCACTTTAATGGTGATGTGGTTTTCATCACTGGCAGGAACTCGCAGAAAGGCCCTTGTATATAGTTTATTTTAGAGCAGTGCCCTGATAAACTGCATCCCTCTTCCCCTCACCAGCTCTGCTTCCCAGGTGTCAGCTGAAGAGGGTCTTAGAGGGTCTTACACTCTGCTCTTGCTGTCATTTTCCCAGCAGGCAGCTTTCAAAGGCGAAACACACTGCGAGCTCATCATCAGTGCGGCCATTTTAGAATCTCCATAAAAAATGACATTGTTCCTGTTGTTAATGCTGTGATGGGCCATTTGAATTTTGAATCAAATAATACCCACCACGGCCTGAGTTGCATTGATTAATTTGTGTGAGAAAAGTTAAATTAAACACGTTTCGATGTTTGCATGAATCAAAAGTAAAAAAGTGAACCTTTTCTTTTGGGTCACTGCACACTTTGTTCACATAATCCCTCAGATTAAGCAGATAACGCCTTTCAAATAATAATATGATATGCCATGTCCTAGATAATACAACGCACAGGGGAATGCAAATATGTCTCAGGTTGCCCAGTTCACCAGCACATCTATTACTCTCTACTTTCCTTGCATTCTGCCACTTGCAAAATTAACAAAAGAAACCCAAAACTACAAGACCATAATGCAAAGCAAGGAACAGTACAGGATGGACGATTCGCTCCTCCCATGGGACATTACATCTTTTTGGGTTATCAAACTGATTTGATATCAAACTGATTTGATTTGATATCAAACTGATTTGATATCAGAATGCTGGTATGTTCCACACTTGGATGAAACTGTGGATGATGACAAGTGACACACTTGGATAGAGTCGTGATTACTAGCCTGCCTCACATCTAGACATGATATTGAAGATTAGCAAGTGCCACACTCAGATGGAACAGTGAATGATGGCAAGCAGCGCTCCTAGACGCAATTGCAAGGACAGCAATACCAACTAACCAATCCACTAACAATTTCATCCCTCTTCATACACCTCTCAAACTCAAACCTAAAACACAGCAATCCGCACAAACTTCACTACACTGCAACAACAAAACAAATGATATGATAGTTTATTTATATAGCGCCTATACACAATGTGTTTCAAAGCGCTTCGAGGCAGGGGAGGGAACAAGGGAAAAAACAATGACATTCTTACAGGCCATGAACAGTAACGATGTGAAATTAACTATCGTACTCGGCCTGACGACATTTCAGCTAGTGCAAGAGCTAAAACATAGATAAGGAAGGGAGGGAGGGAGAGAGTGGGAAGGAAATGGAAACAGACAGGCGACTACCATACTAGGCCTGACAACATTTCTGGTAGAGCCGGAAAAAAAACAAGAGGTGAGGGAGAGGGGTGCAGAAAGGGAGGGAGGAACAAAACAAGCGACTATCATACTAGGCCTGACGGCATTTCAGATAGTGCTGGAGGGGTTTGGGGAGGAAAAAACCAGTAAGGGGAGGGAAGAGGAGACAGACGAGGTTGCTATCATACTAGGTCCAGGGACAGTTCTGATAAGAGTAAGTGCATAGAAGAAAGTAAGGGGAGGAGATAGGAAAAGGGAGAAGGGAAAGGAGGAGAGAACAGAGAGTTAGCAGTAAAAAGAGTGGAGAAGCAAGAGGGGAGAGTGAATACAATTGCAGAAGTCAGTAGTAACACAATGTTGCAAGCCATGATACAAGATGAAGATGGGAACAGCATGATTCAGGGCCACCATGAGTACAAGATGCAAAAGAAGTTCAGCATGAGAGTTGAGAAAGGGTGACGCACCATGGATGGATGAAGTCCATAAAAGTCAAATCCAGCATTATCCACAAGACAGTGATGGTGAAACCAGAATGTATCAGGACAGACTCCTGCAGAAGTAGGCTTGAGTGGGGTGAGGGGGGAGCAGGGTAGAAGAATCAAGCAAAACAGGCAACACCTGTGTGCGAGAATGGGGGGGCAAAAGGGAACATCACGGGGGACCAGAGGGAGTAACACATGTTGGTGCATGCCTACCTGCTGTCTGAGCAGGGGGTTGGGCCCTGGGTCCTCCTGGTCCGAACAGGTCCAAACGGGAATTCCCCTTTTCATCGGCTGTCCTTCGCTTAGGACGCCCGGGCGAGAGATGCCCTTGATCTAATAGTTAGGAGCAGGAAGGAAGAGGCAGGGCTAAGAAGGTGGGTGGTGCTTGCTAAGTAGGGAAAAAGAGCGGCAAACAGGAAGGCCCCAGGTGGGCAGGACTTGCGAAGTGGTGGAAAAGAGCAGCAAACAGGAAGGCACCAGGTGGGCTGGGGTTTAGGCCAGGTGACCTAGATCCACTTGCACCTGCTTCCCATCTGCAAAGGAAAAGGGGCTGGAGGGCTCCTTAAGTAAGGAAAAAGAGCGGCAAACAGGAAGGCCCCAGGTGGGCAGGACTTGCTAAGTGGTGAAAAAGAGCGGCAGGCAGGAAGGTACCAGGTGGGTGGGGCTTAGGCCAGGTGACCTAGATCCACTTGCACCTCCTCCCCATCTGCAAAGGAAAAGAGGCCGGAGGGGTCCTTAAGTAGGAAAAAGGAGTGGCAAACAGGAAGGCACCAGGTGGGCAGGGATTGCTAAGTGGTGAAAAAGAGCGGCAAACAGGAAGGCACCAGGTGGGCAGGACTTGCAAAGTGGTGAAAAAGAGCGGCAACCAGGAAGGCACCAGGTGGGCAGGACTTGCAAAGTGGTGAAAGAGAGCAGCAAACAGGAAGGCACCAGGTGGGCAGGGCTTAGGCCAGGTGACCTAGATCCACTTGCACCTGCTCCCCATCTGCCAATCACACACAGACTTGCACAACAGCACACAACGACTACCGACCGTAAAACATCCCAAGCCCAGCCAACGGACCCACCGGGCTGAGGCTGCCAACAGCACATCACTGCTCTCTTGCACTTTTCTAGCTTATTCCCACTAACTCACCCCCCCTTCTCCCTTTTTCAGAGCCGCCAGAGCACCAGGGGACCACTCCGGTGGTGATAGTGCGCAGTACAAATATCCTTTAACATTAACATTAACATGACAAACATAATTTTAATGTACTCTGTACCATGACCTGCAAATACGAAAGGCTGCTCAAGTTGTCTGTCACCTGAGGGTACCCTATCCAACCCAGGTTACTTTGAGTGTGTTCCAACAGTACCACCATGGCTCAACTAGCTCTACCATAGAAAAGAAATGGGCTGTAAGTGGTTGAAAAGTAGTACACCAAAATTCATATCTCAAATGTAAGTTTCCTGCAAACGAAAGTGCCAACTGCAACTCCTATATAACAAAAAGAACATTCCCGGAGTTCTGCACCAGTACTTTTTAGGTTACACAATTTATTATTGTTGTCATATCACGGAATGCCCCTGCTAATGACACGTGTTTCGGCTCAAAGAAGCCTTTTTCAAATCAGGGCTGAGTCATATTTGTTCAGAGCAAAATCTTAAGGTTGTTCGTCATGGTTTTGATCCCATTAGTCACGTAAAGAATTTAGCAATTACACGCGTCGGCTGAGTGTGTTCTTCTTGTTCTTTGTTGGTTGGTCTTTGGCATTTCTCGGCCATACTCCAGTGAGCTGCGAAGACACTGCTCATTCTGAATCTCTGATCCAACGATACACAGTCCCAACTGAATAGGTATTTAAAGAGTCGCTGATCAGACCAGCCTCAAGAAAAGCCACACTTTTGGGATTTACAAGTCCTATATATCTGGGGCTGCGACCCAGACAGGATTCATATGCAGAGGCTCCACTACCTATGGCAAGGCAAGGATAGCTGCTCAGTGGACTTCACATCGAATGATGTCCGGCAGGGAACATGGGGGCGTCAGGATATGAAGAGAACCCAGCCCTGTGGATGCCGAATGGAGCAAACAACCTCAGGCGACATAGCATCATTGGGAACAACTTTGTCCACCTCTGGACCTGCAGTAGTAGGCTCACTGCCACGGGTGTGAGGCTTCTTCGGACGGTCAGGTCAGGCACCAGCATCCACTCCTGGCTGGAGTTAGGATGACTTGGATTCCCACGGTGCAGGGGCACCCCACAGGAGCAGGTGAAGGGAGGTGCGCTTGCACAGACGCAGTAGGCACCTAACAGCAGGATGGTTGGACTTGGGTTCTAGGCAGCCTTTCTTTGTGATGAAGAACAGCAGCAGCAAGGTGGCAAGGTCAGCATCAGGCCGAAAAGATGCTTGTACATTTCCTAGCAAATGACTAGACGGCAGACCCAGCGACTCTTCGGAAGTCAGAGAGGTGACGACAAGAGAGTCAGACTTCAGACGGGTTGTGCCCACTAGCCCAATGGAGGGAGGCACCTTTTCCAGGTCTCTCCTGTCAATGAGAAGACAGAGCTATACTACGCAGTGGCTGGCTTAGCCAATGCAGGCTGCAGCATCAGTCCTCCAGCATCCCTCGGTTTGTCCTTCAACAATGGATGCTTGGCTCCAAATGTCAACATCTTGTATGGGTCCAGATCCTTTTATTTTATGTATACATCCTGAACTGGGCACGCCGTTCCACCAAGAGACCACCAGAGGACCTGGCAACATTCAAACTGAGAGTGGCTGTCCAATGCTGCACAGCCCAACCCTACAGCAACAACTGCCGATCAAAACTAGTCTCACTCTGGCTGAAATGTGTTGCGTTCAGACAGCCCCACCAACTAGTTTCAGCCAGTTTAGACACTCCCTAAACATTCCCCAGGTTCTTTCAAGAAATCTGCAAAGGTGCATGATTATAAACGATCATTTCCTAATTGAAAGGGGAAGAGGACAGCTAAGAAAATGCATGTAACCGAGAACCGAAGGCCAGCCATTCTGAGCATATGGTATCCAAAAAGGCACCATCACATTAGAAATAATGGAGCACAGTAGCACACCTTTAAAACGCATAGATACAGTAACACTGCCGCTAGCCTGTTCAGAATACATATGAAAAGAAACAAAATGTAATTTACAGAAAAACAAAAGGGAACAGAAATTGGCACTGCAGTACTCCGCCTAAACTGGGCGATACTGTTACGCAAAAAGAAATATAGGGGAATAATGGGAAAAACGCTCCCTACACTGCTAGCCTTAAGGGGTGGCCAGTAGACCCCACATGATGTGAGTTGAGCAGGGGAGTGAGACTAAAGTGACCTCACTCACACAAAATCAGCCAGGATCCAAATCAGACAACAGATCTGGAGTTTTTATTGAAGTATGTGGGTAAAAGATACTTATACGTCCCTGGTAGGAAATCTCTCTCTCAACAAGGCCGACAAGCTCTTTGGAGCAGTTGGAAGGTGACAGGTATTACTCCACAAAACTCCCAAATAAATAAATTCAATATATACAGCAACACACAGTCTATCGTAAAAACCTTACTGGCCAAAGCCGACATGCAAGTGTACGTTGGTAGGTCCAAGGTGGCACTGCTACCCTCTTATCAATATACGGTTACACCAGCCCAGGTGAAGAAGGGGAGAAAAGCAGCGCATCAATAGTAAAAATAATTCAAGTGGCGTCTGAGACAATAAGTGATGTGGTTAAAAAATAAGTGCCGGGACTGAGCCCCGGCAAACACCCCCACAAATGAAGCAGTGAAGAAAAGCCTGCATGATAAAGCGTGGCGAAATGCTGCCCTGATGCCAGAGACAGTGCTGAACTATCAGTTTGTGTCTGTCAGTGATCCGATGAGTCGCTCAATAGTGAACAGGAAAATAGGCAGTGCGAACACGGGGGGGAATTTTGGGCGGTGCCATTCTGAGGACAACTGAGTGTGTTTCTATTCTGATGGGTTGCAGTCTTCAGACCGGCAGGGAACTGTTGCTTGGCTCAGGTCATCCCCTGAAGCTGATTCGGGGAGGAAAATAGCCCAAGGCCGTTGGAGGAACTGCCAAATACTAGCTGAATTGAAGGATTTGAAGTAACGCAGAGTCTGCGTACGAAGAAAGGAGGCATTGAGCCAGCAGTGTCGCCTCGACACAGAGACTCACTGGGTGCATGTTGATGTGCAAGAGCATAGAGGGCGAGGCAGTTAACCAATGTCAGTATACCGAGAGTGAGAGACTGAGTTAAAGCACGCCATAGTGCTGGGAGTGAGGGAAAGCCTGGCGAGAGGATGCCTCAATGCCAAGAGAGTGAGCAAAAGCTGGAGAGAGAGTGCCAAAGTACTGAGACTGAGAGACCGGCTCAGAGCACACTGGAGCACAGCGAACGACACAAGCAATTAAACGGTGAGAGTTGAGAGGTGCAGTGAAGGAAAGCACTGTACCAAATACATGCCTGCCTGCCTGCTGGGATAGGTTTACAAGACAGTCCTGAATGCAGCACAAGAGGCTCAGAGAGAGGAAAGGGCCAGCAGTGGTAAGAGCCGGACCCATGAAGGACGTGTTGGGAGCGGCAGGCCAGATGCTGCTCGTTCAGCACAACAGCCTACTGGAAAGATGTGCAAGTGTGGCAAGAAGAGAATGGCTAAAGAAGGGTATGCTGGTAGCTTTAGTCTGGAACCTTCTCAATGGAAAGGAGGAGGCACAGAGGGAAAACAAAATAGGGCTGGACTACCAAGTCTCTCACATACTCATATACTTAAGTTCAAGAAGCAAGACCAGGGGGCATAGCCGTTTCTCTGTTCTTGAACGCCAGCTTTGGAACTCCCTTACAACTTATTTGCATCAATGAGTCTCTCTGTATCCCTTTCAAAAAGTCCTTAATAATTTCCTCATTTGATTTTGCTTTCTGGTTTACACACTTCTGATCCTATGCCTACCTGTGCTCAGATGCAGTTCAGTCACTTAGCTTCATGCATGGTACACATAACTCAAATCAAACAGCAGCCATACATTAAAAATCCTCTTCTAAAAGGTATAAATGGGCTAAACAGCAGTACCTCAGGAGGATACCAAGATGGTGGATTTAAAAGTCTGAAATGCCCTTCTAATATAAGATGGATGAGAACAAAATACTACATTGAACCTCTGTAACACAATACCTCAATGTAAAGTGCATAGAGGTCTGCATTAAGTGAAGACAGCCTGTAAACTTGCTTTCAGAGTGCAATCAGAGTGTAGATCACATGTGTAACAGCACGTTTCTATGCAGAGGCACATGATTGTGCAACCCCATTAAACCCAGATCTACATAAGGAAGGGCGTCAACTTGGGTGGGCTGAGGTACTAGAAAAGGATTGTACGGGTGCACTCCGATGTCTAATGAGAATTAGATGAGAATAACTGGATTAATGAGGTGCAGAAGAGAGTAACGCAACCCTGGCACTGGGTTGCGATGAACAATGTACAAAAAATGGAAAGTGTCCACGGTCTGTGGATCACTCACGTCCCCTGCACACTCGAGTGATTGTATGGTAACAAACAATAAGTTAGTGAAGTTCAATTAGTAATTAGTAAATTAGCAATCAATTCTTTCAAGTTATATAACCTCTTATGGAAAAGAGTTTTTTGGATTTCTAATAGTTGTAGTAACTATATGCAAACCCGACTGGTTATATGGTTAGTACTTGACAGGATGTATACTAAGTTTACTTAGTTAAACATGGGTTCAAGATTGAAACATTATTTTGTATTTTCACTGAAAAGGGTAGAGCAAAGAACAATCCAACTGTAAGAACAGCGTTACAATATTTCTTTCATATTGATACAATGACTTCCGGGATGGTTCATTCTAAAAACTCAACGCGTTTCGGAAAACAATTTCCTTCGTCAGGAGTGGTTACTTGTGGGTACATTGAAAACATTCTGTAATCCCAATTTCTGATATCTGCAAGTTATAAAACAAATAATTATCTCTCAGTTGATGTGTGGCGCAGATACACTTACAAATATTCGATTCGAGAAATTAATTGTTGCGAACACTACCTGGCATAGGTACCCCACCGGGGTTCTGTCTGTCTTTATACTCGGTAAGGGTCCAATTTTTTAAAGAGAATGATTACCTGTGAATATCCAAAAGTACATGGTTAAATGTACCCGAGGGTTCAAAAAAGTCCCTTATTCCTGTCAATATTTAAAAAGTAGCGACTGGTAACATTCCTCTGTCCAAAAAGTTGGTTCCAGAGTCAAAGGACAATTCGTTGTAGAGTCACATGAGGTTGCTCATAGTTCTTGGCACTGACAGTTGGGAATATAGAATGGGAGGCTTGGCCCCACGCTCTTTCACTCAAAGGAAAGTGTGGTATAATTTAGAGGGGGTACTGATTGCTTAATGCTCTTAAATTCCAGGTTAAACACCAAATTGGGCTTACCTCCCAGTGGGAAGCTTGGTCATGAGTGGCTAGCCTCTCAGGTTGCTGCATCAAGGTTTGATTGTAGTCACCGTGCATATAATGGGATCTTCAAGTACTCAGCAACTATGTAAAAGACTCTGGAAGTCATATCAAGAGAGACTCCAGTGGACTGGATGAATGAAACAGAAATAAAATGAAGTGAGGATCTGGTCTATTTCTAATGTGGATGTTAGTTAGTAGAAGTACAAAGATTTAGACTAAAGTGTGGCTTTGAAAACAAAATAGAATGCAAATATAAAGAGGCTAATTGCCAATAGTCGTTATTGTAGTTACAGTTATAATTTGTACACAACCTTTATGGAGTGTTCTGATATATCTGAGCAGTGTCCTAGTTAGGAGTTGTTTAATTAGGTATAGTGATGGTGCCACGCGGCACCCGCTATGTGTAGCTCCATGTTATGGTATGTGTTCATCAAATCAACAGAACGGCCGCCAAAAAGATCTATGCGCTAAAAATATTTAAGTGCGCAGGGAAACCTAGAAAATAGGCTGCCGATCCATTTTGCCTATGTAAGTGGTAACACAGGAGACCACTGTCAAAACCTATCATTTGGCTGCCCACAGAGTAAAAGGAAACTACTTGACAAAGCAGTGCTGCTTTGCAAGGGAAACCCAGAACTGCTTTAAAAATCCGTTTTTCCATGGCTGTGGAAAGTGCAAAAATCATGGTTCCCAAACATCACAAAAGATCCAACATCCTTGTTGGGTGTTAATCATCACTTTATTTAAAGAATTCACCTAAGCACAATGTCAGCAGAAACATATTTTATCAGAAGAAAGTCCACATTCAAAGATACTTGCATGGGAAGAATATGTCAGAAATGGGCGCAGTACCACCGCTCGCCTGTGCCAGAAGCTGGCATTTACTTATACTGTCATTTAAACTTGTGCCTTAAAATTAAAGTATGGGAAAGAAGAGAATTCCCATCAACTTAGGGTGACACTTCAATCTTTATGTTTTAAAAAGGCTGCAATTAAGAGATTTGTGGCTATATTTGTAAAAAAATTTGTAAATGTAAATTGTATTTTAGAAAACGACTATTTTAAACATTGTTTTAAAAGTAAGTTAAAGCCAGCCACACTGAGCTTCAAAGACATTCCACAGTTTCTCCCAAACAAAGGAATCTTCCCCCTTGCTCTCTGCTGAGGAACTGGCAGGGAGGTGTGAAAGGAAGTGGGAGGGGACTTTGGCCTGTTGCTCTGAAAAGAAACAAAAGACTCCTTTGAATGAAAGGAAATGCAAATTCGGGTGTGATAGAAAACAACTGCTGGCAGGAAGAAGCCTGGGACTGCTCTGGCCCAGTCAAACTTTTGGGGGCGGGGACAGACAGTTTTGTTCATTTGGAGAGCAGAGAACATATCTTTTTGAAAAAGACTCATAGAAAACTGAACAAAATTGGTAAAAATCTGTAAATATAGTGTTGTTAAAATGAAAATTCTGGTCACATTTTAAAATTACTCTGGAATTTGTGCGATATTCAGAGACAGAACTATCAAAATGTTGACTTTGTAGCAGTTGTGATAATGCTAAAAATATGAAACTTCACAGGAGTACGCCCAGATGTTATGCGCATTGTATGGAGGAACATTTGTACAGATCTGACACTGGGTAACCAACCAAAAGCGCGAAAAATGGTCATTTGTGAACCAAAACTCTTAAAAAGATGGGACTTTGATGGATACGTGCCTTATTTAATTTGGGATGTAAATATGTATTATTAGCAAGTTGGTGATATTGGAAATATGTTTTATTTGAACAATAGATGTTCTGTGTAGGAACAAAGGGGAGGTTTTTCTCTGGATTGTAAATTGCAGCATCACTATGACACATCATGACATTCTGGTTGCTTCTCAAATCAGGAGAGAGGTTAGACTTTAACCAATAGGTTTCTTAGAGGATTGGGCTTAGTATAATCAGCCTACCCACCCCTTTGGGAAATACATAAATAGGGACTGTTGAGGACCTACACACACACACACACACATTCACCCATCAACAGATTTACTGGCGAAGCGCTCTGCAGGAAGAACCCAGATCCAGACTCCAGAACTCTGAAAGCAGAAGGCCCATTCCAAAGCTGAACCCTTCTCAGCTGGCCTTTAAAATCTTGCAACCTGATTTTAACCCCAAACTTCCAAGGGGCACATCAACAAATTGAACAGCCGGGCTGTGCTGTTTTTCTGCTTCTTGCCAAGAACTCTTGCTAGAACCCAGAGATCCAAACCAGCAAAGCAAAGCTGTAACCCAGAACCAACCCGTCAGATCCAGTCCAAGAAGCTGTGCAGAGACCAGAGTGCCTTGCTGAGTCCAGTACCAAGTGCCTGAATCCTGTCCGGTGCTAGCAGATTCCAGTCCAAACCTTTGATGGGCCTATTACAAAACCATAGTTGTGAGTATTTAGCATAGAATTGTCCATAGCCAGTCTCTTATCATTATCAAACCCATCCTATCATATCCAGACTGCATTGTAGAACCTCTTTTGTCTGTCCTGAATCCTTCACTCCTCCATATAATCCTGTGATAATTGTAGTGATAAATCATCTTTGTGCTAATATATATTTGCTGAAGAAAGGCAAGTGTCGCAGCGGGCAAAGATCAGACAGAGGCGCCTCTGGACTGGTGGCTGTACCGTTGGTATCTCGCATCTTCATAGCCCCTTAGTGTAAAGCCAATCCTTGTTTATCATATTCAAAAGCGCATCTTTCATTTGAAATCTTGACTCTTTTTGAGAAAAATCGACCTTTACTAAAACCTTCCTAACTTCTGAACAAAATTCATATGTCAAATTGAAGCTAACATCCTCAGCTTTCAGAACAATCCAGAACCGCATTACAACTACTTATATTTTTGCCATAAACGCGCTGAATGCGTGTGGAAAAGTTTGCTGCGATTCTGCATTTGGCTCCATTTCATCCCATGTAAAACAGGTATTCTTTGCATTCAACCTCTGAATTCAGTTTCCAACCTGCTAATTATCCAACCATCATTGAGAGTGTTTACCTGAAGCGATCCAAAGCCGCTCCCACTAGTTCTGAATCCATTTTAGGGAATTAAAATCCATTTTTAGGATTTTTCCCATTCATTACAAAAGCCTTCGACCTGTTTTAAAATCATTCCTGTTTCTCTCTAAAGCTTGCTGGGGGAATTGGGATTGAAACTGCATTTGTAGAGTGTTTATTCCTGAAACCTGTTTTCTCTCCTTCCATCTCTATATTGCATATTAGGGGGGGATTGAGTAGTATCAGGGGGAAAGAGTGAATATATTGCATTTGATTGAATTCATATCAAGTTTTATTTCTGTGCTGCATTTTTCTCATATCATTGCATTTCATTGAACCCACACCCATTTTTTTTCTATGCTACATTATTCTTTTCATCCATACTTCTATTGATTAAAGAGATTGTTGACTGTAATATCACCCAACGCTGATCAATGTATAAATGTTAATAGTGTGATATCCAGATATTGTTCATAATTCATAAAAGTGTGATCTATATATATATATATAGTTCAAATCCATCAAATAAATCTTTTAACTTTGCAAAACAACCTTCTTCTTGGTTCAGTGAGACCGGGGGATTCAAAGAGAGGGGCGTGATATAAGGGTACATCATTCAGAAATAAAAGAACTTTAGACATAAAAATATATAAGTAAGGGTTCCAGCTGGGCATCACATGTTAGGCATTGACTTAGGTGGAGTGCTGGGTTGAAACCATTTACAATACGCGATTTGGGATGTGATTCACCATTCCCCAAGAGCTCGCACTCCAAGACTAAGGATAATGCATCTTGAACTTACTTGAATAGTGGCACTGCACAGACTCGAACAGGGTCGGTGCTGCGCTTGGGCATTCCATGGTTACTGCCCACGAGTAGAACCAACGTTTGTAAAATGACGTCTGGCTGCGTGAGCGTGATGATGTCAGATGTAAACATCTGACATCATTGCGCTCCACGTCTTTCAATATAATGCTTCCCGTGCTTAATAGTTAAACATATCAGCCAGCAGTCTGTGGGTTTAATGGTTATGCAACCGAACAAGTCACTTGATCCAGAAAGTCTGTTTCAGAAGAAGTTACAAAACAAAGGGGTAATGGGATCAAGATGATCAAGGATGTTAGAATTAAGATGAGGGGGGCGGGATCTAAGTCCCAACTCACACAAAATTTAATTGATGTTGTATGGTGCTCCTAATGGAATCACTCATTCACCCATGGGGCACCTATGCTCACAATCTAAAGGTTGGGTGCCAAGAGGCAAAACGACACTAAATTCATAGTACAGTTACTGAATGAGCACAGATGAAGATAAACATCAAGGATCAACCAACATGACAATTTTCTTTGCGACATGACATACCTACACTGTAGAGAAACCGACATTCTAGAACATTATGCCTTACTTTCACTATTGCATTTAGTAATCTGGGTATCAATAAACCCTAAATTGTTGTAGAGACCATATGGTCTAGCCAGATTCTCTTTATCTTAATGTTGAAACTTATGCACTATGCATTTTGCTGGTTACTGCCTATAATATCTTTAAGTTATGCGTCCAATTGTTGCAACTTGATAAAGGAGTGGAGAGACACCACTAGAGTGGCATGGAGAAAGCATGAAAACCTATGGTGTACTGGCTACAGTTAGTCATTCTCTGTGTGATGTAAGAAATCATAGAGTCACATTGTGTATCCCTTGTGCGGGGCAATACAACACCATACCACACTATAAGGGATATTTCATTTTTTTATAGAAAAGCTCCTAGATGAAAGTCTTCGATCATTCCATGAGGGCTCAGGCTGTCTAACTTGTCGATCCAATAGAGTTCTCGTTGGGCAATTCTTTTAGCATGGTCACTGCGCCTTGGTGCTCGTGGAACTACCTCTAAGATTTGGAAACGAAGTTGAACCACTGTGTGTTTGTTCTCTGTGAACGCTTTTCCATAAGAGGTTATATAACTTGAAAGAATTGATTGCTAATTTACTAATTAAACTTCACTAACTTATTGTTTGTTACCATACAATCAATTGAGTGTGCAGGGGACGTGAGTGATCCACAGACCGTGGACACTTTCCATTTTTTGTTTTTGGGCTGAGGTACTGCACATTGTAACTCATGTCCCTCAATATACATTTGCTGAGGTTTATTTTCTCATCAGCATTATGACTACTGTATAGACTTTGTCGAAGCAACAGAAAGCTGCAGAGACTGCCCCAGCGCATCGCACCAGCCAGTGCCCTACTGTTTCAGCCGGGTCCTTTGGTTGAATTAAGGTCCACCCTATTAAAGTGTGACTTTGTTTCAAGAATCTGGGAGTGGATACAAGCTTGCAGCCAGTGAACTTGCCATGGAAACAGCATACAATGGTGCCTCATAGTAGTAGCACCATGCAGCAGTATTCTGACAGGCACAGCCCTGCATACATCTGCTAGTGACAAGAGACCACCAAAATGGCAGAGGTCGGACTATAGAAGACCACATTACATCGTAATATATCACTATAGCAGCGCAATTCCCAGGAACGGGCATTTGAGGGGTAGTTGGCTATGATGAAGAAATGGGGGAGCAAAGTAGCTCTGAAGAGTAAGCCGTGAGCTTTGTCCATCGATTAAACAAAACCAACTCCATTGGCTCTGCAGTCTGGAGAATAATCCCTATAAGCAGACGAGGCAGAGGCAAATCTACAGTCCTAGGTAAACACCCAGGACAATATTCACAGCCTTCAGAAAGATCAGTTCAAGGAAACATGTTCCCCAGGCTCTCGAGTCTCCACCAGAGCTGATTCAGCAATAGGATATTTCACATGGCAGCCTGACTGCTCTAAAGTGGCGATACAATAGTTTTGGCTTCGCCCCATTCCCACTAGAGTCTTCTCCGACAGGGCAGGATTCTCCTACTCTCATAATCTTGTGGAGGATTTCTGCCGCCATGGGAGATGAAGTACTGAAGAGTATAATTAACTCCTAGTCATGAGGCTGTGCTCCATCTCTATAAGGACCTTGGTTCTTTGGGTCCCCAAAAGGGTCTGCAATGTAGTTCTCAGAGGAATAAGCAGCCTTCACCAATCCCCTCTCCCCCAATGGCTCCTAGGTTTTTGTATGTTTGTAAATGTAGCGTATTAGGCTAAAAAGGTTCTTGGTGTCCTGTTTTTCAGTCTGCAAAGCCCGCTGGGATAGGCTTAGCTCTGTAGTTCCACCTTCCTTCTCAGGTGTATTAAGTCGTCCCTCATGATGTTTCACTTTGGATTTCTCATACTCTCTTTCTTCGGTAGTACTTTAATCTTTCCGTATTCCCCTTTTATTAGGTTATTGGGTATGGACCCCCGACCTTTATCTTTATCTATTTACAAACATTCCCCTGGACCAAATTACTACACTTATATCCTTGCTGACTCTGATTTAACCCATTATGTAGGAGATGTGAGGCCTAAAAGTCTGTGGTCACCATGTTGAAGTCAGGTGGAAGGTGAAGCAACACAGCACCACAGACGGCTGCAAACTCTCTCCTGCCCATAAACCTGCACACCATCATACTCCCCCAGGTCAAACAGCCACGACACTTCTGTCCCAAGGCAAACCTCTTGCTCACCTGCAGACACCTATGGCACATCCCCACTTGTGACTCCGAACTTTCTCTACCACCTGAAGGAACAATGGCATCCCTCGGCACCAGTGGAGAAACCTCTAACCTGATCTCCCAATCACCCGCTAGAAAGATTCTGCGAGGAGGTCCATCATAGACTATCTGCTGGGACCCTGAATCCCCTCCATCCCCGCTCCACTGACTTCGCATCCCGCTACGACCCTCCTTTCTAGGCCAGGCTCCAAAGCAAACCCCAGGCACATCTCTGTCTTCCTTCAAAAACAATTGATCCATTCATGCCCGAACAGCATCCATTCATGCACTCTCTGTCTTATCCAGGGAACCACCCACCCGCAAACTCTGGGATGTTCTCCTACCACCTGGCCCCCCCTACCCCTTAGGCATTCTTGCCTCCTTTCTGCCCAGTGTGACCTGAGTTACACTTCTACCTTCCTCACCTCTCAGCTCCCCGAGTTTCGTAATACCCGTTCCATCTAATGCCTTCTGTAGCGACCCTTCTGGGCCCAGGACTGGAAGGCAAGAAGAACCTCGCAAAGTGACTGTCATAAAATGCATAAATTAGGGTAATGCATTACAAATCAAATTCAATAACCTGTTGAATTCCATAAAACTCTGGAACACAAAACTAGGCATCTTCTGGGCAAAGATAGAAATCATGTAGAAAAACAGCTCATAATCAGAGACCAGCGAGATGGACACAACTGAGTGCTTGCAGGCGAGAGAACTGAATTAGCCTGTGGCCCCCATTGCAGACCACAACTGAGGGATGTATCCAACCATTTGCTGGTCAATCTCCTTCAAACTCCAGAGGAAATAACCCTCTCCCACCTTAACAGGCTCCACAGGGCGACAGTCACTTAGAAGTGACTATAATGTAACATGGACTGCTTGACAGCTGAGAAGGGGATGGTGGTCAGCTATCTGGGGAAATGGAGGTGACAAGGGAAGCTAAAAAAGAGGCACTGGATTTAGTGGTGTCTACAGTGGAGAAGTCAGGAGAAAGTGGTGTGAGGAGTCAAGGAGGTTGCAAGAGAGACTAAAGAGAGAGAATGAGAGGAGTGTAGGGGAGGGTGGTGAGAGAAGTTAAGGAGAAAGTGATAAGAAAAGCTAACAGGGTGGTAGCAAATCCAACCAAGGAGGAGGTAGCGAAGAAGCAGGCACCAGAGGTTCCTCATAGAGATCTTCGAGGCAGAGGCCGAAAGGAGGAAATGTGAGGAGGAGGTGTAAGGAAGACGAGGTGGGGGTACAAAGGGCTGAGGAGAAGAAGAGTCATGGAACAACACACTCCACACATATAGGGTGTGTAACTAAAGTGTGAGGCGGAATTAACATGTGGTGTAACAGTGAAAGGGTACACAAGGATTCAGAAAAGCTGAAGGACAATGGATAGACCTTAGGAAAGAGACCATTAGACATGAGCTTGGGGAGAGATGGCACGCCAACTTGAGTGGGAGGGCCATAGATGTAGAATCCTGAGACAGAGAAGCTGCAGTAACAACCCCACAGACAGCGTAGGGTGGCCATCTGTCTTCCTATGACTCCAGGCCTGAGCATCACACTGGCTCCCATTACAGGACAACCATCAAGCTCCAGTCCAGACTTGGGAACCTGGGGGAGGAAGCCTCTCCATCATTCTCTGAAGTAGAGAAATGTCGCAAGAGAGCCGTGCATTCTAAAGACCGGGTCTTAGCTGAAAGAATGAAATCTACAGTGAGGGACTCAGACACGCCATGGGAGGAATTGTGAGAGAGATGTTATTTGGAGTTATTATGCTATGTTTGGATCAGCCCGCCACTATGCATCACATCTTACATTTTGTTATGTTGAGCAGTCGGGAGAGACCAGGACTGGGGATTAGCAGGAGTGTCAAATGTACTGCTGGGTGTACTTGTTAATTCCTGAGAGACAGTGATATTTGAGTTATCAAAATTAAAATGTATTAGAATGACCGTTTGGCATCTGGCTGATGCCAAACGGTCATTCTAATACATTCCTGTGTTGTTTGTTATTATTCTCGGGAGCATAGCTCAGGGGCAACATGCTTGCCTTGGAAGCAAGACGACAAGGAGCAACACAACCTCAGGGTATTAAGCACAGTATAAATAACCTATCATATCATATATCACATCATTATTAATTTTATTATGGTATTTATTGAGCACAGACCTAACTTTGAGAAGCAATGGAGCACTTTACAGAGGCATACTACAATACAGATAAATAACAGCATTTTACCGAGGTAAACAACAGTACAGATGCATACTGGAGAGCTTTTCAGAGGTAACAACAGAACAGATATACAGTGGGGGGTAGGATACAGAGAGGAACAGAGGAGGGTTCTAGCTGTACCGGGTGGAGGGGAGGAGAGGGACAGGCAACGTATAGCGAGTAACGTGGCGTGAGGGGTGAGGTGATGTCCTAGGTGTTGAGGAGGAGAGACTCCTTGAAGAGGTGGGTCTTGAGTCCTTTTCTGAATTGTAGGAGCGAGTCTGATGCTGATGGGCAGGAGGATCCATAGTCTTGGAGCGTAGGCAGAGAAGGCTTTTTTTCTGGTTCTTTCCTTTTTGTGGCGGTTGATTTCAAGTCTGCACATGGCCTGGCTTCTAGCGGAGAGCTGTCCGCCGGAGATGCTGTGTTTCTCCATGAGGTAGGTGGGTGACTTGCAGGCAAATGCCTTATAGATGATGCAGCATGACTTGAAGGTGATTTGTGCTTGCAGTGGGAGCCAGTGAAGGTCAATGAGGGCTGGGGTGATGTGGTTGTATCTGCGTAGACCCTTGATGAGGCATGCAGCCGCGTGTAGGACACTTCTCAGGGGCACAAGGGAGGATTACGGGAGGCTTTTGAATAGTGCATTGCCCCATCCAGGTGAGATAGGACCAGTGCTTGAACAGTGGAACTAAAGCTGTCTGGAGGGAAGAAGGGCATGCATTTCCACAGGAGGGAGAGATTATACCAAGCTTTCTGAGTTTTGTTAGCTATGTGTGTCTTGAAGTAGAGGTGTATGCCGATGGGGAACCCACGGGACTAGGAGGCGGGGTTGAGCTCGAGTGAGAAGCCCTCAGAGCTCATGACTGATAGCCAGATCTGTTTGTCTGGGTGTTTGGTGTTGTTGGTGAGGAGTAGGAATTTGTGGCAACTCCCTGAAGTCACCACCCAACCACATAGCTAGTTTTAGCCATAAATACAAACACAGTCATTAAGAAGCTAAATGGTACTTGGTGAGCGCCATGAGTAATCATACATGCTAAGATAGCGAAGACAGACATCACAAAGAGGCCTACATCACCGCATGCTGTAAAGTGAGCAAACACAGACACAAGATGTGTATTGCTGTGGTGAAAAAGAAAGATGGAGGACCCTTGAATGAAATAGGACATGTGGAAACCCCACTGAATTTACAAGTGGTCATGATGGAGTGATAGAGGCAGCAGGAGAGAAGTATGGTGAACATCAAGATGAACAGAGTGGGGTAAAGCAATGAGGTGATCCAAGCTTGTAAAGGAAAGAATTATTAAGTCAAAAAGAAAAAGTAACTCTGGAAAATAATGACAAGTTTTAATATTTCTACTTAAGATGGAATTCAGCTTTCAGCCGATTAGACTGGCTTCAAGCTGCAAGGCGTCTCACTGCCTAGAGTGTTCTCTTGCAGACCTGAACAGCGGTAGGCAATTCCACTGCGAAAGAGGGAAGGATTTCTGGTCCTAATCCACATCAAAAGAGATTCTAATCATTACAATTCACCTACAAATGTGGAGTTAATAGGTACTTCATAATAATGTTCAATGGCTCTCTGCTCATTATGAACAAATGAATACTTCTAAACTTCACAGAGAGCCACATGCTGAGAGCCGCTGCACCAGATCCTGCATTCAGTCAGCGGGAAGCGCGGAAAGAGGATTTCGGTCTATGATGCTGGAAGAACAATGTTAAAAAAGGGCTAGTACTTTAAATATTTTTTGGGGCTCGTGGTAAGGGGTCAGTGTCTGGGGAAAAAGGACTTGGCCCATTGGGCACTCTCCAGTAGTGCCCTATTTATTTATATATTTCAACATATGCAGAAAGAGAGGCGGGTCCAGCAAAAAGAAACGCATTTGCGCACGAATGGAACACGCTATCCAATTCCTTCTAAACCACAACATGGAAATGAGACCAATCAGGTGTCTGAGACGGACTGATGTAGGAATTTCTGAAGCGATCGATGTAGGGGCTAGGGGAGGGAAAGAGGAGGTGTGTGGGGTAAAGGCCTGCATAGCGAAGGATATAAGATAGGCAGGTCTCTAATAAAATCACTGGGGAGGGGAGTAGTGACAACATTGGCAGGAGACTCAGATAGAACACTCCAGTTATCTTTAATAAAGTTTGCAGTAGTTCTGCAGAATGTAGGATCTGCGGCTGTGTGGATATCCTAGATGTTAGTATAATTCACGAAAAGGCGTGCTGAAGCAAAATGGTTTAAAGAGATGTCTGGTGGTTATTTTCCAGTCCTAACTTTGAGAGAGAGCATTACAGAGTTTCAGGCAGACCTAACTTTGAGAGAGAGTGTTACAGAGTTTCAGGCAATCAATCTGACACCATGATCTTGCCTCTTGAAGCTAGAGACATATAGCCACCCCGCAGTTGAAGAATGCAGAGTAGTGTTTAGGATGGGATTTTCCAGAGGGTTATGTATTTTGGACATGGTCCCCAGTAGACCCTGTTGTTGGTGTGCACAACTTTGAAATCCCTACTCACTGGAACAGGGATCAGGAGGAGAGATGCAGTCACTATGTGAAAGGATTGCGTTTTCTTAAGCTTAGGGAAGGGTGGGGTGTGGGGCACACAGAGACAGATTTACATAAAGTTTGCAATGGCATGGGGAGGAAGGTATTTATAGGAGGCACCAGACAAAGAGTTCCACATTATCACCACCAAAAATTGTGTATATTGTGAGATGTTGCTTGCAGTAAAATGCTAGAGGTAATTCCATCACCTTACTGCTGTAATTCGGCCAAAATCCCCACAGAGTCTTATGGACTCCATAAATGGGGACTAACACTTTCATACTACCACTTGTGATCTGGCAGTAATTCCACTGGGCCAAGTGAAAGTAACGGTAAAACCGTTACTAAGTATTCCGGAGGATTTACCTCTGGAATACCGTGAAACCTGTAATGAGGCCCCAAGTACTGTAGTCAAGCAAACAGTGAACAATTTTAGACACTACTAATGCCTGGACTAAGCCCACCTTGTAGTGAAAATCAGGGAAAGCTATTTCCTTAATTAAGTGTCGTTGATAATGGCAGTTTCTTGTTTTTTGATCAACTTGAAGATGGTATGAAGAAAGGATATGAGACATATATTCTGCTAGGTTTTCTAAAACCTTCGAACAATGTTGGTGGTTTGCCAGGTGAGGTAGCATAGGTAAAGTGTGGTGCTGTCAGGGCTGTAAAAGCATACAAGCAGAGGTTTCTATTGCACATCCAGTCTTAGTTTCCCTTGAGGAGCAAGGAAAGAATGTACTGGTTTCTCCTATCCTTCCCATTGTCGATCATTCATTCAGAGTCATCATCATACAGGTGGAAGGGTGTAAACAAGTGTTCAATGTTTGAGGTCAGGGGTCTCATGTAGAAACAGTGATAAATGGAGGCCATTTAGTACCCAGTAACATCAGATGCTCGTGACAGTCTCCTCACATGCACATCCCGAATCTCATACCCCATAACAATTCACATAAAAGTCAAAATGCAATTGTCCGTAAAATACTAATGCAACAAATGCATGCTGCTTATAGTTTATGATTGTTAAGACGACAAAATGTTCCCTACAGCTTAATTCTCATACCATATAGTTATTTACATTCTATATAGGTAAACACATTACATGACCATTTAATGGAGCTCAGTAGGTCAACTTAAGAGCTTAATTACATACATTTTTATAACACATTAATTGAATACATCAATAATCAAATGTATTGGAATCACAAATGAAACTATGAGAAACCACTAGCACAAAAAGAAAAAGCATAGAACAGTCCAAAGGCACATCATAATTCAAGAACACATTGTCCTTTGAAATTGATTAAAAGAAGGATAGTACCGTTATAGGCTATCCTGTACTGCTCTTAACTGTCCAGTTTGTGAGCACTTAGAGATGCTGGTTGTGCATGTATTTCAAAGAGTTGCCTCATCAAAACATATGCTATGGTGTGGTAGGAGTCAATGCTCCCAACATCTTCAATTTAGACCCACTCCGTCCAAACGGAACATTATCCAAGACGGACTACCAAACTTTGCAATGTGCATACCTGTATGACAGCAGTGCTCCTCACATGTCCCTACCTCTCTGTCACGCTGAAGGCGGTTGCATGCTCAGGCTTGTAAGATATATGCCTAGATACATCAGAGGGTGACACAATGCAGACGCAACAGGGCAAATTATTCTGAAACGATAGCATCTGCTGTGGTGCAAGTCTGTCATAAATTCTGCCGTGGGCACACGCTCTCAACCAGGTAAACAGTCAAAATGTATGTATTTATGAGATTTATAAAGCAGAAACCTAACTGGGAAGCAAAGCCATGCTCTATATAGTGGAGTCAAAAGTCAAAACATGGTTCAGTAGAAGGAGCAGGCTTCCTAATCCACCACATAATGAAATACAGTCAGGATTTTGGGATATCACCATCAGTATGCATATGAAGCAGACAATTTGACAATAATGTTGCATAATGGCCCCCAGGCCCTAGTTCATAATTTAAGAGAGCAGCGGGTCATTATCACTCAGTATGGCCTGTGAATAGGAGCATTATTGCTAAGAAGAAAAAACTCCATGAGGCAAGCATGCGAACTGTGGAATTAGTCAATGCTGTGAATCCAGGTAGGATAATATTGGCATTGTACAGAGCAGAATGGAGCCTAACAATCGACGAGATGCACGAGTACAGGTCTTTGTCCCATTTAAATTTGGAACATAAACAACTGGGTGTGGTAGCGCCATATTTCGTTTTCCAGATCCATGTGCACGTGACACTTCACTTTCTATTGATCAAGCATATGTTGATGGGCACATATGTTCCTATTCTGTCCTGCTCTAATGTTCTATCCAAGGTTCCATGTCATTTTGCCATGGTAATTACTTTGAAGTCATTCTTTCAAAAAATCACTTCAATTTTTATTTATTTTGATTTGGGGGGTCCCCCGAAATGCCCCCCTCCCTATGCATTTTAACCCCTTAACCCACAACCCGCTATATAAAAGTAATTACTGTTGTAAAGAACACGGGATACCCTATCAAATGTTGTATTTTACACAATTTGCCCACAACATTAACTATATGGACGATGATTTCTTATGGCACAGGCAGGTATGCCTTACATCAACATTGGTAGGAATAGCGGTCTAGGGTTTTAATAATCAATTGAAAGATTATACGGTCCAGTGGAACCAGATTTGCTCTTTCTATCTCTACTCATGCTTTTCCTGTAATATAGGTTGGTTGATAATTGGCCACATAGTTTTAGTCTTTTAGAGTATTTTCTTCTTTGATGTTTTGATGTTTGATGTTACTTTTCTTTTTCGTTCTTTTTCCTTTCCTTTTTTTCTTCTTCTCCTAAATCCACACAATGGAATGTGTATTGATAATGAAGATAATGTATAATTAAATGTTGTTTTATTCTTGAGAACTAGATTTGTAAATGGCATTTAAATCCTGAGAATTAATTATGTAAAGTTTGAAGTAATTTAACCGAATACAAATAAAAAAATAAGAAAATAGTGAAAAAGAAATATGGCCACAATGGAAATTAAATGGAGACCCTGTGGTTCAGGCTTGAGGAAGGTGGCTGAAGTGGCGAGCAGGGTCTTGAAAGTGCAGAGTTATGTAGAAGCAGGGGCCGCAGGAGTGATATGTAAAGGGGGTTAAGTGTCCTGGGGCAAGGCCGGCACAACCTAGCACACAGATGCAGAGCCAGCCAGTAGCATGGGATTCTGTGTTTGATCTGTATTTAAGACTTGGCAGCTGACTGGCGGGTGAACTTTCCACAGGTGCTAATTACTTACCATACATTTTGGTACACATCAGGAGCCAAATCAAGAGACACCCCACCCTTTTTTTGTCATAATAGAGTAACTTTCTGTTAACATAACAGGTGATATCTCTTATTGGGTTAAAGGGGCCATGCAAATATCAAAGCTTCACACCTTTATCCCTGTCAGTCTGTAGCAGAGAATCGGCGGAAACGAGGTGGCAACTTTAATAGTTTTAAAGCAAATTTCAAGATCTGAATAGTATGTTTGTTTTCCAAGACCGGGCCAAATAGAAGATGTTTTCTTCAGGGGAAAAAGTATTGTTTGCAATAGAAACACTGACGCAGAACACCTAAATTCCAGGCTTAGAGGCCACAACTCTAGTATAGCATCAACAAAATAAACAATGCCAGCTGGTTAGGTGATGGGTGCAGAGCAAGAAAAGAAGCGACATTTGAACACATCTCCCCAACTTTCACCTCTAACTGCGCTGGATAATCTAATAGAGTGGCAGCTACACTACACTCAGGGGGTAATTCATAGAATTCAGCGCACAAGTGGCGCACGCACAGGCGCACAGAGTGTGCGTGCGAATCCCTGCGCAAGCCGCGTCTGCTAAAATCCATTTCCGCGCACAGCGTATTCATGGATTCCAGCCACCAAAACCAGCCGTGGCGCACAATGGCGCAGCGACCCTGCAGCAGCGCCAGTTACGCCCCCAAGAACGCCTCTCGCGCAGGGAAAAGCCATCAATATACCCAATCCAGCGCAAAGGGCTGCGCTAACCCTGTACCAGCACAGCAAGCGGGCTACGTGCATCACTGGGGTGCGCGGGAAGTACCTCACGCGATTGGCCCCGTGCAAGCAGGGTACGCGTATTTCAGGGGTGCGCGGGAAGTTCCACACGCGATTTCATCATGGTACGTGTATTTCAGGGGTGCGCGGGAATTTCCACACGCGATTGGGCCCGTGCGAGCAGGGTACGCGTATCTCAGGGGTGCGCGGGAAGTTCCACACACGATTCCATCAGGGTATGTGTATTTCGGGGTGCGCGTGAAGTTCCACACGCGATATCAGCAGGGTACGTGTATTTCAGGGTGCAGGGGAAGTTACACACGCGATTTCAGCAGGGTACGTGTATTTCAGGGGTGCGCAGGAATTTCCACACGCGATTGGGCCCGTGCGAGCAGGGTACGCGTATCTCAGGGGTGCGCGGGAAGTTCCACACGCGATTCCATCAGGGTACGTGTATTTCGGGGCACGGGGGAAGTTTCACACGCGAAATCAGCAGGGTACGTGTATTCCAGGGGTGCGCGGGAAGTTCCACACGCGATTCCATCAGGGTACGTGTATTTCGGGGCGCGGGGGAAGTTTCACACGCGAAATCAGCAGGGTACGTGTATTCCAGGGGTGCGCAGGAATTTCCACACGCGATTGGGCCCGTGCGAGCAGGGTACGCGTATCTCAGGGGTGCGCGGGAAGTTCCACACGCGATTCCATCAGGGTACGTGTATTTCGGGGCGCGGGGGAAGTTTCACACGCAAAATCAGCAGGGTACGTGCATTCCAGGGGTGCGCAGGAATTTCCACACGCGATTGGGCCCGTGCGAGCAGGGTATGCATATTTCAGGGGTGCGCGGGAAGTTCCACATGCAATTTCATCATGGTATGTGTATTACAGGGGTGCGGGGGAATTTCCACACGCGATTGGGCCCGTGCGAGCAGGGTACGCATATTTCAGGGGTGCGCGGGAAGTTCCACACGCAATTTCATCATGGTACGTGTATTTCAGGGGTGCGCGGGAATTTCCACACGCGATTGGGCCCGTGCGAGCAGGGTACGCGTATCTCAGGGGTGCGTGGGAAGTTCCACACGCAATTCCATCAGGGTACGTGTATTACAGGGGTGCGCGGGAATTTCCACACGCGATTGGCCCCGTGCGAGCAGGGTACGTGTATTCCAGGGGTGCGCGGGAAGTCCGACACGCGATTCCATCAGGGTACGTGTATTTCAGGGTGCAGGGGAAGTTACACACGCGATTTCAGCAGGGTACGTGTATTACAGGGGTGCGCGGGAATTTCCACACGCGATTGGGCCCGTGCGAGCAGGGTACGCGTATTTCAGGGGTGCGCGGGAAGTTCCACACGCCATTTCATCATGGTACGTGTATTTCAGGGGTGCGCGGGAATTACCACATGCGATTGGGCCCGTGCGAACAGGGTACGCGTATCTCAGGGGTGCGCGGGAAGTTCCACACGCGATTTCATCAGGGTACGTGTATTTCGGGGTGCGCGTGAAGTTCCACACGCGATTCCATCAGGGTACGTGTATTACAGGGGTGCGCGGGGAGCACCACACGTGAATTGCACGTGTGGGTCCTCCCATGTGTTCCCTCTACACCCTCCACGGCCCCTGCAGGTGGCTCACACCACAGGGGCCTACCCTGCACATGTCCTGCAGGCACCCCATCCACCATGGCCATGCCCCCCAGCCAACCCACATGTCAACTTGCACTACTGCCCACCAACGCATGTCCCCCTGCACCCGCAGCCACCAGGGGCACCCTCCACAGGCCCCCACCCATGTCTCCCACCACCCCCCAGCAGTGCAGGGGCACCCTCCACCAGGCCCCCACCCATGTCTCCCACCACCCCCCAGCAGTGCAGGGGCACCCTCCACCAGGCCCCCACCCATGTCTCCCACCACCCCCAGCAGTGCAGGGGCACCCTCCACCAGGCCCCCACCGATGTCTCCCACCACCCCTACCCCCCAGCCACCAGGGGCAGCCTCCACCAGGCCCCCACCCATGTCTCCCAGCACCCCCACCCCCCAGCAGTGCAGGGGCACCCTCCACCAGGCGCCCACCCATGTCCAACTCATGTTGCCCACCCCCCCACCCCCCAGCACTGTGGGGCACCTGCCAGCAGGCCCCCACCCATGTCCAACTCATGCCTCCCACCACCCCCCAGCACTGTGGGGCACCTGCCAGCAGGCCCCCACCCATGTCCAACTCATGTCTCCCACCACCCCCACCCCCCAGCACTGTGGGGCACCTGCCAGCAGGCCCCCACCCATGTCCAACTCATGTCTCCCACCACCCCCACCCCCCAGCACTGTGGGGCACCTGCCAGCAGGCCCCCACCCATGTCCAACTCATGTCTCCCACCACCCCCACCCCCCAGCACTGTGGGGCACCTGCCAGCAGGCCCCCACCCATGTCCAACTCATGTCTACCACCACCCCCACCCCCCAGCACTGTGGGGCACCTGCCAGCAGGCCCCCACCCATGTCCAACTCATGTCTCCCACCACCCCCACCCCCCAGCACTGTGGGGCACCTGCCAGCAGGCCCCCACCCATGTCCAACTCATGTCTCCCACCACCCCCACCCCCCAGCACTGTGGGGCACCTGCCAGCAGGCCCCCACCCATGTCCAACTTATGTCTCCCACCACCCCCACCCCCCAGCACTGTGGGGCACCTGCCAGCAGGCCCCCTCCCATGTCCAACGCATGTCTCCCACCACCCCCACCCCCCAGCACTGTGGGGCACCCACCACCAGGCCCCCACCCATGTCCCATCCATGCCCCCCTGCACCTGGGTCCCACCAATCCCCAATCATGTCCGTAATGGCCATCCTCCCCTGCCAAAAGGCCCAACCAACTATCACATCCACCCACATATCAAAGGCAATGACATGTTACACACCCAATGTAAATAATGCAAATGAACACATGTCTGTCACACACAATAGCTGCAAGTGAATGTTAAGACACCCAACATGACATGCATGAAAGCAATGAGATGATACGACACATTGAAGGATGAAAATAAAAATGTATTTAAAATCAACTTGAATGGAAATGAAATGAGAAAAACCACAAAGCAAAACAACCAAAAGAAGAAGAATGTCCATGAAAAAAATCAAACACACACAGCACAATCCAAAAAAATGGTGTCCAAAGTCACAGTCAGAAAAGTAATCCAAGTGTAAATGATAAACAAAAACCATTGCTCCATGGCGATGAAAAAAATCCAAAAAGTAGAAAAATCCATTGAAGAACTATTTACAAGATAATCCCGGGTCCATGAGCATTGTCCAATTGCAACCAAATAAAAAAAATAAATAAAGGAAACCTAACACTAACTATATAACTATATACAAAGGCGGCGGGAAAGTCCAGCGGCTCACTCTGTGGTGTTCCAGGCCAGGGCATCATCGAACTCCTGTTCGATATCCCGGAAGCGGTCCTGTTCCATGGCCCCGAGGGTCCGCAGGGACGACGCCGTCTCCTCCTCCAACCCCCTGCGGATGGCCTCGAGGCACTCGGCCCGCCTCAGGGCCCTCCGCATGGAGTTCTCCGCCCTGACCATTGTGAGCCGTGCCTCTTCCGCCCGCCGCTGCTCCGCACCTATCTGCTGGCCCAACCGCTGCCACACGGAAGACACTTCCCATCCTGGGTCCTCCTGCCCTCCGGCCGATGCCTGCCCCTCCGATGTTGATGGCCCCGAGCCATGATGCCTCCCACGTTGACTCCGCTGCTGCCTCCGACGCCACTGCCTCTGCCAGCACGACGGGATCCAGGCTGATGGAATCCACCGACGCCGTTGTGCACGTGCCCTGCCTGATGATGCCGGCACATCCTCCATCTGCTGGGGTACAGTTGCTGTGGTGTCCACCCCTGCTGGACCTCTGACTCCCGACTGTGGCAGGGATGGGATCCCCACCGAGCTGGCTGCATTGGTCAGGGCAGGTCCACAGGGGGCCCTGGTGGCATCTGGGCCAGAAGACGGCAAGGAGAACAACTGGCGTATAGTCTCCACAGAGGAGGAGAGGGCCGCCAGATTGGCCGACATAAGCAGGAAAACCCCGAACATGGACAATCCCAATTGGGCCACGTCGGCACGGTGCTCTTCGTGATGACGTGCGTGCTCCTCCTGGGAAGCACGCACGGCATCACAAATCACAGCCGTGCGCATCGCGACCCCAATCAGGACCTTCTCCATACGGCCAGGGGTCCCCTCGTCCGCAGGTGGAGGGGAGTCAGATGACATGGACATCCCCTCTACCTGCGGACGGGCCTGGGACGGGGCATCCCTGCTGGTGCATGGTGGTGCACCCACAGGGTCAGGGACAGCGACATGCACAGGCCCCTCCACGGTGACCTGTGCTGCCTCCTGCCCCTGCCCCTGGACTGCACCACTTGCACCAGCAGGGATGCCCCCACCAGGCCCCATGTGCGCCTCAGTGGCGGCCTCCTCCTCTTCTTTGGAAACCACCAACCTGGATGGCTCCTCACCGTCTTCCGCCGTAGCAGGCCCCTGTGGGGGCTCACCCACCCCTTCCGCTGCAGCCGTGGGGGCATCCCCGCCGCCTTGCTCCACAGCGCCGTCTCCGCCCTCTTCTTCACTAGCCGCTGCGTAGAGGGAGACATAGAACACAAGCATCAGGGTACTGTACACTGGTCCCCTAGACAGGAAGCAATAGCAGATGAGTGCCACTGTCAAAGTACACTTCCATCATGTCACACCACAATACATGTGTCAGTCCAGGCAAAACACACACAGTGACAGTCATGGTGCATGCCATGGACATTTCCATACATGTCCAATGGACTCTTGAAACATACAATGTAATGGAACTCACATGCATCATGGGTCATGCCTATCACATGCACACACTTCACCTCAGTCACATCCATCTGGCCCCGTACACCCCAATCACAGTGGATACAAGGATGACTAGGCTGCATCAGTGAATCTGTACATTGTCACAGACGTGTGCCATGCATCCATGGCATTCACAAGTCACAGACACGCAGGTCAGGCACACAGACATGGATACCATATATGTACCTGGCATCAGCACCCATCCCTCACCCCCACCCATGTCCAGGAACAGGGACTGCCATGCTCTCATGTGTACAATCAGCATAGGGCTCCCCATGTCGCATTTAAACACATGCAACAACCGTGCGGTTCACACATTACTGGTCGCACATGCATTACCATGATGTCCCTGCACACATATATGCGTACATGGCCTATGTCACACATACAGGCAATTATCAGACAACCAGCACACTGCAACATGCCCTGTCTCACACAGCGATGCTTGGCCACTTACCGCTCAACTCCAGACGGGTCTCCCTCTCAAGGACCTGGGCGTGGAGCGCTGGGTGTACGCGTTCTTGGACCCTCATCTGGATGGAACTCATGCGGCCCCGGTCCCCCTCCACGAGGCGCCGGGCCTTTATGAGGGTCCTGGACCTCAAGTTCTCCCAGCGCTTCTTGACCTTCTGGATGGTGCGGGTTGCCACCCCCTCCGCGTTGATGGCAACCACACAGTCGGCCCAGATCCTCTCCCGTCCTTCCTTGTTGGCGCGGGACGATCCGAAGAGGGCATCATACTGCCCCAGGACTTGCTCCACCAGGACACCAACTTCGGTGGCAGTGAAGCTGGTGCCCCTCTGCCCCTCTGGCCGGGGGTTGCCACTGGTGCCAGATGTTGATGTGCCCGACATGGCAACCTCAGGGGCAGGAGTGGGTGGGCAACTGGGTCCTGGGGCTGGGCTGTGGAGCGATGTTATCTGAGTCGGGAGTCTTCTGTTCCAGCAGGGGTGGACACAGCAACTGGACCCCTGCAGATGGCTGATGTGCAGGCACCAAATGGCAGGGCACGGTGGCAGCAGGCAGGCAGCAGCAGATGGCACGTGGGAGGCTGCTCGGGGCAGTAATTCGGCCTTCTGGGCAGGAGCGTGGTCTTCCGTGTGTTTTCGTGTGGCCAGCTTGATACGGAGTGATTTGGCACGTGAAAATCCTGCACGTCAGCGTGTAAATCGAGGAAAGGCCCTTAGCGCGTAAGCGCGTCAGCACGCGTACGCGATTTCATTGGACCAAAGGCCCTTACAGCGTAAGCGCGTCTGTGAAGTTTTGCGCACGGGCATTGCCCTGGCAGGGCTTGGAGATCCCGCGTGCCTTTACACTGTTCTGTACGTGCTTTTCGTGCGGTGCGTGTGTTTTCCATCCGTTGGGGTTCACACGCTATTACTTCACAGCGGGTGTTGGCTACGCGTTCTTCTACATGCAAGGCAGACGGTGAGTGGTACCCTGCTCCCCCCCAGGCCCTGATATACACGTAGCCCGCTCCCCCAGGCCCGATCGCGTGAAAAACTTCACGCGAACCCCTGAAATACACGTAGCCCGCTCCCCCAGGCCCGATCGCGTGAAAAACTTCACGCGAACCCCTGATATACACGTAGCCCGCTCCCCCAGGCCCGATCGCATGAAAAAGTTCACACGAACCCCTGAAATACACATAGCCCGCTCCCCCAGGCCCGATCGCGTGAAAAACTTCACGCGAACCCCTGATATACACGTAGCCCACTCCCCCAGGCCCGATCGCGTGAAAAAGTTCACACGAACCCCTGAAATACACGTAGCCCGCTCCCCCAGGCCCGATCGCGTGAACTAGTTCACGCGCACCCCCGAAATACACGTACCCCGCTCAATCGCGTGTGTTACTTCCCGCGCACCCCCGAAAATACACGTACCCCGCTCAATCGCGTGCGTAACTTCCCGTGCACCCCGATATACACGTGCCCCGCTCAATCGCGTGTGTAACTTCCCGCGCACCCTCGATATACACGTGCCCCGCTCGCACAGGCCACTTTTGTAATGCACAGGGACGCTACCGCCTGCCTTCGTGTGGCGGACGTGTTTCGGCTTGTGCGTGTCTTTGGCTGTGCGTGGCTTCGCCCTAGTCGATTCCATGAATACGTGTGGTTCGAGTGCGTGTGGGTGTCCCGTCTGCTTCCCTGCAGTACATCCCCAGTTACGCCCTTATTTTCGCGCGTTGTTCCCCATTCCGCGCATTACGCCCTGTGTTCCGCCCACTTTCTGGTGTATGCGCCGAGGTTGTGCGTTTTCACTGTGCGCATCGCGCACGCCTTTCGGGATGTTGCAGTGACTTGTGCGCCATGCACAGGTTTGGCGCACATCCCGAGGTAAATACATGCAGGGACTTCCATGAATCGCACACGTGCGCGTGCGCCTGTTTTTCTGCGCTTGCGCCTGCTTGCGCCAAGATTTTCGGCGCACGTTTGTTCCATGAATCGGCCCCTCAATGTATGTGTAATGTGATGTGCTCTGCTGTCTTGACTTGCACTAAACTAATACGTTTGAACAGACAGAGTCGAGGCATTTTGGATGTGGCCCCAATAGAACACATGCAGCGTGGCTAAGGAGACTTCAGGGTTGCGCGTGGGGCGTCCAAGGCATGGCTCGCAGGAAAGGAAATCACTCACTGATCACAAAGACAAAAGAGAATAGAAAAAAGCACAAGCAGCAAATACATCTCAATGACTAAAGAAAAAAGACACAACGGACCTAATTATTGAATTTGAATTCGGGCTTTAGTTACCAAATGTAAATAGTTATACAATTAGGAAATAACAAACTGGAACATGAATAAATAGCAAATACAACTAAAACCAGATGGATTCATTCATATATAAGGTCTCTCAAACCAGAGTCCGTATGCCTTTGAGAAACCCAGCTGACCTATTGGGACAAAGTCCCCTGCCCAACCTGCAGACAGAGTGGTGAGACCCTGGTTACCAGACGCTGGACTATGCGGACATAGACCTAGTTTCCCCAACCACCGCCACAGGGTCCCCGCACAAAGGCAGCCACTGGAGAACATTCCCCACCAGCAATCACCACAAAGTAAGAAGGGTCAGGAGTGCCAGGTCTGAAACCTCTTGGGCACACCACCAATCCCAGTATTGGTCTCCCTCACACCCTAGCCAGATACAAACCACCTAGCCAGACACAAACATCCAGCTAAGAAATGAGTGGCTTCCAATTGAAGGTAACAGAGTTGCAACACACTGAATTCATGGGCAGATGTGGAAATACACTTCTGTATTCGGCACGGTGGCCGAAGAAAATAGATAAGGTTTATAACTGGGAATCTTGCATCTGAAAATATCCTCCTCTGATGTCTTCATTTTGCTAGTGGCGCGGCACACACTGCTTAGCAGATTAGTAAGCAGTGCACATCATGTGGAGCAATATGGATGCTGACAAATTGAAGATTAGCAGTTATCCAATGGAGGCGCATAGTTTCATATGTAAGCTTGCCAGTAACAGACCTCTTGATTTGATATGGCTCCATGAAGTGATGCACCAATGGGGCATCCCCTTTTAGGCACCCAGAAGATTCACATCCAATGGCTAACGCTCTGTGTTGATGAAGGCTTGGCCAAAAAATAACCAATGCAAACTTGAGTTCTTAAGTCAATGATAAACTTCAAATTCTTATGGACACACAATGGGTTTTGCTACCAGAGCCTTTTTTTCTTCCGTTCCAAAGTAGAACTCCAATTATCTTCAAATTATATTACGCCATCTACAGGATTGATGTGCCAATGCTGGAATCGTTCACTTTTTTTGTTAATTTGATGTATATGAAGCCACCATACACGTTTTTTATTTTATCTTTAATTTAAATGTCTATGATATGTTCTATATTTGGCTGAATGTCTTCTGAAATTCAATATTATTGTGCATACAAATAAAATTGTCTTTGATTTGGTCAAATCCTTACGGTTTGGTAAATATGCTGAGTTGGACAACGTGTCTGTTTAAGAGGGACTTCCTGTGTATTTGTTGCACTAAACACGACACCTGCTTATAAAAAAAAACAACCCTGGAAATGCGCCTTCTTTTGACCTTAACATGACCACTCTAAGACCAGCCAGTCCACACTACACATTTGCAATTCAAACCCTTAAGCACCATACAAAGGAAGGAGAGACCAGACTATAAAAGCCAGCTTGCCCAGTACAGCAGTATCGGCCGTCCATCGGTTTGGCGGAGAGCGGAGAAAGAGAGAGCTAAGAATATTCTGAAGGAGGTTGGAGTGAGAGAGGGGAGCATTGTTTTCAATGAAGACGGTGGTGAGGGTTGTTACCATCAATGACAGCATTGTTGGGAGGAGGAGGAGAGGGAGAGTTGTTGACATCAGAGAGAGAGTTCTTTAGAGGAATAGAAAAGGAAGGGTGGTTACCACCAGAGAGAGGATTGCCTTGGTCTGGAGACGGAGGGTCAACGTCGGGAGAGAGAGACCTTTGGCAGTGAGTGGAGTTGTTTGGCAGTGAGATGCGAGGGAAACCAAGAGTCTGGGACAGTGGCTTGTAGACCAGGACCCACCATCCAGAAGACAGGAAGAAAAGCTAGTGGGGAAGACAGAGCAGGGGTACAAGAAAGACTACCAAGAGGCTATAGAGGCTGAGCTCCAGCGCTGGGAGAAAGAGCTGGCCCAGGAAAGTAGATGGAAGGAAGACTATAGGAGCAGCGATATCGAGGAGGCTGAAGAGGAGGTTACCATCTGGAGAGGAGTGCTGTGAGGAGTTTGGAATGGAAGAAGTCTTTGGATAGGCAAAACAGTACTTGGAATAGGGAGAGAAACGTGGGATGGCTAGAGGGGGAGGGGGGAGATAGGACCGGACCATCAAGAGTTTGAGAGAGGAGGGCAGATATCCCTATTCGTCTGAGACACTAGTGCGGTTACATTGGATCAGGATAATCCAGGGTAAATGGTAGAGGAGGGAGGAGGAACAAGTTAGTGCTGCTTTTCCGAGGAGCAAGAGGGTTTACAGAGACAGTGGGAGAGAGAAGGGGAGTAGCTTTGGGACAAATATCCTAGTGTAGGGAGGCAGTCACATAATATGCATATCCAAAATCCCACTGTCTAGCTCCCGGAGGAGCTGGCCCTGAGGTAAGAGGTGAATCCATTCTCCTTCTCACCTGCAAAAACAGAGGCATTTGCCAAGCTACAGCTCATTGATCCCGTTGGGTACCCACTTTGGAGCATCCACAACTCAATTCAGGAACTCTGCAACCCAACGACAGAAAAAAGGGAGTTTACACAAACTGCAAGCCACAGCCAGGAGAGGCCAAGTCTTTGAACATTGTTATTACATGTCAGTTGTTTGCTACCCTGCTTTTAAGCTACCCAGACTCCTGTTTTTATTCATGGGCGAAAAACGTACACCCATGTGATGATGGAGGGGTGATGTATGCATTGGGGAACACATATCAGCATCTGAAATTAACATATATGACTGGCTATAAAATAGCAGTAGTTTCCCCAAGAGGAATTTGTGCAGCTGGTGGGTAAAGTACAAAAATGTATGGAAATAGTTCACATTTTTTAACGCTGGCTGTATTTACCCATGGCAGCAATCGCATATCACACAGGTGCTAATGTGCAGTTCCAATACAGCGAGCGCCATTGCCCAGAAGGGCAGTAACGTTGGTGGAGCGGGAGCTGGTAGTGTTTTGCGCTAAACATGCGCCAGATGTTACTTCAAAATACCAGAGTGAAAATAAATAAAAAGGGGCAAGATCACCTTCCCAAATTAACCCAGATGTGTGCATTAAAATCACAACAAGAGTCTCCCTTAGATAAAACCTCATACAAACTAGTACAAAGCAGCACTAAAACCCGGGAAATTGATTGACGCATTGCAACCGAAAATCACAATGTTCATCATGACAATAAATATGGAAGGGTTCTGGCGCTGCAGTCAAGATCACAGACAGCACGGAATCGAAAAAGTCAAAACCAATGTCGGATGCAAAGGCCATCAATAATGACTATTGTAGGGATTTGTAGCACGGAATGTGTTGATAATTCATCATCAACGGTTACATGCAACTAATGAAAAGATAACTAATGAAAAAATAACGAATAAAAACAACTAATTCCAAAATAACTAATTTATTTTTCATTGTTTTTGGGGGGTTCCCTCCCCAGTCCCCCACCCTTTTTTTGATAATACTTTTCCCCCACCCCAAAAACCACTATTCCCTCTCACAACCCCATTTTTAGTTTTTTTCCCAAAATTAGTTATTTTGGTATTAGTTGTTTTTTCATTCGCTATTTTTTTAATTAGTTTTGTATTCAATATAATCACTGCATACCATTGTCAACAATAACCAACCAAAGGCAAGCAGCACTCACTCGAATACAGGAAAACCAAGCAAAACTACTTGAGATTCCATGCAACCTGCTGGGAATGAGAAGTAACATAAATAAACGCCCAATCACAAAGCAGCGGGAGAAGATTGACTCCCAGGCGGATTTCATAAAGCATTTGTTTCACTACTAATCCCTATAACCGTTCGAAATGTAAACCAAATTTAGAAGGAACAAGTTACTTACCTGTAACTGTTGTTCTCCAGAATGGGTCTGGCATGGATTCACATGCTCATGAATATTCCCCGTCGTCAGGCTGGGAATCCTCGGTAAAGAAAAAACCAGTATCAGTTTCGTTTCTGATCTGTCTTTCGTAGTAATAACCAATCACTGGTCTCTGCGTCATACTGACCACAGCCAATGACTGCCCTCTACCTAAGCACCGCCTCTGGCAGCCATCTTCAGATTTGGAAGCACGTGAAGTGGCAGTATGACCAAGTGAAGAGCCGCAGAGGGGTAGGCGGGAGGGTTCGCATGTGAATCCATGCCAGACCCATGCTGGAGAACAACAGTTACAGGTAAGTAACTTGTTCCTTCTCCAGCATGGGGTCTGGCATGGATTCACATGCTCATGAATAAAGAATACATAGCAGTACACACATGCACAACCACGGGAGGTGGCAAAGGCTCAACATTAAGCATTGCATCAAACTCAACATTAAGCATCTTACCTCCTCACCAGGCTCACCTCAGGCGAACAGGTTGCGCAGCACTGCTTGGCCGACCCTGGACTCCTGCCTGGAATCCCGATCGACGCAGTAGAACTTCGTGAAGGTGTGCGTCGACCTCCACGTAGCAGCCCTGCATATGTCCAGCAGGGGCACACCAGAAAGGAACGCCGTGGTAGCTGCGATCGCTCTGGTGGAAAGGGCTCTCGGACGGCCGGGCAGCGGTCGGTTTGCCAACCGATGACAGTACATGATACAGCCGGAGAGCCATCTGGAAATGGAAGCCTTCGAGAGAGCCTTCCCCTGATTGACCGGTCCAAAGTTCACAAAGAGTTGTGACGTCTTCCGAAAACACTTCGTGCGGTCCACGTAGAACTTCAGCGCTCTAGCCACATCCAGCGAGTGCAAAGTCCTCTCAGCCGGCGACGAAGGCGACGGGAAGAATACAGGCAACACCAAGGGTTCGTTGAGATGGAAGTCCGACGGTACCTTGGGCATGAAGGAGGGGTGCGTCCTGAGCACTACCCTCGTGTCGTGAAAAGTCAAGTACGGGGCCTTGCAGGAAAGGGCCTGGATCTCTCCCACCCGTCGTGCGGAGGTGATGGCCACAAGAAACGCTGTTTTCCACGACAGAAACTTCAACGGGGCCGAGTGCAGAGGCTCGAACGGAGGTCCCATGAGCTTGGTCAGCACCACGTTGAGCTCCCACGCCGGGGCCGGAGCCTTCACCGGCGGGAACGATCTGAACAGTCCCTTCATGAACTCTTTCACCAGACGATGAGACCACAAGGACGTCCGTCCCGTGGTTCTGGTGTATCGGGAGATCGCAGCAAGATGAATCTTGATGGACGCGTGTGCCAGTCCAGCTTTGGCCAGCGTCAGCAGGTACGGCAGAACTTGGGGAGCCGTAATCCGTAGAGGGTTAATCTTCTGTGCGTGGCACCAGACAGAGAACCTCTTCCATTTGTGTCCGTAGCATTTAAGAGTCGAGGACGCCCTGGCCTTTGCAAGAACCTCTCTGCAGTCGGCCGGTATGTCGTATCCTCCAAACTCTAGCGCTGCAGGAGCCAGGCCTGCAAGTTCAGCGATTTCGGGTCGTGGTGGAGGATGGCGCCTCCTTCCCTGGAGAGCAGATCCGCGTCCACCGGCAGCTTGATTGGCGGGGACGCTGACAAGTCCAGAAGGTCCGGGAACCATATCTGCCTCGGCCACGCAGGTGCGACGAGGATCATCCTGCACCGTGACCTCTTGAGCTGGTTGACGAGCCGGATTAGCAGTGGCAAAGGAGGGAACGCATAGAGGAACAGGCCCTCCCAGGGGAACGAGAAAGCATCGCCCATGCTCCTCGCCTGGGGAAACCTGCTGGCGAACCTCCGGCACTTGGAGTTCGTCGCCGTCGCAAACAGGTCGATCTGGGGTGTGCCCCACCGTCGGAAGAGGCGATCCACTAGATCCTGCCGTAGTTCCCACTCGTGGCACGAGCGCAGCTCCCTGCTGAGTGAGTCGGCAATGGTGTTTTTTATCCCTGCCAGATGAAACGGCACCAGAAACATCCCTTGGGCGACTGCCCAATGCCACAGGTCCTGCGCCTCCTTGGACAGTGCTGGGGACCTGGTTCCGCCCTGTTTTCTGATGTAAAACATGGTGGTGGTGTTGTCGGTGAAGATCCTCACCACCTTGCCCTTGAGGGACGGAAGGAAGGACCTGAGGGCCCAAAACACTGCACGGAGCTCCAGGACGTTGATATGTAAGGATTTCTCCGTCGGGAGCCAAAGGCCCCTTGCGTGCAGATTTTCGGTGTGCGCTCCCCACCCTTCCAGGGAGGCATCCGTGGTCACTGTCTCCTGGTGGGCTGGGGTCTGGAAGTCCATGCCCGCCGTCAGATGCGCGCGGGTGCCCCACCACCGGATCGCTCGTCGGAAACTCTCGTCGAGTGTGATCCTTTCCTCGAAGCTGCCCGTCGTTTGGATCCAGCGCGCGTCCAGGAACTCCTGCAACGGGCGCATCCGGAGCCTGCACATGGGAATGAGGTAGATGCAGGAAGACATCATTCCGAGGAGGGACTTGATGGACCTCACCTTGGCCGCGTCGGCTACCAACATCCGCTGCACCTTGCCCAGGATGGTCCTGGTCCTCTCCTCCGACGGGGAGGCCAGAAGGGACACTGTGTTGAGCCTCGCTCCCAGAAACAGAGTGTCTTGCGCGGGTACCAGGTGGGATTTGGCGTAGTTCACGGAGAATCCCAGGTCCGTGAGAAGTTGGACGGTCCTTGCCGTGTGAACCACGGTGAGCTCCCTTGTCTTGGCTTGGATGAGCCAGTCGTCCAGGTAGGGGTAGACGTGGATCCCTTCGCGGCGCAGCTGAGCCGCCACCGGTGCGAGGCACTTGGTGAACACCCTGGGTGCCGACCGTAGACCGAAGGGGAGGGCTTTGAACTGGTAATGCCGCCCTTGGACCACAAACCTGAGGAATTTTCGGTGCCTCTTCAAGATGGGAATATGGAAGTAGGCATCCTCCAAATCCAACGACGACAGGAAGTCTCCTTCCTCCAGCTGACCCAGGACGTGCTGGAGGGTGACCATCCGGAACTTTTGCGCCTTGATGAACTTGTTCAGACGTCGCAGGTCCAGGATGGGGCGCCATCCCCCCGTCTTCTTCTTCACGAGGAAGTATCTCGAGTAGACTCCGGAGCCCCGAAGCCTCTTTGGGACGAGTTCGATGGCGCCCTTCTTGAGCATCGCCTTCACCTCCAGGAGAAGTTGAGGGATGTGAAGTTCTTTTCTGGCCACGGGGGGGATGCGCGGACACTTTCTTTGAAACTCGAGCGCGTGGCCCCGGGCCAAGGCGTCCAGCACCCAACGGTCGGTGGAGATGGACTCCCACACGCTGACGAAGCTCGCCAGCCGGCCTCCCACCGGGGTGCTTCGGTGGGGGCCCGACCCCCCGGCCGGTTCAATCCTGCTTCGACGAGGCTTTAGCGCCTTGTCCTTGGCGACGACGGCGGGGTCCGCCAGGCTTGCCTCGTCCTCTGTAGCCCTCTTGAGATGATGAGCGGGCCGCTTGATGGTAGGAGGAGAAACCGCCGCCAGAACCTTTGGAGGCGCCCTTGCCTCCGCTGCTCCGAAAGGGCGTCCGCCGTTGTTGCAGAACTCCAAGGGCCCGGGCCGTCTCGGTGTCCGCTTTAATGGCCTGAAGGGAATCGTCCACCGTTTTCCCATTTTCCCAAACAGGTTGTTCCCATCGAAGGGCATGTCCAGGACTCTGGTCTGAACGTCTTGACGGAAGTCCGTAGCCTTGAGCCATCCACGCCGCCTAAGGCAAACGCCGTTGCCCAACTGGCGGAACCCAGTGTCGGCGATGTCCGTCGCAACGGTAATGGCGTGGTCCGAAGCCACCTCACCTTCCTGCAGGATCTCCAGGGCCTCTGCCCTCTTGTCGTCCGGCAAGAAGTCCAGCAGGGGAGCCAGTTTGTACCAGAGCTCCCTGTCGTATCGGGCCACGATAGCCAAGGCGTTGGCAGCTTTAATCGTCGTCGCTGCAGACGAGATGACTCTGCGTCCCATAGCGTCCAATTTCTTCCCCTCGCCGTCCGGTGGGGAAGTCGATGTGGAGGCCGCACCCCCCCCGCTTTTTTCCTGGCCGCCGCGGAGACGACGGAGTCCGGAGTAGGCTGCGCCCGGAGGCACAGGGGGGCCGTGTCCGGGACCCGGTACTTTTTCTCGTACCGGTCTCTTCTAGCTGGCGTCGTGGACGGGTTCTTGAGGAGGGTGAGGCCCTCATCCCAAATGTCGTCCAATAGAGGCACCGCGAGGACCGTCTTCCTCTTGGCCTCGCGCCGCTGATAAAGGAAACCTTCCTTCTTCTTCTCCTCAGGGCAGAGTTGGAAAAGCTCGGATGCCCTGGCGATCATTGAGTGGAACGATCCAATCTCGTCGGGCGGAGAAGCCCTGGTGGGAGGCGACGACGGTACATCCTCGTCGTATACCTCGTCGTCCGTACCCGTCGCTGCCTTGTCAGTCCCCGTATCATCCCCTCGGGTGGACGGGGAGGAGGGCTGGAAGGGGCGCGACGGCTGAAAAGGAGGTGGAGGGTGGATCCTTCTTTTCTTGGTAGGGGGAACACCAGAAGGTCCCGGTTCTGGGTCCCCCAACGGGAGAGGTTACGTCGGCAACGGTAGTCTCGTCCTTATCTCAGAGCATAAGGACTGTATAGCCAACAAAATGGCCGCCGAGTTGTCTCGCGGCGCTGGCAGAGGGGAATCCGACGGGCGATCAGGGGCCCCGTCGGTACCCTCGACGATGTCGTCGTCACCTGCGTCGGGATCCATCCCGACGGGCCGGTCTTCTTCCACGCCGAGGCCGTGGCTTAAGACCTCGACCAGCTCCTCCTCCGAGGTTGAGGCCGAATCTACGACGACGCCCTGCCCCCCCTTTTTCTTCCCCACGGGGGATTTCACGGGGGTCCTATCGATGGGCACAAAAGAGGACTCCCTCCGAGGTGGCAGGGAGACTCTGAGCCCCGAGGTCGCCACCACTGGTGTAGCCTCCACAGGCTGAGCCAGGGCCGCCGCGACAGTTTCGATAGAGGGCTTGGCCGGATGGATTAAGGCCTTCACCACCTTAGGTGCGCTCACCGCCTTATCCTTGAGGGGGGGGACACTGCCTCGCTCCCCCTCCGCCTTCGAGCTCGACCGGGGCCTCTCCAGGAGCTTTGCCGGGTGCTCGGCCTTCCTCTTACCCGACCCAGAGCGTTGGCTCGTGGTTGATGGTGCCGGGGAGGGTGCGCCCTGCCTGGCGCCCGTAGAGCCCGACCGTTCGGCGCTCCCGGTGCCAGCGGACTCGCGGTGCTTGGCCTTATGTTGGACCCCCGTCGCCGGGGCGTCCTCAAAGGTCTTAGAAGACCGCTCGGATTTCTTCCTCTTCTTCTCGCCGGACGGGCTCTTCCCTTCTAGCCAGTTGGCGAGACGTTGATGGCGGTCCTTCATGGTCCGCTCCGACATGTTGCCGCAAAACGCACAGTTCTTCTCCACGTGCGTCTTGTCCTCATGTAGGCAGTAAAGACAAAAAGAGTGTTCGTCCTCCTTGAAGACGTTCTGCAGCTGGCATCCAGGGCAGACCCTGAACAGCTTTCAGGGCGTCGAGCTTCCCTTCTCCTGGGCCTGAGAAACTTCTGGAGTCCTCCAAAAGCGTAGCTCGACGAAATCTTCACCCTTGAGGGGCACAGACGAATCCGAAACGGGTCCCCGTTGATCGGATGGAGAGTCGGTGGAGCTTGAGGCTCTTTTGACCGAAAAAACCGAAGTTTTTGAGAAAAAACGTGAAAAAATAGCACTAACGCTCGAGAGCAATAGCACGAGGATCCCAACACATGAACGTGCGGTAAAAATCTGAAGATGGCTGCCAGAGGCGGTGCTTAGGTAGAGGGCAGTCATTGGCTGTGGTCAGTATGACGCAGAGACCAGTGATTGGTTATTACTACGAAAGACAGATCAGAAACGAAACTGATACTGGTTTTTTCTTTACCGAGGATTCCCAGCCCGACGACGGGGAATATTCATGAGCATGTGAATCCATGCCAGACCCCATGCTGGAGAAGACTGGAGAAACACTTCCAGTCTGGCAGCGACCAAATGCAATTGCGCTTCATAAGAAAAACAAAGACTAAACAAGATGATCGGCTACTGTCTAATCCTTCTGTTAAATGGAGACCGCAAATTATACTCAACGATCCCGTCGCAGTGCTTCACACCTTCATATATTAGACTTTTTTCATGAGAGCAACATGGTTTCCGACCTGGACAAACATCTACTAAGCACAAGTGTGCAGCTGTAATTGATACACTGTGCTAGTTTGCTAAGTGTGTGGTGAAGGTCACTCACCTCAGGGGGGACACTAATTAATATACCTCTCCCACTGGGGTAAAATGTAGCTTTCTTTTTTGAAATAATAGAAAACCAGTTGGCTGCCCATGCCAGTGAGTTGGCATGATGTTTGAGGAGATTGCAATCTTTATGTTACCCTCCATCCCTCAACTCTTTCTGCTGATCATGTTGTTTCTTGTACTATATGTAAAGAGATGGGACATGCATAACTGCTTTCATCTTTTGATGTAATTTGTAAATGCCACATCAAGGAAGCAGGGAACGAGAGGATATTTCAGTTGTGATACAGTAGCAAAGTTGCTGATTTCTGAATTAGAAAGACCCTGATCCCATACTCAATTTCCTCACATTAAGAAAAATGATGACTCAGGGTCCTCAACCCACACCACCTCCTCTTCGACAGGTGCCTGCCGTCCCTTATTAACTACCTTTCCACACCTGCTACTCCTTCGTCCTCTCTCTGTGCTACCACTCCACCGACTAGTGTATCATGACCCTGTAACCCTCCTTGGAAAACCTTCAAAGGCAGTGACCTGGTGCATCAAGCCACACTTAATGCCTCTTCCTTGAAGACATTGACCTCGATATCCTTGCTCTTACCAAGACATGGTTCAATGCCAGCTCAGTCACTGGTTTTGACTCCCTTCTTCCTTGATGGCTTACGATCATCTCCCACCCTCACCCTAACTCAGCTGGCGGAAGGGTTGCCCTGATCTTCCCCAAGTGGGTCCCTTCATACCTCATACCCACCCAGCCATACTCCTACTTTGAGCGCCGGGTATGCAAGTTGGTCATCTCTCCGACTTCTTCCCTGACCATTTCCACTATCTACACTCCACCTGGCCCTACCACCCTGTTAATCTCTGAATGGGCTGATTTTGCTTCCTCTCCCCTCACGTCTACTTCCAAACTCCTGCTGGGTGACTTCAACATCCACCTTGACTCCTCAATCACGGCATCCACTCTCTTCCGTGACCTCTGCACCTCACTCTTCCTCTCCATTCTCCCCTCTGGACCTACCCACTCGACTGGACCCACTCTCGATGCCTTGATCCACACTGATCTTTTGCTCTCTGCCCCACTCCCCGTCCCACTCATCACCCCACTCTCCTGGTCAGACCACTCTCTCTTCTACTCTCACCTGGGTCTTCTCTGCCATCCGACCACACCTCGCCCAGCTCTGCCAACCTCGTTCATAGACATCCGTCAGATGAAATGTGTCAGCCACTGCCTTTGCATCCACCTTCATCCCCCCTTTCCCTTCATTTTAGACTCTACCCCTGACACTGCTCTCCGCAACCTCCATCTTGCCATCGCTAAGACTCCCTACCATCTTGCCGCAGTCATGAGGATCCACCTGAAACATGCCTCCAAGCGCCACACCTGCTACGATTCTGAACTTGCAGCCCTGAAACGCAAATGTATAGCTGCAGAATGGAATTGGCAGTAATCAGGCTCACCCTCTGACAAACTGGCATGTCGCCTTCTGCAAAGGCAATTTCAACTCTCCATTCGCTCCAAGAAAAGGGCCCATATCCAGGCTCACATCTCTGGGGCATCCAGCAACATGGCTGAACTCTTTAAAATCTGCAAGGATCTAGCCAACCCTTCCGCAGTCTCCACCTCAACTCTTCCCTCTCAGGCCCTCTGCAATGCATTGGCCACACACTTCACTGCATAAACTCAGGATATCCGGAGCACTCTCTCTTCCCTCTCCCTCTCCCCTACCCCCATTCCCCTACCACCTATGGCCTCCCAATTGCCCCACTGCAGTTCTCTCCTCCTTCTCTCCTATCACATCATCTAAAGTCACTAGAGTTGTCCGCTCTATGAAGGTTTCCTGCAAACAAGTCTCCCCCTGTTCCTCCACAACTATTAAGGACAATATCGGCTCTCTTGCCCCTGCACTTGCTGATTTCTGCAATCATTCCTTTGCTACTGGGTATTTCCCCTCTTCCCTCAAGCACTCACTCATGCAGCCCCTCCTGAAAAAAACCTTTGCCGACCCATCGTTTCTGGCTAACTACCACCCCATCTCTATCATTCCCTTCCTTGGGAAACTCCTGGAGAAGCTGGTCTTCCCCCAACTGACCTAGCACACTGAGCTTGTCGGTTGCCTGCACAACCATCAATCTGGATGCCGAGCATCCACAGGCACGGAAACTGCTCTCCTGAACACCTGTGAAGAACTGCTCGCATCTCTTGATTCTAACTCTCCAGCCCTTCTCAGTCTACTTGGTCTCTCCTCTGCATTTCACACAGTCAACCACTCCATCCTCATAAAATGGCTCCACAATACTTTTAGTATCGCGGAGTGCGCACTGGCCTGGCTGACGACCTTCCTCAATGACCATCCCTCCCAGGTTCTCCTGGGCTTGTTCTCCTCTGTCACCTCTATCTCCACCTGTGGCATTCCCCAGGGCTCCACCATTTCTCTGTGGCTCTTTAATATCTATCTTGCTCAGCTTGCACACCTTATTTCCACTTTCTCCCCTTACTTCCAGTGTTATGCAGATGACACACAACTCTTCTTCAAACTACCCTCTGATCCTCTTCTTACTTCCTCCATCATTCCTGATTGCCTATCTGCCATCAAGTCCTGGTGTGCCTCAATGCCAGCGAAACTGAGATCCTACCCATTGGGACTCTTGCTCCCTCTTTCTTCCCCTCACTCTGGCCACCCTCTATGGGCTATCCCCCTTCTCCTTCATCTGAAGCCAGAAACATTGGAGTCATCTTCGACTCCTCTCTTTCCTTCCTTCCTCCCATCCAGGGCCTTGCCAAGAAGGCCCACTTTCAACTCTACCTCCTCAAAGGAATCCTTCCTTTCCTTAATTTTCCCCAGAAGCTCAATGTCTCTAGAGCTCTGTTACTCTCTAGGCAGGACTACTGCGAAAGCCTCTTTCTTAATCTACCTTCTTCCTCTCTACTTCGCCAGCAACCTATCCAGAACAGGGTTTTGAGACTTATCATTGGCCCCAATCCCAGGAACTGCATCTCTCCAGCCCTAAAATATGTCCACTGGCTCCTGGTGATCAAATTCAAATTCCTCTGCATCATCCATAAGGCTATCTGAGGTCTGGGACCATGCTATCTACAAATGGCTCTCTCCAAATACTCTCTCTCCTGATCTTTACGCTCCTCTGGCACCAAATCTCTGCATGTCAAGCACTTCTCCAAACAGCGAGCTGGTGGCAGATCTCTTAACAAGCACGACTCCCTCCTCTGTAACGGACTCCCCCTCTCTCTCTGTCTTAAGCTGGATCTCCTCAAATTCTGGAAGCTCCTCAAGACTTTCCTTTTCACCTCCTCCTTACCCCTCTCCCTTGCTAACCCCCACATTTGCTGTGTTTGGTGATCAGGCCCCTTATGTATCCTTCTGGGTACTGGCCTCCTCCCTCCCCCAAATAGCATCAGCCTCTGCCCATTCAAAGCAGATACTGCCGGGCTCCCACTGGCCAGTGCTATCTCACAGGGCTGCATTATTGTTTTGTCAGTTGAGCACTCTTACAGAGTTATCTCTGCCAGGCACTGAACAACTGCTTGAGGTTGGGGGAGAAACAGAAAATGAAACAAGTAAACAAGATCAAATAAAGTACAGTTAATAATGTAACATCATTATCAATTGGCAATGCAAGACATTTTTCAAATTCCTTGAAAACACATTCATTGCTAAAAATGTATCAGAATAAAACAGAAAACATACATATAACTGTTTCTAAACACAGATCCAAAATATTACATACAGCCCCAGCCTTCACACTCTGCACCCTGACCACTAGACCTGCCCAGTGTAATTGTCAGAAGGGTGACCCTTGCGATAGTTGAGTGTGGAAGGGAGAGAAAGTGGTGTGCTTACTGCTTGCAAAAGTAACACCAGAGTCTCGAACTGTAATAATCAATGCTCCGAGATGGACAAAGTACATGTTTCATGCATACAAAATTAAGTGTAAGGGGAAATAATGCTTCAATCCCGATTGAAGTCCAAAAGACATGTGGGCAGAAGCTAATGACTTGCGCTCATGTGATCTCAAGAGAAAAATGTGTTATATTTCCCGGTAGCAAGTGAAATCCAGCTCTCATGCTTAACCACTTAAGTGTGTGAATGGGCAGAGCCTATAATAATTTTCCCTGGTCTGCGTGAAGAGGAAAAGCTGACGGAAACGCTCCGGCTGGAAGGGCCTCGGTGTGCAGACGTTGGTTCCTGTGACTCGTTTGCAGGCAGCATCAGAGTGGACGAGATCTGCAGCAGATAACCGCGGACAACAAGAACGAGTGGAGGGCTTTTTTCGCCAGAACCACGCTTCCTGGAGGAGGCGGAGCCGGGAGCGTCACGTGACCTTGCACGTGACCCAGCTGAGCGCTGAATACAGCGAGCCCACCGCCCTTGCGGCGCTAAGCCCGACAGGTGCAAAGGGCGCCTGCTGTTTTTTGGCTGTTTGGTGCGTTGGGAGCCGCACTACTAAGGCCGACACTGCGGAGCACAGCAGGAAAGTGTCGACTGTGGCCCTTGGGAGCCCTAGGAGCGGGCTGGAGATGATGCCAGGAAGACCCGGAATCCCGCAGACCCGAGCGCAACTAAGGAAAGCCGAGCGGGATGAAATCACGATGGCCGGAAGAAAGACGCTGCTAGCCCACGGAAGAGCGATAAGTGTATTGGCTAACAACGCAGAAAAGCCTTGCGATGATCTTAAGGGTCTAAGTCTGCCACCTCGCAAATCTTCTGATCAGAGAGTTAATGGTGTTAATAATACAAACACCATGCCCACAGAAGGATCACTAGACTCAGCATCAAAAACAGCACAGCATGCGATGGATCGCATAGAGGCTACCCCGTGCACCCCATACCGCAGCCCCCGCGATAGACTGGAGCAATTGGACGCGCAAAGGGACACGCAGGTCCTAGAAAGAGAAGCGGACAAAGGGGGAGAGCATGTGATATGCCCAATCATAGAAAGAGATGAGCAGCTGGAGCATCAGACCCTGAATGAGGTCTTGGAGGCACAATGTAACACAAGAGATAACCTCTGTTCCCCTGATCAAGCCAACGCAAGTGCTCTTATAGAGAGGGCCTCCAACAAAAGTAGCGTTGTTACGCACTCCAATGACCCCCCAATCAAAGAGATAAGTATGCCAAATTTAAATCCTGATCGAGCGAATCCGCACAGTGAAATCTGCTCGCTGAAAATACTAGCATGGAAGAATGTCGAGGAGATAATAAGAAAAGATATGGAGAAAGTAAAAAGCATCTCAGTGTTAAATGGGACCGGACCTCCTAATTTGGCATCAATGAGGCTCCAAAAGCGACGGGAAACCTCTAAAGAAAGCACCACAAAGGAACTACCACCTGATAAAAGTAAATTGGTCAAAAATTTGGAGACAAGAGAAAAGCCAGGGCAACTCATAATGATGAACAGTCAACAAGAACAAGAGCGATGGTTACCAGATGAAATGAGTGATGCTATTTCGGAGGACGAGGAAGGCATGATAAGTCGGAGACCGTGTGATTCCATCAAAATAAGAAATTCACTCGAAGAAGATATATGGAAGCCAGCAGAGGAAATTTCCTTCATGGCCAATAAGGAGGAAGACCTCCACCAACGACCTCGACGAAGCTCCATAGCTATTGCAGATCAGTTGATCAGAGATTTAACCCGATTAAATGCCAAAATGGCGGCCCCTAGTGCGAGCCGCCAACAAAATATTCAACAGCAAGGAAACATCTCAAACCGAACGGCTCCCGAAGAGTGCGGTAAGGATTCCGGAGGAATGGAGGACTCTAATTTGTATCTGAGACAGACAGAGAAACGAAGGACTGAAGTACATTCAAGGCATTACTTCCACACACATAGCTCAGACTCGGACCTCCACCAATCACAAAAACATAAAAATGGAAAAAGAGACATAGGAAATCACGATACAAATGTTTCTGTAAATATATCAAGGAACATCAGAAGGTCCGCGTCGTGGTCATCTACAATACCTACAAGAAACACCGAGACTGAAACAGAAAAAGAGGAAGTCGAACAGGTTGAACATAACATGACCAAAATACCGCAAAGGAAAATAAGGACTAGGACCTTAACATCGAAAGTCATGATCGAAAAAGTGGTGAATGAATTACGACCAATTATGATGTCTGCAACGACAATAGCAACAACGCCGTTAATAAAGCTCTATGAGCAACTAAATGAAACATGCAAAGACCAGAACACACTGATCGCGCTGCTAAATACGAAAATTATTAAAATGGAAGGGGATATTTTGGAAATGACTCTACAAAACCAAATGTCATCTCGTGGATATGAACACGCGACAAACACACTGAAAGACGCCCTGAAAAATAATGCCGAGGATAAACGGTTATTTGCAGAGGTAGCCAAACACGCGCTACTATCCTTGAATAAAGAGCTGGAGAAAAGGCATATTCAAACCAAAAGACCCGATCAGTGCCCGGATCAGTGTGAAGCGACACCGGAAGAACAAGAGTCCCAAATCCAGTTAGTTCCAACGAATGAGCCCCTCCCATTAAAGCAAATAAGAGTAGAGGATAGAAATGAGGTTGGAACAAACAAAAAATCAACCCCAAAGAAACATGACGTGATTAACGCAGACCAAGTGGGGAAAGAACATGACCACCAACACAAAGACAACGTGCAAGATCCAAAGACTACAGGATCCGGAACCAAAGAGATGGAGAAAAGGGGGCCATCTGGCGGAGTCTCTGGCGAGGCTAAAAACAGTGAGGACATACGAATATGCGAGCTGGAGGTAATAGTTGACTCCTCAACCTCCGAAAATATTAGTAATGTGAGGGCCAGATTGGACGATAAAACAGAGGATTTACGAACACGAGAGCCAGTGGTGCCACTAACCACCGAACATAGCAACAATGAACGCGAAGACAATAGGATGAGAGGCGTGAGACCAACACAAACAACACTTAGAAATAAGAGCCCTGATAAAGACTGGTATGAGATATTCGAAAAACATCCAGCAACCAACCCAAAGAATAGTGGAAACGGGGTAATAAATGGTAATAACAAACAAGGGAAATGTAAAAGGAAAACAAAAAACGTGTCGGCCCCAAAGAATAAGAATGCCAAAAACACAGCAAACTTTTTTAGAAATATCAAGGCCCTAAACGTGACAATAAATAAAACAGAGTTGACCAAAGAGGAGGCCAAAAAACTCGCGGTGAGTGATCCAAATACTGGACAAAAGCAAAATAAGGAGCAAGAAATGCCTAGCCATAACGGTAATGCCTTAATAGAACTCAATCTAGTTGAGGAAGATGAAGATTTGATGAATATGTCGGTATACAGCACTCATGACGACACAGACGATGAGTCGGGAAGTTTGATAGAGGTGCCCAACAAAAAGAAGGATGGGGCGAGACATAAGGATTCTACGAGAGAGAGGGTGTCAGAGCGTATAAACGATGAACCGATAAACAGGAGAGTGATACGCCTGATTTGCCCACCGGAAAAGATGGAGGGTGTGATGGTCGAAACAAGTGAGGACGATACCTGGGTAAAAAAACCATTTTACACCATGGAAGAAAAATTAAAAATTAGTCTATTGAAAAACAAACTAGCCCTAGAGAAACAGAGGATGCAGACTACCTCAGAAGTAAAAGCGGGCTTAATTTACCCAGAAGTGGAACCTTCAACAGACAGAATGCCAAAACCCACTAAAATAATGAATGAAAAGAGCGAAAGAAATGAGAGAACCAAAGAAGACTCGAGAACCCGAAATAAGCAGGAGAAGTATAACTCAAAGGAGGGCCAACTAAAGTTCAGGGTCCTGATTGAAAAGATTGTACAAAATAAGAATGATACTTCGCCGAATAGGAATACAATACTACAATTGTTTCAAACAATACCGGCATTACGAGTAATCCGAAGTATCGAATTAAGCAGAGTCGAAATGATAAAAGAATATGGGCGTGTAAGTACCTTGTTACACATTGATTCAAGGAAGACCACAGTTATGATTATGATGTGTGAAAGGCAAATAATGGAAGCAGGATACCAAATCTATGAGGTAGATAATTTACTAGCCCCAAATCAGTGCTCACAGAAGGAAAATCAACAGCAGCATGCCGAGCAGCACGAAAGGCAGGGGAGTGCGGAAAAAGGCACTGAAGTCAGTGATGATTGGAGAAAATTGAGGGATTTGATAGTTGACCCAAAAGGCCTAAAAATCGAAATAACAGTGCCGAATATACCCGCCACGGAAGACCCAACCCAGCAAGCTCAGAATGGAAAGAACCCTAAACCAGAAATAGATACAGCCGAATGGGCATGGATAGCTAAAGTCATAAATAACCAACCACGAAGCTAATGCCAAAGGGACAAAAACATCATAACATGGGCAACTTGGAATACCAGAGGATTCGCACATCTTGCCAACAGTTCCAACGAACTGCTGAGGAACTGCGATATCGTATGTCTTCAAGAGACATGGCTAGCCAGTTGCCCGTGCATAGAAGGTTTTGAGGTGGCAATGAATCCGGCCATAATAAAAAAAAAGGGAAGACCCATGTCGGGTCAACTAATCTTGGTGAAACACAAGAGCGGGTTTGTGATAAAGGAGTCCATGAATCTGTCAAACTATATACAATATGCAAAGGTTGAGGCTAATGATTTTGAGGACACACAAAAAATCATAAGGATACATATTTACAACATATACTGGAATAATCAAGAAGCTAAGCAAGAGAACTTAATGGACGACCTGTTGGATGCCATTGATCACTTGAAATCAAAAGAGAGGGATGCAAAGATAGTGATATGTGGAGACTTGAATTTGAAATTAATAGAAACCGCCACCAAACCGAAATCGAAAAAAGAACGATCAGTAAAGGAAAGGAGGAAGGAACAAATGTGGCTCGAAGAGATGGACGATCGCGCTATGATAATGATGAATGGAAACACAATGGGCGATATACCGGCAGTAGAGACATGGGAGAGAGGTGATCAGAGGTCAATCATAGATTATTTTTTCGTGACAGAAAACATCGCTGCAGAAATGACCTCTATGAAAGTGATAAAATCGACACAGAGTGACCACAACCTTGTCTCACTGATGTGGAGTCAACCCACTTACAAGAAAACCTCACAGAAGCACCAACAATATGAAGTGGAACCCGGAAGAACAAGGCTGAGAATGACGGCCACGGAAATAGAATCACTTGCAGAGGCCATAAAGCCTGATTCATGCTATTTGAAGACCTCACCAATAGAGTACAGTGAATTTATGGAAATCTACAGGGTGAAAGTTAAAGGTCTGAAGAAACTACAGTACAAAAAGCATGTACACGATAAAGAATTAGCAGAAAAAAAAAGAACCCTAAGGAAAAACTGTAGAAAGCTAAAGCAAACAAATGACACGAAATATAAGCAAAAGACAAGTCTGTTAAAAAACAACTATAGGTCATGGGTGAGGTTGCATAGGGCCAAACTAGAGCAAAATGACGCGGAAGCTATGCTGAAGTCATTGAGGCAGCGAAATTCCAGAGGATTCTGGTCTCTGCTAAATGAAGTAGAAAATCCCCAGAAAGCAATAATGAAGAACATGGTGACAGAAAGTGAATGGGAGAAGCACTACACATCCCTGTTCGAGAAACAACTTAAAAAAGAAACACCGGTTTTTCCGGAAATACAACCATGGGATCTAAGCTTCAAATGCATAGATATAGCAACCTGCATTAAAAAATGTAGCGATTCAAGAGCAGCAGGACCTGATGGCTTATCAAATTTGATGTTGAAACAAAACATCGACGAATGGGCCGCGTTCTGCGAAAGACTTTTCCAAAACATCACAAAAGAGGTCAGAATCCCTGCATCATGGAAAGAAGGCATCATTGTGCCGATATTCAAGAAAGGATGTCGCCTGAAACCAACAAACTACAGGCCAATTGCCCTGTTAGACGTACTGGGGAAGATCTTTGCAACTATGCTCTTACAGAAACTGAATACATGGTTAAAAGAAAGTAAGTCAATTGATGTCCGACAAGCTGGCTTTGTAAAGGGCGTGGGATGTAACTTAAATCTGCTAATATTGAACTTAGTAAAAATGGAAGCAATAAGATCTGGCCAGAAAGTGTATTTAGCTCTGATTGATCTGGCTCATGCTTTTGACGGGGTAGACAGAGAAACGCTATGGCAAAATCTGAAAGATCGAGGCTGCCCATTGAGCCTAATCCTGGCCATAAAAGAATTATATTCGCAAACATCTGTAAAAATTCGATTGGATGACCAGGGAAATCACTCAAAATCAATACCAACGGCCAGAGGGATAAAACAGGGCTGTCCACTGGGCGCTACTCTATTCAACTTTTATATATCAGAAGTAGGGAGGGTGTTTGAGGAAGTTCGAAGCACGCCCCCCACGATAAATGGTAACAAACTGAGTTGGCTCCTCTACGCAGACGACATGGTAATTTTAGACCTTACACCTATAGGGCTGCAACGGAAATTAACAGCATTTAAAGAATATACAATAAAAATGGGCTTGGAGGTAAATGCAGAAAAATCCGAGATCCTGACCCTAGAAAATCTAAAGGGTCCCTCAACAAGGAAACGCCAATTCCAATGGTCACTCGGAAACGAGAAACTTAAAAAAGTAAAATGCAGCAGATACCTAGGGGTGTACATCAACTCAAGTCTGCGAGATGAACCTATGGTAGTTAAGACCCTGAGTAAATGTAAACAGCTGACAGCACAAGCCCGGGTAATCCATAACAAATACGGAAAATTCTCATACAAGCCAGTGATCAACTTCTATAAAAGTAAGGTAATTCCAGCACTAACCTTCGGTGCAGAATGTATGTTCGGATGCTCCAGTGAGATCTGGGCAAGATGTGAGGGGCAATTTTGGAAAAAGATTCTGCAAATACCCCAAAGTTACCCGACCGCTTGTGTAATCTATGAAGTTGGTGTAACAACGCTAGATGCGAAGATCACATGGAACATGCTAAATCTGTACAGGAAAACAATTGAAAATTGTGTCCCCCAATTCGAAATCTTGGCAGAACGGAATAGTTTACAGGCCCACCCGATCCTCCAGCAATGGAGAACAAACTGTAAGAGGATTCTGAAAGAGATAGAAGTAGACGAGAAACAGCTTGTCAACAACCCAAATGGAGTGAAAAAAAAACTAATGGATCTTGACTGGATCAAAACAACAGAAAAAAGAAATTCCCATAAAAACATGAAGAACCATCCCGGAGAAGCAAAAGGGAGAATGCAGCCAACACAATACCTTGAACTATTTCCATGCAAAGATCTAAGGAGGGCATACCTGCGATTCAGACTGAATTTATATGAAACTAAAGAAGCCCAAATCTACAACAGGAAATGGCCAAATGAAGAGACAACATGCCGTTTCTGCCGAATAGAGTCAGAATCACTAAAACATTTGATACTTTATTGTAGAGAACTTAAGGAATTAAGAACAAAATACCTGGCAACAGAAAGAAAATTAGTCTCCACGTATAGTGATGAAGAATGGTGGGGAAGGCTACACTGCAGTAACAACAAAAAACTGGCGGTGGCACTCGCACTGTTCTTGAAACAAATAGAAATTATGTGGGGGAAAATGGAGGATCAAACCCAGACATAATTTGTATACAAAAGAACCTCGGAGTATGGACGCTTCAAGAGACTGCGGCGCCGTTCAAATGCTTGATAAATGAGACATTGAGAAATGAAAATGAAGCATGAGAAATAGAGAAATCTTAAGGGAAAACTCGAGCCCCGGAAAGAGCTGAGGGAGTAATTGGACATTGCATATTGTAGATATATAAGTTTTGATATAAAAAGATTTTCTAAAGTTTGTATAAACTAAATGAAAATAAAAAAAAAAAAAAAAAAAAAAAAAAAATAATAATTCCTCATGGGCATTCAGGACGAACATACACGCCCTTAGCACTAAAGAAACCACACATCAACCTTTCCCACTTCGCTCTCCCTGGATGTTTAACCTTTAGACTTTGCATCAAAGATCCTGAAACAGTTAATTCCCAGATGACACATAACATTGATTCCTTTGTGCAAAGAGGAAGAAGTCACAGATACCCAGGGGATCAAGTACAATTTGCTGGAGGTCCTACCTCAGGCTCAGGGTCAGCTGCTGCTCCTTTGACTTCACCAGGTCCCCTACTTTAAATGTAGTGCACCCCAGCAAGCTTTTCTAAAGGAAAACAACAGGGGAAAAATTAGGTTTTAATTGAGTCATTGTTGAGCAGAAAATCCCACACAGGGGCAGCAATAAAGAAATATTACATTAGAAGCCAGCAATCTATATATATATATAATGCTTAGGTATGTTTCTGCACTGCACTGATGCAATTTATCAGTGTTAGGTTGCCCTCTGCTGCCAAATGTGGCACCCACTTCAACAACAGCTATCATTTCAAGAAACAGAATGAGCATGGTTCTACGCAGTCACCTTCACCTTTCACTATCACAACCATTTGGAATAATTACAAGTTACTTGTTTCCACCCCCACTTCTCTTCACACATGGAACAGTGGTTCCAGTGTCAGTGAAAAGTTAATTGCCGGCTCAATGTTTCAGTCTCTAAAGAGCCAAATGCTGTAGGTTGAATGCCTCCTCATGAGCTAAAACTGAAAGCAAGCTGTAATTATGCTACTAATTTGTAAAAAAAAGTTTTATTGCATTAAAGTTCATGAAAGCCTTTAGCAAAAACCACCAGAGTAGAAAGGTAACATAGGCAGAAAGATAAAAAATACAATACAATACACAAGACACACAAACCCCTGCTTAGCACTGCTATCCATTGTATTCTCAGATTGACTGCATCAGACAGCTCACACCGCCTCTTCCTTTAGACACTCACTTACAAATTTAACTGAGGTGATCACCCAGGAAGTCTTCTCTCCCCTCAGTAGGGGAGACCACCATTCTGCCACAGAAAGTGATGGGACGTCAGCCAAAAATTGGAACAACAGTTTTGTTCCGAGAGCAGTTAGGGCAGTGTAAAGTGTAAGGATGTGTCTCAAGTTATCCTGTGAATCCATCATATTACAAAATCTACAGGTAGTGTTCCTTGGCCCCATCTTGTTTCTCAGAGATAGCACCTCCTTTATTCTCAACAAGTTTAAATTGAGTCCTATAAAAAGGGTCTGGAAATGTCCTTATATATTCCGAGACAGTTACCCATGCTCTAACTTCATTTGCCAGGTTCCTGTACATTTTGTATTGGTTTGCTTCTTCAGAGGTCGCAATCCAATCTAAATCCCACATATTCCTTATAAATTTTGTCGGGGTCAGCTGCAGATCCATAACTGTGTTATTCCGGTGATCTAATGCAGTTTGGCAAGCCGCTGCCCATCTGAATGCCAGACCACCACAATCTCTGGTTAATTCTGTTTTAATCAGTGTAAAGATAGGGGACCCATCTTCTTTCATACATTTGCCAAAGAACTTCACAGACTTCCATTTGATTGTTGATTTTAAGGAAATTAGGCCCAACTCCTTTCCGAATATTTGCATTGGGACTGATTTTGGGAGCCCCAATACCCGCTTCCAGAACATCCCTTCCAGACCAGCCCAGTGTCTCCTAAGGAACTTAACAAGTGCGTCAGCGCCGTAGGATAGAATCGGCACAGCTTTTCCCCTGTAAAACTCCAAGAGAAGGGAGCATAGAGTAGCCGCAGAATCTCTGTTTTAGCAAAAAACCTTGATTAGCCAGCAGTTTCACTTTATTTCATAAGGCTAAAGAAGTTAGGGGATTCCACTGAGCTTTTACTGATTTTCATCCCCAAGTATTTAAATGAGTCCACTTTCTCCAGCTGTAGATCTTCCAGACGCCACTTATAGGACTACCTTTTCTTACCGCCACCTTTTTCTAGGACCAAGATTTTTGTTTTGTTGGAGTTCATTTGTATTAATTATGCCACTACGCAATCTTATGCCATCACATGGACTCTTCAATGGAACAAGGTTGGCAATTACGCAGCTACAAAATCACATAATAGAGGTTTATGTGGACGATGGAACTTAAGCTACTGTTCTGTTACCGTGCATACCTCTCATTCCAAGCTGATACATTTAGCCTTTCCAATGACCATTAGTCATAGGGACCTACACCCACTTCCTGGAAGCAATCAGTGGTAATTCCGATATTTAAAAAGGTGGACAGAAGTGACCCTAAGAATTACTGACCGATATTGACCGCTAGAACGGCGTATGTTACGCCAGGAACAGCTAGTTTAACTATTTTCGGACAATATACTTTTGAAGGTCATGTTACTCAATAATTGCGTAGGGTCCCCTTTCACAGGTGGCAAATGAGGGTTTAAGGCATTGAATTAAAAGCTATTGGCTATGTAAAATAGCTTACTTTCAGAAACCTTTACACTTTAAATATGTCATTACAAATGTATTACCTTGTATAATGTATATTGTTAAACATCGTACACAGCTGATGGAGTGTTTTTGTCCTCTAATTCTTCAGTTGAGCAGTCAGGCTGTCTCTGTTGCAGGGAACACTCTGCGGCAATAGCCGACATACGTCATTCCATCCACACGCCCAGGGGGTGAAAGACAGCCTCTTACTGGGTCAGAGACCATAGGCCCATTCTGTGCCCATCCACGACCAGACAGGGAATGGAGCAGACTAGTATGCCCAAAATGTTACAACTGCAAAGCCTATCAAGCATTCCTTGCTACAACTTAAGGCTCCGGCCCTACTTCGCACTTTATAACTTTCCCCTACCATGCCACCAACTCACCGATCTATGACAATACATAATACGTATTTCATTTCCACTGATGCAAATAGTGCCTTAACGCCACCATGTCATCTCCCAAATGTCACTTCAGGTCCCATTCACATGAAACTAAAGGAATGCAATATGATAACGCACCTCTGCTCTCATAAATCACACACTCAGAAATACATGCTTAGCTGTAAACCACAGAGGACCTCATAAGGAGTTTTGGTAGATTTGCGAGAAAAATATCTATTTGTGCTTTTTACTGTTACTGCGTGCAGTGTCTCTGCTAAAATATGCCTTTACATATGGCATTGTGGCAATAGTATTTACCAACAAAATGTCTGCATGCGGTAATGGAAAAAGTAGTGAGGGCATCCCGAAAAAAATGATACTTCATTGTGACAAAGTCACATTGGTTCAGACACCTGCAAGAGGAATTCTGAAGACCGGGGATGCCCACAAGATCAGTGTTGAGCTAACCGGAGCGGGTATGTGGGACTCCCCCGGAGTGGGTATAGAAGACTGCCTCAGATTGTCTGCATCATACCCTGACACTCTTGACTCACAAGAAGAGGAATCCTGGCCAGACCTCCAGGACCTACAAGACTGGGGCAGGGGCAGGAAAGAAGGAGGACAGGGTTTTCCTTGGGATACCATGCCGATGCAGAGTCCACCCTTTCCAAGTCCCAAAATCCCCACAAAACACTATTAGGAGAGGCACACCTACAAAAAGTCTAATTCCATTCAAATATCTGCACACAGGTTTGAATGTTAAAGCCAACACAGCAGCAAGGTGTTGTGCAGCGATTTGTCACTCTTTGTGAGCGCCTCACCCTGGTGCATACAACTTGTTCCCGACAGAGTGCAGCGGATGAGCTCAAGGGAAAGATGCAGCATGTACGCGCCATCATGCCATAGAGCTGTGCTGACAATTTGGCACTTCTGCCTGACTTTAAAATGGCAGACTAGGGGATTATCACTAACAATCATGAAAGGCAACACGCACAGCTGGGACACGGAAAGACACACAGGGTTAAACCTTGGGGGCTAGAGCAGGGACAATCCCATGATGGACAAAGCAACAAGGCTAAAAGGGGCCCAATGGGGAGAACTGGTAGATAATCAGATGAATCCAATCCTCTATATGCTTATTGCGGAGCTTGTGATTGCTCTATCTCTTGATTGGTCCCTTTAAGCCTTTGTTCATCATGGGCTCCACTTGAGACAGGAAACTAGGTAGAGGAGAAGTGGAAAAAGAGGTAGAAGGAGAGAGAGCTACTATAATTGTAATTAGTTATTTATAACGCACTTAATACCCAGAGGTTTCTAAGCGCGGACCCGGGGATCAAACCTGTGTTGCTCTGCATCGTCTTGCTTCCAAGGCGAGCGTGTTGCCACAGAGCTATCCTCCCGAGACTAGCTACACGCCTGTTAGAGGCTGTACCACAGATAGTGGTACGATCCAGGCTTACAGGAAGACAAGCTTGCCAAAAGCCATATCTCACAGTGATTAAAGGGAAAAAAAGCACTGCAGGTCTACTGAGGGCTAACTGTGGCAGGCATGCGTGGACTGGCTACCAAAAAAGGCCCTGGAGATAATTACTGGGAGCCAAAAGAGGCCCTGGAAATAATTTCCAAAGTGGCCCCATATTACACATTTTCAGTAAACTCAACCCTTTTTCTATGAGAACATTTGGAAATACCACATATTAGAGGCCCAGGGTGCAGAGGCCTACCGGGAAATCTCCAGAGTTCCCCATAGGCCAGTCCACCCATGGTGGCAGGAACCAACGACCGTAAAGGAGAGTTAAGGACATGTGAAGGGCAGAAGGATTTGGCCCAGGAATGAGAAGTGTGGCTGGTGTGTTACACTCTCACAGCAAGGCAAAAGCCTCATGAAGAGCAAAGCAATACTTGGGCTAGGAGAATGCGATGGCAATGATCTAAGCAAAGGGGGAGGGAATATGTGCTGGTGGCAGCGTGTGTAAAGTGGTGGGGAGTTTGCATCTCCGACTGTCACTCCTGCACCAGGGAGCATTCCTCAGACATTCTGCACCCACCAACAAATGCAAACAAGCAGCAAAGCGAGAGTACACACAAGGCCAATTCGTGCATGGCAAAGGGGACCTCACCTTTGGCAATCTCCTGCTTTGGAGGCCTTTGTTTCATAGAAAGACTTAGGGCATTATTCCGAGTTTGGTCGTCATAGTAAAACAAGCAGTATGTCCAAATACCACCTGTTTTCACCGCTCAACAAATTATTCTTCGTAAATGCGGAAAATAGTGCATGATTATGTTTTAAAATACCTCATAAAACACCTCCAATGGTCACCCCTGCCTAGCAGGTGGATGCACACATTGTAACAACTCCCCAGAAGTGTTTAAACCTGCTGTTTTCCTGTAGTGAGTGATGTGCAAAGGCTTCACTTAGTTGCAAGAAAGCATGCCACATCAGTCCAAATGCAGCGGGAAAGGAAGCCCCCCTGATGCCAGACCATGCACAGCAGAGGGGCAGACTTGACCCTTTGTGCATTTACTTGTTTCTACACCAGCAGTATGCACTGTGACTGTACACAATCCCATAAAATAATGCATGTTGATTATCAGAAATACCACGTGCCATATTTCTGGAAACCTTTATCCGTTACTGCCAACTCGGACGATTTTTCAGAATTAAGAGGGCTTCGAGAAATACCACATGCTGTAATAGTAACTGTCCCATGCAGTATTTCTTTTCAGAAATCCGCCAGGCCCACAACAAGGCCATACATGTGAAGGCCTATTTGCTCAGCAGACCCAACCTTTGCCAGACAAAGGCCAATCCCGCTCTCAATTAGCACTTTCCACAAATCGGAAATCTAATGATAGTTTCATATTACTGGGAACTATTTCTGTTTCGATAGATTTCTTGGACACTAGAGCTATAATTGTATTGACCTTTTGACCCTATGGTATCTTGGCTCGGCTATCATTGACTGTCACTTACCTTTAACGGGTTCTGGAATATCTTTCCTGGCTAGTAACTTCTTCCGGTTCTGATTTGCTTTGAGTGGTGTGCATGGACTCTTGCATTCCCCATCGCATTTTGCAGGGTTAAGCAGTGACTCATGCTCCCAAACGCTCATCTTGGGGCACCTCGAAGCGAAAGTGCCTCATGTGTCTTTGGAGTCATGTCAGTTGCCCAAATGCCGGTACACGCCCAGGAACCAAAGTTTCAAAATAGTTTTTATGTATCTATTTATTGCATTAGAGAAATGAAATAAAAATCCATCAAAATATCTCCCTTACGTATTACTGAATTTGTTTTAAGAAAATTCTTTTCACATTAATTATATTAAGATATCTCGGGAGGATAGCTCAGGGGCAACGTCCTCGCCTTGGAGGGACACAGAGCAACACAGGTTCGATTCCCGGGTCCGTACTTACAAACCTCTGGGTATTAAGCGCGTTATAATTAACCTATCATATCATATTCCTGCTCAACACATTTAAAAAGATCATATTCTCCATCAAATTTTTCCCAGCTGAAATAAATCCGAATTCATTAGGCTCAGCACACTCGTTGACTACAGTATCATTACTGATTAAAGGTAACCGATCTGAATTTGCATGCTAATGATTATCTGAGCCATATGCTGCAGTACCACGTCCAAAAAAGGGACTAGAATGTCTTCAAAACAGGAACCACATTCATCTACATTCTTCAAGTCACCATAGTTGTAGTCGTTCATTTAAGACAACACAAATGATATATTGCCCACTATACATCTCATTCTAATCTGTAATCAAAGAAGTTAATAGAACTTCCTATTGACAATTATGCCTCACGCCAAATCAGCATAAAACATTTTTAAAATAATTTAATGGCCACAAAATACCTCAAAACTAGGTACAGGGAAGCCGAATCTGCTACATGAAGCTACCGCATAGTGATAACATATCCATAATTACCACCTGCAGAGATTAAAGCTCAAGTTATTCCTTTTCCATGTCAGTACCGAATGAAAATGAATGAATAAGTTCAAAGATGAGAAATCACTTATGTGTCACAAAATTATTTTTCTCTTTAAAATGATGCCCACCGGGATCCCACTGGTCACCAACTCTCGCATTCACTCCATGTTTGGACAAGCAGGTCCACACTTCTCAGCTTCTTTGCCCCATTTGCTACACAGGGATGTAGAGATTGGGGTTGCTTCTGATCTCGTGCAGAGGGGTTGTGACCCAGCAGTTCGGGCTGGACTCCCCTTTTGGAGGTGGGACCAAGCCTGAGTTGCATATGGTCTTTCCCCATTCTGTAATGGCTTGGCAGGCAGGAGAAGGATGATGATCTGGAAGGTTGCCCAGAGCAACGCCAGAGGGTAAGATTCATTTTAAACCTTCCATCCATCACCTCTTTGTGTTGCCAATACCCCCATTGCTTTGAGACACTTCATGCTGCCTACTGCTTTTTGAGTCATATGCTGCCTAATGCCCACTGCTTTTTGAGTCATATGTACCGCCCAACGCATTATTAGTCAGTTGCCACTATCTCAAACCTAGGGGCCGCCTACTATTTGCCTACCCTTCCACGGTGACGCCCACAAGATGCAAACCTTACAAGCCACACTTGCCCTTCTCACATTAACAACACTCACAGTCTACAGAATTAGACTCGCTCCCACCACTGAACACACTACCTTTCAACGCTTAGCCCACTCCCCAGCCATGACGCAGACTCAAACCCAACCACTGTTGAGTCGTAATGACCAAATTGAAGAACCTCAACAATGCTGGACCTTTGAATCTAAACCATGTAATACCACATCTAGAAACGCTAGACTCCGAGCCAGACTTGCCAAACTATATGAACCACGCGCCAGAACGCTGACCGCATCTAACCGTAGCAAACCTACACATAATAGGAGCACAGAAAAACCACTCAGCCTAAACTTGAAGACACAGAATGCACGTATGCATACCTCTACCTCGACCCAAGTAAAGATATGCACATCTCCATCCACTCTCCCCCACCTAAAAGGTGCACTAATCAACGCTAGGTCCATGATTGCTCATGCCATTGAGATTGCTGATCTTATCAAGACTGAAAACCTTGACTTCCTGGCCATCACGGAATCTTGGTTACGTGCCGCCGCAGGACCAGCTATTATGTTAGCAATCCCCAACGGCTACACCATACTAAGGGCAGACAGAAGCGAAGCCCGTGGTGGAGGCATAGCCCTTATTGCTAAAACCAACCTATCCACAAGGCTAGCTCCCTCTAAATCTTGCGAAAGCCTAACAGCTAAATTTGCTATTAACAACTCCCAAACCCTCACTATCCACCTTATTTATAGACCTCCAGGCCCTATTAGAACCTTCGAGGAGGACATCTCCACCATTTTATCACATAATCTAAAACAATCATCACAAGTCATCCTACTAGGGGATCTCAACTTGGGCTTCAACGATCAAAATGACCCACAGGCAAGCAGAGTGGCTAATTTACTCTCTGAACTAGGCTTCTCACAAAAAGTACTTCACCCAACCCATAACAAGGCAGAATACTTGACTGGGTGGCAGACCACAATTGCAATGCCTCCGTCCTATCGATCTCCCCACTAATTTGGACAGACCACCACCTTATAACATTTCTTCTAGAAACGGACCGACCTACTCCTACCTTAGCCCAGCCAGCACCAGCCATCCCGACCAGGAACAAGAAAAACATCACCCCAGATAACCTACTCCTGCTTATCCTCCCTACACTTAATTAATTACCAGATAACCTGGACCCTGAAACTCTAGTGAATGAGTACAACAAAATTATGTCATCTGCTCTGGACGAATTGCTCCTCTTAAAGTGAGACGAAGCAAACCTAAAGCCCACCTCAACTCATGGTACACCCCCCACCTAAAAACTCTTCGTACCACAAAAAGACAACGTGAGGTCGCATGGAAACTACAACCATCTGAAGAAAATAAGAGCACTCTGAGAGACATTTCCACCCTCTACAAAAAGGAAATACTGTCGGCTAAACGGGAAACCTACAACACTAGAATAGCCCAAGCCAACTCTAGCATTAAGCAACTCTTCATTATCCTAAAGGAAATAGAATCTCCCATCCCAGTGCCAGACAACTGTGTCAAAGATAAAACATGGTGCACCAACATCCAGCAAGCCCTAGCTAACAAAGTGACAACTCTCCAATCTAAAATCGCCATGAAAAAATCCTCGCTCATTCTGGATATTAAACCCAAAACAACTATCACCCCTCCCAAAAATAATATCAACAATATTCGCTTCAAGTTCTCTAAAGTATCTATTATTGAGACTGAAAAAATCATACTGTCACTCAAACCATCTAACTGCCAAGGGGATCAACGTCCAGCCCAACTGATAAAGGACACAGCTAGAGACCTGGCTCCCTTTATTTCAAAACTCATTAACGCCTCATTCGCAACAGGGTCCATACCCAGTAACCTAAAAGAATCTTGGGTACTCCCATTGCTTAAAAAACAGACGCTAGACCCAGCCATACCTACAACTACCGCCCAATCACCACTGTGCCATTCCTCTTAAAAATTATAGACAAAGTGGCGTACTCTCAAATACAGAAACACCTGGAAACCAACAATTTACTAGGAGTACGGCAGTCTCGCTTCCGTCCCCAGCACGGGACTGAAACTGCCCTCTTGGACCTGAAGGCGCAAATTGATGAGCTAAGGGATCAAGGCAAACCAGCCCTACTCCTCTCCTGGACTTATCAGCTGCATTCAACCTTGTTGACCATAAGGTCCTTTGTAAGCACTTGGATATGGCTGCGCACTTCTCAGAAGAAGCCACAAATTGGATCCAATCCTTCCTCAATAATAGGACTATGAGAGTCTTCTCCACCACTGCGGCAGCAGACTCCATCCCCATCACATGTGGTGTGCCCCAGGGATCTTGTGTTTCTCCCACACTCTACAACATCTTCACTAAGCCCCTTTTCGATGATCTGGACCATCTTGGTATCACCTACACTAATTATGCAGATGATACTCAGATTCTCCTACCTCTTACCGGTGATTACGACAAGGATTTGGCCTTGGAGAACATAGTGTATCTCATCATCCAGGCATGGATGTCCACTCACGGACTATGCCTGAATGATGACAAAACCGAAATCATGATCCTAGGCACACCCTCTACCCTCACAAAACTGGGCCCTAACTACTCCTCCTTTAATATTGACAACAACCAAATTACAACAGTCCACGAGGTTAAAACTCTGGGTTTCTACCTCGACTCCACCCTCTCTTTCAATAAGCAGGTCAATGCGATGGCTTCTGCAACTGCCTACACCTGTAAATTGATAAGAGCAGGCAAACCCTTCCTATCGAACAACAGCTGCATCACACTTGCGAAAGCGCTCGTGTTATCAAAGCTGGACTACTGCAATTCACTCTATATCGGGGCTAATAAGGAAGTTGTCAAAAGAATTCAAATCTTGCAGAACAATGCGCTCAGAGCAGCGCTAGGTATTCCCAGGAGAGCCCACATTTCCGAATTTGGACGAGCCAATAACTGGCTCTCTACTCAGGAGAAAATCCAACTAAAAGTTGCCTCGTTGGTCTACAAATGCCTCAATGACGCCGCACCACATTACCTCACTACGAGATTCACGAGAATAAAACCTACAAGACTCACCAGAGCCGCCAACTCCAACAACATTTCCATACCTAGAGTCAAATTGACTAGAGTCGGTGGCTGCAGCTTTCAGGTGAAAGCAGCTCAACTCTGGAACTCCCGAACTCCCTACCCTCCACCTTGAAGACTGACCAACCCTACCTCACTTTCCGACATAACCTCATAACGTGGATCAAAAATGCAGACAAACAATAGTTCACCCATTGCCTGGACTCATTTAATCCCCAGTAATTTCTGATCAGGACTGTAAATACATGCATCCTCATTTTCGGCCATTATATATTTTTGTACATTTCTGTTGTATATTATTGTATATTTCTTGTTTCTGTTTCTATATTTTTTGCCATGTGCTCCTGTAACTAAGCTTTAAGTTGTCTTATAAAATGCGCCCGGTTACCCCGGGTCTGGTGCGCAATATAAGTAATAAAAACAAACAAACAAACAAAGATAGCATGTGTTGTCAAACAAAGAGTGTTTTCAAATATAGAAACAATGAGATAAAAGGTATATCCAATGCGCAGTTCCAGAAAATACGCAATCACATCAGAATATGGAACCAAAGGTCATCTGCCTGTATGCAGGGTTTATTGGTCATAAACAGCCGAAACGCGTTTCGACCAATCTCGTCGTTATCAAGGCTGTACTTTTGAAAACAACGAATATCAACATAGCAATACATGCAAAAACAAAGGTTGGTGCCATTGGTTAAAAAAAGATTGTACATTCACAAGTGTTGCAACAGTGACATCATGTACAGCCTTGATAACGACCAGATTGGTCGAAATACGTGTCAGCTGTTTATGACCAATAAACCCTGCATTCAGGCAGATGACCTTTGGTTCCATATTCTGATGTGATTGCGTATTTTCTGGAACTGCGCATTGGATATACCTTTTATCTCATTGTTTCTGTATTACGTTTCCTGGTGCTTTCTAGGGGGCGCCAGAAAAAGGTTTCCATCGCAGCTGATCCACACACTTATATTAATTAGTGGTATCCACTAGCGCACTGCTACCTTACGACCCCCAGGTTTTTCTGGTGTTTTCAAATATCACTGCATTCTGCTTCAAAGATCATGTCCTGTACCTCTTTTCACTCAAACTACACACAGAGGTTGCTCTATTCAGAAATATGTTGATAGTTTCATGTTGATGGAACAAACACTGCAACTTCTTTATAAAATTCTCTTAAATTGATAACTTTTTTTGTATTGCATTGTAGTGAAAATTAGCTTAAGGTGAAATTCGTCTGTAGCAGGTTGTAAAAAAAGTACTCGCCTTTTAATATGAATGCATTTTCCAGTACCTTCCAGAAGCTCAACAATATAGCCTATGGAAATGTCTAACATGCTGTCCTTGGGTGAAAGAGTACCATCATTGGAAAGTATTTATCTCTTGAGAGTGGACAGTATGGTAGGATTTTAATCATATTTCCTGAATGAAAGTTTAATAAATGAAACAATGGGCCTGATGCCGAGTGTGGCAGTCCGGAAAAAAAGGTTGCCGGTAAGCTCACCGGCAACCTTGTTTCCGGACCACCACACTATGTGTCTGCCTGCCGGAGCCGATGCACCCGGCATGGGCAGACCTGCCGGGCATAATGGCCCCTGCAGGCAGATTTTTCACTGAAGTACCGGCACTGTTAGCAACGGTGACGGTGCTTCAAGTCCCCATTCCGGAGAAGTCCTATGGGACTCTACGGGAATGGGGACTTACCGAATCCCCCGACTGACTTCCCGCTCTGCCAGTACTTGTAATGTCCCAGTGGCACCAGGAAGTCAGGTGGAGGATTCAGTGTTTCGAGGTCGGTGGCAACCCGCGGGTAGCGCCGGCGGGTTACCGCCGACCTCATAATGAGGCCCAATGTGTTTCTATATGCAGGTTTTAAAAATAAATGTGTTTAAAACTCATTATTCAATAGTTATATTTCCACATCAAAACCGTAAATGCTCAAGCTAGCAATTTTGATAGTAAAGTCAATCCAACCATGTTGATGAGTAAGATATTTAAAGAAGCCTTGTCAAAAAACTCCAGAGGCACCTCTCGCTGATGTGATGGTGCCCAAAAACATACATAGATTCCCTTCTGGATTTTTCGAAATATATGGATTCTCAAACCTGAACATAAATCAATTTGTATAATGTTGGTGCCAATACATAACCTGGATATTTGTAAATAACAATCCCTGCCAAAATGACTATAATTATGATAAAGTGCAATATGCAATGTAAAATCTAATTCCATTTTTGCACCTGTAGTGTCTTCCCCTAAAATCAGCCCTTCCACTCCAGGGACGCCATCGTTTTTTGACAGTGATATTTACAGACTATGTATCTCTAGGGATATACTATGTATATCTAGGGTACATTGCATAAGATCATCATTCAATTCTTGTAATGTGCTCATCTGATTGATAATAATCCATTGTCCCCAAATGTACGGTGACAGTGTTTGTATGCAGTAGTTTACACACATTCCCATTGTATGTAGCAGACCCACCATCTCTGTTTTGTGAGTAACTCGCTGAAATATCAGAGTCGGCCTCAGTTTGATGTTTTCAGCCCTTACATTCCTTTGACTTCTAGCAGGTCAATGACACTATAGCTTCAATGCATGACCCCTTAAACCACACAATACGTCATCTCTTAGTGCAAATCTTGAAACCATACACTGCTTGAACAAATCATACAGAATCTACACAATATATATTTTCAAGGCTATTCCACATTTAAACATCCATGCAAAGTATCAGAGGACATGTTGTGGTGGCCAACATGCTACTGGCTAATTGGTGCTCATCGCCCATTCTCCTATGGGAAATGGAAGAAAAATAGAGTAAATATTTTGTAATCTTGTAAGCTTCGCATCATCGTACTGCTGCGCCCTGTTACTCTTGGGTTTGGTGCGCATTAGAAATAAATAAACAAACAAACACCTGCAGGCAGTTAATGGACCTCGGATGTTTTGGAAAAAGCAGGACATCACCTCTGAGGACATGACAGCTTTAGGCTGCTGAAGGGTAAAACCACCAAAACAAATTAACATAACCTCCCAGACCTCTACTCAAATAAGGTTTCTTTACCTTGTGAGTTCAGGAGTTGTCAGTCACGACTAAACATAGTCCATCTGCTCATTTGCAGTGGGAGTGGTTGAGGGTCATCCTGCCCATGCTCTATCCTTCAGAAGCCTAGAACATTCTTCCAGTAGGCTCACACATGGTGACAGATATTTCAGGGAGGCATTCCTTTGCAGGGTGTTCTAACCTACACTGTGCAGGGTTAGACACTACAATGCCATCGACATGAGGAAGTTAAGCAAGCAAAATGTACTCTTAATTTAGCAGCTTTTCTAGAACAGTTATACAGTATTCTAACCATGTGACACTCAATCGCAATTAGGCTAATAAAGTGTCCAATAGTTTTGACATGCTTTCTTTCCCCTTAGTAACCACAAAAGCGATGGTTGGAAGGTCTTGAATGAATCTGTACCGCTGGCATTGCTCTGGGCAACCTTCCACACCACCGTTTTTTGGCCGTCTGAGCCATTGGCAAAGGGGTCCAGCCATATTCAAATCAGCCAGGTACTGCCACCAATGATAGTAGCCCAGCCCAAAATGCTACGCCAGGTCCCCTCTGCACAGAAACACAAGCAAAGTGGAACGGGTATGCCCAGACGTGGGTCTCGTGCCTTCTGGGCCTAGAGACCCAAGCTACTCCTCACTGATGAGGCCCAACAAGACCAAAACATGTTTGGGGATGCTTGTGGTCTCATGCAGAACCGATCTGACCTAGCAGTTCGGGCTGGACCGCCCTTTTGAGGTGGGATCAAGCCTGATTTGCATATGTCTTTCCCCTTCTGTAATGGCTTGGCAGGTGAAGAACGATGGTCTGGAGGGTTGCCCAGAGCCATGCCAGAGGTTAAGATTCATTCTAAATCTTCCAGCCATCACCTCTTTGTTTTTGCTTCTTTCCCCTCAGGGCCTTTGTTGCTGTCTAGGATTATCATATGTTTCTTGTTACCTAGCAATCTGCAGCCCTAGTAACAGCATTTGTTGCAAGTACTAACTCTGGGGTTACATTGTGGTATGTGTTGGTTACTATAGAGCACAATTGCCCCTGCAAGTGACGTCTTTCAGTAAGGAGTTCACAAGTGAAGCAACTGAATGAAATGTCCCTAGAATGGTTTAGTGAATACACTTAAGTAGGCAGAAAAGAGATACGTTTCCATTTGTTGCTTAAAACATTTGAATTGCTCCCTTTTCAGGGTTAGAGGCGAGGCATTTCATATCCGCCCAGTAAAATATCAAAGGTCCTGCTGTCTGATGGCGCCATTTTGCATGTGGGCCTGGAAGCTAGCAACTGGTTAGCAGTTCTGAACTGGTGGGATAATTAGGCAATACAATGTTATCCTGGAAAAATGTAGGCCCTTGTTCATGAAAAGCTATTTAGGCAATACAAGTGGGCCTCATTACAAGTATGGCGTTGCAGGAAACAGCGGTGGCAATGCAGTGCACTGCATTACCGCTGCATTACCGCACCGCTGTACTACAACTTTGGTGGTAAGATAGATGATTTTCCTCCAGCAAAATGCTGGAGTATATCCTCCACTTTACCATAATTTGTAATTCTGCCGAAATACCCATGGAGTCCTATGAACTACACAAATTAGGGACTTACACCACTTGGAATCCTGCGGTAAATTTGTGGGACCAAGTGGCGGTAACGATAATTCCGTTTTGCAGTGTTTCGGCAGATTTACCACCAAAATACCGTACAACATGTACTGAGGCCCACAGTGCCTTGAATTGGATGCTTAAAGAAACACAGAACCAATGAAAATCCAAATGTAAACAGCAATCTGGACAACACAAGCGCCACCAATGCTACTGTTACATTGGATTGATCAAAATACTTGAAACTGCATCAGTAATGCAATACAATGGGCCTCATTACACCGCCGGACTCGTGATGAATTATTGCCACCTGACTTGCCAGAATAACCAGGGCATTACAGTCCGGGCGGTCCGGTAAGTCAGGCTGTGGAAATTGATACTCTACATTCCCATTCTAGTCCCATAGGACTCAATGGGAATGGGGAGGACACAAGCACTGGCACTGTGCCCAACAGTGCCGGTGCTTCCATCAAAGTCTGCTGGCGGGTGCCGTTCCGCCCGACATGGTCAGACCTGGTGGGCGAAACGGCACTCGCCAGCAGACTCGTAGTTTGCCGGTCCGGGAACAACGGTGCTGGTAAGTTTACCAGCATCGCTGTTTACCGCCCGCTAAACTTGTAATGATGCCTAATGTCATGTTTTCTATACAGTGCAATGTCGGTAATTCTTTCCATTCTCTTGGCACATCATTTCAAGAGCTTTTGGACCACTGCCAGCATTATTAACCTTTCTTCACATTCAACCCCCCACCACACTGAAGCCGAGGAGCAATCAATTAATATTGCATTTAGATGGAATTCTTCTCTGAATATCACACTTCACATTGCAAAGCATGACTAGAGGGAAACCACTGGCAATCACCAAAGGAGCAGGAGGAGAAAAAAGTTCTTCCAACTTGGGAGTGATGATCCCTGCACTCTTTTCAAATAGTTGTAATTTGGATACCTACATATCCTTATGTTATGTGAATTAGCTAGAAATCATTGCGGTCTTGATCTTTGAGTCTAATAAATATCTGATGGATACTTAATGGAGAGGCATTTAATATAAAGGTAAACCGCTTATATCCTACTAGCTCCAGAATGTGTGCTCCAGAAAACAGGAAGGGCAGAATCTAACCTTTTTTTGCTGATCAAAGCTTGTGTTTGATACTGCTAGCTAGTGCCTTCTCTCAGTTTTTTCATCGCTTGGCACCCCCTCGACGCCCTTGTTCATAAACCCCTTCAGTAGACACTGCACCCTCCTGACCCCAGTGATTCCGTCCCCAAACTTGCATGCCACTGTACCATATACTCTGCCATTTCCATACCCAACGCAGATGCAGAGCCATCGCCCTCACATGATCAGCTTTCCATGGAAATTAACCATGGGCTCCTTCCAGAGGCCGCGGGGTCCAGTTCCATTGTGGGATTTTTTTATGTCTTTGGTCTGAAGAAACAACTTGTTCGGCCTTCACTGCTCTTATTTTACATCAAAATAAGCCCCTTAACACCCAGGACGTTTGGACGTGTATGCTTATCCCGGATAATCATGGCCCACCCTGTGCACTAAAGGCCTTGCTATGGCCTAGTCACCAAGGCACAGGGCCATCACCACCCTGTACAGCACTCTGTAAATGAGAGTATAGCGTACATTACACTGTAAAATGGATTCCCATAAGATATTATCAGAAAATCAACATTGTCCACTCTGGAGTGATTTGTTCAAATACGTGTATCCAAAAAAATATGTTTCCATTCATAACGGGGTCTTCCAATTCCATTGGTGTATCTTCAAAACATAAAATGTGAAATTAGGTAGGTTTCCACAATTTGTGGTGTTATTTCATGGCTACATGGACACAGATTCCATGCTCTAAAGTCGGCGCAATCCCCTGAACTGACAACAAAAAAATAAAGAAACCCGCATTTAGCTTTAAAATGTCCATTGTGAAATGAAACACTGGAGGATTTATGTAGGTGGCAAGAAATTAAACATACCAATTGGTCATTTAAGAAGCACCTGGCTTAGTTAGTGGGCAAAATACCTGCTCCCAGTAAAAACGGTAAATAAAGTCCGAATGTCCATTGTGTGACATTTTGCAAGTACATCTAAAAGACAACAAATGGATAAGATACAGATTCCCTATGATACTACAGCTGGTTACATAAACAAATAATACGGTTCAGGAATCGAAGAGCAGGCTAGTCATACCTCATTGTTGCATTGAAACGAATGACGTTTGTTTCTTAAATGATATGGTGGGGAGTACAGCAATCACTGTATTCTGGAAGCCCCTCCACTGTACTTACCCTCAAAACATATCAGGCCAGAATGTTAATACCAACCAGCTTAACTTTCAGACAGGATTATGAATGTTAGCCATTGCCACATGTAGTTCTAACCATGAACATTAGCTTGCATCACATCTAAACAGGATTGTGAATATTAGCTTGCATCACATCTAGACAGGATTGTGAATATTAGCTTGCGTCACATGTAAACAGAATTGTGGATATTGGCTTGCGTCACATTTAGACAGGATAGCAAATATATGCTTGCATCGCATCTACACAGGATTCTGAATATTAGCTTGCATCACATCTAGACAGGATTCTGAAGATCAGCTTGCGTCACATCTAGACAGGACTATGAATATTAGCTTGCGTCACATTTAGACAGAATTTTGAATATTAGCTTGCGTCACATCTAGACAGGATTCTGAATATTAGCTTGCGTATAATCTAGACAGGACTCCAAATGATAGCTTGCGGCACATCTAGACACGATTGTGAATATTAGCTTGTGTGGCATATAGACAGGATTCTGAATATTAGCTTGCGTCACATCTAGGCAGGTTTCTGAATATAAGCTTGCATCACATCTAGACAGGATTCTGAATATTAGCTTGCATCACATCTAGACAGGATTGTGAGTGTTAGCTTGTGTCACATCAAGACAGGATTGTGAATGTTAGCCATTGCCACATTTTAGCTTTATCTTGTGAATGTTGGCTTACGTCACATCTAGAAAGGATTGTGAATATTAGCTTTCGTCACATCCAGACAGGATTGTGAATATTAGCTTGTGTCACATCTGAACAGGATTCTGAATGTTAGCCAGTGCCACACGTAGTTCAAACTGTGAATATTAACTTGCATCACATCTAGACAGGATTGTGAATGTTAGCCAGTGCCACATGTAGCTCTAATTATGAATAGCTTTGCTCGGGCCTGTAAGTATGGGCTCCGGGGCATTAGCTGACTTGGTAATCCCCCGCTGCTCAGGGCTTATTGCTTAAATATTAACCTGTGTCACATCTAGACAGCATTGTGAATGTTAGCCAGTGCCGTATGTAGTTCTAACTATGAATATTAACTTGCGTCACATCTAGACAGGATTGTGAATTTTAGCCATTTTGCCACATCTTAGTTATATCGTGTGAATATTAGCTTGTGTCACATCTAGACAGGATTGTGAATTTTAGACATTTTGCCACATCTTAGTTATATCGTGCGAATATTAGCTTGTGTCACATCTAGACAGGATTGTGAATTTTAGCCATTTTGCCACATCTTAGTTATATCGTGTGAATATTAGCTTGTGTCACATCTAGACAGGATTGTGAATGTTAGCCAGTGCCACATGTAGTTCTAATTGTGAATGTTGGCTTGCATCACACCTAGACAGGATTGTGAATCTTAGCCAATGCCACTCATTAGTTATATCTTATGAATATTAGCTTGCCTCAAAACCAGACAGGATTTCAATGTTAGCCAGTGCCACATTTTAGCTATATCCTGTGACTATTAGCTCTCGTCACATCTCGACAGGATTTGAATGTCAACCAGTGCCCCATTTTAGATATAACTGTGAATAACATCCAGCACGGTTACAGTACGTATATCCAGAAGACTATGATACGTATACCTAGAATGTAACTATGGCTAAGCTTTCCAGTCCAGCAGCACACATAGCTGACCAGACTGAAACACCTGATGTACCTCAACACCTCTGCCACTAGCATACAGCGACTACCTACGAAAGAAATCCGGTATAGCTGGTCACACATCGACTCTCCCAACAATAGCAATCTATTGCAAACCCTGAACAGTGCCGATCCGTGTGCCTGACCTCGCTTTGGGCAGCCTAGTCGAGCCTAGCCAGCCACCCAAGTCCTAGACTGGCAAAATGCACACACGCATCTCCTAATCTAAACCCTTTATCATTTTCAACCACATTGACTACCGTCACTGAGGGCGTTCCAACCTAAAAAGCGCATTGAGGTCACACAAGTCGGGAAAGAGCACTAGATAAATAACCAAATACAATACAATACAATACAATACAATATTCATCATGCGTGTCTTTATTGTATAAGATAATCTGTATGAAAAAGAATAGGCAAACATGGAAAATCGGGCACCGTTCATCATAAACAAATACCAAAAACGTTTTTTTTTAAAAAGAGAGCAATGCCTGCATCTTCATAACTTTCAGGGTATACCCTCAAGATGGGACCATAACCCTGGTGAGACTGTTAGACGCCATACATTTTTTGAAAGTCGAACCCTTACTTACAAGCAGTTTCAGTTTTTTGAAAATTGTTAGTCTTTTCGTTGTTATCCTAAGGAATATACACAATGTAAAGGGGCGACATGTTATAATGTGTGAAGAGTGATGGGAAACCATTTTATAAGTGGCAATATTATAAATATATTCGGCCATATTAAGTTATTCATCTGGTTACGTCTGTAACAATTTATTAATTTAAAGATGCTCCAGAAATTAAGTTACTTAAATACCAATTTGGTTACAAAATAATGTACATTTAAAGGGGAAGTTTGCTAAAAAATGTAATTGTCTCGATCGTTCGGGCATGTATATTTAAGCATACTGTAATCCATCTTAAAAATATTTCCTATGCATCTTACCTTAGTTTTCCTCACTTTTACACATGCAAAAACAACAGGTACGGCGCCAACATCTTGTGCTGATCTTATCCGTTGATGCATCACCCTAAGTTTAAGTGCCCTCTCTGCAAGAATACAGATCGCCTGACCCTCAAACTGACATCACTAGACGCTTACGCCCCTTTTCTCAATGCCAAGCAATTGACATGTCTCCATGGAAATGCCAGGACGCCTCTTTCCTTGACAAGTATAGACAGACCCTTTCTGAGCAGACAACATTGCAGTTGCTTTTCAATCGTCTCACTGTATTTAGTTTCGATCGCCCATTGACTTGTTTCTTCTCTGACCAGCTATCTTCCTAGAATGATGCCCGCGAACAGGTATTTACAATATCAGAAGTGATTTAACTCTTTACTTGCGGTTTATTGAAATATTTGTCATATTATGTACCAATGTCTTCACCAAACCTTATTTAATTTCGAAATGTCATAGTTTTTGCCGATTGTGTATTTATTCGATCCACAGGTATTTTTAACATTGCAATGTTTTTTCTTCTCCTTCTTTAACAGTAGTTGCTACATACAAACAAAATGTTTTTATTTTTATGACTGTGGATTTTGTACTTATTCAATTTTCAGGAACTATATCAACAATACAGCCCTACCAGTACGAGCCTGAATATTCGGAAGAGGAACTAATTGAAAGAGAAAGAGAAAGAAGCGGAAACGATGAGGAACCGGATGATAGTTGGGAAGATGAATCACCGGAGCCCGAGCATAGTCGCATAGAAACTGGTGTACCTGCAATCGTTGCGAGTTCATGCCAACCGAGGTGGAGAACTGCTGCTGCCAAGAAAACTCTGGATGCTTGGCCTACATAGCCGAAGAAGACACACCACCGCTATGCATTACCGAGCTGCATGACTTCAGGGCAGCCTGCCTCACAAGGTCTGTGTTGTGGATTATGATGGTGCTTATGCACGAACGTGTCTGTAAATTGAATACATTTCTCGTACTTATTGCAAATCAGAGTGTTCATTGCTTACGTGTCTTTCACTTTCGACTAAAAAATAATATTTCTCTATGGCCCAAACCGTTCTGGCTTGAATGGGTGTTCACTTTTGTAATGTGTTGATACTTCAAAGCACAAGTAGATTTTTTCAGAAAACTTATTTTTTTTAAGGACAACTATGCCATTGAATTTAGGATGCATTTTCAAGTAAATTGGTACACTTATCTGGTACATTCCATTAAAATATTTCTGTTTCTCTTTTACAGGTGGTACAGGCTGGTGGCCTAGCGTTCGTTTATACGGTGGATTCATGGGAGGCTTGGATTCCGCATTTGATGTGTAATATCCGCCTGTGTCATTCGAGCCATTTGCGCCAAATTCCCCATTGACAGCGGACAGTACAGGGGATTTTTAAACACTGTGCCACAACCTTATGTATACAATTTGTAGCTTGTTTGTGCCATCAACATCACCAAAGGACATAAAATAGAAATTAGCTTATACGAACACTTGTTTGAATTTTTTGGTGAGTCAAGAACATGCCCAATCGTCTATGACGGACATGAAAGAATGGTTGGTGCCCTTTTGGGCTTGTCTCGTCCCCATCCATCCCCCCCTCCAGTATGAATGGCAGTTCCCACCTGTGGCCCTGTGCTCGCAAGGGGGCTGGGAGGATAGGAGCGCTCGAGGTGTCAAACACCATGTACACCTCAAAGGGATCTTCTGCACGGTGACCATTGTCTCGATGGCCTCCCCAGACCCAGTGTCTCCAGACTCCCCTTTCAGGACACCGCCCCAGCAATCAACATAAGTTTGTGTCCTTGAGCAGTGTTCCGGGCCTTTTACGCTCACCTCATGCCCATCCATCCCCCCTCCAGTATCAATGGCAGTTCACACCTATGACCGTGTGCTCCCGAGGGGGCTGGGTGGCTGGGAATGCTCAAGGTGCCAAACACCATGTACACATCAAAGGGATCTTCCACACGGTGAACATTGTCCACATGGCCTGCCAGGACCCAGTGTCTCCAGATTTCCCTCTTCAAGACCCGTCCCTGCAATCAACATAGGTTTGTGTCCCTTGAGCAGTGTTCGGGGCCTTTTGCTTTCGCCTCATGCTCATCCATCCCCCCTCCAGTATCAATGGCAGTTTACACCTATGACCATGTGCTCTCAAAGGGGCTAGGCGGGTGGGAACGCTCAAGGTGCCAAACACCATGTACACCTCAAAGGGATATTCCACACAGTGACCATTGTCCACATGGCCTCCTAGACCTGGTGTCTCCAAACTCCCTTTTCAAGACCCCACCCCAGCAATCAACATAACTTTGTGTCCCTTGAGCCGTGTTCTGGGATTTTGCGCTCGCCTCATGCCCATCCATCTCCCTCCAGTATCAATGTCATTTCGCACCTGTGGCTGTGCAAGGGGGCTAGGAGGATGGGAACGCTCAAGGTGCCAAACACCATGTACACCTCAAAGGGATCTTCCACACAGAGACCATTGTCCATATGGCCTCTCCAGGCCCAATGTCTCCAGACTCCCCTCTTTAAAACCCAGTCCCTGCAATCAACATATGTTTGTCCGTTGAACATTGTTCCAGGCTTTTGCGCTCTCCTCGTCCACATCCATCCCCCCTCCCTAATATCAATACCAGTTGGCACCTATGAATCGGGTCGTACTGGGCCTTAAGATTGTCATGGGAACCATAGAAACCGTGGCCCACAGTTGGAAGTTGCGATTCATTCCTTTTTGGACACTGTTTAAATAGTACCCGAGGGGGAGAATTTTAAATAAATGGTGATGCAAATTGTGCATTTAAAATAATATGTATTCAGCAACAGTGTTCACTACTACTAGCACATATTGAAGTATCTCATCAAACTGGCCCACATTTCCCAAAAAAGTGGGCCACTTTGATAAAAAGAAAAAAGCCCACACAAGCATTTTGCATTTGTGGTTCAGTTCTGGCCCTATTGCCCTATAGCGAGTACGAGCAGGCCTATGCTGGTGTGCTCTCAAAGGGGGCTAGGTGGGTGGGTATAGCAGATGTGAAACATTGACATCAAGGCTGAGTGGGTGTCAATGAACATGTCACACATTCACATACACACCAACATTTCTAAGCCTTTTTAAACACCTTGACATTTACCAGGAGAACATCTCTGCAATCCACAAGGTATATCGTCATTGAGCTACCTGTTCCCTAGCTACCTGTTCCACAGCTACTTATTCCCCAGCTTGCTGAATTGGCTCATTTGTTCATCCAAGTAAGGGTAGGTCACCTATTTGGTTCTGTATGTTCATCGATCGCTGCTCTGAAAGTTTAAATCAATTTCTTATAATACACAGTATTCTAATTTTCATTTTTCTTAAAGACTTCAACATTATTGATTGTATGATTTATTTTGTAAATAGCACATTGCATCACTGTGTATTGTAACACAATGGAATGTTTCCTGGTCCATGTTTGAAAGCATGTTTTCTTTTGGTGCTTGAAAGTTCATTCAATAGACCAGTAATACGTTACAATTTGCGCATTACATTCAGCTCTGGCAAAAGGGATTGCTTGTTAATTAGACTAGGTTACACAGGTTTTCTTTCTTTCTTTAAAACAAACTTTACAGACAAAGCTGTTTAATAGTTGCTTTAGTCACATTCATAAACTATTTGTAATAATTATATTTTTTCTACAGATCTTACAGACTTTTCAAGAATGCCTTTATGTATAGTTTTCGGTTGCCCTTCTGTGAGCCATATCAAAACTCTGGGCATATATTCCATAAAGATATTGATTTAATAAGAGGATGGATTACAAATTGTGGATTTTCAGTGGACGAGGTTGAAAGTAGAGCCCAGGCTGTCTTGGGAGACATGAGGGCCAATCAATCGAAGTACACAAAAAAGCATTGACCCAGAATTCTTTGGAAAGTTGCTTGCAAATGCAATTCCGACTCAATTTCGGCACACACTGGTTCAAGTGAGTAGTGGACGATGAATTTGTTATGTTTGTTGGTATGTAGGACAGTGGTCTGTATAGATATGTCTTCACAATGATCTCTCGATTAATTTAAAATAGTGTATTGAAAAGGTAACTTCATGAACGGTTTAGAGTTTTCGGTGTTTATATACATCAATGTTGTATTACTCAAGTTTCCCTAGTTACCAGAATTACCCAACTTTTAAAATGTTTTACTTTAGACTAATTTCTCTATCCCCGCTTTCGGGACACTCTAATAAATCAGTGAAATGTGACCCTTGGTAAAAACTTCCATAGTGCCCTTTAAAAGTCACCTAATGTTTTCAAAATGTGTTGGTATAGATGTCCTTTTTTACGAGAGCTCACTAACGGATGCACAGACCCTCACCAGTGACAAAACCACTGACACGTCTGGTATCCGAATGGTGAGCCCAACCGACATGCACAAAGTGATATTTTAGAGCGTTGGATGTGGCCTCATTTCTAATACTAATGTACCTTTTCCATTGCACACTTTTCTGACAATATATTGAAAATGAAGGAGCAAGATTCTTCATCAATTACTTTTCCGGAGTCAACATCAACCTTACTTGCCTATCAAGTAATTATATTGTACTAGTCCTTTATATGTGAATGAACAATAGATGCATGTGTTATGCCTAAAATTTAAACATATTGAACATTATTATGTATCATGTTAGTTATTTACACAAAGTTGCTTGTACGGTGTCTCTCAGTATGTACCATCATCTGCATCTCATGTTTTCAGTTTAATTTTGCTTTTACATCCCTATTAAAACATACTATGTTATAGGGGGATGCAGGAATTTCGAATACAATCACTTCCTCGTTTGCAACAGGTCCAGAATATGAGGTATGAAGACTTACAGTTTCCTTGCTACAATGAAAGTAAATCATACAAAAGTTATACTTTGATACTGAAATGCATTTAACCTTGCACTGTTTCAAACTTTTCTGATTTTGGTTCTAACATTACACATCCTCCCTAATGCAGAACAGATTTGAAAGCAAACATGACCAAGCAAACTACTTTTGAAGGCAACATTATAATCACTATGTTTTGCAGGGTGATCTCAAATCAAGTCCATGTGTCATCTCGGAAAGTTATCAGGTGAAATCTGAAATGTATATTATGACCAAATCACATACACAGTTTTCGAGGGTATGTTCATACACATGTTCTATTTGTGTTGCAACAACAAACCTTAAAGAAAGGATTGTAATCATTTTAAACTACTTTGTGAGGAAGCGCTTTGTGCGATGAAAGATTTTACATTTAAGTTCCATTGACATTTAACTTTTTTTATGATTCTTCTCTCGAAGGAATCTACTGAAGATGTCGAATTTGACGAGGCACATGGACCATAGGTATACATAACCTACTATGAAATACAATGGATTACATTTTTATAATGTTATAATGTTTTGAAGTCCGTCAAGTTAGTTCTGTTTGTAGATATGTAAATATGTTTGTTTGAGTTGAAAATACATTTTCTTAATTTAAACCATATAAAACGCTCTTTTTTCAGCTTGATGTTATGGTCGGCAAAACAAAGTCCATGGTTTCAAAGCAAATTAAGAAAACAAGGGTAAAGAACAAACCAGTTTGTTTTGGAGAGGTTTTTAAGTGGATGTTTTAGTCATACTATGTTGTCAGTTGGAGAATCATATCTTCTGTATGTGTGCAATACATAGACCTGTTTTTCTATAAATCTGTTAGAGGCCCAGAAGGAAGAGGAGTACAAAGACTCAGACAATAACTGAAACCAAGGATGTCGTTTGCCAAACAGATTTCACAATGGAGCAACTACTATTTGAGGCACAGGGTGGTCCAGTCAATATTCAGATTTGTGTCCCATATTTCCAGTGGCCAGAAAATGAATGGAATCTCACCTGCGAACCATACAAAGTTACCATGGATCATTTCTACTTTGTGGAAAATCGCCCAGATGAAACTGGAGAAAATTAAGATGCATTGCAATTGCTTGCAGATCCTTTGACACAATCTACACCTCTAAAAATGTTCCACCCACCAAACATTCTATGTTACCTGTTTCTCCAATTCATGCGGAAATATCACAGCCTGAACTAACAGAGGCTGAAGCATCAACGCAATTGACTGACAAATTTGATCAAGATCTCGACTTCGGTATGCCTAGTTTAGGGGAATTGTCCATCACCGTTGAGTCACAAAACACAGTACTGTAGGACGATTGGCTATCAAAGGAGCAAGAAAACATTGTATTTGACTGCTGCCCACTAGAGATTGTAGAAATGATTAAATGTGATCATAAATTAAGTGGGAGCTTATGGAGCGAGCCATTGGAGAATTTCGCTTGTGTATTAGAGGGCACCAACCTGAAAATCAAGGCTAGCTGTGTCCACCTCCATAATACATTTTCATGGTCTGGTCAACTTATGCTCAGTCAAGTGCCTGATGGAAATGTACGTTGTTCAGCTTTACTGTTCAGCGGATCGACTTTCAGTAAAATTTCCAGTTTCTGTCAATTTGTGGGACTTGAGATCCTTACTAAAACCCAGTACTACAAATATCTGAGGGAATTCTTATTCCCCGCTATTAGTCATGCCTGGGAACTCAAACAGATGTCAATGGACAGTACATTCTCTGGAAAAAGTGTCAGGATAGCTGATGACTGATAGTGTGACAGTCCAGGATTTTCTGCTAAGTACTGCACTTACCACTTTCAAGACATGGAAAGTTAAAAAAAACATTGAGTTTGGTCATCGTGCAGGTGTCTGAATGTATATCGTCTGTGGCCATGAAGAAACATGGTTTCATTAAATCCATCAAACATCTGGAATACAGGGGAATGCAAATAGACCTGATACCCACTGACAGGCACATTGGAATTGCAAAGGCCATGCAAGAGCAGTTTCCACACATTCAGCATCAATTTGACATATGGCACATTGCCAAATCAATCAATAAAACAATTACTGATGCTGGGGAAAAAAAAGGTTCAGAAAACCTTTTAAAGTGGTCTCAGTCTATCAACGACAATCATTTCCAAGAGTGGATAAACAAGTCTTTTGAGAACAGCCCCTTCCTTAAAACTGTGCTATAGCATCACTCATTTGTTTAAATCATATACTATCACTTCCCAAAAGGCGAGATTGCTCTTCAGGGCAGTCAGATGCACACCGTTTACATGCTGAATTGAGTGAGTTGCACTGTTTAATGGTATGTCTTTTTCAGCAAAATATCATCTGAAATTTAATTAACCAAGTTCAGAAATGTAATATTGGTATTACTGTGGCCTTGGGAGAATTGTATATATATTTCTATTAAGATATTGACTAAAAGTGCATAATTCCAAAACTAATGCTCCACACTATCATAATATCACCAATGCATCATATCCAGTATTTGATATGTTGTTGTCACAAATAATAAACTCTCCCATAGAGATTTGCTGGGCAAATTATGTTATAAATCTGTACCCTGTTTCTGTTGGTAAATGTTTCCATTGACTACAAACATATCATTATGAAGTGTGAATTCCAGTAACTATAGACTGTGTTGTTAGATTGCTTACAGCTGATAGATGGTTTTTCAAAATAATAATTGTTTCCATTCCTTATTGGTGTACTGTGCTTGTGTTTTCCAACCACAGCAATCACAAATACAACAACGTTCTATTGTATTTATAATTGCCACACTTTGCTTTTTGCCTTTCATTTTACATTTTCTGTGCTTCCCTGGGCTTGGGGAATACCGAAAACGTAAAATGAAAGTGAAGGCAGCCTCCAAAGCTCATGTACAGCTCTGCTCTGGCTGCAGTAAGCAAAAGCTCCCAGTAGGGGGCCTTTGCTGCTTGTTTAGTGCCGCCAGGGCAGAGCTTAACATGAGCTGAGGAGGCTGCCTGAAATGGCTAAATGGATACTCCCATCTAAACGCTTTGAGCCTCGTTTGCTCAAAAGTTTACATAGGAACTTTCATTAAAATTATCTTTAATGCATGTTTTTCATTATTGCCCATCTGTTGGGACAATAATATTTTTGAGCCCACTATTCCTTTAAGCCTTCAAATTTCAAATGATTGCATTTGTTTTTCAATTGATTTTGTAACAGTTTTGTGGGACCTGAATCTAATCTGGAATAGTGACCTAGGTTTTCAAGTTGATTACTTTCTTCGTCTGTATAGTGCTATCTGTTCATGACAACATCATTTCCATCTTTATCCGTTTCCTTTATTACTATATTATTGTCATTTTGCAACTTCTGTAATTCCATTTCTTCCTGGTAGGATACATGTTGAAATGTCATGCAATGCTTCTGGTTAGATAATTGCATGTAACAACATTTCAGAGCACATTGTTCTTCTGCAACCCCTCTGTATGAAATTGAACATAATTTATCCTTGTTAAAATGGTTCCATTTATCCATTTGCTTTTATGAATGGTTTGAAGTGTTTATTTACTTGTTGAATTGTCACCAATCTCTGACTCCAATTGTTGAATGTGCTCTAATCCTTTATTACTGAATGTGTTTTAATTGTCTATTCTCACATGACTGGTACTCCGGTCAGATGTAATGATATGAAATTTTGAACAATGCATTTGACACACAGTCACATTGTCAGATCATGTAATTGGCGTATTAGAACAAGGATCTTCATTCACTGGATTTGAAAATATTCAAACTCAGCATCCCCTGGACTGACACTCTCTTCCTGGGGTCTGGCTTATGTCATGTCATATTGTTCCAGTTATTCATGCAAAAAACCAGCATCACCACCACAGGCTTGGTATTTTTTTTCCAATCCTTGGAATGGTCATTCTACCAATCAAAGTGAGGGATCCATGTTGCCATATGCAGTAAGGAGCATTGTTCTTGTATGGGTTTGTGTGACTGATCATTTGCCAACCACCATAAACAGGGAACCTGTTCAACGCTTAATTGAAGTCTTTGTCAACAAACATCTATAATATAACCCACATGGGTGATCCAGAGAATTGTACATATACATTTGTTGGCCAAAATTAAATCTGTAGACATAAACTAAACTGACACTGACACTGTCCCTGTGGAGGAAGAGTCAAAAGCCCCTACCAGAAGCTCCACCGCCATGTTGCTTATATGTTGGGAACCGGAAATTGAGACACGTGCAGTACCAGTGAGGATTCCTGTACCACAAAGTATTCTTAAAACAAGGTATCCATTGAGAAAACCCTACATGCATTCACGAGGATATGGTGGTCTTCTGGAAGAGTCCTTGAAGAAGTGTGAAAATGGGTGGAGAAAGAGGACTGACGCACCCAGAAAAGACAAACGACAAAGGAACATAGGCATTCTATGAGATCTGAAGAGGAGGTGTCAAAGATGAGCAACATTTCGGGCTCAAAATGAAGATGCTCGTGCAAAGAAACGCTGAAGAAAATGCAAAGTCATTTTACACTTGTATAGATGCTCTAACGCAAGTAGATAAAGTGATCTTGAGTCTTGCTACATAGTGAATAGATTGCAGTGATGCACCAATGTATATAGGAATGTATAGAACCTGGATGTTCCACGATGCACTTTAGCAAAGCTTGAACCCTGTGAATGGAAAGGGTTTCAGTGTGGCGCAGTTGGAAAATAGCTAAATGGCAAAGGAGAATCCAAGAAAGGCTGGCTGGCCCAGCACCAAGAGTCGAGGCCAGTGTGAGCCTAGTTGTCTGTCAAGTATCTACATGAACGTGAGAAAGAAACAAACTTCTGTTTGAGGTGGAATGAAAAAACATTGAAGCCGTCAAGAGTTCATCATTTAAGAGTATTATTTGCAGCAAAGAGCTTGAAAACGTGGTCTCCAGTCACATGGTCAGATTGAAATAGACTTTGGGTCGAGCTACACCAAAACCAGAAGATAAAACCATGCCCCACTCCCTTTTATTCTCAGGCAAAGAGAGCTTCTGCAAGGCAAAGTCCAAAGCCTTAATTGAATGGCAGACCAAAAGAGTGATGATAGATGTCAGGCTAATTGGGTGGGAAGCTGTAGTCAAGACCAGCCCACAGGCACCTGGGGTACCAGCCTGCATGCTGCTAGCATGTGGAATATTCCAGAAGGGTACAAGCGTGCCAACCAATTATAGAGGGCCATGTAACAGAGAGCCCTATAGTTTGTGTAACCAATGAAGCGTTGTGTATTTTGTTATGATGAAGATGACTTGCACTAGAGGAGGGCTTAGTTGTCCACCTGATGTTGGAGAACCAATAACAACCCCCATCAGTATGGAACATATACCTAGATGTTTCCTCTAAGCCTATCACATCCCCAAGTAGGTTTTTGTAGTTTGCCACAGTGTGGCAGCAATGATGACGAGTTTTGATTCTAAAAGTTGTGTTTTTTATGAAATTCACAGAGATTGTGCTTTGCGATGTCCATTGATGTCCGTTGTAATTACACTGTTTTAGATAATTGCAAATAAAACAGTACTAAGTTTTGCCAACTTCCTGAGTCCGTTTGATTATTGATGAATACGTTCTGCATCCCCATCCATCACTAAGTATAGCTGCCTGGTCTTAAAGGACCCAGGTCTGTGGGTTCATCCCTAAAGGAAGAAGTAAGCTCTGCCTGGGAACCCAAAATAACCATAGGGAGTGGTGTTGTGCCGCTTGTCTAACTGGAATTGGAGGAAAAAAACTAAATCCCTCCACTAAACTCACTGATGAATCGAATTAGTTAGCAAGCCAATGCATCATCTATATTAGAGCGTTAATCGATTCATCCAGCCCGTCTCCTAAATCACAGATCCGCACACAGGTAGTGGACACAAGGATCCTGACCCATTTATCCAACCAGCGGACAGATTGGTTCAGACTAGTTAAAAAACTAAATCAAGGCACAGAACGAAAAACAGAACAATGCAGGGGCAGTATGTCGCAGGACCAACCCCTCTAGCATTTAAGAGGGGATTTTCCTCTTTTATTCAACCCACCCTTAAGTGTATGTCCGTGCGATTTGTCCACAAGTAAATCATGTATTCCCATACTGACACGCGCAACAATGCCTATAAAAGCACAAACAAAACAATGGTATCCCTGTAGCATATGTGAAAGGAATATACATAATGCAGGTCAACCGGTTTCAGTGACTTAGAAGTTGTCATTTTCTTCAGGAACAAAAGAACACATCAAATTCCTCTAGGGGTCAATCTCTTGTCCTCAGAGGTGGTGGTAAGGCAGTAACTAGGCAACCTGTGATAGAGCAGCAGTGCTTACGGTCTTCACAACTTTATTGGCGTCTTGTTGATAAAACATCCAGGAAGTTCTGTGCCTCACCATGTGTTATCAAGCACCTGGTTCACTCAAACTCCTTCATGAATGCAAGCACTGGCATCCCAATATGTGCCCGCATCAGTCCCCTGTGCTGTCATAAGTAACACTCTAATATAGATGATGCATTAGCTTGCTATCTAATTGGATTATCAGCGGTTTAGTGGAGGGATTTATTTCTCTCCTATCTCTGTTAGACAGGTGGCACAACACCACTCCCTAAGGTCATTTTGTGTTCCCATAGAGAGCATAGGTCTAAACAGTTTAGGTTATGTTTACAGATTAAATCTTAGCCAAAAGATATATTGGCACAATTTTCTGGATCACAGATCAGTTGTCAACAAAGCTTATTTAAGGCCATGGGTGATCTCAAAACATATCCTTTGACTTGATGGTCAATCTTTAATGTCCAGAAAGACCTTGTTTGCTACCATTTGTTTAATGCCACAAAAACATTTCAATTGAGTTTTCACTAAAAGCCCACATGTCAATATTGTGAACACTGTCTTTGGGTGCATTGGAAAATCTGGTATCTTGGTAAAATTGCTGAACCAGTTTTAATTTGCCCAAAGATGGCAGATGTGAAAGATGGCACAATAATCTGTTGAGTCTCCAGCAGAGTACAAGGGTTTTTAATGGGTAATGTAAGGAACGCATGGTGCCAACAGTAAAGAGAGACACAAGTTTTCACAGTTCAAGGGTGTTTATTGAACTTTATAATGGGTCAGATAAACACCTAATGTAAACCTAAATCTAAGATGGAAGCAAGCTACAACCATCAAATAAAAATAAGGCAGTTCTAGTGTTGTCTTGTCCAATAAAAAGGGCCTATACTAAACAAATCTATTGCCAATCCTTACTGCTAAATTACAAAAAGAGTCTGGGATAATGTACACCGGAAAAGAAAGAAGTGTTCACAAGATGAAAAGTCAGTATGGTATGGCTGGGTCTCCCTTCCCCCACGTTTGATGCACGGGATAAGGCAGGACTCTCGAGCACAGCACACTCTGTGGCCTCGTCAGCACGAGATTCACAGTGCAGGTCAACAATATCAAACCTTCAGAGGCTAGGTCTCCTTTTTGCAAAAGTCTCTTGCTATAGAAGGCCTGCTGATTCACAACGACCAACAAACAAAAAAAAGTTAATTTGGTGGTTATGAACGTGAGTGATTGCTCTTTGCCCCTAGGATCTCGCACGGCCGGGCTCAGATCCTCCTTGCATCTTAGGCCTCCCTCCGTCAGGTTCACTACAGCCAGTTCATGTACCTTTTTAACACAGTTCATGAGTTGCTCATTTTCATCAGAAAGCGGGGTTCCCTTGCCCTAGCTTTCCTCTGGCAAAAGGTCTGAGACTTTTGATTGTATAAAGGATTCCCTGTAACCCTTATAGGAGCCCTTTGACACCTCAAGCCACCCTTTCCTAGGGCCTTCTGGTTCTTGTAGTTTCTTAAACAGGTGCCAGTCATTCTCTTTCAAATCAGCGCCCAAGTGGCACCTGGACCTCAACTGGGCTTCCTTTAAAGTTCAAACAAATACACAAGTTTGTTCTCTTAGGATTGCTTGCGTTCAAAATGTTGCCACTTGAAACCTTGGGTTCAACACAGTTCAGTTTACTGTGTTTAAAATTTGGGAAGGCAGGCGCTCTGTTACCAGTCATTAGCTTCTCCTCAAAACGCACATTTCCATGACTCCCTCAATCTTCAGGGAGGCTGAGTTTCTTTGCTTTTTCAGGCGTGTCTGCATTTCTTGTTCAGGTGGGGCAAGTTAATTGACTCTGAGGATTCTGGTACTTGTATTTTTCGCACTTGATTTTACTGGCAGGTGACTGGAAACAACTCCCTCCATAGCACAAATCTTCCCCTTGATGGGGGGAGGAGGAAAGCCATGGTTGTAGCTCTCCATTGTAAGGCATGATGGCCCTGCTGCTGCTGCCTTTGAGCCCGGGACTCCTGGAACAATGTTTAAAAGTTGGTAAGGCAGGCACTCTGTTAGCAGTCATTAGCTTCTCCTCCAAACGCACGTTTTCGTGACTCCATCAATCTTCAGGGAGGCCGAGTTTCTTTGCTTTTTCAGGCTTGTCTGCATTTCTTTTTCAGGTGTGGCAAGTTAATTGACTCTGAGGATTCTGGTAATTGTATTTTTTGCACTTGATTTTACTGGCAGGTGACTGGAAACAGTTCTGTTTACTATCAGTTTCCTGTAACTCACCGGCTGCGCTGAACTCATTGGTTTCTTTTTTCTCTGGAGTCAAGGATAGTACCACAGTAGCCAGCTTGCCTCTCCGCCTATGTTATCAAAGATGGAGGCCCCTGTGTACCATTGACGTCTGCTGCTTTGCATGCCAGCTGTAGCTCCCGGCCTTATGATTTCCCTTTTGGAGGCGTCGCAGGTCTGAGGTGAAAAGGGCAACAGCAATTACTCCATTGTCTTCCTTCAAGGTCTCACCGCCTTTCTTCTCAGTTTTAACTGCTGGTTTGGTGTAGCTGTCTCCTCGTGCATTCAGCCTTGCTCAAAGTGTGCTTTCGTGTTCTGCCTTGTATCCCTGTGGGGAAGGTAAAGGGCCATCAGATGTGCGTGATGATTATCAATTGCCTGACTCTGCCTGACCCATTTTTTGGGACATGCCAGGCAAACAGCTCTGGTGTTAGTCCGGTGTTCGTTAAAGTGTAAGAAAGTGTTTTGTGTGGGAAAGGGGGGGGGGGGGGCGGGATGGAACTTCTAAATATCCTGCAGTGTAGGAAGGGGAAAAGGTGTTACAAGGAAAGGAATACCGCGTCTCAAACCTCAGTGTCCCACTTAAACTCCCCGAAGACACCTCGCCTAGGTGATCCTCACCCAGGTACTGGATCCAATAGCGATGGCTGTGTCCTGGCCACCTGGACGACAGATCTCTGGGGACTAGCGGGTGAGACACCTTCCAGTTTCTCACAGTAACAACATAAATTATGCAGATGATTCAAATATAAGCAGTTTGATTATGATGATACAATTTGATTGTTCCATAACAGGACAGGTGAATGGATTATGAAAACACTGTGCTGGAGAAAGAGGTTTGGGGATGCACGCTAAGGACACTCCTCTCTCATCTTTTGTTTGTCACCTCCTCCCTTACCTAGGCGTCCGTGCCTTAGGTTAGTCTATTGCAATCTTCAACCCCTACTTTCTAACGTCTTCCATCAGCTAGATATGAGGAACTCAAGGCAAACGACTTGTCTGTGTAAACTCCCTTAGGAAATTCCTAAACTGTCCCTACATTATCAAAGATGTTAATACTATTGGGTGGTGTATGGATTTGCAATCAGACCCTCAAGTCCCACTCTTCTCCTCACTACTCTCCTCCTCCCCTTACTCTCCTTCGCCCAACTCCACCCTCCTTCTCTCTTTCGTAAGCCTCTCTCTCTCCTCGGTCTTGCCAATGTCCCTCTCCCATGTCTCTATGATGTGTCTCTTTGCTTCTAAATTCTACCTCCACCCTCTGATGTAACTACTGACTTTCCTACCACTCTTCCCTCTACACTCTACTACTACTCTCTCCTCACTACTACTAGTCTCTCTGCACTACTACTAATTCTCCTCCCTCCACACTACACCCCTCTTGTTCGCCAGGCACTGTTGCTCATGCTTCCACTACACTCAATCTCACTATTCTCACCCCCACTTCTATCAGGCACCTCGCTCCTCACACCCCACTCATGTATCCATCTCTACTATCCTTACTCTCTCCTAACATGCAAGTCCTTGCACTCTAACTGCTACCCCACTCCCTCAATCCCATCTCCCATGCTATCTCTATCTTTCTCTCCCACTCCCCTGCTATACAGCCCCCTCCACCTTTCCCTTCACTTCAAAACACTACAGCAGCTATCATACCGCGGGGCGAGTGAATCAATGCTATAGTAAACTTTGTTCTAGTAACAGAGAACGAGGAAGTCATTCGACACGAGAGGCCATGTGTGCAATACAGTTAACAAGCTGGCTACATATCAATACATACTGCCAGCGTTTGCTCCCAAGCACAGATTCTGTTGATGCCTACGCATTTAACAGAGTTACAGAAGAATTGTACCAACAGCTCTGAGGAACAGTTTAGCTCGAAACATGTGTTTGCGGATCAAATGTGGGCTGATCACATGTGTCTTCTAGATTTAATTTCCAATTACATTCTCACCAGATTGATTCTATGTGCTCTCTGGAATTATTTCATTTCTGTTGAACTACAGTTGTACTAATAACATGATTGATTATATGTGTCCTCGGATCAATGTGTTAAACATGGAGACCTATGGGATGATTTGTCCTGTATTTTGAGGGAATAATCAGTATTTCTAATATATGCACAACACTTTAAAAACCAGCAGTAAATTACACTCGATTTATGAGATGAGGCGCCCAGTGATGTTTGAAGTCGCAGTACTTTTCTTTCTCACTCTGAGGTGTGCTAGGGAAGCGCACTTTTCTTTGTCTCAAGACCGACTTGCAATTTTTCAATTAATACCAATTAGCAACGCAGCACACTGGGTATTAACCACTAGTTTATATTTACACTACATTACAGTCAGCTAGTACCACTCTCTCAAAAATACCACCTCAGCTGTACTCTGCTCAAATTCTGTCACCAAATTTTCAAGCACTCCACTCTTCCTTCCGTTCTGCACCGGATCGCTCTGTCCCCCTTCACCTACTCTGACCTCACTCGAACAACCCACACTCAGCCTCTCCCTCTGTCCCACTGTATACTCTGTGGCTGATGCTTGTGGGTCACCCTCCCCCTTCCATTGGCTGCAGCGCGCAAAATGCTCTGCACCAATCACTGTCTGTCTTTTTCCTAGGAGGTGTGTTACACAGGTGAGAGGTTCTGCAAACCCTTATATGCCCCTCCCCTTCTTCCATCAGGGTTTCAGTAGCGATCTCTGATGGGTCCCCTGCTGTTTCTCTGGCGGGATGTGGTTCTAGAAATGCGTTGTTATGCTGTTGTAGTAATATCTTTGCTTTTCTGTGGTGTTGGTCACTGTTGAGCTGTGAGGAAGGGCCATAGTTCATCACGGTTGCATTATTTGTGTTTTCTCCCTCGGTTGGATCTGGTCTGGATGTTCTTGGTTGCTCACTAGTGCACTATGAGAGTTGGAGTGCTGCAACAAAAAGGAGAAAACCCTAGTTAGACACTGTAGTGGGAGGCATTGGGAGATAAAGGGTGGTGCATGTGCCATGAATGTCACCCCTGGTACCACCCTTCAACTCCCACTTCCCTCCTCTGGGACAGGGCTGGCTCTGGCCTTTCACTTGGTGAGCCTCCTGCCATATTGTGGGAAGGGGTCCCTGCCTCGTCCTTTGACGGGGTCATGACCCTGACCCTTTGACACAGAATACATTTTTCCTCTTGCTTTTTCAGATTGGTGTCATTAGGATCTGTGCTACCTTAGATGCTGCCGAACAAATCTGTGCTTCTGCCCTCCCTAGGAAGAATATAGCAATCACCCCTGCGCCGGGCAGGGGGGTTTATATGGCCACTAATGGCCCACCTGCCCAAGCCTAGGTAGGCTGAGTGAAGCGAGGGCCTCAGCGAGGGCTGTGGGCCGTTGCCGGCCATGTTAGCCCCCCCCCTGACAAGGCAGTAGTAACTATTCACACCCAGGGTTTGCCCAGGGTGCAAATAGTTTCTTTTTTTGTTTTTTTTACAGCAGAGGGGCTCCGAACCTTTGCGCAAGCCCAATCTCCAATCAAAAAAAGATGGTCGCTGCCATAGGAAAAGGGACACTGTCCCTTTTTCATTCCATGGCGGTGGCCGAAGATAGGAGCAGCACTGGGATTGGAGCACAAAGCTCTGGTCCAGCAGATAAAGCAGGTAAGTAGGTAGTCAGCGAGGGAGTGGGCAAAGGGATCAACATGTCTTTTGGAGTAGGGGGAGGGTGGGTGAGTGGGTAGGCAACAGGGAGAGGCTCCTTTTACCTCCCTAGAATCAACATGGCACTACCTGCGGAAGGGCCTAGGGTGGCTGGAAAACACGGGTGGTATACTGTGTGTTCTTACTGCATTTCCAGCCACTTGATCGGCTGACTGCCTCTTTCTTCACTCCATCCTCTTCAACCAATCCAGAATAGGGCTGTGAGACTTATCTTTGGCCTAAAGCCCTGGGACCGTATCTCTCCAGCTCTAGAATCTCTCTACTGGCTGCCAGTTTCTGCAAGGATAAAATTCAAGACCCTACGGGCACCTCTGGCACCTCCTCCCCCAGGGAACCCTAATAGAACTTATCCCACCCCACCTCCCCACCTTTTTTTCCTCTTTCTTGCACTGCACTTGCATGCCCCGAATGTCACAAGGCCTAGTAGGACCGCTGTTCGTCTCTATTTATTCATTGTCAATTTCATTGTTTATTGCTCCCTTTTTTCCTTCCTTTGTGCCTTGTGGTGCATTTAAACACTGTGCCTTATTACGAGTCCGGCGGTAGCCGTGCCGGAAAAACCGACAGGCTGCTGCCGGACTCGTAGTGAATTACCGCCTCTGTGATTGCCGAAATCACTGGGGCATTACAACCCCGGTGACCCGGTAATTCCGGAGCCAGAATTCCATTAATCCCCATTCCCATGGAGTCTGATAGGTCTCCATGGGGATGGGGACCATGGAAACACTGGCACCGTAAATAACGGTGCTGGTGTTTCCATTTCCGTCTGCAGGCGGGTGGCGTAACTCGCGCCAGGCAGACCTGGCGGGAGTGACACCACCCGCCTGCAGAACTCTTAATCTGCTGGTCCGGTGACAACGGTGGCAGTGGGTCTACCGCCACCGTTGTTTCTGGACCGGCAGGGTCATAATGAGGCCCACTGTCTTGTATAAGCGCCTTATAAAAATCCAATAAATAAATACATTAATTAAATAAATAAACACAGCTTGACTTGTCAACAAACAGCTTTGCTTCTACCCATGTCTTGTGGTCAGGTGGACAGTTTTGCTCCATTTATGCTCTGTGACATGAGTATGGAGCAGTCTTAGTTCTTAGTCAGTATATTGTCACACCATAGTTCAAAGACTCAGAGAGCTCAATTGTTCCCCTGGGGTCAACAACAGTCAAAGAAAACTGTATGGTGACTGTACCTGTTTCACTCTACTCACTTTGTTTGGCTTACAACTGAAAAGAAAGCAGAATTGATCTTAAACTGTAATAACCTGGACATACATAGAAGTGTAGCTAAGAAGGCCTCTCTTTTGTCTGTTGCACAGTATATGGGTTTAAAGAACACTGCTTTTTTTCTATGATAAGCATTGATTAAAATATGCAAATCTATCTATATTTTTACATGTAAACATCTCTTTGTGGGTTTGTATGTTACTCATGCAATTCCACACCGTTCCACCAATCTGCACCAAAATGTGCACAGTTACCTGTTAGGGCCATCCAGACAAGACTCTCTACATTACATGTGGACACACCACTCAGTTCCCTGGAATTTTCGGCTCCTGCACACATGAGACGGTTGCCTGGAAGTGGCAGAACATCAAGGTGTTTATTGAAGGACTGGACAGAGCTCATTGCAAGCATCTGAATGTGAGAAACAAAACTCAAGGTCCTTACTAGACCTCAACAAACACATTTCAAAGACCTATGACACACCATTTTGAGATATATGCACCGCAGAGCACTGCATCGCCCCAGGGTGAATTTGTTTGTTATTGGGTTTGTATGTTTGTTACCCGGATTTCAGTCCCTGCACACTTGAGACAGTTTCCTGGAAGTGGCGGAACATCAAGGTGGTCATAGAAGGACTGGAAAGAGCTCACTGCAAGCATCTGGGTGTGAGAAAAAAAACAGAAGTTCCTTACTGGACCTCAAAACCCACATTTCAAAGACCTAGGACACACCGTTTCTGAGACATTTGCATTGCAACACACTACACGGTGCAGGCGGGGAGAGTGCATAGAAGGTCCCAGTATGCTGCAGAACGCCAACTCTCGCCTCCCCTCCACGTCTGCTGTCCGCCAACCACACGTGCCCATCCTCAGTGCAGTTTACTTCAGAATGCAAAGCACATCAAGCGATAAGCGACGCGGGCCAGAGACTCACAGGATAATTGATTTTCAACAATGGATGAATGCTATCATGTCTGTCTACAGAACCTGTGCGGAGTATGGGGACTTTCTGCTAGTTAGCAATAAAAAGACACAATGCTTATATTAAAGACATGCAGAAGTTACAGGTAACAAAGTAGAGTATCTTCCAAGAAAGGTCCACTACCATATCATTTTTTTGCATGACGCTGCACTTGTTTCTTGTGTCACGTGGTTTCAAAGGGTAGCCTCCTTCTTTCAGAGAAACCTTTATCTGACACGATGCCAGCAGACTTGCGCCCAATAGGGAAAAGGATGGATAATGAGGGGTGGGCCAAAGAGAAATTAACAGGTTATTTCCTGAAAAAGAGGAAGAAGACCCGAAACAAAGAAAAGTAACCCCCATTTTAGAAACCTTGCATTTCAATTAATTGTTTTGCATTTTTCAGATGGAAATATGCAGCGGTCTAACATGGTTATATGGTTGATTACTTCTTTATTTGCAGCTCATCCATCATGTATCCCAATTACATGGGACGAGTTAGCTTCACATTTCTTCCAGTCTCTGGTTAGTCCTCAGCACATGTGCTGTTGCCGGAGACCTGAACAGTCTCTCATTCTGGAGCGGCATTGGGGTGCAACCTTTTTGCTGCACCACTGCGCTCTGACTCCTACGCGCGCAAGCTCGCCGCCCGTCCCCAGGCTAAGTCGTGCGAGATGATGGCGGAACCACTCTCGTGAGACCATGTCCCTGCAAAGTCATTTCAGATTTTCAGACCGAACCTTTATCACACATCCTCTGCACCTGCATAACCCATGGGTGAGGCTAGCTCTGAAGACCTGGTTTTGCTTCCTTTAGTTTGCTCTGCATTGTTTGGGCTAATGTTATTCGACGAGAACCCATAATGTCTCTCTTCATGAAATGTTAGTGCAGTGCTACCAACGGGCAGGTTCCACTGCACAAGAGAGCAGTGACCCCCTGTAATGGGATCATACACCGTCTGCTGCTCTATCGGGTGGCCTGCAGTCGGCCTGCAGTCAATCGATGCCTTTCAGGCGACACAATGGAAGCGGAAGCGTGCTGCGGAGTCAGCTGCCGAGCTGAATGATTGGGAAAGTGGCAGGGGGCGTGACCTCCAGGGCCCACGTCCTGCCAGCTTGAGCAAAGGAAGGAAGCCACGTCTCACACACATGTTCCTGTTCAATCTCAGACCTCTTTTAAAACACAGAAACTGAAAATGCGTTTCTTGCGTTGATTTACGACGCCGTTTCAAAACTGAGAGTCATATAGGGGTCATTTAATTGGGGTTGTCCCTTGGGTTTCAGCAATGTCCTGAACTTAATAGTCTTCTTGCCACCAACGAGGTCCCTACAGTAGCCAACCCATTTCAAATGGCAACCAAACCATTTCCGCTCAAAACGTCACGTGTGATCCTTGTGTGACAAAGTAGCTCTGCTCGTTTGTAGTGTATGGGTGAGGAATACTTTCTTTCCTTATGCATTTTGGGTTGTATGAGATAATTGTTTTACAAATGCTTTATTTCATGTTGAATTTGCAGTAAAACACTCATAGTGCTTGTATATTCTACGTGAATAAAAGTGCTTCAGACTATAGGTATGTACATGAAAAATAAATGCTTGACAGGGGGACGCCATTGCAGGAGAGAAATAAGAAATGAGGACAGCTCTGAGCCTCATTACCACTTAGGTGGAAAATTGGTGGTAAATCCTTCAAAAAATAGCCCTGAGGAATTACTGTTACCGCCACTTGGTCAGGCAGTGTAATTCCCCATTTATTTTTGGTCCATTGGTTTTTGCGGAATTCCAGCGGCGAAATTACTGCTGCGGTAACTCAGTCAATTCTGCCGATTATTCGGCATTGAGTGGGAATATTTACCTCCAGGGTTTTGCTGAAGGTAAATCCTCCACTCAAAACACAAACTCATAATTTGGGGTAATGGTAAAATTGGCAGTAACTCTGTTACCGTCAATTTGACCACTTACCGCCTAACTTGTGATGAGGCCTCACAATGCACGTGAGATGCCACAGCCCCCTGAGCCAGCAACGTGCACACACAGATCAAATGGAAGGCTTCTTCTGGTGTACTTGGCTGACTTTTTGATAGCTTTGACCGAGCTCAAGGCTCTGTAACAGTTGCTTGGCAATGTCAGAAAGAAAAAGCAAAATGTACCACAGTCAAGTGATAAAGAAATTAAACTCCAGACAAAAGGAGACGAAACATAATAACGTTTTCTACGGGTACATTAATGGTTCTGGTGGTTATAACATGGCTAGCAATGAAGTTTCCTTAAATGCTTTACAGAAGCATCAGATTTAAGAGACAGACTGGGATGTGCATGGGCTGGGCTGCTTTGAGGTCAAGGTAGGACATGTTGAGAAAACCTATCTTTGACCTAAGAATTTTTCAAAGATTTCAGCTCAGATGAGTGGGTGCAGGTTGCACAGGTGTTCTAGGTCAGTTCCATGGTGTATGGTCTGTCCAATCGCGCTCATCTTCAAGATGCCTTGATGAAACATTTTTGGGCCAGAAAATGGGAATTTCTTGTTTGTGCGAGCAGAAGAACACCACAGATTTGTTTGGAGGAAGACAGGAGATAAGTCTACATTCAATGGCTGTAAATCAATATAGTGGCCGGACCAATTATTTGCTGGCAGAGTTGTGACTAACAAATCCTGGATTTGTCTGTAAGCAAGAGAGTGCGTTCAGTGTCTGTATTATAGTTGTTCATACTTTTGCAGCCAAACCAAAGGCCAGTTGCAGAAAAAAAAGACTTACATTTGTTAGTAGGCAGAAAGTGATCATAATAGTAGTCAAAGTGATTTCACCATCTTTCAGTGTCCTGAACCCAGACCAAATACTAGTGACAGGGACAGTCTTACAATTCATGGTATCCGGGAGAAAAGCATATCCAGGGGTTGTAAGTGCCTGAACCACATTTTAGTGACCAGGCCAAGCACTTGTTGGTTGAAAAGTTGCACAAGTCTTGAATTTAAGGCTGGCAAGTAGCTATTTGCAAGTTGAAATAGTTTTTTGCCAGTTTACAGATTGGTGTCAAATACTGGCCAGTTCAATGTCTAGCATTAAAAAAGTGTGGAGACAGCACTGGATACATTTGTGCAGCAGCACTGCTATGCGTGTCACTTGCATTGCTGCCAGCAGTATTTGATCAAGGGCGTTATTTCATAGAATTGCAGGTAGCTGCTGACCATGAGCTACACCTTGAAGTGAGGCTACATTCTACCACGAGCAAGATAGGTGGTCAGGCATCTGTGCCACCCGCGCTGCTGGTGCAGGGGCTAGCAAGGGTATCATGGTGAGGGTGGAGGGTAGCGCATGGGTTTGCAAACTGGTGGCAATAAAACTTCATTAACACATACAAATAGACTTATATTTATTTATGCTAATTATAATTGGTTATTGTTAGGAAAGATTTCGTAATTGTAGGTAATTTTCCTTCCATGTGGCAACCCCTAAACATTTTGCTGTTGTTTTTCACCTTGTTCTTGACTTTGCCAGAGAAGTGCAGCCTTCCGCCGCACTCCTCTGGGCTTTCGCTCCTTTCTTACGGGGAAACTGACATGCCCTTAAGACAGTCAGTACCGGGGAACGCTGTTTCCCGTAGTTTCTTTTATCATGTTGCGGCTTTCGTGCAACATGACACAAGAGGGCACTGTAAGATAAGTTACAGCTCTCTTGGGTCTCTAGCCTTCTACAGGCCCTAGATACTCGTTTAGGATTGTATCTGATCGGTGCAAGTGATTCAGGGACGGGAATGGTGGCAGCAATCGTTTCTTGTGTTCTGAGCTCCTTTTGGCGTTCTAAGAGCGTTTCTCGCGCTTAACCCAAAATGGTGGCCTGGCTCCCAAAATGGCCAGACCACGAGGCTCCTTTGTCCTGTCCGCTGACCGTCTTGCTCCCTTCACCTTCCCCAGGTCGAGCCGACCCGGGCCTTCCTTATTTGGGCATGTACTTTCCCGCGAAACACGGATGCTTTCGCGGGCTTCTACATGTCTTGGGTGTGCATCCAGGATGTGGGCTGGGATGTCTGGTCCCAATACACATCCTGGGTGCAAGAGAGTCTAGGGTGGTGTGAATCCCTGGGACCACCGTGGTCCGTGATTGGTCCACGAATGGTGTGAGTGTTGATGAGCGGATCTCCCATTGGGTCCCCTCCGTTTTGGCGCGAAGGGAACCGTGGATAAGAGGGGGCTGGAAACACCACTACCATGTCGATCTCCTGAGTTCTCACGAACGAAGGAATACAGGAGCCAAGTATCCTGCAACCAAGAGGCTGGACCGAGGAATCGCTGGTGACCCGCTGAAGGACTTCTCCTCTGCACTGCTGTCGCCTTGTGAAACCCTTTTCACCTTTGATCGAACCAGAAGGCCTGTACTGGTACTTCGACCCTTGGAATAGCGGGAACAGCTATTCTCGGCATCTTCACCATCTCCTGCCAGTAAGCCTTCGGAAGCATCTCTGGGCCATCCAGCTGACTGACCAGCTTACACGGGAGTCTTGCTCTGTAACCGCCGCCAGGTTGTGTAGTATTTCGAGTCCTTGTCACTCTCACACGCTTCGTACACTTGGCGTTCCCAGGTCTGAAGTGAGTAGTGTACATTTGGCTCAGATACACACGGCCGCTCCATTGCCCTGCTGTGGTTACAAACTGTGCGGGTTTCTTCGATTGGGACGTCTTTTTACTCAACACGACGACGAGGCGTTCCCTGCTCTTCTGAACCTGCCAGCTGCTGAAACTGACGTGGGGAAGCCTGGGTCTGCTTGCATCGGGGACCGGTGAGTAGCATAGCTTTTCCCCGCTGTGTCAAACAGCACCCTTTTCCGTACTCGCGCTCTGCTTCTGCCCACTGTGGAGGCTGTGCTTGAGTCGCGGAACTTGTTCTTCTTCTTTTGTGCACTAAACTGAACTGCCTGATTTCCCTCGAAGAGCTTCTCCTTTTGCCCGTTGGCACCAGCGCGTGCAGGTACTTTTGAGCACTAGGCTCCACTCTTCGCAGGGCTCGGACTTCCATCTAGTTAGGTGCCTCTGAAGGCGAACTGGGTCTAAGCATTATTGCGCACTGCCTGTTTTCCCTCCCTTTTAGGTGGACTACACATTTCGTGCATATAACGCTTGAGACTTGTTGTATTTGTATATATATTGTGTTGATATGGTATGTGTTGGTTTACTATCGTTATATTGTGATTTTTTCGCTACGGTCATTGTTTTAAAGGCCTTGAAATAAATGTGTATATATTTTTAATATAACAACTGTTTAGAGTAGTTTGTAAGTGATCTTGCTTTGTGTGCTCATTGCGGGCTTTCGGTCACCCTCACCCCTCTTGAGACCTAGTCTTGACCGCCGCGATCGCTACCTTGATTGGTCTGGCTCGTCCAGAGGTTACCCTGTTCCAAGTAATTAGGTTGGCCTTCTGAACTTCTGCGCCACCAGGACAGAGTTCGGAAATTCGTCTTAACAGTTATATATTACACACTTAATACCCAGAGGTTTCTAAGCGCAGACTGGGGGATCAAACCTGTGCTTCTCCAGTCGTTTTGCTTCCAAGATGAGCGCGTTGCCCCTGAGCTATCCTCCCGAGACAAATGTCAGATTTTATTTGATCATGATTAGTAAGCAAGTGTGCTCTACGGACAAAGGTATGTAAACCCAGTCACATTCTTCACCTTAGATGGTGAAATCCATGCTGCAGGAAGCCCTTTGAACAACTACTGCAGGGACGTCATTTCACCAAAATGCCAGGGGTAGCGGAAGTGTCATCACACAACCCTTGACCTCTGACATCATACTAAGTGATGCCATTTTACCCCACCTTGATGTGACATCGCTGGAAGCGATGGAACATAGCCTTTCACCCCTTGACAAAACAGGAAGTGGCATCACATAGCATTGTTCCTAAGTACACTACGAACAATATGGTTACGATATCACTGTAAAGTGATATACATTTCCTACGAGAATGGATCACCATATTTATTGCTAATAGTGCGTATAGGCCCATATTACCAAATCACTGTGAATGTAAATAGATGTAAATAGATGACCAAGGCCAAACGATAATGATGTGTTATTATATAGCACTTAAGCTTAAGCGCTTCATATAGAACAAATATACATACATTTTCACCCAACCTGTGTTGGTACTCATTTATTAACCTCATCAGGATGAAAGACTGAGTTGATCTTGCTGGGAGTGGAACCTGCAGATCACACACACATTGCAGCAGCCAGCGCTCAACCCACTGAGCTATCTGACCGGCTATTGCTATCAGAAAAGCAGCCACTCGAGAAACAAAGAGCCACACACTGCTGGCCACAGCCCATGAGTCTCAATCTAAAAAAAAAGAAATCTTTTTATTTGTACATTTTTTTTATTATTTTTTTAGGGGTAGCAGGGAGACCACAGGGGTAGCAAGGGAAACCTCAGGGGTCACAGTTGCGACCCCTGCCGACCCCTAAATGATGTCCATGATCTACTGTACTGATTCCTTCTGCCTCAGCAACGGGCTCCACTGCTGTTCAAGATCGCTGGTGTCTGGAGGCCCTAGGGTCCTGGCGCATGTTGTCTGTAGAAAGTCTGGAAAGTATGACTGGCGTAAGGACCACCATGCCAAAATAGCCACTCAGGCCGCGGATGAACACACCTGGATATAGCAAATCACAGACAGCGATCTTAGAGCAATGGCCAGGTGGGTTGGGATGGACTTCCTCTACTAGTCATCATTTGTAATGCAGAAGTAGTATGTTTCAGATGGAAGATGGACTCTACTTGTCTCCTTTTCTGCTGGGAGATTGGGAGCTATTTGAAAGTGTGTCCTGCTGTTGGCTGGTGGAAAGGTGAAGCCACATTTCTAGTGTACAGTCTGGGATTAACTCAGCCTCTACCAAACGTCAGTATTCCATGTTTTGATAGCTTGATTTATTCAGAATGGCTTAATGATTGCAATACTTTGCAAATGCTCATATTGTATTAATTGCTAATTGAACACACACTTGTTTACTCTCGGGACTTCTGGCCAATAGAAAAGATGCTCATCCACCAACAGCACGGACCAAAAAAGGTCGTGAATTAAGCTGCAAGGAGGAGGACATTCATTACATCATTTCCAGTCCTGCCACAAGATCTTGCTCCATTTCCAATTCATACCACGGATTTCCTGAAGTTAAAGCTGCAAATGTGTAGGTGTGGTTAGAGGGAGTTTACTTTCATGAAAACCTAATTCATACCAAACTTCTTTCGACTCTGTTGTTAGTTATCTTCAATGCAATGAGTGCCTCTGGTTAGGAGGGATACCTAAATTTCACCAGATCCAATTTCAGCTAATGTGAAATCTTCGATTTTTTTTTTCTTCAAATTTGGGTGGGGTGAGGGGATAGGATAAGGTAGGGGGAAGTGAAAGTGGGATTCCCCCGCATAGTTAAAAAATACGAAGAAAACAAAATTCAAAGATTTCACCTTTAGGTGAACTAAATTCAGTGAATTTGTGGACATCCGGTGAGGAGGACCATGGGGAGTTTGTTATTAAATACATGTTTCTACTCACTTTGGGTGTCAGTTGCATGGGATGATCCTGAGGGGACATAAGTGCTTGCAAGCAGAGGAGGTATTTTGGTCCCCAAGCAGGTAAAAAGGGCTGCATCTCAGAAAAGCATTTGGGCAAGAAGAGCGGGTTGAGAGTGGCCATGGTTAGAAACCCAGCCCACCACCAATGATCTGCTAGGCTTTAAAGCTGGCCAGGTCCCCTCTGTATGGACCCACATCCAGCCTCAACAGGTTTTGGACTTGTTGGGCTACATCAATGAGTTGCATAAGATACTCACTGAGGTAAATAGTCAACACAGGCATCTGCACTCAGCATGCAGCGGCCTAGTTTGATTATGGGTATAGTTGTCTCAGTGCTAAACCTATCCTTCAGAGATCGATAGATTGAGTAAAATTAAATCTAGTAATAATAACAACACTTACTACTATGCCTAGATTTTGGAGAAATCAACCATAAAGTGCAGAATAAAAATGTGATATTGATGCATATGTCAGATAACACAATCCTTTAAGGCACCTACTGTGGAACTCTTCATCACGCTGTAGGTCAGAGGCTCTGATTTGAGCAAGATCATCGAATGTACCCTGTGCAGGGTGGTCTGTCTAACCTACAGATACTACATCTGGATCCAGCCAAAGCAGACTCAAACTACACCCCCAAATTGTCTATCTTTGGGCAAATCATTGTTTTCTGACTTCACCACTTGCCAAATACTGTGATGTGATATGATCTCTCAAGGTCTGTTCCCTCATCTGCCAAAACACAAAGAGTTCTTAGATACTGGGAATAAGAGCTATCAAAAAATAAACTGCGCCCGCCCGACCAATACAGTGAGTTTTAATTTGGGTTGGGAAGGCCCGGGTGCACTGTACCACCAGATCTGTCTAGTGGGCAAGTCGTTGCCTTCCCCGCTGATTCAATCTGAGTAATCTTGGTCAAATCACAATCATCCAGTTTAAGGAAAGAGTGCATTTAGTAACTGAGAGTGTTATCTTTTATTGCCCATATCATAAACCAGTTGCAGAGAAAGGTTCTTACATTTCTTGGTAGACAGGGGTAGAATATATTCAGTATCTGTAAATGGATGTACTGTTTTTTAGTGACCAGGCCAAATTCTAGTTGCTGAAAAAAGTCTTAAAATTCAAAAAAAGTTGGCGGGAGGAGATTATAGTCCATGATGAGAAGTCACTGCGCCATCTTTTAATGTCCAGAATAAATACTTAATACTTTAGAAGTTGCTAATACCAAATCTTCACAATTCCTTTGAGGCAAAGGAGTGCATTGAGTGGGTGTAGCTGAACCCGCAACATACCATAATTCTCTGGTGAGAACTAACCATTTTGAGTGACAATTCTGGGGTACCTAACAGTGCCAGGGGAGGGCAAGGAATAAAGATGGGGGCTTCCTCCACTGTTCATAAGGTAGAAGTGGGAACAGAGTTACAGATTATATCTATTGAGGAACTGGAAGAAAAAGGTTCAGGGGTGAAGAATAAGAGATGTTCCTGGTTTGCCCATCCACTGAAGAGGAGTCTGAGGATGACAATCACAAACATCATCATGACAACAACCAACATAAAGATGGTGGCACATCTGGGTTCACGTCCCTCAACACATGATTAGGGGTTATTCGTAGAGAAACCAGTGAAAACTGAGGTCGAAAGGGGAAGGGAAAGGACACAGTTAATAAGATAGGTGGGAAGGACAGTGCTACTCTTCCACCTCTGTTGTACATGGCACCTTCAAAACACCTGTCCAATCTGAATATGCACAAAATCACTTTTTGGAAGACACAGTACCAACCCCTACACTGCCTTCAGCACATTTACAGCCAGAAGAGCATCAGGGGGAAGGCCTTCTTGCTCCAGCAGGAAATCCCAAAGTGTGAAAGGTCTGCATATTAAAAGGACAAAGAGAGGCAGCATCTTGCCACCAATACTTTGAAATATACTGTATACTGGGGGAAGGTTCTGAGCAAGAGGTTACCACATCTTTGCAGTACCATATAATATGAAAACAATTTTAGACCCAGATGACCTTCCCAAATACCGGCCCATTTATGAATCTCCTGTGTGTCTGTAAAAAAGAGATTCCCTACACAACTATCAGTAGCAGTTCTGTCCCAAGTGTAGCATCAAGACAGCCACCATCCAGGTCTTCGATGATGCACACCGAATCATGGATAAGGGTAACTCATGCCTCCTCATCCCCCTTGAACTCTCGGCTTCATTTCACAATGTCAACCGCAACATCCTCTTCTTCCCAGCTGACAGGATGGAATTCTCTGGCACTGTCCTGAATTGATTTACAGCCTACCTCCTGGGCAGACACTAGGATAACCTACTCCCAGTCTCCTCGATCCTCTCGCCTCTCCTTTACACCCTTACGTGGAGCCCCTAGGAACATTCCTCAAAGATAAGCCATCCACCAATACATGGACAATACTCAGTTGTACAAGAGTGTAAAAAGTCCACAGGACATCAGTCGTGTCCACGATTACCTAGCTATCATCCAATACTGGATGTTGACTATCTACCTCAAACATAACCCCCCCAAGACAGAATTCATCCTCATCAGTCCCCCTGCTAAACAACAACTTGTCCAAAAATGGCTCAATGGTATCCAGGATTTGATCTGCAACTCTCAGAATCAGTTAAACCTTATACTTTACCATCGACAGCAGTCCGTTCTTCCAAAAACACATAACTAAGAAGTCCAAAACAGCTTAGCTCCAAATGTCCATCCTTCACAGAATCAAGCCTGTCACCACCCCTCAGGACTTAAGGAGCATAGTGCAGGCCATTGTGGTCTTGCACATTGATGGGGGAAACATGCCCATCCGCTCACTTGGCACCTCTACAAGCAGACCACCATGCTCCAGCATAGCTTATTATCGGTGCATGGAAATGTAACCTAATCACCCACGTCCTTTGCAAACTAAATTGGCTTTCTTTTTTGACCCGGATACTGTTCAAGACCTCATATATCACCTACAAAGTAGTCATGAGTTGCACACCACTGTACCTGGCAGCTAAACTCCACACATACTCGTGGCACAGACACCTTGTGCAGCATATTGACCAAACATCTCCAATCACAAATCCCCCACAAAGAGAGGACCCGCATACCATCCTTCTCTTGTCACGCACCCACCCTCTGTAACTCGATCCCGGTATCGGCTCGGAAAGCCCCCACAATTCTTCAATTTCACAAATTGCTCAAAATGTTGATTTTTCAACACCACCTGACCAACGACTAATCCCAATGTATTCACAAACTGATGCAGACTGCAACTCACATCACCGTGCTACTGTTAAAAGGAAAAAAATGCTAGCTACCCCAACCCTGTAAAGCGCTCCACTGCTCTCGAGCTAGGTCTGCACTTTAAACAATAAAATAAATGCACAAGACTGGCATGAACACAGAAGACCTCACTTGCAGACATCTGAGCACCATAAGTCAGTCACCATGCCACCCTGAGTTCATAATATCTGTCACCCTATAAAATCTTGCAGCCATTGTGCCATAGCTCTAGTGTTTGACTGCAGCAGAGCTGAGAAGCTAGTTATATCTATTTGTGTTTGAGCTACTACTGTTATGTTTTTGAGTTATACTTCCTCTATTTTACAATAGTTATTCATAAAGAGTCATCTGAAACAGGACACTAAGTAGTACCTCTGGAATTCTTTCAATACTCCCTTTGAAAATAGAGCTACCAAAATTAGTATTCTGTGCCTACACCTGTCGCCATTAGGCATGAGAACACAACAAATGGGAAAGCATGATGTGAATTTCAATTACAATTTTTTGACATGGAACATTTTCAGGTTCTATGAACAGCATTGACTGCTTTCTTGTGGTTCTCCAAAATTGCAAACGTCTAAACAGTCCTTAAGCTCCTGGCCCTCAATGACAACAAGATGGCAAATTCACAGAAGTAATCAAGTATCATGTTCAAGTCTTACTATCCTGTTTAAAACTTGTCTGCTGTGTTGTATCATTTTGCATACTGATACTGAACTAAGTGGAGCCATGATGTGTTGGAATATGCAAACAAAGAATGCATTTTGCAAACGCAGCATGTGAGATGCTCCGGAGCCACATAGTTTGTGACCCTCATTCTTTGTGAGGACAGCCTTTTAAGTTGGACGATTTATGAGTTTGGCTCACTTAACAAGCCATTGTTTTTACACAGTATGTGCTTAACATGTCAGTGTTAAGAACTGAACATGGGGATTTTTTATTCACCAGGCCAACACAAGTATCAGTTAGCGGACCAAACCTATGCATTCTTCAAAGAGAATTAACGTGCCACACAGAAAAGTTTAAAACTATTTTCTTAATTTTCATGTTTCTTTATTTGGCATACCAACATGTCTCTTTTTTATATATATTACATTTAGTTACATATGGTGCATCCCTGGGAAGATTCACTCTAATTTTCTTGCTTAAGTATTCCAGTGGCTGCTTTGGGACATGGACTAAATGCATCTGCTCAGCATCACAGGTCTTTTAATTGTCTAAACAAGCCAACCACTGCCTTGCTTGCACACCAGGTGGCAGCACAATGACACTTGGCACATTGATTAGGAAAGCAGAGTTCATTGTGTGTCACCATGCAGACAGTAGTCCATGGCAAATCAATGCAGTGATAGGTTTGCAGCAATGATTTGTGCGCTGCACAAGTCACCATCCTGTTGGTTAATTGCGCTTATGTGGTGCTCCCTTATGTAACAGCACAAATACCCGTTTTTGTCTGATGTACCCAATATCCATACAAGAGCACACTGGAATGTTTTGTGTATGTGACTCTGACGAGCATGCCATTCTGTGCCCACAATTAAACACATAAAGCAATCAAAGAAGTTGCCTCAAATTGTACATCCACTAGGCCAAACACCTTTCTACACTGCCACACCATGATTTTCACTAGCTGCAGGCCAGCACTAATAAGAGATGATAATGCCAGCCCGGTTAGATAAAGCATGGGCCTGCTCTTTTTTGCCAAAATAAACCCTGAGGCCTGCGTAACAGTGAGGAGGTAGTGGCTGAGGAACTGTGGACCCTTTACCATGTATTAGAAGCCATTTTCGTTTAAGCACTTCATTAGCTTATTACTGGTCAGGCTAAAGTTTGAAAGAGGTACAATCCTTTCTGTGCATTGTTTATTGGGTCTCTCTTGTGCAGTATCCTGCCCTGTGTGTAGATATAATTCCCTATAGATGTTTCTGTATTGGGGTTGGGCATGCCCACATTCAGACCCAGCCGTTACTCCTCTAAAAGTCTTCAGAAACAAGAATCAAAAGAGCCCTTGTACCTGATTTGAGTGGCTGATATTGCAGCCATTTTATACTTGCATCCAAAAACAAACTGTCCAAATGAGCATGTATGGCTCATGGTAACACACATTTTAATGTTAGGGTGAGTATTGTGAACTGTGATGTGAGCACCAAGCCATGCATCAGTTATGAATTTAGAGATTCACACATACAATCCTTTTATCACATACTTGGTTATCAAATGTAGAGATCTCTGATCACTGTTATAGTCCTGAAATGCTCCGTGATTTGATGCAAAGCACACAGGAATCCTCATTGGTGCCATTTGTCCCGTTTCCCACTCTCAAAGAGGTATTTTGAAAGAGCACAATAAGAGTGTATCCGACTGTCCATCTTGGAATGATACCTTCGATCAGAAAATAATTCATATGGTTAGTCTAGTATTGCCCAATGTGAAATACAAGTCAGGTGGTACCAACAGAACACGTACAACACAGGGTTAGGTCAGTGGGCCCTCAGACCCCGGTAGGCTGTTCACATCGCAGTGTGCCAGTACAGACAGTTTGAAACTACATTCAGGCAAGGCCTTCCCTAAGAGCAGGTGACAGAAAACCCATTTACTTGGGAAGCAACAGCTGTGTTTTCACATTAGAATTCTTCTGTAAAGTACTTCAATTGTAATGCAGTGAAACCAGTTTCATTATATAACAATTATTTATTCATACTGAGGAGTGGTTTTGTTGAACAACAGAAATGTAGTTTGGGAGTGAAGTGTGCCAGTAGGTGGGGGGCTGGGGGCATTCTGCTGATTCACCCTTGACACCAATTTGGCTAGAAACTGCCCTGCAAGTAATACTGGCACTGCCAAGCCAGATCATTGAGGGTGCTCCAAAGTAGGATGGACGGTGTGATCTGTCTATGTGAATGGAAACATGGGGAAGGTGGGTGAAAGGAGGACCAGCCTATAGGTGCTCTGCAGGCCTTGGTACCCTAGCAGTATGACATGTTTAAGTTTAAAGGGCACTAAATTGTGTGGGTCTTGTGGTGGGTGCCTGTAACAGATTAAGTTGAATAGAGAATATCTAAAAGAGGTTTATGGTCCTAGTGGTCGAACAGCTCTAAGGATTTTCTGGAGAGCGGTTTATTGTGAACTGCTAGGAGTATTCATACCTTAGCCTGCGAGAGAATAGAAAAGGGCAGAAGAAAATGGTAAACTGGGAGAAAGGTTCAATCCACATGAAATATTCATAACGGTCAGAAAGGGAATAAGGGCTAGTGATGGAGTTTGCGATAGTATGCATGTCTATAGAGACATTGTAGACTGATGAAAGCATAGCACTCATCAGAAAAGGGCAAATGTTTAATGCAACTGCAAACAAGCGCATGCCTGTCTGGGCAGTTTCTAGACTTTCAGGAAAGTACTGAAATTAGTCAGTAAGTGGTTGCATGATGGGCTTAAGATGTAGTCCAGCATACCTTTGAAACATCGCAGCTTTGTCTGTTATGTGTTACCTTAAACTGACAGACCTCAAAGGTAAACCCGGGTGGGGGAGCTCAGTGTAGTCGGTGTGCAAAGTGAACTTTCAGGCCTACCAGCAAAATGACGGGGATTCATATGACTATCACCCCCACTTTTGGGGGACGGACATGGCCTTTAACTGCTCGCCGAAGCCCAGACATCCACTACAATATGGCAGGGTGGTGCCGGAGCATTGGCCCTGCTGGTGGATGGTGCGAATGGCATAGTATGATTAGAGAGATGAGGTGCATCGGAAGCTGAGAGGGTGGGCTTGGGGCCCGCAATAGTAAGGTGTGTCCTACACTGAAGGAGTGTTATTGGAAACTGGCCTGCATGCATTAGGACTAGTCAGACTGTGCTTGGATGACATACTTGTACATAGCAATGGTCCCCAAAGAGCATGCCTTCTGTGGGGTACGCCACCACACTGGTGTGTTGCATAGGATGCATATCTCATTGCCTTCCTGCCGTCTCAGTGTCTTCCCCCTCCATCAAGCAAGAATGCTCCCAGGCCCATGATGGGTTGAACACTGTCCAGGCGCTGGGTTGGGATGTCCCTTGTGCAACCTGGAAATGGACAAGGGACAACTTTGCAAGCCTTGCTCACACTGTGAGAGTTGGCATTGGTGCAACGGCCTCAATCATTTCCTCCTCCTGAGACTTCTGATAGGGGATATTTTCTGTCTATTCCATGTCTTGCTGTTCTGTCTCCTCCTTCACCACCACCTGCATCCTCACCTCATCTGGCTCCAGGCAGTCCAACACCTATACTCCGCACTCTACCTACGTTACCACATCTCCTCTCCAACACCAAACACAGATACGTTATTGGGCCTCATTACACGGAATGCAGTAAACCATGGTGCTATTAGCACCATGGTTGCTGCCGGTACCATACCGGTACCACCATGGAGGAAAGGGGAATTACCACCCCATTCCAAGGTTGGCGAGGCGGTAATTCCCCCTTTCTCCATGGCCCTTCCCCATTCCCATTTTTGCCCCATAGGGCTCAATGGGAATGGGGAAGGAGCTAATTACGGTACCGCAAATTGCGGCACCGTAATTAGCACCAAGGTCCCTTTGCGGGTCCCAACTTTAACGCTGGTCTACACCAGCCGTTAAGGTCGGGTCCCGCAAAGGGACCTTGTAGTAAGGTGGTAAGGGTTTACCGGTACCGGTGCCCTTACCGGTACCGGTAACCCCTTACCACCTACCGTGTAATGAGGCCCATTGTCTGTCAACAATTTCAATAGATCATCAACTAAAATTGTCTCCTCTTGCTTCTGCCAAAATGTCCTACCCAGTCATATCCACAAGAGGCACATGATTGTCCTCCAAGGCTTCCACTGGCAATCAATGACCTATTTTATGAGAAGTCAACCTCCTATTTCTCCTTCACAATCCCTGCCCTGTTTCGTTATTTCAATTCCCTTCTTCTTTGGGAGGACTTATCTACTAGACAATAACAACAAAGAAAAGTGAAGAGCTAGGGCCAACAAGCAAATTCACACCGAACATACTAAAAAAGGACAGATTCCCTGGTTCAAACACAAATGGGAAGGTTTTTTTGTTTCACAAAACTGGGTGTCAGGACCTGCCGCTCCCGCCTGCATTGGAGAGGCAGCAGAGCTGGTTTTAGTAGTTTGAGGGATTGGTATGTTCTAGGCAGACTGTTCCAGGGGACTGTCAGATCCCGCCATGGTCGCATTCCTTTCGCTTCCCTGAATGAAGCCGGGCATTTGGGGAAATCAGCACCTCACAAAGCTGTATGACTCAACGTATGAAGTAATTTCGCCTACGATCACCGAAAGGGGCCGGAACTCTGTTTCCTGTGCACGGTAACGATAAACAGGACCAAAGGACATCGGTCGATGCTATTCAACTGCTCCAACAGTTTGTGAGTAGTGGTTTCTCATTGTTTTCGAATTGCTATTGTCTAGCATTTCCAATTGATCTCTGTTTATCACTGTCTGCTTTGGCGTTTTGGATTCATTGTTGCTTCTGATATCTGAATTGTGCTTTCTTTCTGGATTCCCTTTTGGATTTTCCCTTGTCTGCTGTATAACTTTAGATGTACTTTTGGCACTTGACCTCTGCCTGTTCTTTGGATTGCTTGTGAATTTTGCTGTATCGGGTCTATGAACTTAAACTGACTTTTTTTCTGTTATCAAAATAAACCCTTCTATTCTACTGCCATTTGTTTACTCTTTAGCTTTTGTTGTCGTGCTGTCCGGTTTAGGCTCTTGCTCCCCCTGTGACCTTTTGAGTCCACTGGCAACTAAGACGGTCGGTTTGCCTGGCCTATGGACATTTAAATACAATTGGTAGGAGGGTACTCATCTAAAATAGTTTAGCCTGTATTTCTACGACCAACCACAGGTAGGAAGGGCCTTTTAGGGGAGCAAGGGAGGGTGATTTGTTCAACTATATTTTTCCTGGACTAATATTGTCTTTCTTTTATTGTTTTCCTGTAGCCCCGGTGGTTTGTTCTCCTGCCTTTTCATCTGAGCCCCTAGCCCTGTAGTTCTATTTTCACTGTTTCCACAGGCTTCACTCTCAGGAGGAAAGTCTCCCTATAATAGGAGACCCACTGCCTTCATATTCGGTTATTGGAAGGTAGTGGGTTTGTGACATTGGGAATGCAAAAAGGAACATTTTCTATTGCCCTTTTCTATTTTTGGGGGTCAGTGGGTGTAAGGCAAGAGAAACAAATGGAAGAATCATGCAAAGTCTGGTAGGACAATCACACAGCCAAATGGGATCAGGAATACGAAAGCGATAGGGGCTAGTCTATTGCTTAAACTTTTTAGGGTGACAAAGGTTTGAAGGAGAGGGAAATCATTTTTTTTCTTTTAATTGAATAATTAATCTTTCATTACACGCAGGGACGTCATTTCACCAAAATGCCAGAGGTAGCGGAAGTGACATCACACAACCCTTGACCTATGATGACATCACAGGAAGTGATACCATCTGACGCCACACCGAAGTGACATCACAGGAAGCGCTGGAACACAAACTTTCACCCCTTGACAAAACATCAAGTGCCATCACATAGCATTGTTTGTAAGTAAACTACGAAAAATATGGTTACGGTGTCACCGTAAAGTGATATCCGTTGCATACAAGAATAGATCACCATATGCATCGTTAATATCAGTGTGTATAGGCCCATATTTCCAAATGACTGTGAATGCAAGCAGACGCCCAAGGTCAAACAATAATGATGTGTTATTATATAGCACTATACACACAATATCACCCAACCTGTGTTGGTACTCATTTATCAACCTCAGCAGGATGAAAGGCTGAGTTGACCTTGCCGGGAGTCGAACCTGCAACTTGCAGATCACACACACATATCAGCAGTGAGCGCTCAACCCACTGAGCTATCTTACTGGCTAAAGCTACCAGAAAACCAGCCATTCCAGAAACAAAGAGACACATGGTACTGGCCACAGCCCAGGACCCTCAAAAGAAAATAGGATTTAAAACGTTTTGTTTTAGGGGTAGCAAGGGAGACCACAGGGGTTGCAAGGGAGATTTCAGGGGTTGCAGTTGCGACCCCTGGCAACCCCTAAATGACGTCCCTGATACCACACATAATACCGGAGACCAACCCGTAAGAACTGCACCAGGATTCAAATCTGTGTTGCTTTGCGTTGTCTTGCTTGCAAGAAAAACGCATTGCTCCTGAGCTTTCCTCCCTGCCCTAGGAGGGAAAGTAAGGGTAAAAGGGAAAACCGACAAAGGCGGTCTACTAAACACAGAAAAATAAAAGAAGGCAAAGAGAGACACAAGTCACCAAAATCTAATTCAAGGGCAAGAAAAATCCCCTAGCTCCCTCAAAACCGACCTAACTCCTCTAAAACATGAACTTGGAAACGTGGCCATACCCATTTTTTAAAAAAAATACAGAAATCTACAATTAAGCAATATGACCCGAGCGGCAGGGGCATTACCAACTCAGGTAATGCCCCCGCCGCGAGGGTCATATTGCTATTAGTACCCCGGCCCGCATTATGTGCGTGACCGGGGCACTAAAAGCATTTTTTTCTGTCCTGAAACACTGCAGCGTTTCGGCACAGAAAAAAATAAAAGAAACGACAAAGAAAATGGTCGCCATGGAAAGGGAAAACAGAGTCCGTTTTCCCTTTTCATGGCGGCCATCGGGAGTGGACGTGCGTGTTCCCAGTGGGTCCGGTCCCGAAAAAGGATAAAAAAGAAAGTAAGTGGGTTTGGGAGGGCGGGCATGGGACGATGGAAGAGGGAAAAAAAAACCCCAAAAAATGTGCCTGTGTCCCCTCCCCTGCGGGGGACGAGGGAAGCCCCCAGCCATGTGGAGGCGCAGAGTGGGGATGGCCCCACTTCGAGTCTCCACACGGCTGGAGGCTTCCCTCGTCCCCCGCCGGGGACACAGGAACAAGAAGTTAAATTGGGGGGGCGGGTGGGAGGGAGGGAGGGAAGGGAATTAAAAAAATAATTAAATAAAGACTTACCCGAGTCCCCGGCGGTGGGCGAAGGCAGCCTCTCAGCCGCAGGGAGGCTCGGAGCGCGGATGGCCCCACTTCGAGCCTCCTCATTGGCTGAGGGGCTGCCACGCCCCCTGCCGGGGACAAAGGCCGCAGAATCCCGACGGAGGGATTCCCGGCCTGGTAATGACTCGGCGAGGGCCAATCAGAATGGCTCTTTCATTCTGATTGCACCCTCGCTGGGTACTAATGATAAATATAACATCTACATGACCTGGTATCTTAAGATTGTTCCCTGTACTTGGTCATATATATTAGATTTTGAAAGAATTTTCACAGGCTTTTAACACTCGTCCATGCAGTTGTTAATGTTTGGGTGCAACAACTTGGGTGCAGTTAGAGCTGGGCAAGAAAGGCAAATCTTGGGCTGGCCAGGGCCAAAACAAAGGTGCTAGCCTGACCCTCCTTTTGGGCGGAAGCCTTACCAAATCAGGGGTCTGGCCACGAGCCTCACCTTGCTGCCTACACGCTGTGAAAAGGGCTTTCACGAAAACCTTTCTAGGGAGAAAATAAATGGTACAGGGACACTGCCTGACGTGACCGCCTGCTGCCTCAATATCTGCACTGTGCCTTTGCCACACACATAGCTCATTGGCTGGCTGTTGGGTTAGACAGGGAGTCAATGGATCAGTCTTGTAGAGGCTGATGGGAGAGGCCTTTTTCAGTTTCCCATCATTTATCTTTAAGACTCTCCCTCTAGCACAAGCCACCCTTATCCAAGTAAAACACGTGTGCTGTACTGGTGTGTACTCAAACCCTGAGGTATTCACAGGGTTCAAGCCCCCCTATCCTCGTTCCAGCAGCCCAGATCTGACAATCCCAGATACCTTTACCGCTCATCGTATCATCACCACCAGTGCTTGTCCCCCCATCCAGTCTCAGACTAGTGGCAGCGTTGTCTTTACAGCCCAGCGCACCACCATGGATTGACCCCCCGCAACATTCTAGTGCCACCATCCAGCAGTGCTTCCAACCAATTTCATAATGTTTATAGTGCCTTCGAAGCACCAACCTCATTCCAGCCAGAGGTGTAGCCACGATTTTCTAACAAGTGGGGCCTGAAGCTAAGGTAGTTACACCCACCGCAGTGACATTGACATCTGTAAAAACCGACACAACCCTGCTGAGGGGACATTTACAGATTTTGGGTGGGTCTTGCTCACTCAGGCCCTACCCTGTCTACGCAGCGATTCTGCGCAGTGCCCCCTGTGTTACAATGGTCATAGCATGGAAAGAGGGAAATTATTTAGTGTTCCAGTCTCTACTTAACAGATTTTGTTCTTCCTTTTCTTACACCCCTAAGCTTTGCTTTCAATCACTTCCCGCTGCTCTCTCCCTGTGAGGAATTCGACCATCTGCATGGTGGGTGTGGGCTCGCCTTGGCATTTTTAAAATAGTATATGATTTTTTTTTTATTGACATTAGTTTAGAAAAGAAAAACAAACTTTTTTGTCATATCATCATCAACCTTTCCCACTAACCAACTGCAAAATCTTAATTCAGTTCTTAGAAATCTGTCATAATCATGCCCATAAAATTGATAACACTATAGGTCCAACAATCTTCCATGTCGCCATTTCTCGGTGCAAACTGACCCAAGTGTAATGAACGCTGAGCCACAATTTCAGTGCAGTGGATCACTAGATGTTTTGTTGATTCCACCACATTCATACAGAAGCGGCAATAATTGTTTGGCGTCTTTAAATTATGTCTCATCTTCAGTATCTCTTTTGTGTTATAGAGATTCAGTCTAAGTCTTATAAACTGATCACGATGGTAACGTGAAGGAAATTTCGACAAGTATTTTGGAAGCTCGCAATTTTTTGCATAGAGGTGCCCAAGTCTGATGCAGTTGCTAAGTTCCTTCGTTGTTCACTATTTACAATCCAATTCCATTGACAAAACTTTGTAATGTCTGCCTCCTTTAGAATCTCTAGCAGTTTCTCTTCCCAAATATTGAGTAAACGGGCAGATAAGTCTGTGCTCTTCTTACTTAAGATCATATAAGGCTTCACTGTAGGGGTGACGCGCATTTTACACAATGCTGAAATTGATTTCCAAACGACAGTGCCGTACAAGGATTCCATACAAAGTTTGTGACGGATAGCAACAATAGAAACATATTGCGGAAGTTTAAGTACCTTCCGCCAGAACTTTCCCGCAAGTTGGCACCAGAATCTTGCGGCGATATTCCAGCCTGCTTTTCTGCTAAAAGATACTGCAGGTATCACTTTTTGGAGATAAAATGTGAGCACTGGTATCACTGTAAATTTGCCGTACATTGCATGTAATTTGGCTCCTTGCAATGCAAACATCCACATTCGAGAAGAAACATCTTGCATCCAACTCCATTCTCTTATTGAGATGTTAAATATCATGCCCAGATAGTGGATTCTATCAGTCACGTCCATTGCTTCTTCATTCACCCACCACTCTTTGGGCCCATGAAAATTATTTTTAATTTTTTCACATTTATTTCCAAATTATTTGACGCAAGATAACCTTGTAGAGCCGTCAATCTTTGAAGCCCAATTTCGGTGGAGTCCAAAAGTACCATATTATCAGCATAAAATACCCAATTTAGGGGATGACCATTTGCCTTTGGAGGAAAAGTCTTCGGCTGTTTTAGTGCTGCAGGAAGATCTGAAATGAAAAGTTTAAACAACAACGCTACCAATGGGCAGCCCTGTTTCACCCCTTTTTTTGTTTTTATTTCATCTGTTACGTCTCCTTGAGTATTTAGACGTACACGGATCGAGGTGTTCGAATACAGTGCCATCAGTGGTATCATCAGATTGTCAGGACAGCCCCAGGTTTTCAGTTTGTCCCATTAGATCCAATGATAATACTGTCGAAAGCCTGCTTTAGGTCTATAAAGGCTCAAAATAGCCGCTTCTTGCGTTTCTAATTTTACAATATTAAGAAGAATCAGATTCAACTCCACTCCGACTCCTTTCGTAAAACCAGTTTGCCTCTCATCGACTAGATTAGCGCCATCTGCCCAAGTTGAATGTTTGTTTTGTAGAAAGGTGGCAAATACCTTGCCCATGGTGTCGAGGAGGGCTATAGGGCGATTATTTGCAGGATCATCACGATTTCCCTTTTTAAACACCGGCACGACCACCGCACTTCTCCAAGACTCTGGGATTTCTTGTGTGGAATAGAGCTTTGATGAAAATAGCCCAATTTTACTTGTTTTGTTTCAGCATCAAATTTGATATGCCGTGTGAGTCAGCAGCTCTCGAGTTCTTCAGACATTGAATTGCTTTTTCAGTATCATCGCCCGACTTGCGTTCTATCTACTTCACCTTGAGTATCAAAAACTGCTGAATAATGCTTCACCCAGCTGGCTGCGTCACCCCATTTGACATTGCAAAGGCTTGTTTTAAGTTTACGGTGTTTATTATTTCCCAAATATGTCTGCTGTCATTTTGGATAGTCAAATGCAAAAATAGTTTCAGCTTGTTCTTGATTGCGAAATGTATTGAAATGCGAAATGTATTGAATGATTTCACCCAATTGTGATATTGTTGACAATGCTTTTTTACAGGTCTTTTTGGTTGACATCTTGGGATTTATTAAAGATTTGCAAGTCCCTTTGTAGTAATTTCTTTGCAGCTCCTACAGCTGTACTAAATGGATGTTTATTTCCAATTGATTCAATTCTCCCTTTGTAATGTCTCGTTTTGAATTGTATCAGCAGGGGAGCATAATCTAACTGTTTTTTTTATCATCTTCCAGTTGGATGAAGCTGATTGTCAGTTCATTAATCTGCGTGCCATTTATCTGAAGTCTATTCAATCCACTGTTAATGTTTAGAGATGTATTGCATCTTGCAGGAACTGTGTCTTGCTTCCATTCCCAAGATAACATTAGTGCATCATGATCACTTTTTGATGTTGTGAAAGTTGTTAACTCAGCGATATGGCATTGTAGATTTCTTGAGGCCCAGATATAGTCCAACGTCTTTTTACTTGAGCCTCGATGCCAAGTATCAGCCGCTGGAATGTCTCCCGTTGTGCAGCCGTTCAACATTTCACAATGTCTTAAGGACAATTCGTATTCCCATTGGCAACCCCGATCTGACCATAAGGAGGAGATACTATGTTCTTTTAACATTATCCACTCTTTGAAGTTGTCAAACCATGAGAAATGTAAATCACCACACACTAAGATGAAAGGCTCGTCAAAGGATAGAAGGCAGCTGTCAATTTGGGCTGTTGTTGATGAAATGTATGTTGCCTGAGAAATCATGGCTGTGTTCAAGTATGTATTTATGAACATGAAATGTTTTTGCTTATGAAAGGTGCTGTAATTACTTTGTAGAATGGTCACTTGAACAAATAAGTTTGGGTTTGTTGAACTAATGACTTCCCAACTACAAGAATGCTTGATCATTGTAAGTAAGCCAGAATAAGGAAGACCAAATGGATTTTTCCCTGCAGCATTTAGATAGATTGAATAGCCGTCACAAGTTGGAATCTCACACAGCCAAGTTTCCTGCAGACAAATTATAAAGTTTGTAGCATTCAATGGACAATCATCTTGAAACAGATACATAAAACCTCTTTTATTCCATGAGGTAAACAAATGGGTCGGACCAGCACACCCATTATTTTGCTAATTATTATTCTTTTTCTGGTTCATTTTTTGATGAACACTACTTTGGAAAGTGATCTTCTGCGGGTTTGCTACCATCGATTCAGAATTTTCTTTGAAATGTTTCTATAAGTCTGCCCTTTTTTGTACATTTGCAGAGTCATCTTGTTGGCACTCGTGGATTACATCCTGAGGATTCGTCAACTCATCATGTAAGGTTAGGTCAAATGCAAAGAATATCAAATCATCTTTTTCTTCCATTAAATATTTTGTGAAGAACTTTGATTTCATATGTAAAATTACCCAGTCTGTTCGACTTTCAGATTTATATTCGACAATTGCGATGTCATCAGATCTGATGGTACGCAATGAAGGGATGCTTTGCACTAACTTCATGACGTTTGACCTATTTAGGTTGATCTCATTTTTTTCCTCAAGAATGTTTTCCAGCTCAAGTTAACACAAGCCATTTTTAACTACTGGTTGCCGTGACCTGCTGACCTCAGTAGATCGATGTTTGTGTTTTAGTTGTTGGGCTAATGTTTGTTTAGGTTTTAATTTGGAGACAATGTTTCCTACTTTTTGGATTTCAAATCTTTTTAATTGACTTTCCTGTCCAATCATGGCGGAGCTAGCTCTCACTTCTGGATTAGAGCCATTTGTTGTCAGGAATTCTTGACGCTCAGTGCGTCCTTCTGTCTTACGTTTTCCTTGATTGGACGCTTTTGTAAGTGATTTCTGATTATTGCCGACGGAATCACTTTCGGCTTCTTCAGTGTCTTCTTCTTCATCTAATGAATATGTTGAAAGATTACACAGATCAATTGAAGAGTCGGAACTCGCTTCATCAGAAATGTCTGATTCTTCTCGTGCTCTTTTTAAATGCTTGCCATTCTGTATCTTCGCAGCAGTTTCATTTGCAGATGTACTTTTCGCTGTTACGTTTTCGGCTACATTTCCACTCCTGACGAATAAGTCCAACCGCGGAAGAGTAGGCAAATTCTGAATGAATTTCTTTGCTTCATATGAACGTACTAGTTTTGGGGCCAGACCTCTCGTGGCATTTAACAACAGTTTGATATTTTTTCCTCAAGGTTTCGCCACATATTTGGCTGCCGTAATGATCGATTCTGCGGCACCGGTGAAGATTCCAAATGAGACTTTGTTGTAGATGAACTTTCAGAAGTATGAGAACTTAATTTCACAATAATGGGCACCAGCTGATCCTTTGTTTTCTGGCCCCCCTGATTTAAACTTGCTGCTTTTTCCTTTGTAAGCAAGACCGCTTCGATTGGAATTTCCACTGACAACATTGGTACACACGGATTATGGATTTTACAACTCTTTCTCATCTTAATTGATCCTTCACTTTCTGGAGCATTTAAGACACTTTCCTCAGATGTGTCCTTAGATACACAAAGAGGCTGTTTTTCATTTCTCTTTTGTGGTGAAGTTTCATGGTCGAGCCTTTGAGAAAGATATTCGGTGAATTTTTCAAGGGCTGACAACTTATCGTTTGCAGTAACCTATGAAGACACTTGGTCTCGTACAGCTTCATTCAAAGACTCATATAACTTCATAAAGGGTAAAAGTGTGATTGACGTTGCTGCTAACATGTTGTTGTGGATCTGCAATCCAGCAGCTATTGATATATTTCCTTTGTTAATTGTGTCAATTTCCAGTTGCCCTTTAGAGGCAGCCCGCTCTTCACGCGAACTATGGGTTTTATTGGCAGCATCATTAAGTGCTTTTCCCCGACAAGCGCTGATTTTCATTTTCTTCATCAGAAAGATCACATTCTACAGATGGTATCTGTTCATTCATCCGTGGCGTACTTCTGTTTGCAGTTTGAGTCTTTTTTTCATAGCACTGTCTTTTAGACTTTTTTTAGGCGTATTTGTATATTTGTGAATGCAACTGGCGTTAAGACGCTCAAGCATTGTAGGGAATCGGCTTTCAGCCATTCAGTTAAGCGAGCTTCCCGTGCTGCAACATCATAGCCCACCGAAAGACTAGGAGGTGCGTTTGGTAAATGTGACTTCACTATCAAATCAACATTTATTTGAGTTTTGTTTCTGTTCGTTTCCGCTTCCACATTTCCATCAATAATCACAACTTGGGCAGCAGTTAGTGACTTGTTGGAAACAGCTTTTCCTTGGTTTAAAATACAATCACTTTTGGCCTCAAGAACTAAGCGCAGTGTACTCTTTGTCGGCACTATCTTTGATCACAAAAAAGAATACGTTTGTTTGCGGTTTAAAGATGGACTATTTGTCAGCGTAGAAAATACATCTTGGTGATCCGCGGACAGAAACTTTTTTTTTTTTCACATGACATACTTGAAGCATTTAATTAATCTGCAACATTGGGCCTCATTACAAACCTGCTTTTTGCAGGCGTTAAAATCCATGGCGCTAAGGGACCATGGTGCTAATTACGCCACCGTAATTTACGGTGGCGTAATTAGTGCCTTCCCCACTCCCATTATGCCCTATGGGGCAAAAATGGGAATGGGGGAAGGGTAAAATGGGAAATGGGGATTTACCGCCCCACTCACCTTGGAATGGGGCGGTAAATCCGCCATCCACCATGGTGTAAACATAGTTTACACCATGGTGGTAAGGGTACGACCCAGGCGGTAACTTACCGCCTGGGTCGTAATGAGGCCCATTATGTGCTGCTGATGTTTGTTCGTCAGACTCCACATCAAGCGGAAGTCGCAATTCCAGCAAGTCAGAGTCTGTGATGTTAAAATCAAACGTAACATCATGGACATCCATGTAAACTGAGGAAAGAGGGGGTCTGCACCCCGTTGGCATTTTGACTAAGGCGCCTGATGTTGCACTGCCTTCTTTTTCACTAGGAGTAAACTGGGGGCGTATAATAACACCTTTGACCTGTGAGACACTCTCCACACAATGGCTTGAGGCGGCCGAGGCCAACGCTGCCAACACAGGCACATCGAATGTCTCAGCTACCGTCTCGACAATACTCATCAGGCCGGTCACAAGTGCGCAAGGTATCGCCAGCTGCGCGCTTACCTTTTGGAGAGTGGCCTTGTTGTGCAGACTTCGATTTTGTAGGGATCTGTTCCGTGTTTGAGGGCCCGCTGCCGCACACTTCATTACCGTTTGGCTTCCTGGGGCAGACTGGGGCAGAATGAACTCTGCTCCGAACTCTGTGCCGCGTTCTGCACAGGAAGTCTGATTTTAAAGGCAGTCCTTAAAATTAAACCAGCAGGCACCAATTTTGACTCATAGCTCGTAGCTTGTGGCTCCAGCTCCTCACAAGACACACACCAAGTGGGGACTGGGGCAGACTGAACTCTGCTCCGAAATACAAAATTGAATGATGATAGATCAACCTCTGGAAAATGTGTGGTGCTAAACGGCACACATTTTTCTATGTTCACCATTCGACATGCACATAGACCTGTGTACTCTGGGTGGACACAGCCTACAGGCACAGTCCTCCCTGCCATATTTAGTTGTGATCTGACAGGTTGAGTACATGATGCATCCCAGAGGCGGAGGGCCAAAACCTTCCTCATACCATATCCAGCCCAATTAACTACAAAAGGCACCATGGATCTGTCCTGTACTTTTGTGTAAGCACTGCAGAATGGTGGCAGCAATTAACATGATTAGCGTAATAATAGAGTATGCTTCAAACAGGCCTACATGGGGCCTTAGCTGCAGAGGTGAAAAAAGGAGACAGAAAACCCCAACAACCTTTTATATGCACTGTGTCAACCTGAAGCCAGCTCCCGCCTCTCGGTATCAAGCACAGTGACCCGTCATGTCTAGAAGTATGTATTTACAGTAGTTATCCCTGCAGGGGGACCCCATTCAGAAGGTATGCGTATGTGGTTTGGCAGAGACAGAAAGTATTTTCTCGAAACAGCTTCAAGGGAGACCTGTCACTTTATTTGATTTTGATTTTGAGTAATTTATTATGCGACCAGACAGATTATACCATATTCGGGCGCAAATGACAACTAAGAAAAGAAAGTCCAGAGAAAAAGAGTAACAGGAATTCTAGTTGGGTCCAGAGTTTCACCAAATTTCCAGTGGGAGTTGATTCCAAACTCTAGGGCCATAGACTCCAAAGCTTCTGTCTCCTCTCGGAACACATTTTGTTTGTGGAGTGCAGATCAAGAGTTTATCCTCTGAACGTAGATTCGTCAGCCAGCTATGCGGGTGCAAGACCTTTCAGGCTTTTAAAAACTAGGCATGCCAGCTTAAATTTAATTCTGCCCTCCACCATCAACCAATGGAGGGATCTCCGCATTGATGATACATGATCCCGTTTCCTCAGATTCCCAATTACTCTGGCTGCTGCATTCTGTGCTCTTTGTAGTCTATCCATTTGTTTTTGAGGGATTCCTGCTAACAGACTACTGCAGTAGTCCAGATGGGGGTTAGTCATTGCCCCCCCCCCCGCAGCTGCCCTATCTTCCATCGGGATATAAGAGAGTATACTTCGTAGTGATCGCAGTGCAAAATGGACAGTTTTCACTTTTGCTCCTACCCGAGTCTCACTGTTCCGATTCTCCTGCCACCACCAGGCCAGGTTTTTAACTTTTTTTTGCATACTGCAATTGTTCCCCCAAAATCAATGGAGGGGGGCTTAGTCTTTCTGATAGCTTTTTATTCTTTACCACTGAGAGCTCAACTAACCAGAGAGGCCCTTTGATCCACAACAGCCAGGAAGATGGACGGGACTTCGCATTACATGTTTTTACCCCTTTACCTTTTCTGTTGCGAAGCACTCTGGTTATGACCTCATGCATGCAGTAGATGGTTGGTGTGGACCCATGGTTGGTTCATTAAGGTAGGCTTAGCCTACAACAATCACTGTGGCTCTCTGAGCCCCTCTTTTGAGCAGAACATCTGAAGACTTTGGAAGGAGTAACAAGAAGAACTAAGTTGGACCCTGGCTGAAGGTACAGTCTGCCTTACAGCTTCCGCCAGTGAAGCAAGGCTAGGATTTCCAAAGAGGAAAGCAAGATCCCTCCGCTAAACATCTCCAAGGGAACAGAAGGAGATACTGAATCCAGACCCTCCAGCAGCTCCACAACGGTACCCAGACATCACACAGCATGCCGTGCTAGGATTTGCAAGCAAGCTTCCTAGTTTGGAAGTACCAGAGAGTCACTGAACCAAACCAAAAACAAGACAGTTGCCTGCAACACTCGCCTCTGCTTAGGGGTGTCCGCCTTAAAGGACAATACAAGCCCAGTGAAGAACCTAGGAGGAGTGCATCGACAAGTATCTATCAGCGTCCGCCTTAAAGGACGTTTTTGAGCCAGTTGAGCCCCTCGAGCTGCAACCGGTTGCAAGGCTGACTGTTGTCACACCGCTGTCGCTAACATCATCTGAGAATCCGCAACCAGTGCTTCACACCCGACAACCAGTAATGAGACAATTCCTGACCCCGAGCCGCCGTGTAGGCCAGCCTGCAACCTTCCATCAAGCCTCGCGTGCCGGGCTGCTTGGCGGCTGATACCCACAGTTGTCTCCCGTCTTGAACTCGTTGCAGTAGCTGCAATGCTCCCTGAAAACAACTTGACCCTGTTGAGCACCAAGAACTACTACAAGCACAAGGTGCATCGTTGTTCTGTCCCCCTGGTCCTTCTCCGAAGGCTCCTAGTGACATTTTACGGCCCATTCCTCCCTTTGTGCTGAAACCAAGTATCCTTGAACTATTGCGATTAATTGCTTTACTGACTACTCTTCTGTCAGCATCCAGAGTACTTCCCTTTGCCTCCTTGAAAGTGTCTATCCTCTGCATTTCTTTACAGGGTGGGTTGTATTTTGTAGTGTGCTAGAACTGTCTGTTGAATAATAATAAAGTTGATTTTTTTATACAACGTTGACTGGACAGTCCCTTTTATCATTGGGTAATAATTGTAATTTCGCTGTGTTGCAACTAACGACAACGACCTTGCAGAGATAAACCTGCTGTTCCGTCCACGTTACGAAAACTGGACAAGGAGGTCTTATAATTTACTTGTGTTTCCAATCTGTTTGGATCCCTTCTGGTGTGCTAGAGGTGTGGGGCTGATTGATGGTTTAGCAACGGATATTCATCCCTGGACCACTGGTGCCCCGGAAGTTGATTCGTCACACTCCCCCTCTGGTTTCCAGAACAAGTTGCAGATCCCTGCTCATATATAAAAGCATACACTTTTTTCCAACACATAAAAAGGGACTTTTATAGTGCACATTATTTGCAAAGCCACAATTATGAAAAGAAAAGTCATATTACTTTAAGGGTTTTATAAATAAACAGTATGGATGATATTCAAAGCGTGCAATGATTGCAAGCTTCACAAAACGTCTAAAACGTTAATGAGAGGTAGTAGTACCCTCTTGCTGAATACAGATTGAAACATACGACTAAAATGGACTTTTCTGAAATAGTCAACCACAGAAAAACACCTGTCACTGATATTGCAAAGCAATGTGTGTGAGAAAGAAGTTCAGCGTGCGTTTTGATTAATAACCGTAGGAACCCTGCAATCGGTTAGCATGCTGGATTGCGGGTTCAGATTCCGGGCGTGCCAGGATAATATGCAATGAATCGGCTTTTAGGTCACATCTGTCAGTCGAAACGCAACCTGAAAACAGCTGCAGTCCCATAAATGGCACCATAATGTGAAGGCTGATGTTATACCCGAATTCAAATGCAATAAATACGTAAAGACACAGCAAATGTCGTGTGTACATTGCAACGAACAAACCCGATTCAAAAAGCCTGCCAGTGCAGCTGCAAATTCGCACTGATGTTCATTCATGCATGTGTCAAAATCAGCTAAAGAATGAAGTGCAGCCTGTGTCAGACCATGTAACTTTATGCCAAGTATCATACTGCATCATATAGACCTTGACCCAGGATCAAGGGCTTAGCCAGTGTTGTGACAAAGGAAGTCCCTGCTTGTCATGATCACAAGGGCCTCCGTGCCAAAGTCGATGTCCATGGGGGACATGACAGCGGCCACCTGTCGGGATGATGGCCTTCAGGACCTGTTGGTGCAGCTGCAGTCTGGTCACTGGTCAAGGGAAGACATTTCTCTCAGTCACTCAACACAGGACACCGGAGGCTCAGGCATTACTACAGGGACTATGGAAGGCGTGGGGAGAGCTGTCGGTTGGCCTCGAGGGCATACTACTCCAGGGATCCCAACCGGGTTTCCTGCTCGGGCTGCAAGGGTTGGTGCTCAATCTAGCCCATGCAGGTCATCAACAGGCTGGCAAGACCAAGGCATGGCTCCACAAGAAGGTGTGGTATCCGCACCTAGAGAACAAAGTGGACCAGGCTCTGAGCAGCTGCGTCTAGTGTCCAAAGTGCCGACCATAGCGTCTCCAGAAAATGTGACGGTGCCCTCAGATCGGATTTTGGCATGGGTCGGCATTAAAGGAACTTCCTCGTGGTACTATATGAATTCTCGCAGTACCCTGTAGTGTGTTATGTGTACTCCATAGCAGCGGCTGACGTGATTCCATTTCTGGATGAATTGTTTTATTCATTTATTGCGTATTTATGTAGGGCTTATACACAGGTGAAGTGCTTCAAAGCGTTCAAGGCAGGAAGGTACAAGGGAATACAGTAATCATTCTTAGGCCTTGAAGATTCCCAATGATATAAACAGAAAAACTAGCATACTAGGCCTGACAACATTTCTTCTAGTGCAAGTGCATGAAGTGGTACAGTTGAGATCAAGCTCGGGAGGGGGAAATGGAAGACATTGTGGGTGGGGGGACAGGACAGACAAACTAACTGGTCCTAGTACTTTTAGGTCATTCATACGTACAGACGGAGGTGCAGAGACGGGGGGAGTTTGGGGGAGAACAAAGAGTCTGGTCCAGCAAGGCACTGGGTTAAGTGCAAAGAGGTTGCCCCACTCAAGGAGCATAAGCTGAAAGTGAAGTAATGTTGAACAAAGTGCAGCAGCCCGGAGGCAAGTTCAAAGACTGCTGGGAGTGCCTGGGACCTGTAGGCTCTGGAGGTGCCACAGGCAACCAGTCAGCAAAACTGAACAGTTAGGGGGGGATAAGTAGGGTGGAGAGAAAAGAAAGGAGGTTAGCAGGGGAGAGGGAAAGAGAAGGAGGAAGAGAAAAGGAAGGTCCTGAGGAGTTTCCAGAACTTAAGGTTCTCCGGCTCAAGACAGAGAGAGGCAGGGAGGCTGTTCCAGTGGGAAGCACCTGCAGAGGATAAAGTTCTACCCCCAATCTCTGTTTGTGAAAGCGGCTCACCCGCAGAGAGTTGGAAGAGGACGAGCAGCGGACTCTTGAGGGAGAGTATTTAGGAAGAAAGCGTTGTAGATAGTGCGGGCCCTGGCCCCAGAATGCCTTGTGGATTATGCAGAGGGTCTTGAACTTGATCCTTGCAGCCACGGGGAGCCAGTCGAGGGATTTCAGAACTGGAAAGATGCGGTCCTAGGGCTTGAGGACGAGGATAAGTCTTTCAGTTCTGTTCGGGATGAGTTGTAGAGGACGGAAAGTAGAAGTAGGAAGATTGAGAAAGAGACTTTTGCAATAGTCCAGCCTAGAGAGAACCAGGGCTCTCGAGGTGATGAGTCTCTGGGGGAAAGTGATATAAATAGGTAGAATAAATCTGAGGAGGTGTAGTTGGTGATGGGACTTTTTTGAGATGTCTGAGATGTGAGAAGAGAAGGAGAGAGTGGAGTAGAAGATGACTCCAAGATTTTTGGTAGGTGAGGGCGCAGGGCTAACGGAGACAGGCCAGTGAGAGAGTGGAAAAGCGGGAGCAGGGGTCCCAGTGAGGACGATCTCTGTCTTACTGGCATTCAGGCATAGATCGTTAGAAGCATACCAAGCCTGAATTGCGGATAGACAGTCAGGGATGAGCGAGGAAGAGGAGGAGGCCGAGGGTAGCCTGAAAGAGAGCTGTGTGTCATCCACAGAACACTGAAAGTTAGAGGTAAAGGTAGAGATCTTGTGAGCCAAAGGGTCCAGGTAGATATTGAAGAAGTAGAGGGACAGGTTAGATCCCTGGGGGACACCACAAATAGAGAGAGTGGTAGAAGAGAGAAAGGGCCTGAGTTCTACCTGGGAAGGCCTGTCAGAGAAAAAGGGGGCGAGCCACGACAGGGCCTGATTTGTGTTGCCCAGGGTATCATAGAGATGGGTGATCAGGATGTTGTGGTTTACTGTATCATAAGCAGAAGAGAGATTGAGAAGAAAGAGGGGGTACAGAAGAGAGAGAGGACAGGATGTCCTGTGTTCTGGTGGTGAAGTGTGTGGCCAGGGCTGAGCAAAGGGCCTAGGTAGGTCTGGAAGAGGGTGCGGCTGTGGTAGGGCCGGCCAGTTCCTTACAGACTTTGACGAGTTTGGCCGTGTTGTTAGACACCGCGGATATGCAGGCTTGAAAGTAGATTATTTTCTTGGAGCGAATGCAGCGTCTATATTGCCTTTGAAGAAGGCGGCAGGCCAGTTTGTCAGAGGGTGTACGTGAAGATCCCCATTCCCGTTCCGCTGCTCTGCATTTGCGTTTTAGGGCAGTCAGATCGGATTCGTACCAAGAGTTGCACTTTTTGGCAGGCTTCAGTTGAATGAGATGGAACGATGAAAGTTGGCAAGGGCAGTGTCAGGGTGGGAGTCAGCCACAGGAGTAGAAGGAGGAGAGTAGGTTGAGGCAAAGGCAGCCATAGATACCCTTTTCATGGGTCGGATGACTTTGAAGGCAGGAGGTGCTGTAGGGTGTGCTATTGCCAGAGGAGAAGAGAGTTTTAAGTGAGAAGAGAGAAGAGAAGGATCAGTCAATTAGAGTGAAGTAGTGAGAGGAATAGAGAGTGGGATGTCTGTAGTGATGAGAGCCTCCAAGGTGTGGCCAGCAGTGTGGGTTGGACCGAAGGGTAGAATGGAAAGAGAAAGGGACTGACATAGGTTTTGGAAAGCTCCTGAAGAGTAAGGAGATTCAAGATGGATGTTAAGATCCCCCAGAAAGAAGAGTTGGGAAGAGGATGAGAAGAGAGAAGAGGCCAGGTCAGCCCATTCCAAGAGGAAGAGGCAAGACTGGCCCGCGGCTCATAGAAGGCAGCCAGAGTAAGAGATGACAGGTGAGAGAGAGAGCTTGCAGACCAGGGATTCAAAGGAGAAAAAGACCTGAGTGGGAATAATGGAAACAGGGATCCACTCTGGAAAGATCAAGGCTACTCCACCTCCTGGTCTGTTGGGCCTGGGCACGGAGAGGATCTTGTAACCTTCAGGGAGGAGTGCGTCAAAACCTGTGACAGAGCTGTCCTTAAACCATGTCTCAGTCACAGCAAGAACATCAAGGTCCAGGAGTTCCAGGAGGTGGCAGATGTCAGAGGGGTGCCTGACAGCAGAGCGAGAGTTTAGTGTGGCGACATGGAGCAGGTTACCACTTTGAAGGACTTACGTGGGGGGATGCAGAGGACAGAGGTCCCCCCACAATTAGCAAGAGCTCCTAAGAGATAGAGGTAGGAGGAGGAGGCAGAGGAGGCAAGTGAGCTTCAGATGCAGTGGCAGTAGGTGGCCTGGGCAGCAGGGTGGAGGGGCCTGATGAGGTTGTCAGTGTAGTGGGAGTAAGAAAGGGCACCTGTAAATTTGAGAGCGACAATGGGGGAGTTGTAAGGTTGGTAGGAGGAAAAGTAACCAGGGTGGGTATAGTTGGAAAGGGAGCCTGGGTGGCCATAGAGGAAGAAGAATGTTGATAAGGCGAGGAAGGAGCATATTTAAAAAAAAGTAAGAGGTTTGGTTGAGGCCCTTGTACTGAGAGGGTACAGTTTTGATAGACATTTAGGATAGCCCTGGAGGTTGAAGAGGTGGCAAGAAGGGCCTCCCAGCGGGTGCCACCATGTATTTGTGTGAGGAAGAGTAAGGAGAGAAGGAACGACAAAGAGGATGTCGGTGAGAGTGTCTCTGGCGGAAGCACTGACGTAGGTGTCAGTGATGGGAAGGCCTGGGTTGGAGGAAAGTATGTCCTTCTTGAGTTTCTTCCTGCCAGACTTAGTGGGAGGTGAAGGATAGGAGATGGAGAAACAGTTAGAGCAGATGGAGAAGATAGAAAGTGCCATAGTGAGGGGCACTGGGTGTGGTACACTTAACCAGGCAGAGCAATTGAGGTACGTGAGAGGAGGAAGGCAAGAAGGAACTAAGCGCATCGGGAGACACAGACACGATAGGGAACAGACAATGAGAGATGAGGAGGGTAAGGGAACCGATAGCAGACCAGAGAACATAAGGGTTAAACCTGTCAACACATTCTCATGAAAAGCAAGATGTTAGCACAGCTAAATTCGATTTTAAACAGCAGCAAGACAATCAGGATGTGCACACAGCTAGATTCGATTTTAAACAGCAGCAAGACAATCAGGATGTGCACACATTGTTTGCGGAACATGGGATCCCAAAGTCCATCAGGTCAGACAATGCCTTCCATTTTCAGGGAAGATTTTGCAAGGTTTCTACAATTCTATGGGGTCGCTTACCAGCGCATCACGCCCTACAGGCCAAGAGCCAACAGAGATATTGAGCGGTTCATGCAGACCTCAACAGGACTTTTCACATTGCTGCACACAAGGAACAGAGCCTGAACGAGGCCATGATGGTGCATAGGATGAAGCCACATATGACAACGGGGGTTACCCTGGCTGAAGGTTTTCTGGGACGGAAGGTTTGCTCCCTCATCCCGGAACATAGGTCAAGGTGCAGAGTGATGCCAGATACAAAGAGGCTCTGAGATGCACAGGAGAGGGTCAATACCAGAGAGTCGGTTCGAAGATGCCTGGAGGATGTTTCCATTGATGTGGGGGGCATGGTACTCTTGTGCATGAGGCATCCTCGGAACAAGCTGTGTTTGTCGCATAAGACCCACCCTGGGACGGTGGCCCGGAAACACGGATCCACAGTCATGGCGGAAAGAGGTGGAGAGTCCCTCACCCATAACTGCAGCTCATTCGGAGGATATCAAGGCGATCCACGAATGGGCTGGCCTGACTGAGAGCCCCGAGGACCATGCAAACTCGGCTGACCTGAGAAAATCTCTGTGTCACAACGAGCTGAGAATGAAGGGCAGGATATCAGTGAGGTAGGAGAAGGTGCTGATCTGGGAAACGCAGAGCCCGTAACATCTTGATATTAGTTAAACATTGCCTGAAGACAATTGCAGTTTGTACACCAATTCGTATTAGCACTAGGGAAAAAATTGCCCTGGTGCAAAAATGTATCTTTTTTGCACTAGGGCAATATTTGACCTGACGCTTATAACATGCCAACGTGCACTTGTCATGGTGTAGTGGTTTTCTAATATGTCCCACTGTGTTTAGAAATAGGTAAAACTTTGCCATTGTGGTTATACCGTGCAACTTTGCACTTGCACCGGTGCAAAGTTTCTGTAATCTGGCCCCATGTCTACAGGGAACTTACAACTGTACTCCTCTCCAGGACCATACCTGAGAAGTAAGTGCAGAGTCACCTGTGAACAAGATAGGGTGGCCAACTTTACAAAATGGTTTTGTAGGACTCTCTGGATGTTTTAGCACATTAGATGTGGCCTGCAGTGCGCACACTTCCATATAGCATCATGTGTGTTCCCACCCCCAATCAGCTTTTTTGGTAACAGTAGTGCAATATGTAATTTTAACACATTAAAGAAAGCTTTTGGACCATTACAGATGCAGAAAATTCACCTGTTAGAACATGGTCCAAGCCCTGTGGGGCAAAATACATGTAAACCTCCAAATGCACTGACACTAACCAAAGTGATGTCACAGAAGATGGCACTGTAAGGAGCATTATCTGTCTTTGATACTTAGAGGTAACATAAGAAACTACATTAGAAGAAGTTGCCATAAGTAAGCCAATTGGTGAATAAAGTTGTGGTGTAAAACCCATGATAGTCACTATTATTATATGTGAAGCAACTGTAAAGTCATTAGGCTTTTTTAATGATAGCATGACATATTAACAGAAGCTATGAACTGAATTACGTAGAGACTCCAGATAAAACACAGCAAGACTAAATGACTTGCCCAGCATACACTTCAGTTAAATGGTGAAACTGAGATGTGACAATTAAAGCAGCTGCACCCATATCTTCCCAGGTTTAGCTGATATGAACATTTATTAAAGTTTTGCTTTGGATTTCATGTGCTTAAATAATATTTTGCTTTTAGAAATGCTTTGAAAAGAACCCACATTATCATACTATGTAAAAAAACAAAAAAGGCAAGGTGTATGTTTGTCCGAAGCCCTCCTGACCGCTTCTCCTGTTACCACCGCTAGAGGGAGCCGTTGCCTTACGCATACAACAAGACTTAAAGTTCATCTTCGAGGTGAACAAAATGTGTATTTCAACAATATCACAGCTAGAGGGAGATGTTGCCTTACGTACACAACAATAAGACTTCAAGTTCTTCTTCCAGGCAAACAAAATGCGTATTTCAACAATGATAACATACAACTTGCGGCAGAACAGGCCAAAGACCGGGATACCACTTTAACAGCACACTTCAACATATAACCAGAAATTAATTTGATTAATCACAATTTCTCTAACAAAATAAATTACTTTTTCAATGCTCTTATGTATTATGTAATTTTTCATTGTAATATGTCTTATTATGTATTATTATATCAATTATATTCTTCATCTAGGTTTCAAAATGTACTTGACTTCAATTTACTTTATTTTATGATGTCATGTCACTTCGAATCATGCTGCAAGTAAATTGTTGTATTACTCTGACATCCCTCAACATTATATATTTGAGTCCAAAACCCATAAGTGGAATCCAAGACAATGAGGATCAGATAGTACAATTGGCCATATGTAGTATGTTGAACTTTCAACGGATTCTGTGAGATTTTGTTTGAGGTTACTACTCCTCCACATAAAAGGAGCAAGATCTGTTACAAGCATGTTTTATTTTATTAACATAAACTATGTTAAAATACACCACATAATATATGTACATTCTGAACATTTCTTCCTTTACTCACATTAGCCTGTGTACACAGGCCTTTCCACTAGTTATATAATGAACTAGCCTTTCATAATAAATTAACCTTACCCTATATAATTCGTCACAAAACTGTGTTGAACAATAACAGTATGGGCTAAAGGAGTTAACAGCCTGGATCGACTGAGTCACCCCAAGGAGAAACAACTTGGGACCTTAAGAGACCCAGAAAGACGACCACGAGGTCTGAGCGAAACAATTATGATCACTCTCGACCAAAGTCCTCAACAGACAAATCTACCGCAGCGACCGATGGAGAAAGATTCGGGATCCCCTAGTGGAGAACACCAATCCTGGGTGTGGGTCCCATTAGCCCTGGCAAAAACCCAGGCAACTTAGCAACTAAAAACAGCCTGGGTGGATAATGAGCAAAAGAACGCTGAAACGGAGAATGTTCCACTGGAGGAAAAACAGATGTTAATGGGTTCCTGGAATACTAGAGGATTTTCACATTTGACATCGCCCAGTGATGTGAACTTGGGAACTTTTAACATCTTATGCCTGCAGGAGACTTGGTTAACGTCAAAACCCGATTTAGACGGCTGTGAAATTAGATTCATGGCAGCCCAGAAGTGCCAGACTGGCCGTCCTAGGGCGGGGCTTTTGACAGCGATTCGATCAGGCAGCGGGCTCTAGCTCCTTGCTTGAATCCAATACTCACCCTTGCTGCAGGCCTCTGTCATCTCCTGGCAAACGAACAAAGTGAAGAATCACGAAATAACCCCTGAGACACTGCTCATTATAAATACCTACTGGAATCCTAAAGACATTACAACAGAGCAATTCATTTTCAACGTAGACATCTTACTTGAGGAAGAGAGTGAAAGACACCAGGTGACCCACATAATCAAACGGTGACTTGAATTGCAACTGCAAATCCCCAAGCCTTAGCTGCAAGGGAAAGAGGAAGAGGAAGAGGAGGCAGACCTTAATGGGAAAATGGGATTTACATAACCTTCATTGGTTAAGAGCGAAAAATATCTGAGCTATCCCGACCTGGCAAAGAGAAGAGCAACGTGGAACACTCAATTATACCTTAGTGTCAAAAGAGCTACTTGCTGCAACTGATGCCTTTAAAGTAGTCAAAACAGATAACAGCGACCATAATTTATTGGTAACTACTTGGCAACAACATCAATCACGAAAATAAAATGACACGGGAGCTTGAAGCGTGCTCTAGAGGCAAGCGGATAAAACTGTCTGAGAACGCAATTCGAAACATAACTGAGACTTACAAAATTAATCAAATTGGCACAAGAAGGGAAAGTGCCAACCCGGAAGTGGATTACGTACCCTTTTGACAGTACATCAGATAATGAAGCCACAAACCGTTAAAGCTAGTGGAACCTGCCATCATATTTATAACCGACAACTGGTCCTCCAGCGTGCCATCGTAAGGAAAATCAAACGAATGGCGAAAAAAGCCAACAAAGCAGAGATGGACGCAAAACTAAAAAAGGCGGAACGATCTTACAAAAATTGGCTCCGACAACAAAGAGCAATCGTATATCAAGAGGATGCAGAACAAATGCTGCGCACTCTGAGCACTAAGAGATCTAAGGACTTTTGGTCCCTAATTAAGTTGTCAAATAAGAGCACTAATGATGCACGCCAAAATAACGTGAGCGAAGAAAGGTGGGTCAAATTCTATGATGATTTATATAAGGCACCCACATCTGAAGTGCCAGTTGAAGAGCAAAACGGTACGACACCCTGGAATATCCCAAACGATATTGAGACCATCACAAATAAAATCATAAAACTGAACAACTCCAGAGCCCCCGACGCGGATGGGATATCAAACCTGGATCTAAAAAACAATGTGGAGGCATGGGCACCACTGATCAGCCTGATCTTTAAGAAATGTAACACCTATAAAACAGTTCCTCCCTCTTGGAAGACAGCCAATGTTGTGCCAATTATTTAAAAAGGAGCTAAAGACGAACCCAAGCACTACAGACCAGTAGAGCTCCTTGACGTTACTGGAAAGTTGTTTGGATCGTGTGTTCTGGATGGCCTGCAGAGCTGGCTGAGAGACTCCAACTATATTGACCACTATCAGACAGGCTTCGTAAAAAATATTGCCACTATGGCGAATATCTTACTATTGAGTAGCCTGAAAGCCAAAATATGTCAAGGCAGCCCGAGAGTTTTCATGGCGTTTGTTGACCTTACACAAGCGTTTGACCATATCAACAGGAACCGCCTCTGGATGAAACTCCAAGGGAAAGAATGTCTGGAAAACTTGCTGGAGCCCATTAAAGCCCTGTTTGAAGGCACTACGATGAGAGTTAGACTGAATGGAGTCGGTGACCTATCGAAAGAAATTAGAACGTCTCAAACGAGTGAAACAAGCGTGCCCTTTGGCACCAATGCTCTAGAACGCGTACACAGCAGACCTCAAGGCGTGGGCCAAAAAAATCAGAAGCTTCCCCCCCGACGATAGGGGAATACAAGGTGCCACAGATCCTATATGTGGACAACATTATATTATTAGACCAAACTGAAGTGGGCCTACAAAGACAACTGGAAAGCCTTTTGGAATACTTGAAGTTAAACAACCTGGAATTCAACAGGAAAAAAAACAAAATAATGTTGTTTGAAAGGTCAACCAGATCAATGGGAAAGGGAAAATGGTATGTTGAGGAAGAAAAACCCGAAACCGTAAAAAGCTTTAAATACTTGGGCGTGATAATGAGAAACAGCAACACCGAAGTACGCATGCAAGAGGCATTGAGAGGGAAAATGATGGCCCTGGCACAGCAGGCCAAGATGGTGGACAGGAAGTACGGACGTTTTTCCCTTATCCCGGTGATAAACTTCTTTAAGGCAAAAGTCACCCCGAGTGTGACATACTGTACGGAAGCCATGCTTCGCTTGCCAAAACATATTTGGGACAAACTAGAAGGTCTGTTTTAGAGGCGTGTGCTGGGCCTCTCAAAATCGGTAATGATATCCCTAATTAGAAAAGAATTGTGATTAACATCCTTGAAGGGCACGGTGACAAGAAACAGTATGATGCTGTACAGGAAACTAATCATGACAAATAGCCCCAAGATCTTTGAAATCCTAAAAAAAGAACTGGATGGAGGTAAGAACAAAATGCTCGTAACATGGGCGACGGACAACAAGAACTTGCTGGATGAAATCGCACTGTCTGAAGACATCCTCATAAGAAACCCTAATAAGGTTGCAAACAAAATGATGGAATTAGACTGGAGGCCTCAAGGTATAAGGCTGCAAAAAACGACCCAACCATCCCGATGAAAATCAATGAGGTGAGAAGCTATCTGAAAAAGTTCCCAGATAGAAATCTGAGCAGTACCTTCCTGAGAGTCAGATTAAACCTGTTAAAAACAAACAAATTAAGGGCAATCAGAGACGACGCGACATACAACGAATGTCGCTTTTGTAAGACAAAAGTGGTAGAGACAGTAAAACATTTACTGCTCACATGCCAGGGCACACAAGGAATAAGAGAGACGTATTTAATGAAAATACTGAAAACTGTAACGACACAGGATGAAGATCAATAGTGGATGCAACTCATGGGCGGTGAAAAACCGAACTGGACATTGGCAGTGGTGATCTTCATAGAGAAACTTGGTCTCTCATAAGGAAGTAACGCTGAGAGTGTGTAGTGGAAAGATGGTCATAATGAACATCACTTCGATAGTGTTAAATCATGTTGCACTCATTTCAACCTTTTTGTAAAAATTGGAATTCAAGCAAAATAAAAAAATAAAAATAACAGTATGGCTTTAGTTTTATTCTCCTCATCCGGCATGGAAGGTCACAATAGAACAATGCAAATTAATGTGAGCCTAAACAAATCCCCCTTGGGTTTTAAAACCAAATTCATTATTTTATAAAGCGTGCAGCATTATGCACCCTTCTCACTCCATATCACCCCCATTCATATTTATTAAGGGACAAAAGCCCCTGCTAAAATTCCCCCTCCCTGCCATCAGTGCCCAATTGCTCCTATTATAATGCTCTGTTCACACAGAGCACCACGTCAGGCTCCGGAGAGCCACTCTGCTGCCCGGCATAACTTTCTTTTTTATTTTTTTATTTTAATAGTCTTTATTGATAGATGTAGAACAATAATAAAATCATTGTTTATCAACATAATGCAGTTATCTATTAGTAGTTCAGTTGAAAGATGATAACAAGAACAAACAAGAATTTCTAAAGAGCCTGTGACAGAATACACTGTGATCTAATTAACTTATATATAACTTTAACTATGAAACATAGTAAATAAATAAGTGGATTATGGAACTATGAATAGTGAAAGACTAAGCAATGAAAGACACTGCATTAAGATTAATTGAGTGGGGGAGAGACAAACGTGGAACAAACATGAGACCAATACAAAACACACAAGAGACAAAAGGGAAGGAGGGGGAGCATAGTAAACAGATTCAAGAAACTAAAGAAACATTTCCAGAAGCATAATCAATTTGGCATCAGAGATAATATACAGATAGTAAAATGCAAGGAACATTCAAGGAATATAAGAGACCTGAGAAGGTCACCTTCCATGCGTGGGAACATTAAAATGATCCAAATAGCGGATGAAGAAGGACCATTTGGCATTGTACTTGGGAATAGAGCTTAGGTTGTTAGCCATACAGTGTTCCATCCTTTGTGTGTGACATATGTTATTCCACCAGCTTCTAATAAAACCAGATCAAGTTGGATATGTAAAAGGACGCAATATCTCTTCTAATACCTGGCTACTTTTGAATGCTATCCACCTATCTGCCAAAAATAAAAAGGATAAACAGGGCTCTGCTGCTTTAGCTTTAGATGCAGAGAAAGCATTTGATCGGGTCAATTGGGATTTCATGTTCCAATCTCTACAATGGCACGGTTGTGGAGATAAGTTAATCTCCCTTGTCAAATTGCTTTACTCCTCCCCCAAATCATCAATATGTATCAACGGTTTAACTTCTCCATTCTTCCCACTTCACAGAGGTACCAGGCAGGGTTGCCCCTTCTCACCCATATTATACATCCTATCATTAGAAGCTCTATTAGAACTAATTAGATCTAACATAAATATTCCTGGGTATATCCGGCATAACTTTCACATGAACGGACAACAAGAACATGAAAGTATGAGCGCCGAAAAGGTGGAATTGACAGGCTGGGTCATGCGCCCTCCCTGACCGCCTCTCAAGCAGGACTTTTGCGGTCTCAGAGAGGAGGTCTGCAGAACGCGGGACCTGAGCTGTCATTTCAGGGCAGTCGTGCAAAAAACGGGATAACTGCCACCCTCAAGTATGGCAGATAGCAGACCATCTGCAACTCCTTGAAAAGACCATTTATGCCAAAGTGTGCTCCTTGTAACAGCTTTGAATGCCACCTTCAAATTGACAAAGCGAAACTAAAGAGGCTGTCTTCTGGCAACTGGATAACATCAAATTAAAAGATAAAGGTGACAGACTTGATTCAATGCACTGGTACTGCTGCACAAGCCCGCCTGGAAGGAACACAGCCCCACTTTATTTTGAAAGCTGCATTACCGTACCACGTGCATGAAACCAGTGACAAAACTTGGGCTGCCCAATTTATATGTAACAAAATCAGTGCCTCTCTGAAGAAGCAATCCACAAATGAAGAAGCAGTCATCTCAGCTGTGCATTCCTGCAGCTAAAAAATCACCTGATGACACTAGAATTCCGGATATATCAGAAACTGCACTACTCAACAGAAATACTGTTTATTAACTGATCAGCACATACCAGTGAGGTTTACCCAGAGTTTATTCTTACAAACAATGATCACACAAACACTGCACAAGCCGCCTCGCCCGATCACAGCTCCAACTCGTGCTAAGCGTTTCTCTGTATTTGGTCCTAAAGTAGATTGTTTTCATTTTCAAAAGATAATTGCATTGTAAAGGGAGACAGGAGTTATCACCCAAGCAGTCACAGACTTCTCCAATCTTAGACAATTAGCTTTGGTTACACAGTGCTGTGCCATGGATCCCGTGGGGGCAGAGAGGATTCTGCAGCAGCTTGATCAGATTAGTCATTGGATAGAAGTAGGTTGTGTCACAGGGTCATGAGCTTGACCCTGTTGGGGGGGGGGCGGGGCAAGTATCCCTCACAACCTGAGGCAGGAGGCCTACCAGGGCGTATGCCAGAGCAGATCCTCCCCCATGTTGGTGAGGGATACGGGAGGGCCTCAGTCCCTGAACCCCCTATATGTGTAGTGATTGTTTATTCTGGTATCATTCCCTATCACCAAGTGCCTTGCACCTTCAATCCCTCAATTCTGGCCCCATTTCTCTTTGCTTTATTTCAGAATTACAAGGACCATCAGGCCATGCAAACCAGTCCTCGGTCCGCTGGAGAAAGCTGACAACACCAATAAGTTCTGACACGCTGACGCCGGTCAAAAGGGGAAGCATTACCCTGCTCCACTCAGAGTGAACAGCACACCGAACCAACATCCAATAGAGAACATTGCATAGACTGCTGGAAATGCCACACAAGGAATGGAGACACAGCTAAGAGGACTTGATGTAGCCTTGAGCTACGAGGCTCAAACCCTAGTGTAAAACACAGGTTTAGATTGGGCCCCAGAGTAACTTGGAATACAGCCCCAATGGGGTGGGGGGGCAGAAACAGGAAGTCACTGGCATTAAAGACCCATATGGGCAAAACAGAATGAAAAGGTGTTTGGTTCAGCTCAAGAGATGTGGAGGTGGCAAAGAGGCCAAGCAAAAGACGGTAGCTGGAGCGCAGTGCTGAAGAATCTGTGGAGGAGTTGAATAACAGAGCAGGTGAGGTATTGTGTGTGCGAGAGGGCAGTATCGAGTTGAGTAGCTGTGTATGTGAGTGAGTGGTAGTGGAGAAGGGTACAGAGGGTTGGTGTTAGAGTGTAGAGTGTGGAAGGAGACAGTGTAATTTGGTGGTTTAGAGAGTGAAGGCGATAGAGAGTTGTGTGGGATAGATAGAGGGAGAGGCGAGAGAGAGGAAGACGTAGAGGGGAAGGTTGGAGGAAGGAAGAAGTAGTAGGTGGAAGAGGGAAGTGGTAGAGCTAGAAAGGAGATGAGTGTGAGAAGACCAGAGGGACAGAAGAGGAGAGCGGGTGGGGGAGACAGAGAGGGAAAGAAAGAGAAGAGGGATGAAAGAGGGGGAAGAGAGGTGCCAGAAGGTAGGAACGGAGAGAACGGAGTCCGTGAGAGAAAGTGGGAAGCGGTGAAAAAGGAGGTGTAAGATAAGGGAAAAGAGTAAAAGTGAATGAGAGGGAGAGAAATAAAGACAGGGTGCTTGGAAAAATACAGACACCACTCTGAAGATCACTCAGACCATTCCTGTGGTTTTATTAGAGTAAGAAAGACTTCGGAAGACCTGGTACGAGTAAGTTACATAAGGCCAAGGCATTTAGCCGCTCCTTCGTAGTTGATGTGATTAGGTAGCAGGGGCCACCAATGTCTAGAAATCACCCTAACCTTGGGTGCTAGGGAAGACTGTGATGGAGCGTAAGGGGCCCACAACAGGACGAGAGACCAGTTATAAAAATCCCTTAGTCAAGTCCACCTACAGTTTCAAGAGCATCCACCTGCTTGGCTTCACATACAATCACTACCGCTATATGCAGCAATATTTTCGCCTCACTTTGACTAGTGATAAACAATGATCCAGTTCTGAATTGAATTTTTGACAGGTGCTGCTCTGTTATTACATTCTTCTGGCATAGTCCTTCATCTGCCACCTCCATGAAGGAAATATAAATAAGGTGCAACATACCTGAGACCAAACTCAAAATACATATCTTCCTTCACAAGGTGCAAGGGCAACATGCAGACGAGCGGTTCAGAGCCGGATCTTGCTGCTAATGTTGCACTAACCGCTGCACCACAAGTCGAGCACATTGCCTGTCACAGGCATTTACCGCCCAATAGACACATATCTGAAGCTACACCTTGGAGCCATTGGATCTTATTTTAATTGCCACTGAAAAGTTATCAGGGCAGGCATATGCAGCATGCTCCATGGCGAGTCTGATCTTAGCTCAGATGCAGGCAGCCCCGAGTGCTCTCATGGAAAATGACACAGCCAGAGCAGTTGATAATGAACACGACAGGGCTGAATTCAAGGCGAGGTTGAAGATGCTCCGCAAGGGAGAACTCAGAACAGCCACGATTTTGCTGTAAGCTTACTCTGTAAAAGCTCTTACATCCCTTCAGCTTGAGAATATTGAACAGCAGAGTGAACAGTGTTTTTGGGTTAGGCACCTTTTCTGGACCCTAGATGCAAAACTGATAGTTTCGAACAAACACTTGCAACTGATTTACACACACAGGCACTGGAGTTGGAATGTAATCACGCAGAGGAACTGCAGAGCAGGCCTCCACCAGCCTCAAACGATGCCTCTGAATTATGGATGCTAATCTAAAAAAAGAAAGACCATGCCGACAAAGCAAAAACAAGAAGCTTGTCTGAGCTAGACACATATATTACTGAGAATATTTAAGGTTCCTCCACTCATGTCTTTTTAGCCAACCATGCCAACATCTTCTTTCCGCCTTAAGTTTGCATTCAAATATCTGGACGGGACTGCAACCCCTGTTCCTAGTGAGAAGCTCTTCAGTAGGACAGGTTAAACTGTCAGCAATAGATGGGCATGACTGAAGCATGAACATGCTGAAATTAGTATTTATTGAATTCATAAAGCGCTTCCACAAAAGTGCTATCCAAACATAAAACAGTAAAATAACATGGACAGTATATGTGATAAAGAAGGGGATAACAATGAGTTTTGAGGAAAGGAAATACATTTTAAGAGAAGAACAGAATGAGGACCAAGCGGGAGCATAGCATATAGTCCGAGGTAAAGAGTTCCGGTGTTTGGGGGGCCAGTAAGGAAAGTGAGCGGATAAGTGAAGGTGCAAGCGGAGGCTTCGGGAGAGATTGACGGAGCAGGGGCATAGCAATAGAAAAGAGACAGGAAATAGGGGGCCAAGCCTATGTGTGCATTGAACGACAACACACAAGAAGTAAACAAGCACTGGCAAAGCCAACAGTTTGGGCTTTCGTGTAGGTATGGGCTAGGCACTGATATAATGGTACTACCCGGTCATAAGATGGCAACAGCTGAAAAATGGAGCGATTGTCTGGGCATGTGATGGCAGTACCTGACAAAAGCCTATCTAATACCTCAAGCCAACACTGTTGTCTTTGCCTGTGTATAAAAGGACTCCAGTACATGAAAGAGATATAAATGAAGAGGCTGAAGGCACAGTTGAGTAAGACATTTTTGCTACACCAGTAGCTATTAACTGCGGCAATTACACCATGAACTCTCAGCAGACTGCTTAGAAATAAACCCACCAGGCTATTAGTTAATGTTAATGCGTGATAGAATGAGCTCAAAGAGATCCTAAGAGGATGTATTTTGGGCAGGGAAAGGCGGGTAGAGGGTGGGAACTTCCATGGGGATTAGTATGGGAATGGGCAGTTATTGGGTGGGTAAATAACCAAACAACGCCCACACACTGTGTGTCCCTCCTGACATGTCCAGTCCCCCCTATCTGTACTGCAGTGCATTCGTTTTGGCTTATAGGTGGTGCTTAATCGCAGCCTAATACTCCACACTAAAAAGGATGTGCGATTTGAAAGGGAGACAAGAAATAGGCAGAAGAGGAATAGCGATGGGTCTGTGAGCTTATAGGAGAAAGAGTAAGGATAGAATAGTTGGAAATGATAACTATACCCAATGTCTCTCAAAAGGAACTAGGTTTAACAATCAGATGCAATGCATGTAGGACTAAACAAGGTCATAAAATGAAACGGAAAATGTGGCGAAAAATAATCAGTGTTCCTTCTGAAGAGCTTTTGCCCACTCTTCCATGACATCTAAACATTAACTTAAATGATGTCACTTATGTGATTTGTGTAATATTCCATTGCACGACTGACCTGACTGCTCTCTTAGCTGGGCTCGTGTTTGGCTCTCAGAGTCTTGGCTCGGCTCTGGCTCGGCCACGCTCATGAATTTCCAGGCTGCACCAGCTCTGTGCACAGTGTATCATTTGGCAGCCTGCCCAGTCCTCCTATGGGCGGATTCTTGATTACTCTCGGGAGGATAGCTCAGGGGCAACGTGCTCACCTTGGACGCAAGACGACAGCAGAGCAACACAGGTTCGATCCCCCGGTCCGCGCTTAGAAACCGCTGTGTATTAAGCGTGTTATAAATAATGCTTATATACATATATATTTATATTATATACCGATAGAATTCGAAGAAGGGAGAACTGCACTCCACAGGCTTCTGCATTTGGGAACCTGTAACAGTGCCATGCTGCAGTGGGTTGCCATGATCATTTCTCCAATGATGGCACCATACTCAATAACTATGTGCTACTTCTGCAGGGGACTCCCGGGATGTTACTATGCGCTTCTCCGCTCAATATCATTTGTGCAACTCTTATTACAATTCAAGCTCTCTCTGTAATGGACTGAAAATGTGGGCAAAGTGGCATTAGTACTCTTAGTCCAAATTTATCACAATAGAAAACCCAACTGAAAACCGGCTTTTTTTATTGCGCAGGTTTGTGCGGCATCAAATTTAGTGCAATAAAAATATGAGCAGAAAAAGATGACAAGGGAACATTAAATCTGAACGTGAGCGAGGAAGAACCTATGCCCTGTTCTTTTCAGCATTTGAAGGCAAGTCATATTGCATGCCTTGAAATGATTCCTAGACTATCTCCAGCCGTTTCCTTAAGTGCAGATCTCGGGGCCGGGACGGCGTAAATTAGGGATGCTTGGCCGGCGCCAAATCACAAGGGCGAATGGCAGCCCGCTCGTGTTCCCGGGTGAGTGGACAAGCTGAAGGACGCACTGAGGAAGAAGGAACGTGCTTTCCTACCCAGAGCAGCAAGCCGGCCCTTAAACCGACACCCATCAAGCTATCAAGGCAGAAAGACCCACGGAGGGCCTTAGGGTTTATCGCACTTGCTCCAGAGAACCGCAGTGTCTCTGAGGGAGGAATAACACCGTCTAATTACTCTTTGACAGCCTGTCAAAACTGTGTGGCAAGCGGTGGAGGAGGAAACACAGACATCAAGGGGAACGTTGTTAAACATACACTTGCTGAGCAACCAACGAGTGGTATAGGCCTTTTTAAGACAGGGTACAAGTGAAATAATTGCGGGGCAGAAGGGTGGTAGCTCTTATTTCTACTGCACAATTACCACTACTCACGTTTATGTATTTATTTTTTGATGTTTTTGGTCTTTTATTAATTTTAGTGCCATTCACATGAGTATTTTTTGCTGCACCAATATGGCACCCATTGGCCACCTCGCACTTTAATACGCACCCCAACAATGGAATTACTTTAAAAGAGGCAAAAAAGGTCTCTGCAGCCTTTGACTCTCCAGACGTGCTGGACTACAACTCCCATCAGCCCTGTCCAGCGTAGTCAATGGGGAGGGATCAAGGCAGTCAAAGTCCACACATCTGGAGAGTCGCAAGTTGCAGATGTTTTGACTCGAAGGATCCCTTAAATTTGTATCCAGATATGCAAACCGCCTGACCTTCAGGATAACATCACACATGTGTAATTCTGAAGTAAAACCAGTCACGTTAAAGACTCTTATTACTAGTTAAATAGGAAGTAAAAACATTCAAGGCACCATAATGACTTGAAGTCAGAATAACACACAGTCTCATTTTCTTGGTGCGTATGCTTTATTGCAGGGGTCTATAACTTACATCGCTCCATGAAGTCATTTGATGTTTACCTCCCAAAATGTTATCCTGCCTCTATTTGACATTCCAGGATAAAGCAGGTTGTCAAATACACAAATATCTTCATCCAACACCAAGCCTCCAAAAATGTTGTCTTTGACAGCAATCTTCCATAAGCATCCGGGCCCACTCTATCTGCAACACTCTCTTCCTAAATACTCTCCTTGCAAGCCTGTGGGACTCCATGAATGGGGATTAACACTGTCACTCTGGCACTCGTAATCCGGGGGCAATACCACCGGACCGAGTGCTGGAAACAGTAATAACATTTGCCGGTATGTTGGTGGATCTACCACGAGGATACCGGCAACCTTATAATGAGGCCCATTGTAATTCCCAGGGCTGTTTAACTGAGAGGTGAGCCTTCTCTATACTGTGATTTCCTGCATTCCTAACCTATAACTGCTTCTGCAAAAAAATGGGAGTGTTCAGAGGTGTTATGATGTTGTAACAGACAGCATCACAACATTATGGTCTAGGTATAATGCTGTTTTAGTGCCGCAGTACACCAAGTCACTAACTGTGCACCGGCCCCTAACCATATAATTCAAATGCTTGGCAAGGCGGGACTCCGTGGAAGACCAGGTACTATTTGAGGACCAGAAAATGTATAAACTAGCGATACAATAAAGGCAAAGGAAAATGCCACATGCCAAGAGTTTCTCACAGCAAATGGTCCTGAAAAGATTCCGCTGACTCAGTCTTTGCCACCTTAGGCAACCTCACAATTCTGATGGTGTTCATAAGAGTCAGCGTGTGTGTGGGCGTTGTGTGTGTGGAGGTGTCTGGTACTGTTGGAGCTTGCCAGTTACAGTGTAGGACAGTTAAGAAGCAGAATGCCACCCGCTCTGGGGGCAAGGGGGTGGTAGCTGGACCTCACTGTAGTTTGGGTCAGATGTTCTGCTTACATCAGGAAAGGTGTCATGAGCCGATGGAGTGCCATAAAGCAGGACCTGAGCAGGAAACCCCCAAACGCAGAGCTGAAGAGAGGTGAGCCCAAAGGAATTGTGTGAGGCCTTGTCTGCTCTTGATATCTTCTAGCTCAGAGAGTAGCTGACACAGGAGGTTGCCACACATGAGGGGAAACCCCGTAGGCCCTCAGCAGGGTACTGGAAAACCTACATCGGTCTCCCAGCCTGGGAGCTTAACCAAACTGCCCGAAAGGAATTCTCAATGGAAAGCAATGGCAAGGGAATGGAACATAACCAGGTGAAACAGAGGACTGCACGATGACCTGACAGATCCATATTACACCGATTGGAAATGACCAGTGTTATTATGGAACTGTCAATTAACCTGAAGCCCTTCATATGACTCTGCCACCTGAGGCATGAACCATTTTTCACCAGCACCCTTGATTGCATCCAACCATTGGCACTGTAAAGAGCTGATGAAGTGATTTAAGAATTCCCTGTAAAACAGAGCCCCTTCATCCTGCTAGAGTAATGTACATGAACACCTGGTAAGTGGCATCATCAGTAAAGCGCCCCTGCATCACCCTGCTCCTGTGGATACAAGCAAGAGCTATAACTTGGAGCCATCACCACTGGGCATCAGGGGTTGAGAGGACAGAGCCCTGCAATGTCTCCTCTGGCCGTCTACACGTCCTCGCTTGCACTATTTTCACATTCTAGCACTATCAGGCTAATCGATGACTGCAGCTGAGGAGTTGCGTCCCCAGAATGAGCTTATTTAAGCTAAAAAAGCAAGCACTTTTGGGATTGAATCGATGTATATCTCTATACCTTATGGGCCTTCCTTTACTGCAATCACACCTGAGTAGAAATCCCTCATCGTTGTGGCCACGAGGGAGAAGCAGTGGGGTGGCCATGATACTGCTTTCTGAGATAATGCAAAGAAGCTGCCATGCCCTCAAGCAGCACCCGCTGTCACCAACTAGAGCAACGCATGGCGCGTTCTCAATGCCATGAACCAAAACTGCTTCATAACATTTGAGAGTTTCCACACCCACGGAAAACTCGCCCATTGCAGCTAAACCACCTTCCTCTCTCTGCAGCCATGCACAGGTGATGAATCCCTTTACAAATCTCCAAAGTGTGGGTCCGCAGCCTGAGGGCGCAATGCAATGCTGCACTATAATAAAATGGCGGTGTGTTCTTGATATCTAGCCATGAGACAGAGTGCACGAGCTTCGAAATGATAGTGTATCCCCGATCCTCATGCTGGAGAGAAGCTGAGCGACAATCTGTCACGTCACACGCTGGGCAATGGAAACCCCTCACTGCATCCCAAGTAGTATTCCCTTACCCAGCCACTGCCGTGCAGAGTCCACCAACGATTGAGAAACCACAAAGGGCTCCCATTTTCAGAAGGGGCGCCACCAGTCTCCCACTGGCAAGTTAATAGGCAAGCATGGCAGGACAGCGAAGTCACTCTAAAGTGTGAACGCAAGTAGGTGGGACACCGCTACTTGAGATTGGGAGAAGGAGATATTCAGCAAAGAACATGCAGCCTCAGCTTCCTTGGCATTTTCGCCCGTCGTAATGATGGGGGTCGCAATAATCACATAGGTCTGGTACATCCACCAGCAACCACCATATACCCCTTCCCGTGATCTCGCCACTAACTCGCCCACTGGGTTCTCGGAAGAAAATCCAGCAATTAGCCCCGACAGGCTTGCGGGCAGCAATCAAACACCCTCCACACACATGGCCACACACACATAATACATTTAGGCGGTAGTGTCACACATAAGGCAGCAGGACAAGTGCGATGCCATGTAAGATCCCGTTAGTCTGCAGCTATTATCAATATGGCCCATTCCCTCTGCAGGCGGACACATTGGCCTCCAACACAAGGGAGGTTTTTAAGGGAACGATTTGGTAACGTTTTATTTCATCCTGGCAGAGTTACCCATTGGATGTTCCTGCCTTTTCATGATTTACAAGCTAGACTACGCAATCAGGGTTTCGTCATGCCTTCATCACAAGTATGAGGCCCCCATGGTTTAACGGTTTATTTATTGGCCCTTGTCCTGAAAACAACATGCTAATAAATGTAGTGAGCAACAATTTCGGTGAGGTAATTTAGTTACAAGCGATCAGTGACAGCAAAGGCGTAATGGGCGTTACGTCAGGGCTTCCCCGTTAGGCACAGGCCGACACTTTGTCAGGCTCAGTATTCCCTGTTAGTTTTGCATGTCATGCCGTCTGCCTGCAGGGACGGATGCCCATGAAGGTCCCTTTCTGAGCCAGAGTGCCCTCCCATAAAGGTCTTTGGAGCTTCTGTAAGCACCAGTTAGCAAATTGGAGCTCCCCTTTAGAGGAATCCATTAGGTTGTCAGGTTTGGATCCCCAACATACACAGGAAAGCAACTACTGGCGCTCCAAATCTGAGTGCTCATAGCCTTCTTCTACGCGACCCTCCAGAGGTAGAGGGAAGTTGGTAATTACCTTCCTTCCAGTTTCCAGTATTCAAGCTTGTGCCCAGAGCAGAGGCAGGAGCAGTAGGATTGAAAAAGAGACCGGGAAGAAAGGTACATGATTTTTGTTTAAATATGTTTGTTGGAGGTGGGGGGGAGTCGAGGTGCACATGGGTGATGTCTGGTGGAGTACAAGCGAGGGGAGTGACGTTCATAATGGGGCAAAATGCAGAACTGGAGTAGAACATGTAGCATCGCGGAAGGCTGGGAATTGTTGTCACTGGCAAGGGTGGGACCTGGGGAGCGGGTCGGGACATGACGTGGAGGAAACACACAGGAAAAGTTAGTTGGAGGAAGAGAGTTAATAAAGGAGGTGTGTCCCGGATTTCTGCAGGAGCTTTTTCCTGAAGTTTTGTCAATTACACCCGCAATTATTTGAGATCGCAAGGCCTCCATGTTCGAATAATTCTTAAAGTCACAGTGTTTTGAATTAATGCGTAGCCTCATCACCTTTTTGTTGTTTGGTGGTGTGAAAAATGTGTCTTATAGTCCACATTACTATGTGGCGTGAAGTACGTGACCAGAACAGTCTTCAAACCTTGAATAGAATCTATAGAGTCAGCTGGCAGTTCATTGATAATGATTTTATGGCCCTTTAGGAACGTGCATGCAATGGATGGGTTCACAGAATAACTCTGAGTCCAAATAACCGAACCAACTCAGGAAGAGGGCAAAGTACTGTTTTATTACCAATTATCTGAACAGGGAGTTATAATGTATATCAACAGACGTACGCTCGATTTCTCTCAATGACTTTTTCACACAACATAGACTTTATCCTAAAAATACGTCAGGGGTGATGTCATCCTACGGGATAGGCTTAAGAGGAACCTCTAAGTACACATTATATAGGAACCAGGATTGTAGTTGCTGCCCACTGTCAGGTGGACAGTATATGCCTACATCTAACATATGTCATCTTTAAAAACATTAAGTACACAGTTTCTAATTGGTCTTCAAACTATAAGGTCCTTTGTTATATGGTCCACTACAATTGGTTTGCATACTTAATACATGAGAGTGTGGGCATTCACTATCGTGTACTGGGACTCTAAGTTCAACTCTATTTTCATCCTTTGCTCACGTGACCGGAGACTAAGGTTTGGTCCATTTTGCAGGTCTTAAATGCTCTAAATGAATACATGAATAAAACTTGGAACTCTTGGTGTTCTTTCTCTGTACCTTAACAAGAGATGATTCAACCTTTGCATGTTCAATCCTTTCCAGAATAGATAGCCGACCTTGGCTGCTTCATTCATGACTCCAGGTCAGACAACTTCGCCATGCAGCTCCACGATTTCAGCTGATTCTTGCTGCGCCATAATTCTCCCTTTCTTCTTCATGGGTCCTGGCTTACTAAAATGTGTGATACCGATGTCCAGCTCCTGTACAATGGTGGCTCTGTCTACATCCTATTCATTACATATAGCCAGCTTCTATGATGACTTAGTCTACCTTGCGTTTCAGCGTCTGTACAGTTATTGAATGTTTGATTCTCTTCACTACTTCGTGCAGGTGTAATCTTCTTTTTCATATTAAAATGTTCACTTGACTCTTTACTTCATCATTAGTTTCTGTAGGATCCATACATCCTCTTCAGCCAATATCCTGAGACGTTGTTCATACTCTCTTATGACGCCACAGACTTCTTTCTTTGCTCTTTTTCATTTTCTTTCAGGGAGTTCCTCCATCAGATTATCATCCATTCGGGGATACATTAGAAAGGGTTGTCTCAATGGGTACCTTCTTTCAAATGCACACTGTGGTATTGGCACAACTGCTGGTGTCAAACACGGCACGATCTCAGGCTTCCAACGTATAGGATGTAAGGGGGCAGGATTTCCTGAAGCGGCATACAGCTGCTCCTCTACATTTCCCCCCTCTGGCCGAGTCATCAGCTACCTCCTCAATTGTTTCCACATCCTGACATTGCTTCTTGAAGAAATGTTTCTTTGGTGTCCATATTTTCATCACCCCCAGCCCCCAGGGTGCCGGCTGATTTGACATGTTCATCTGCACTCCAGGTCATGTAGTTACAATGCCCATTCGGGTACAATAGACCCATCATCCCATGTACTTCTTATGATTCTTTGGATACAGGAACTTTGTTCCCTCTGGTGCTACGATGCTAGCCACTATATATTTTCTGACAGCTTCATCAGGCAGCCCATTGGCATTATGTTCAGGTTTGACATCGATCATGATCTTCATTCATACCACCTTTTTTGCCATTTTCTTGCATTGGGCATTCGGTATCCTGATTGTACGGAATACAAACATCAACAACACCAATATTACTCCAAGAATTTTGAATATGTTTGCCAACCACTGAGGAATCCACAAGAACAGGGAGGCACATCAACTGTCATCTTCACGGTCATCTGTCTCATCTTTCATCTTGTTATGCAGGTCTGTCAACAACGTTATGGCCTCTGTCAAGGTCCCATTTTGTTCATCATGAGAAGGTATGAATGTGCAACATGATGGCCTGATTTGGCACAAGCTCCTCCTTCCATTGCTGTGATCATATCAAGGACATATCAGTTCTGGAGTGTGATCAATCGTATGGCCCTCAGCTCATCCTTATTAGCGTTAAATTCCTTTATGGTAGCAGTGATTGTCTGGAGAAGCTCCCATCTGGTGATCTGTAGCCACTTGGCGTTTGCTACTATTTCGATCCCATGCATGAATATAGTCATCAATATTGTGGCAGTCTTACTGAACAACCAGCGTTCCTCAGGAATGGAGCCATATGTGTGATTGAGTTGGCTGAGAAATAATTCTCTCTTATTGTCTGACAGAGAAGCTCAACTGATCTTCTTTTTCTCAAATGGGCATCCACTTGAGGAATCACTAATGCTGGAATATGGATGAGCACCAAAGAACATATTCTGTCCCAATCCTTGGGCAACCTCATGTAAACTCTAGATCCACAAACCCAATATCGGTCCATTTGGACCGCTGTGCCTTCTCTCCCATCCTAGGAACATCAATTGTGGTTTTGCATTCTTTGTTATATCCCACGTGATTGTTTCCATGTGTTCGGAAGCACAGTGTTGCCTTAACCAATGGGATTACAACTACTGGGCCTGATTCGTCTTCTACCCATGTCAGTAGTTTTGCTTGTTTGCCCCATGACTTTAAACACCCATCATTCACCTTCTGCACCTCTTGAACATAATCTGTTTTCAGCAGGTGAGCTGCACAGGACCTCATTCCTTCTTCCCATCCCTTCTTGGAATTCACTCGTCCATAGATCAATAATTGAGTTCGCTCACAACATCCAGGTGATCCGGCTATTTCTGTCATCAGGGCAATTCATTATCTCAATTTCTTCAATGATCACTTCATTCTGTCCTGCAGCAGAACACACAGGCATCATGCTCTTCTATCCAGGCTCCTTTTCCATTTGTAGCGTTTTGATATAGTCATCCTGGTATGTAAACAACCATTTCGATCTCCATCGCAAGGTTGCTCAGCTTCCTTGGAATTTTCCTCGAGTTGTACATGTTGCAACGTGACTGAGGCACTTTGCATTGTGCTTTGGAACCTCTCTGGCAATGAAAGTTCATACTGTATTCATGGCATAACGGATGCGAGAGAAGAGGTAGTAACCCCAATTAGATGCTTTCTCCCCCACTTTTCTCATGTGTTGGTACCACATTTTATTCCCCAGGTTGGCTGTGTTGTCTAGATAGGTATTTATCCTTTCACTATCTCCCTCTGCACTTCTTTTGTTTGTCCCAAAATCTGTATAGAAATAAAAGAGAAGGTCAAAAGTCATTTTCACAGTAGGGAGAACCATAGGGAGTTCTCGTTCAGCAGAAGTACTAAGATAATAGAGACTGTGAAAGATGAACAGAAAGACGAGAACAATCATGCAAGCGTATATTATACATATGAATCTGGGCATCCATCTCTCACGTCACTACTTGTTGAATTTGTTCATTCTCTATCACCAGCCACTCTCTTCATTATTCATTTTTAATACAATCATCAAGTTTCTTTATATTTGCAACTGTCAAATTTGTTCAATTATAGCCATAAGGAGTCTTCTTATCAGTGGACCGTTTTTAGGCTCCTGCAAGAAAGTGTGAATATTAACGTCTCTTCTAAAAAGAACAGGGTACGACTGAAGTATAAACATAAAGACAGCAAGCACAAGCTGATGACCGCCACTATCAGCAGGTACCATACGTTTGATCACATAAAACAGATATTCTCCACGAAATGAATCTGGATGCTGATCTCGGTTCCAATTTTCAGATCAAGAACTCACATTTAGGCATAACTCTGATGCATTATTTTCCACTTCAATATGTATTTCTAAAAGTTCCTGGAATTCTAAGCAAGTCTTTCCACTCTCTGCTAAAATATCTAAAAGGAGTGTTTTATTGAATTCCAGTCCAAATAAAGTATGTATTAATCGCTGGTTGTTTCATCATCGTCCTTCTTGGTCATTGATCGGGTCTGCACACGCTGAAATTCTTCTTTTTGTCTTGCTTCTGGATCAGCAACGGTGGGAGGGAAGGTCTCACCTCTATAAATCTTCACATCACCCAGGTGCAGCCAAGCTCCCCTTCCTCGTACCTTGGCAGCAGAAGGGGACACATCTTCGATAATAAAAGGGCAATGAAAACGTGGCTCATGCTACTTAATGGCAACAGTTTTAATTAATACTAGGTCCCCAACATATAATTTAGGTGATGGTAATAGTTTGCTTGGATTGGTTGCCGAATTATCTTCTTCTGTGTTCTTAGACAGACCCCATTGGTGCTTGACTTGATCTGAAATGAAAGAAATACCATTGGTCATAGATGTCACATATTCATGCATCTGAGCACCTAAAGGTTTAGCTACACTCTGGGCATCACTTTTACTCCTAGACAGAGCTTTAAGGGGCATAATCATTCGACTCACTGTAACTAGATCATGCGGGTGAGGTGGTGGTCTGATCCTAGCTTATTACGAAGGGCATATAAGGCTAGGGGTTGGCAATACAGCCATCCCTTTTTGAAAGTCAATTTAATCTTGGCAATCCTTTACTTGAGGAGGTTGTTGAGTTTCTCTCATATCCTGTTCGCTTGCAGGTGATAAGGAGAAGAAAAACTGTACTTTATGTTTAATAGAAGCCTTATTCGCTTAAATAGCTAATTGACAAAAGGCGGCTCATTATCGGATCTTAGCACCTCACACACATCGCACCTCGAAATACCTCACGCACTAAAAACTTTGCTGCGCAAGTGGCACCATCACTAATAGATACCTATATCCATTACATGTCTGCAGCATATCGACATAGTCAATATGTAAATGCTGAAATGGAGCATTCGGTCGAGGAATTACTCCTCTAATTGTTCTCAGCCTATGCCCAGCAGTAAACCTTTGACACACAATGGAGTTCACCATAAATAGTGCAACGTGTTCCAACAAATTAGAGATGAACCAGCCTTCTGCAATACTGGCAGCAAGACTTTCTCTAGTTACATGCGCGGGGTAATTTAGCTGTTCAAGCAGAAACTTTTAATAAAGTTACTGGCATCACTGGCTTTCCAGTGCTGTCCTGTCGCCATAATGCTTCCGTGGGGGATAAAGAACAACCCCTTCATTTCCATAATTATTGGTCTTTTTGTGGCACACTTACTTGAAATTTTATTAATTGGGTTATCGACAACTTATTAAACCCCTCTTGTTTTATCAATGTTGAAACTAAATTTTCTTTAATACTCTCAAGTGTCAAAACTTGACATTTCTGGGGAATATGCAACCCTTTTAGCTTTTTCTTCTGCAGCTTTGTTCCTGCAAGAGATAACATCTGTTTGCATAGTATGCTCTGCATATTCAACGACCGCTATGGCCACTGGGAGCTGTAGTGCCTTAATGAGCCTATCCAGCAAGGATGCATTCTGCACTGGAGAGCCATATGCGTGGATAAAGCCCCTCCTTTTCCAATGTGACAATCCTGTGTGTATGGTTGACGTCACGTAGGCGTAGTCACTGTACACCATCACTTCCTGCCCTTCATGTTTCTGAAGTGCGACAATAAGCACTACTAATTCTGCTGCTTGTGCTGAAAAATGAGACAGTAGCCTTGCACTCGCCACTACTTCAAATTCTCAATTTAACCTGCGTCTCATCACTGCGGTGACTGAATGCCTTTCCCACTAGTCTGATCAATTTTCAAAGAACCATCAATAAAGAGAATCTCCCCTCTCGCTAAAGCATTCTCTTTCACACGGGGTATATCATCATAAAATTCAACATAATTAGCAGTCATGCACACGATTGCCTTCTTCTAATGGCTCAGCTATAAACGTGGCACGGTTCACTAATTTACATCTTATGATTTCTTTCATCATCACTGTTGCTGCTTGGTTCTGGAGTTTTTGTGACGCCAGCCAGAAAGTCTGGGGGCCTAACAAGTGATCAAAAATTCTCCAAGGGGCGGGTTGCTTTGTGGGGCTCAGCAAATTCTTAATGTTTTGAGAGCACAGGGGTGGGTTTGCCTATCTCTACCAGATCTCTTGCGGGTGCTGGGATGGAGCCTGTTTTGTGCGGATCAACAGCTTTGGAATGTTTCAATGACCCTTGGAAGGGGTCCGACAGTGCTGTTACAACGGTAAAGCCCAATGGATCTGGGGGGCTTATGCCACAGAGTTCTTTGGTGAATTCATCAATGGGCTCTGTTGGTTCTGGAGTTTTTACAATGCCCCCTGGAGTGTCTGGTGGGCCATTGAGCAATAAAGGCAGTAAGGCCCCGAAGGTTGTTTATGACTATTGTACTGTTCCAGCATTGAACCGGGTGCCTAAGCAACTTGGAAATGGGCTGGAAAATGATTCTATAACAGGGTGTCCAGGCACGTTATCCCACTATGTTCTACCGGCTCAAGACAGTGTTTAACACATCAGCGCCCCTCGAGCAAAACAGGGAATTCTCTGGTTTTAAACTTCGATTGTGGAGTTATTCCCTCAGTGATTGGGTGCTCGAGGGATATGACGGATATTCCCGGCCATTTAAATATTCAAACAGCCTGCGTCTGTGCAGGAGTGCGTGTTCACACATTTTCATACAGATCTATCGATGGCTCTTGGTTGCAAGCCTCCTTTAAATGTGTACATAAGTGCTGGTGTGCAGCAGGGTCGTGGGGTTGAAGGTGTAAATTCTGAATGTTTTAAGCTACAAAATGCAATGCATACAGTTGCGAATGATCCGGCTGGGGTAAGACAGCCACGGGGCGGGGGAGGGGGGTAGTTAAACGGCGACTAAAGAAAAATAATGCCAGCGGTGAGGGTAGTACAAACATGGCTGCACAGTTGGGGGTTGACACGAGTGATATGATTGTGCTGGCCAAAAACTCAACAAATGTATTAGTATATGCTCTGCAGAATGTATATGTCGTTAAAGATGGAAAAAAACATTGCAGTTTGGACATCGTTCATAATTTAGATGGCCTATCTAATGCAGACGTAAGCCCTAAAGAGAGCGCACTTTTGGGTCTTCCACCTGAGGATCTGCTAGTGGTTCTAAGATTTTTGCATGAAGACATCGGGTTGTTGGTAAATGTGGGAAATATGGCATATATGCATGATGGCGCTACTGGCATTACAGCCGCTATTCTGGATGACACAGTAGCTGAGTTGGAAGCGCAAATATTGGATATACAGAGGAATACAGAGTACTAACAACCCTATATCGCTGGAGGTGATTTTAGAGGATGCTGGCATTGTTAATAGAGTTGATGAAGCAGGTATACATCACAATGTAGCTATGAGTCAAACTATTGGGGCTATTAATACATCTTCACTTGATAGTCAAGATGCCTGTGTATACTGGGATGGAAGTGAATGCACTGTTGGCCCTGATAATGTTTCTGCTCATGTTCAGGAAGGGTTAAAAATGTGGCTTCAATGTTGTTTCTTCTGATGTTCAGGGCCTGGCCAGACACAATGCTAAATTTGCTAATATCATTTCTAGTGATGTTCAGGAAGGGGATGTTTATAGTATTTTTGATGGCGCTCTAGAGGGATGTGTGCACACGATTGGGAGTGACACTCCACCTGGTGTTCAGGAGGGCTGTGTGAATAAAGATGGGGCTGTTATTGATATTTCGGATGATCAATGGGTCGGTGTGCACAATGATGAAGAGGTCTACAATGCAGATGTTAATATTTCAAATACATTTCTGTGGAGTGTTCAACCACAAGGCATCGCGACCTTCAAGGTTCCATCAACATCATACACTAACACCAATAGAACTGTTGAAACACCTCGCGATGAGCCCATTATAATTTTGGATAGCGATACAGACACGCAAAATGAAGGTGATCCTGGTGTGGGAGCCGGGGGCCGTTTTGGGGTCATTAATGTTTCAGATACAGTTACGTTTGAGTGTGTAGTGGTTATTCAAAAGAACAAGAAAAAAAGCCCACTTTAAAAAGAATTATAAGAAATTATTGAGCATTGGCAAAAGTTTAAAACCCTATTGTAAAAAGAAGTGGCTTGTACAAGCTATGGTTCAGAGCGCTTTTTAAAATGCAGAAGGGGTTGTTTTGATGCTACTAGAGCACCTGGGTGGTAATACTAACGCCTTAGCGACGCCGTCTTGTGGGACAGGTTCGGGTTAGTCGGTCAGTATTATACTAAGTGATGCCCCGGTTGTTGAAAACACCCCATTAGTTGTAGAAGGGGTCTCTGATATGCCTTGTGAAACATTCACAGAGGTGCACCTGGCTACAGTGCTAGGCACTGCACTGGGTCTTGCACACAATGCACTAACCACCTGTCTAGCCACTTTTCCACAAACATTTGTGGGGCCTAGTATATACACATTTCTGTCATGCCCTGCTCCAGAAATATCTCAAATATTAAACATACCAGAGGAGCCCGCAAAGTTATGACTAGCAACTAATGAGCCCCCTCAAACCACTCAAGAAAACATCCATAGCGCCCGGTGCCCCGGGGGATCGAGTAAAATTAAAAACACAACCGCTAACAAACCCATTGTTACAGATGGGCTAATTATTCAAAGCGGAGGCGGATAGCCATTTCAACAGCGCCCTAAATACCGGAGACAAAACTTAAAATGGGCTAGATCTCAAGCTCAGAGGGGCCGCCTATTTAAAATCTTAAGAAAGGCATGACTGGTTACATCCAGATGTGATTGAACTAGCACGCCGGAGATATCAGCCACCCAACGCCAGATTTACTGGTTTATTTGGAAAGCGTGCAAACTTATCAGAGAAGTTATAAAACATTTTCGGCCATGGAACATTAAGAGGAATTTATATTCGTTAACCTGGATACTTACGCTCCTTGGGGCACGGGCTAGCGGTAATAAAGGATGCTGTGGAAACTTTATTCCTGCAAATATTGGAAACTGTTGGGTCCAATGATTTTGTGCAAATAAGAATGGAGGCTGATGGTTTAAACAGACCCTTGTTTACAAGCCGCTCACATTGTGATACTTTTTGTGTTTTTCAGTTTTTGCAAAATTTACTAAGGCTTTTGCAGATTAAGACTGAGGTTTTGTGTTTTGTGCCGCTGAAAATCGTGGCACTGGTTGTCAGACCCCGTTCCGGCAGTGCTTATAAGCCTCTGAGTAAAATTCTGCACAGCCAGATAATAAAATCCAAAGGCAGATGGCTGCTAAATTTTGATCACAGACTCCTAAATCTCTGTCTGCTGTCTAGTCTCATAGGTTAAATCGAGCCGCAAAGCATAACAGACACTGCCATATGTGCGAAAGCTATGCAAGTGCACACAGAGTTGGGACTCCCGATGGACACACCGGAAGGTTTTGGACAACTGAATCTCTTTGAGGAGTATTTTAACAGACCCATCAAGATACTCTTTGTTTAACAACGGTGTGTGGCGGTATTTACTGCTAACGGCTAAAACAGCCAAAAACACTTTATATGTTTTACACCATGACAACCATTTCTACAGTGTATTGAATCTAAAAGGTTTTCTGGGTCTGAACACCTCTGTCGGCATTGTCATCACATTTCCAAAAACAAACAAAGACACAGGGCCTCATTCCGAGTTAGCGCCATGGCTGCCTCCAATAACGGTACCGAATCCGCCCTCATTCAATGGGGACTTACCGGTCTCATAGGGCTCAATGGGAACGGGGAAGGTGCAAATAACGCTACCGCAATTTGCGGTACCGTTATTTGCTCCCTGGACCCTTTGAGGGTCCTGCTAAGGCCGCCTGGTAAAACCAGGCAGCCTTAGCGGTAACCGCAAAGGGACCTCAGGAATAGGGCGCAAAGTGATTACCGGCACTGGTGTCCTTACCGGTGCCGATAATCCCTTTGCACCAGCCTCGGAATGAGGTCCACAGTTGACAATACCACTGTCACTTGTGTCTAGGAGAAGAATGTCAAATGCTCAGGGAAAAACCTGCAAAATGCCCTCTGTGTCATGTGTTTGTGAGCTCTCAAGCCTGTCTAGACACACACATTCAAAAAGCGGCATTGGGGGTGGTTGTGTGCGAGCCGCGCATTTACTGTCCAGCGTGTCAAAAATGGCTTCCCGAGAGTCATAACTGTGTCAGGATGATTTGCAGCGTGTTCAAAGTTTCCATTGTCAACACGGCTGAACACCTGTGCTACATGACGGCTGGCAGACCGCAAAATAAAACCGAGAACTACATTATATACAACTTGGAGGCCCGCCAAGAAAATATCAAACACCAACCGAACTATATCTATGCCAGACATCTAACAGGGAATAGTTATTGGGAAATTCATGGGGGATACCTTTCTAACCTATCATTCCAAAGGATATGATTCATACTTTGTGTTGAGACAACTAATTTGGGAAGAAATTCAAATAAAACTTATCACCCAAGGTGCTAAGCTAATGGCCAACTTTGCGGTGCCTCTACAAATGCGCTTTATTGATTCCTTGAACTTTTTGCCCCTGAAACTCAGCAAGCTTCTAAAAGCTTTTAGCATTCCCGGTTCAAGGGGTTTCTTTCCCCATCTTTTTAACACAGCTGCTAGCCAAAACATCATGGGCCCATGCCCACCACCGGATAAATATGGGATTCAATACATGATGCCTAGCAAGAAAGACAAGTTTATGCCCTGGTACAAGTCGAATAAACACGGCGTGTTTCACTTTCGCCGAGAGTTAAGGGACTACTGTCAAGAAAATGTGAACATTTTAAGACAAGCTTGTCATTTGTTTAGGGACGGCATCATTCAAATGACTTGTCGTGAAACACCTATAAAGGGTGGAGTACCTGTGTCATACACAGACCCTTTTCAAAATATCCCGCTGGATAGATATATGCAGATCTAAAGACAACTATATCTAAAACCCAAAACAATCGCGCAGTTGCCCCATGATTCGTATCACGGCCGGCAAAAACATTATTCCACGTCGGCTATTCAATGGCTCTTATACATCTCAAAAACAGAGAACATCTCTATACAGCATGCCCTAACTGGCGCTGGTGAAAAACGGTACGGCCTGTATTGGTTGGACGGTTATGCCGTGGTTCAAGGAGTGGGAACAGTCTATGAATTTAATAGCTGCTTTTATCACGGCTGTCCCGATTGCTACCCCGCTGGGGGTTTTAACACTTTAACAGGCACTTTTTACAGCTGGAGGTTTTAAAATTTTAACAGGCACTACTTACAAACAGCTATATAGACGCACTCTGTTGAAACAAACTTTTCAAGCCAGTCAGGGTGTTGTCACTCTCTGGGAACACGAATGGCGCACAATAGTGCAAAACAATCCTAATGTGCACCGTTTTCATAAAGAAATGAATCTACCAGAACCACTTAACCCCCGGGTTGCACTATATGGTGGCTGCACTAATACTTTAAAGCTACACCACCGAGTCTCAGAGGATGAGCAAATACACTATCTAGATAGTACCAATCTATACCCATCTATAAATAATGACCGGCCCTAATATGTGGGACACCCCGAGATCATCTAACAATTTTGGTGATACAGACCAATATTTTGGTCTCATCAGATGCAAGGTCTATCCACTCTGGGGCCTCGACATACCTGTGTTACCCTATAGATGCGACGGTAAACTAATGTTTCTGCTTTACCGCACATGCGTCGTGACTGAACAGGCCTGTTGCGAACGCACGCTGAGAAGCGAGGCTTGACCGGGACTTGGTGTACGATCGAGATACAGGCAGCTCAGAATCAGGGATATCGCTGAGGCACATACATCTAATATGGTATTTTAAAACAGTTACCCTCAAGCTCTTCTTTGAATATGTTTCCATATTCCTACAGCAGAAACAGGAAGCCCGTGGCTTTCCTGCCGAGTGTGTAGACGATGCCGCTAAACAGTCCTACATTGATGATTATTATAAACATCAGGGCATACGCTTATGTATGGACCAGATTGAGGACAACCCCGCTCGTCGGCTGTTGGCAAAATTATGCCTTAATTCGTTGTTGGGTAAGGTTGCGCAAAGAGTTAATTTGCTCAATACAACCATCATTACAGACCCCAATGTGCTTCACGCCTATCTATTTGATATTTCTTATGATGTGAGCATCTGTGTTGCCATATACAATGGAACTGCGTGTATGTGTTGGCGCTACGCTGTAGAATACCCAACAATTTCTCACAACACAAATATATTCATAGCGGCGTTCACAACCGCTCATGCCCACTTAAAAATGTTTGCTGTAATGGAGCAATTACAAGCACGTGTTCTGTATCACAATACCAATAGCATTATTTTTTTCTGCCGCCCTGGGGATGTCAACCCGGCCACCAGCAATTATCTAGGAGATCTTACTTCTGAGCTAGCTCCTGAAGAATATATTGTGGAGTTCATATCCTTTGTAAACGGAGATGCTTGTGACACTCCACAGTCTATCAATGTTGCACATCCCTGTATAGTACAAGATAAAAAACAGGGCGAAATTAACAGTGTCACTCTACAAAAGACGCTCAGAGCAGGGTTTCATAAACGAACACTGGCGGCAGATGGGTTAACCCACCCCTATGGCTATTTAATATTATAACAGGAACCTATACCAGCCCCTCTCTTTTTCACAGCGCTTCTGTAGTTGTATTTGTACCGTGCCTCTTCAAGCTGGGTGTCTGAGCTTTTGACTATTTGCATCTGCATGTTTATTTTTCCTACTGCATTAAAATGTTTTTACACACTTATTTTTCCTTTCTGTATTAAGTTTATCTTTTTTATAAATATAATATTTGTACAATTCACAAAGGAGTGTCTGAGATTTTGGATATTTGCAGCAACATGTTTTTTTCCAATCACAGTAAATGTTTTTACATGTCTGTTTTTCCTTTCTGTATTAAGTAATATCTTTTTTTTTAAATAAAATATTTGAACAATTCATAAAACCGGTCTTGTTCTTTATTACATGGTCCTGTTTACTATATGTATAATAACACACATCACTTTTTAATTAGGTGCCATCATCTATGTTGTGCTTGGGGACATCAACTTTTAGAGAGACTGGTTTTAAGCTTCCTATAGAATTCTGTTTTCAAATGTTGACATTTTTATTTTCACAGGCGTTGGTATAAAACCTTGACATCTTTATGTCATCATATATTTCAACCATTTGTATAAAAGGTGTCTTTGCCCTCTGCACCCGTTCAACATAAAAAGACACAACCAGGTTTTATAAAACAGCACATTTTTATTCATATTTAAAACACGTGTTTTTATTCACATTAAATAACTCTAGTTATCACCTGTTGCGCAACAATCTTCTCGGATACAAATTGCGATGTATCATCAATTACTTCAAACACAGCCTGTCTCTCACTGCGTCGATAAAGAGATATACATAATTGAGAGAGGTTCGACAGAAATTCATAAAGTTCCCTGTCAAATAACCAGTGGCCTTTAACACATCAAAAACTTTGTTGCAGGTTGGCCACATTTACTCGCAATGAGGACCCGACCGTCGACCCTAAATCGCTGTGACCTCCTTTGTGATGCTTTTGCCAGTAGTTGTCCATTAGTGGGTGACTGCTGTTGACGCATATGTTTTGGATGCATAAACGATTGTTACATTTCCTTTTGTATATCATCATTGGTGCTTCCAGATAACACAGCAGCCTTGGACATATAGTAGCCAGCCGCTCTTTAAGTAGATCAGTACCTCTGTACACATCCAACAGCTGATTTCACATTAAATTGATCACTTTTCAGAAGATGCTCATTTTTTATTTCCTGCAAATAAGTGCAAATACATATGAAGACATCTACTGTCTCAGGCCTCATAGGTCAGTTTAGGGGGGTCCATGCACATTGCTCTACCATACTGTCTTTGGTATACTTTATCCCCCCATTTACAAACTGTTTTCTCGATAATGCTTCGAACACACATCGGGCAGCCCTGTCTAAATTGCTTCATTTTCAAAAGGGGGTTATTCGCTATTTTTATCGCCCCCAATGTTTTAGATGCACATCGCTCCAGCCCTTATCTGTATTAGCGCCTGTGTCAAGCCTATCATTTCTACAAGGCATTTAGAGCTCAGCATGTGACATATTTTACATAGAAAATTATCCGATTAAGCTTTTTCCAAACATTCGTGAGCATCCTGTCGGGGGCCATCAATTTTTTTAGCACCATCTGTGAAAGTGTTGCTTTAAAGATGTTCGATAGCCATGATATACATCTAGTTCACACAAGCTATAACCACATCATTTTTTACGCTATCAGTTTCCATTAGTGAAACACAGGCCTTACACAGGACATTTTCAGAAGCTCCCGAGTTTTTAATTTGGTTTGAACAGCAAATGCAGTAAAAATTGATGGTCTCTGCTACATCCTGGTTGTCCTCAATGCCGTCCACTTTACCAGTTAAAGGCTGGAAACAAAACAAATATGCAGTTTTAACTACGGCTACTTCTCACTCCCTGAAAAATACACACAATCGCTTTAAAAGAAACTTACCAGATAGCAGGGTGTCTGATACCCTGGGCGCTTCGTCATCTGTTTTTTCTGATGCGGCAGTAGGGCATAATCCGTCTCTGGCATTGTCGCTACGGCAGCCTACAAAACCATAGATTTATATCCACTGTCTTCAGCGCCCGCATCAAATGCTGTTGGTTGCGCCATCATCGCGTCATCGCCATTCCAGGTCGCCATCCCCAGATTAGCCATTGTTATGGGCACATGCTCCTTAATGTTTTGTATTCAATCTCCAACAAACTCCCCTACAGCCGTAACAGTAAGCGTCGGCTTGCTGTCAACGAAAGTGTAGCCATGTTTCCACAGAGCTCCTTAGTCTCACGCTCCGTCAGCAAGTCCTGATCAATCTCCAGATCATCATTATTCATAAAACAATATGGGGTATATAACTATCCTCGGAACCCCCAGGACTTCCTGGAGGTGTTCTCCCTGCATCGTAGCTATAGCCATAGCTGATCATAGTCACCATTTTCTGAATAGCCCTTGGTTAACTCAAAAAGCACTTTGTTTTTCACCAAATCGCAAAAGCTATATATTCGGGTTCTATAACGTTTATATAAAATGTATTCAGGGCTTATCAAATGTATTCCAGCTTTATATATAAATAATATAAAGATTATTTAAAATTATTCAAATGCTTTATGAAAATAATTTTGATATTTTTTTATTTTGATATAAAAAATTCAATATAATTTTGATATCAAATTTTTGTAAAATGTTTATATAGAAAAAGTGTTTTAATTTTGATATACATTCTTTTTAATACAATTTGTTTTAATTTTGATAACAGTTTTTAAACATTTGTATGTAACAATTTTGAATTCCAATATAACATTTTTATATACTTTTTTATTTTCATATACATTTGTAAAAACATTTGTATATAAAGATTGTTTTTTATATGACATTTTTTGCAATTTTGACATTAAAAAATCTGATATAAAAAATGTTTGTTATCAAAAAAATGTGATATCAATGTTTTTTAAATGTTATATAAAATGCTTTGATATCAAATATTTTTTATATCAAACCAGTTTTTTTGATAGCACATTTTTCTTTCATTTTTTATAAATAGAAATAATATAAAGTTTATTTAAATGTATTCAAAGGCTTATCAAAGGCCAGCATTATATAACACCATGACGTCAAACCATCAAGGCCACAACCCGCTCCCGCGTCTTCAAAGCATCAACAACACCTCATACTCGCCGGCTAACTCCTCATAACTCACTATGCACTCGACCAAGCAACAGCGCACAAGCACTCTTTCATATTAAACACATTGTTACATAAACTTCATATTAAAATCAAACTGATATAAATGATACTGTTTTCATATCAAAACATATCAAAGTTCCTATAAAAATAAACATTTGATGTAAAAAATGTTTGATAATAAAATTCATATCAAATGCCTAACAAAAGGGGGTGGGACTTAAGACACAAAGGTGGAATTCCCACCTGTAAAAATGTACTTGAAGAGGAAAGGTGGCTCCATCTACTACTCACACACATACTGTCACTTATACTCAAGCACTTCGGTATCACACACATAACAGACTATAGGTAGCAGCAGCACACACATCCTTAGGACACCAAACAGGTTCTGCACTGGCAGAATCAGTGCATACTTTATCTGCACATAGAGTTCATGTAGCAAGAGTTCCAACTTCTGTCAAATATGGGAACAGTTTTAGGATTGGAAGTAGCAGAGCAAGCTTCCCCTCACAAACAGAGCAGCACTGAAAGCTTCTATCTCACATCCTAAACAGGTACAGCATGGGGCCAGCCCTACGTACAGTACATGCCTGGTGCTGAAAGAGTAGGACTAGTATAATATTTCCTTACTAATAGAATAGGTACAACAGGGGCAGGTCTATTGCAAGCATACCTTACAAATAGAATAGTTACTGCATGAGCACACAAAGTGCAAACTTCACTTACAACAGAAAAGGATAAGCACACACGTGGAAGCAGTGCAAGATACCCTTAAATTAAGGTTTACCATTAGATGGGGCATCTCAAACCTTCCCTCTTTAGGAGATACAGCAGCAGCAGGAACACACTCAGTGCCACTGTAAGCTTCCCTCACCAATGGTTATAGCATGAGAAGGTCCACCAGCCGTCTGTAAAGGCGGGCCACCTGTTTCCAGCCATCAGCAAGATCATGCATTTCCTGAAGGAGGGGATCTGGAGTGGGTTCCTCTGGCCATGTGTTCCATTGTTTCTTGGCAGTCTTCTTGAGACATGGTACCATAGAAACTGGCCACTCATGAGTCCTTCATTTGCTTGCAGTGATTCGAATTCCCTGAATATGCCCTCTTCAAAGATGTCACCCCATGTATAAATTCCAGCTCTTTCCCAGCTTCTGGCTGTCGTGAGGTCTGTCTGGGTCTTACAAGCGTCTGCTAGGATGGGAATATTGGGAGAGTAGGGCTTTTTCAGTTGCCGAAGAAAGCAGGTTCTGGACCATATCTGCCTGCCTAGTGCTACGATCATGGGGACATCCTGTGGCAGTTTCAAAGGGTTCCAGAGTGTCTCTTTAGGGAATAGCTTGGAGGGTGTTTGCCCTAACAGACTAGATTCAGCGGTCGGTTCATCAGAGAGCCACTTCGTCACGTGGCTGAGCTGTGCTGCTAGATAGTACATTTGAAGGTCTGGTAGCTGTATCCCACCTTCTTTGTAAGGGAGCGCGAGTATGGATAGGGAAAGCTTATGTCTGGATGGTCCCCATATGAAGTCTCTGATTAATGAGTCCAGCTTTCTAAAGAAGGGAGATCTGATGTAGTGGCAGACGTTCACGAAATAGTATAAAAATCGAGGAAGGATTGAATTAGAAATTACATTAACTGACAATGAGTGGGAGAGATATTACTCTACCCCAAAGAGGTGTCTAGAAACGCTAGATTCAAGCAGATTCAACTGAATGTTTTATACAGGACATATATGACCCCACAAAGGGTGGCCACCTTCAACAAACATACATCCCCAAAGTGCCCCTGGTGCGAAGACTACAATGCTGACCTGGTCCATATGATCTGGACTTGCACCAAGACAACAACATTTTGGTCCATGGTGAAACGAACCTGCACAGACGCCGGGCTAACCAGATACAAGTGGAACCCAAAAGAATGCTTATTAGGAGCTCATCCCAGACTGAGCAAATACAAGCACCTGGTCACACTAATGGACATAGCCTGCATCCTCACAAAGAGATCCATAGCAATGGTGTGGAAGTCACCAGGGGGCCCGGGAAATGAACGCTGGCTCAAAGAACTGGAAAGATGGACGGAAGCAGAGACCAGAGCTTGGCAGGATGGATCCAACGTAGGTGGCGATAATGCAAACGACACCCTCGAATCATGGAAAGCTCTGCTGCGCGACATACAATTTGCCGCTGATCATAAACCCCCCTGAGAACATCTCTCCATTACCACTTCGACTAAGTCCAAGTAATGGGAGTCCCCTGATCTTGACCCCTCACGACACCTGAACTTCTGGCCACCTGACCCCCTCCCCAATCAGACTCCTGAGAACAATATACAGTACCAAGAAGACTGTTTTGGTTAACCGTTTATTATATTAATATCTGTTAATACTTAAAATGTGTATGTATTTGAACCCGTCACCCTGCTAATATTGGAAACAAACTTTCATTTGTTAATGGAACTTTTGTTTGGTTATTTGAACACGACAGGTCCTCAAAGGCAAGAGACGTTCAAGTGAAAAAAGACTTGGCCATCGACAGCCCTGATAGCTGAAAGCTTGAGTGTGTGTCCTGAGAGCTGCCATTGGAACTGTCGTCTTGTGCTAGAGAAGCCAGAGACTGTACTGTGCTCTGAGCTCCCATCTTACCATGTGTCCAAAATGTGGGGGTGGGAGACCCAAGCCACTGTATCCTGACCTATTATTTGAGAACAGTTCTTTCTGTCCTTGAAAACTATCCCACGCCCTTTTTGTATTAGTTGTGAGATTTGGCAATAGGTTCCCTAGTATAGGTCCTTTTTATTTTGACACAAAGCCCCTAGGACTGCCTTATTTTTCATTTGATGGTCGACGCTTGCTCCCAGATATAGGTTTAGATTAGGCATTTATCCAACCTACATTCAGAATTTGGTGTTGCCTCCCTTTGTCCCCCCGTGATGAATTGGAGATGCCCCCCTCTGTCCCCCTGTGATGCCTGGTGATGCCCCCCACCCTCCACTGTCCCCCTGTGATGCTTGGTGATGCCCCCTCCCTCCTCTGTCCCCCTTGATGCTTGGTGATCCCACCTCCCACTCTATCCCCCTGTGCTGCTTGGTGATGCCCCCCACCCCCTCTATCTCCCCCTGTGTCGCCTGTTGATGCCCCATACCCCTCCTCTGTCCCCCTGTGATGCTTGGTGATGCCGCCCACCCCCTTCCGTCCCCTCATTATTATGCTTGCCAATACTCCCCTCTGTCCCGCCATGATGCTTGGCGATGGCCCCCTCTATCTCCCTGTGATGCTTTTGATGCCCCCTCCTCCCCCACCCTCTTTTCTTTGCAGGACTTGTCTTTATTCACAAAGGGTTCACTATCAATGACTTTTGCCAACGCTTGGATTGACTCTTTGGACACATTGATTCTGGGCTTCTCTCCTTTAACTCTCATGCTGGACCTTCCCTGGATCTCCCACTCAGGTTGGCCCTGCACCATGCTGTGCCCATGTCTCCCTGAATCCTTCCCTACATCTTTTGTTGTTCCCTTGCAACATTATGTGCCTCACTGACCTCTGCAACTGTTTTCGCACTCCCCTCTGCTTCTCTGCTCTTGTCACTGTTTAATTATCTGTTCCCTCTCCTCTCCCTTCCCCCCTCTCTTTCCTTTATATGCACTTACTCTATCTGAATGGTCCCTGAACCTAGTATGATAGTAACTTGTTAGTCTCCTCCCCCTTACTTACTTGTTATTCCCTCCTCCCCCTCCAGCACTATCAGAAACGCCGTCAGGCCTAGTAAGATAGTTGCTTGTTTTGTTCCTCTCCCCCTCTCTCCCCCCCTCTCCCTCACCTTGTGTAATCCTCCGGCTCTACCAGAAATGTTGTCAGGCCTAGTACGGTACTCAACTGTCTGTCTCCCATTTCCTTCCTATTTGTGCCTTAGCACTTGCACTATCTGAAATGTTGCTATGCCGAGTATGATAGTTATTTTCACATTGTTGTTGTTCATGGTCTGTAAGAATATTTTGTATTTTGTACATAAAAATGACCAAACCAACCCTTCCCCCGTCTTCATGGAGTACGACAAACTAACTCCCTTGAATTCTTCATACATGACTACTAAAAGTACTGAGAAGAGGAAGAAACAAACAGGAGCAGTGAAGACTAGTTACTTTAACCACTTAGGTATTGGGATGAAGAAGAGGCCTTCTGACGGCAGTGTAGGTCAGGCATGTCCCCTTAATTATGGCCAGACAGGGCCACTTGTGAACTCACACCTGCAACCTGTTAAAGGGCTGCAGGTGTATAAAAAGCCCCACCAAATGAGAGAGGGAGAGAGTGGTGACCGGAGCAGAGGCAGTGAAATTTCAGCAGCAACAGAGAGGCCAAGAAGAACAGGGAGGAGTTGCCTGTGTGGAGCACACTTATGGTTCAGGGAAGAGCGGCCAGTAGATAGTGCTGTTTGGAACCAAAGGAAGCGTGAAAGGGGAGCCATGCTGGAAGGTTGCCCCTTTTTGTATTGTTCATGGTGCTTGTTCTCCTGGACCCAGAGGCGCCCGAGGGGCAGGAGGTGAAGCCCTGAAGCAAAGACCAGAAGGCTGGGAGATCTGCACTCCAGGAACTTGCATCAAAGCAACCAGTGAGTTTCTATACAAACAGAAACCCGGTAAGAAAGTGTTTGAAGATATGAGCAAGGATATTTTGTATCGGAGTGGTCGCGTGAATGGTGGCATGTTATCGAAGGTCTCAGAGTGAAGTTCTTGTAAACCAGTGAAAAATAAGACTTGTATATTTGAGAATTATCATGAATACTTTGTTACGGAGTAGTCGCATGCAGACGAAAGTACGTTGTTGAAAGTCTCTGAACAATGGGCATATTTAAGGACATACTACGAAGACAGATAACAACGCAAACCGAACTGAAACTGACAGCAGAGTTGCTTACTTTAAAGTCTTTAAACATTCTTGAATGCTGAACAGAAACCAATATTTAAACGAGGGATTTGCACAATTCTGAATACGGCACTGAAGGAAAACCATCACTGATGAAGGCAATAACCAGAATTAAGCTTTCTCCATTTACCTAAATCCTATGTGTGCCAATACATAAAGTGAATGAAATTTACATCGCAAGTAACGTTCATATATACTTTTCTACAGAACAAGCAAGTGTTCCATCCAAGTAACCACTGGTTAATGAACTCTAACGCAAATATAATTCGAACAAGGCCAAGTGAATAGAACTCTTTAAATGGTGAATTTAAATGAACTACCATTTTCAACTAAAACATTTAGTGGTGCAACGAGCAGCTAAATGCAGACATATTAAAGCATCACTGGAATTATATCTTGGGAAAGGAATCCCTGAAGTTGGAACTCCTTATTATCTTGAGGACAGAGCCACAGTATATTTTGTGTTTTGAACTGCGTTCTGCAACTTGGGGAAGGCAACCCTGAGTGAATTGTGTTCTGGAATTTGGGGAAGGGAAACACGAACATTGGTTAATCTTGTACTGTTTTGGAACTCAAGGCAATTATAAGGCTTTTGCTATAACTACTTTATATTCGGTGAAGAGAGCTATTAGCTGAACCAAGCTCCGAACTTTATGCTGAACACTATTTTGGTTGTTGCTGACAGCCCCACATGTTGTATAAGATTAATTGTGAGGGCAAGTATAGGTTTTGGACACAAACAGATCCCTAAATTGAACTTGTCTGTCTGCCCCAGGGCTTACAAGCATTAGCGTAGCCTACAACATCCACCATCCCCTAGTATCCCGCTCCGAATCTATAGCTGAACTATGCCAGCCTAGCTAGTACTCATCATGTTCCCGTTCTGCATAATGCTCTACTGCACGCCATGTAGCAGAAACAATTATATCCCATTCAGCAATGGACTCGCCAAGCTTGGCTGTCCCAGACACCACCCCATTCCCTGGCCCACACCCTTCCTGTCCTCCTTTCCCCTATAGGGCACCTACAGACCTCAGTACTAAAATCAGCATTACTTTAGGTAACCCTCCACCTAACTGTAAAGACCGGTAGGGGGTGTCTGTACTTCTGCTCTCTATATGGTAGAGGAGAGGCACAGCAGACCCCAGCCAAGATTCTCTATAAGGTAGCAATGGACGAGCAATCAAGGCCTAGCTTCTCAGGAGGTGATGCGGGCTGGTTCTTAAGTACAGTGTAGTCCCCGGACCCCCACAAAGGAATGTCCACACACTGTATCACTGAAAACACAGTCTTTATATAATTAATATTCAAAGATATGTACACGATCACAATAACGCACTTTGTACTTGGAAGTCAATAGAAGTCACGTCTAGAGTGTTACCACTAATGTTATCAAATCTCATTAAAGTGCATTAACTGTACGGTTAAAATGTCACACAGATCAATAACGAGTAAACCAGCAATAGAGATAGGAAGGAACGCAAGATGGTTGAAACAATAGGCAGAATGCTGACCCCTACCAATAGGCACAGTTCTGTGTGGAGATCCCCCCCCACCTGGGCAACCTGTACATAAAGATATATAGCACAAGCCCAGTCCATATGTTCAATAGTCTAATTTCTTCCTATTAAGGTTTTACCCCCCCAATGTACCTGGTGGAGTAGAGTTCTCAGACGATGCACCGACCGATCCTTCTTGAGTGCCTCCCTTTCAGGCGGGAGCCACGGATCGTCGAGGGGTGTTGGGGAACTTGGCGTTCGGTGTCGGGGACTCGACGGCCCTTCTTGAGTGCCGTCTCTTTAAGGCAGGAGTCACGGGTTGTCCAACGTCTGACGGTGAACAAGGTGAACTATGGCAGGGAAGGGGCAGCTTCGTTCCTAGCTGTGCTCGTCGACGACAGAGCGTTGGCATCCTGCCAGGAAGAGGCGTGCGAGGCACCTCGATGACAATAGTTCTGGACCGCAAAGAGATGATGAAGAACTGTGGCCCAGCAAGGGTGTCGGGTCATCGGCGTCTCTGCGGTCTTTAGGTGGCGGGAAACCCACCGGTGGATACTCCTCGGTGCGTCGACGGTCGGGCCTTCTCCAGCAGGAGACAAGCGGGTGACGATACAGACGAGAGCGTCCGATGATCAATTGAAGTTCTTAGGCAAACGGGAGCACAGCGGCTCCGGTCGGCGACGGCGTTTGTCGACAGTGGTGGACAACAGTCCGGGTGCTTCTCCTTGGAGTTCCACAGCAGTCCCCGTATCGGGTCGGCAGCCTGTCGAAGGTCTGTCTACCAGGGAGCGTTGGCAAAGATCAGCTGTGCACGATGGTCCCTCGTAGCTCGGGAAGAGGGCGCCTTACCAGGTCCTCTCTGGGTCAGTCCTTGGAGGCACAACAGCTTTCAGATTGTGAAGGAGAGCAACAGCAATTCTTCTCGTCCAGCAGGGCTTCAAGGTCAAGCGTCAGTTAATCCAGTTACTCGTCGTAGTGGACTTCAGCTTCTGAACACGATTCCTAGCAGTGAGAGGTCCCCAGATATACTTTTGATCTCCCATTCATTCCGCTGGGTCACACTCAAGCATCCAATCACGACTACGGGCATTCATGCAGGCAGGCAGCCAATCAGGCACACGAGGTATTCAGGCCATTCACTTCTCTCCAGACACTCACAACAAGTTATGTGTATTGGGACAAGTACCGAGCCATTCAACACTCCAAGCTGCATTCATACCGGTTTCGGGCAGGGTTGTCTCGGTCATTGTGTCAACCACCAGATACTAGACACCCACAACACAGAATGCATATTCGTCACACACTCTATTCACCCAGGTCCCACCCACAGGAGGTACCCACAACATACATCACCGGGAATGCTCCAGCTAGTCTGACTGGGCCTTCACAACAACACCATATATGGCACTTCCATCCAACAGCCAGTCAGGGGGAAGGGACAGAGTCAAGGCTTCCCAGGACTTTGGGAAAACAAGGTAATGGGTAATAGAAAGCAAGAGGCCACCGGGGCCATCTTGTTTTCCATCAGGAATCAACTGATCCCAATGGCAGGGCCGGGGGTATCCCAAAATGGAGGATACTCTCCGCACCTGTCAAATTCAGCATGGAGCTGCCACCAGCCCATACCCTGCTCTGTGGGCCACCCACAGGTGCCCAAAAACATACACTAGGGGCACAGGGTTGTACCCCCACCCATGGGTGCCATAAGGGTATCCCACTGGTGCGTTCACCAAACCAAAAGAAAGAGAGCTGCACCGCCAGGAGTCCCACATGAACTCCTGCGCGGAAAACACGACAGAACACACGATAAAAAGCAGTAAAGGACAAGGATACGGAGGCCCTGTCCCTCCGATGCATTTCCAGCATCACACTAACCTCGTCATAGATGAACATTCTGACAATATCCAGAACTCACGCAACATTCTAGAAGATCGCCCCACAGCCCACCCTAACCTCATGACCCGTAACGGCAGACTAGGCTATAGACTCCCCACCTTACTTAACAAAATGACCAACAATCCTACAACTAAAGTCACGAAGAAAAACATCATCGCAAACACTATGCCTCTCAAAGGAGCCCTACTCAATGTAAGATCCCTTGTGGCCCACCCTACAGAAATTGCCGACATCATCCGTTCAGCAAACCTAGATTTCCTCGCCACCACAGAAACCTGGCTTCATGCCGCAGCAGGTCCCTCTCTAACCCTCGCGGTTCCAGACAACTACTCCATCCTCAGGGCCGAAAGACCTAATGCCTGTGGAGGAGGTGTAGCTCTTCTATTTAAATCCTCACTTGACATTAGATCCGTGACCTCCCTTCCTCTAAATTCCTGTGAACACCTATCCATTAAAATTCAAACCACCCCTAAGAATAGTATCTCCCTTGAACTAATATACAGACCTTCTGGTCCCATAGGTTCCTTTGAGGAAGATATAACTTCCCTCATAGCTGAAAAATCTAAACCTTTATCACGGAATATTATTCTAGGTGACTTTAACTTGGGATACAACGATCCTCATGACACTCCAGCATCCTCCCTTGCTAATACACTTTGTGAACAGAACTACATTCAACTTAACACCCTACCCACACATCAGGAAGGCAGAACCTTAGACTGGCTCACTGCCCATAACTGTAACATTATCTGCAAGGACCCACAACCACTTATATGGACCGACCACTTCTTACTTTCATTTGACATTAGCACTAATAACCCACACTTTATACAGTGCCCACCTGCACCAGCATGTCTGACGAGAAATAAGCGGAACATCACCACTGAAGCCCTCATCCCACTGGTTCTACCCACCCTAAATATGATCCCCAACTCATCGGACTTTAACTTACTAGTAGACACTTACAATAACGCCATGATCAAAGCTATTGACCTTGTTGCCCCTCAAACTACGCAAAGGTAAACCTAAAGCACATCTCAACTCCTGGTACACACCAGAACTTAAAATACTAAGAAATAAATAGTCCAAAATGGAAACCCTTTGGAAAATGAGCCCATCAGAGGAACATAAAATCAATCTCACTAACGCATCCTCCCTTTATAAAAAGAAATAATTTGCACCAAAAAGGAAGCCTATAATATTTGCTCGTCTCCCGCTGGAGAAGGTCCGACTGCTTTTGATCTAACAGGCACTGCTATTTTTCCTTTGGCACCACCTTTCACCCCTGGCGCTTCCGGTCCATCACGCTTGCACTGGTGGGTGGCAGGTTAGGCGACCATTTTGGTGTGCGCAAAACTGCGCGGTTCTCCTGGTTCTGGGATAGAATGACGGGCGGCGACAGCTCAATCCCCACATCTACCCAATCTATTGATTTAGTTTTGTTCTGGGATAGAATGATGGGCGGCGACAGCTCATCCCCACATCTACCCAGTCTAATAATTCAACATGGGTCAAATCCCTTGACAAGCCCCCCCGCCCGACTGCGCTTTGATTTCAAGTCAAGGGGGAGTCGGGTGCAAAGGATGTTTTGATCCACGCGCTGGTATGTCCGCATCATCTTCTTCCCATTCCGTAGATGGCACAGTTAAGCATCTTTTCCTCCCTCCAGTTGGATCGATCGGTTCTCCTCGCCTGTCCTGATGGGAATATTGGGCGGTACCCCGGGCCCCTCAGATCTTTGCTCCCGGTCTCCAGGTCGTCTTCCGTGGTCAGTCTCCGGGTTTCATCTCTCCTAGGATGATAAAGCAAAGCGGCAATACACATCCTAGACATTTCTCACCCACTATTGATATAGGTGGGGCGGCATATACATTTTATAGTCAAAAACCTGAACATATACATTTTTTTAAATCAGGAGGCAAGAACATGTTCAAGAATCATAGAATTTTATAGGCTATATGTGGAATATTTTAGGGTGGAACTGAATTAATCTGGAGCAGTCCCCTCTGGTATTGCAGAGGACTCCTCCAGTTGCTGCAGAGCGTGCCTGGGATGGCAACCCTTTAGCTGATTTATATGGACCCACTTGTCTCCCCCTTCCGCCAGACTACCTTTGGGGATGCGGATCTTATACGCTACTGGGGAGACCTTGTCTATAATTTCAAACGGTCCCTTCCATGTAGGCAAAAATGTTCGCTGTTTGGCCTGGTTTCTTTGGAAATTGTATAGATAGACCCGGTCTCCCACATTATATACTTTCCTGGAAGTTTTGAAATCGTAATGGGTCTTCATGCTATCAGCTGATATTTCTAGATTCCGCTGAGCATAGGCAAAAGCATGTTGGAGGTGTTTCCTTAAATTCTCCACATACTCATGAGTTGTGGAGGCGTTTATCAACATCTGCTCTTGGGTCCTGTAGAGCAAATGCTGGGGAAGCACCATCTTGCGTCCAGTCATCAGCTCAAATGGTGACATTTTAGTTGCAGATGAAGGGGTAGATCTGATGGCCATTAGGGCCAGAGGTAATCGGATATCCCAACTTGGCCCAGAATCTGCCACAAACTATTTTAATATGCTCACAATGGTTCAGTTGCATCTCTCTACTGCTCCAGAAGAAGCTGGCCGGTAAGCAATATGTAGCTTCCTTTTGACCCCCAGTATCTCCCACATCTTTGTCATTACCTCGCTGGTGAAATGGCTACCTCTGTCTGACTCAATCCTTTGAGGTAGACCAAAATGGGAAAAGATGTGGTTAATCATCAAGGCAGCTGCCGTTTCTGCCTTGCAGTTTGGGGCTGGGAGACATTCCACCCACTTGGTAAACAAGCATGTAACGGTCAACATGTACTTGTTTCCTCTAGTCGAGCGAATCACAGGGCCTACAAAGTCGATTTGCAAATCTGATCATGGCAGTGCCATCCCCCTCTTTTGGGGAGGTGCCCGGTGTGTGAGGGATGTTGGCTGAAATTGTTCACACACAAGACACCCCTTCAAGTATTAGTCGAGGTCCTGCCCCATGTGTGACCAGTATGCAACCTCTCTTAAGATTTCCAGTGTTGTGTGAAACTCCCTATGACCGGCTGTGGCCGCATCATGGGCGTGACTTAACATCAGGCTTCGGAATGAGGTAGGGACAACCCACTGATCATGGCAAGCTTGGGATTTCCTTACCAACAAACCGTCTTGGATTCAGAACATCATTGGACATTTCATCAACACTCCAAGGTCCTCTTTCCCAATGTAATCGGTATCCGTCAGGGGAAAGTTCTCAGGGTCCTCAATGTGTTGGTAAAACTTACCAATTATTGGATCCCCCTTTTGAGCCGTAATTAAATCAGCATCAGGGGTCTCCTTACTCCATTGTGCAGTTGAAAGATCATTGTGAGCATTTGTCTGGGACCTAGTGATAGCAGTGACCTGGATTTCCCCCAACAGGGACTCTATTTCTATTAGATCCCCTTGGATGGCCCCGGTTTTGGCCAGCTGATCAGCTAAGCCATTTCCAGTTTTGTCTGGTCCCTCTACTTTGGAATGACCCTTGATCTTCTTCCAGTAGATGGTCATCCCATTCGATGTGACCAGATCATCAATATTTTGGATTAACTTCCCATGTTTCAGGGGTTTGTTAGCACATAACATGCCTCTGGTTTTCCAATTACCCAGGTGCTCCACGAACCCGTTCCGTACATAATCCGAATCTGTGATTATGACCGGTTCGTGGAGTTGATGTTGGACAGCAGTGAGGATGGCCTTATGCACAGCCATCAACTCTGCCACCTGACTACTTCGGGGACCAATTTTGTACCCAGCAGAGGGTTCTGGAAACTCCTTCACCCATGCATTCCCTACGCCGGGCACCAGTTCTTTCTCCCCGTTGTTGTCAACATGGTAAGAGCATCCATCCACATAGACAGTGGGCATTCCCTCACACTTGTCTTCTTCAAAGACTTTGTGGGGGGAATTAAGGTATGCCTCCATGTTGTCCTTGATTTTTAGACTTTCGTCCTCAAGACAGTTTTCTCTGGCACAGTCATGCAAGTCAGCCAGACCTTGCGCAAGGGGACTCTTCTTGTTTTGGCCATATCTGACCTCCACAGGAAAGCCTTGCATTGACAGAATCCAGGAAGTAATTTGGGAATTACTCACATTTCCGGCCCGGATTCTGTCACTTTGGAGATATTGCAGAGGCTGGTGTGGAGTCTCCACTATGATGTGTTCCCCCTGGATAAACGGGCAGTAATTCTTCAATGCCCACACCGTTGCCAGGAGTGCCTTCTCACAATCGTTGAATTTTTCCTCCACAGAGGATAAAGTTTTGCTTGCATAGGAGATTACTTCCTTGTCATGCTTTTGGTATAATACTGCCGTCAAGCACGTATTAGAGAACCCTGTCTTCAGGAAGAACTCCTTGTTTCTGACAGGGTAAGCTAGGCAAGGTGCTTGGGAGAGGCTTCTTTTGAGTTGTCTTACTGCCTCGGATTGTTCTGGACCCCATTCCCACTTGACCCCCCCCTTCAAGAGATGAATCAGGGGTCTGGTGATCTCTGCGTAGCCCTCAATGAACTTTCTGCTGTAATTAGTCAGTCCAAGGAGGCTCCTTAGTTCCCGCAGAGTTGTGGGATCCTTCAGTTTCTGAAGTGCTTCCACTTTCTTTTCCTGGGGACAGAGACCCTGAGGAGTAATCTCATGCCCCAAGAAATTAACACGTGTTCTACACCACTGTGCTTTCTGAAAGGAAAGTTTGGCTCCGGCAGCCCTCAACTGTGTCAGAACATAACGGATCTCCGCTATGTGTTCTTCCACAGATGAACTTTTGATGAAGACATCATCTACATAAGCCAGGTTACCCCTCGCACCCAGGTCGGGCATGGCCTTATGTAGGAAAATGTTCAATTCATTGCCGGAGTTGAGGTATCCGAAAGGAGTTCGGGTCCTTGTGTACTGCTGGCCCCCAAAGGTAAAAGCCAGTTTGAATTGGTCCTCCCTACTGACAGGCACGGTCCAGTATCCATTGGTCAGGTCTATAGCAGTGAATGCCTGTGACCCCTGAATCTGGGCCAGCCCTTGGTCAATGTAGGGCAGAGGCCATCGGGAAGTATGGACCTGTTTGTTGAGCTCCCTAAGGTCGGCACAGAGTCTCCACTGGCCGTTTGGGTTCAATATTCCCAGCACCGGATTATTGAAGGTGCTGTGTACTGGACGGATTATTCCCCGGGACTCAAGGTTCTTAATTATTTCAGTAAGGGACTCCATGGATGTGTGAGGCAAGCGATATTGCTTCACAAACACTGGAGTCATGCCTGGGTCCGTGGGAATTGTTGTTGTGTGGATGTCGGTGCGACCACAGTCATATGAGTCTACCGCAAAGAGATCTTGGAAATCCAAGAAAACTTGTTTCAACTTTTGCTTCTGTTCCAGAGTCACACAGGCATCAGCTAGGTTGACTCTCTCTTCCACCATCTGCCTGAAGCCTGGAAAGACTTCTGGTTTTGCTATCTCCGTGGCCTCCTCCAGCTGGGTGGAGAAGACCCTTCTCAGAGTGCTGATTTGGACTGGAGGCTTCAGGTGGGAAAGGCAGCCATCATGGACCTGGAAAATTACCTCATCCCCTATGAAGTCACAAGTCACATCTTCCTTACCATAAGGGCAAGAAGTGTACACCAGGAAGTTCCCCCCATGCCGGGTAAAGATCCTGTCTGGTGTTGTATTGTCATCACTGTGACTGTCAAAACAGTCCTTGAGGATTGGTCCTAACAGTTTATTTCCTAAATCAATGGAGAAATGTCGGTCATCAACCGCCATTCCAATAATGGTGCCTGCGGCTAGAGTAATGCTCTTTAAGTCGCTGTTATCCACCTCTATTGGAATGGTGTCATGTTCTATGTTGACTAATGGTGTTGGGTTTACCCCTAACCCTTGCTGTTGGAGGGAAGCATTTAGATGAATATAAGCATCAGGGTTTTTCAATTTTTGTCCTCTTTTAACTTTCACTCCCAGGGAGAATTGTCAGGTTCTTTCTGGGATGGTGACTTCCTCTTTAACCTGAATTTCAACTGCATAAGGTAGCAATTGAGCAGACCTAAATGCTTTTTCTATATTATCAAAGCCCATGGGTTTATCCGCTAATCGGGACCAAGCTTTGAAGTTTATTAGGTCCAAACTAATGGCAAAGCGATTGAGAATGTCACTGCCTAAGTAAAAGGCGGCAGTGACGTCTCACACGACCCACACGACCCAACAATTATGGACTATGCTCTTGTTGCCAATGGAGATTTTGAGCATACACCTGCTTGGCAGGAGATGTTTCGAATTGGGTGTTTCCAGATCCATTTCCCATTTGTCTATCAGTTTGAATGTGGGAATGGCTGGATCTTTTGGTAGTTGGCGGAACATGGCTTCGCTGATGAAGCTCTTACCGTTGTTCACACACACTCGAGCGAGAACAGAGTCCTTCCCATCATTTAACTGAACAGGGATGAACAACTGATCTCCAATTTGCTGAATATCAGCCAGGCTCTGAGCTGATTTCACATCTTTCTGGACTATTGGAGTGGGAATGTCTGATTGTGAATTAGTAAAGAATTTCAGGGTGTTTCCCTCCAGTGTGGAATGCCACCTTAAACTGGAAGGAAGGTTGATTTTCAGAAATAGAGAGGACCCCCCATCACCAGTCTGTTGTCCTACTGCTATTACTGTCACATCTGGAATTTGGTTGTTCTGGAAGTGAAATTCTACTTGGTCCGATTTTTGTTCAACCATGTGGCAGGTGCCGTTCAAACTAACATGGTTGACACTGTGTTTTAGTTTTATTGGTCGGCTAGTCTGGGTCCAGAGGACCTTGTTTACGCAATCTATTAGGGGTGACAACCTTCTCAGGAGGTCATTCCCTAGTAAACAAGGGGTGCCCTCTGGAGTCACTTCTATGACCGGGTGTTTCACCTTGTGTCACCCAATTTTAATGTCCAAGTCTGCAGTCCCCTCGACGGGAATTTCCTTCCCATCAAAGTTCTGCAGGTGTCCAGGAAGAGAGGTGAGAGGAATGCAGTAATTCTCCCCCTACCTGAATTCAGTTCATCAAAGGCCCTTCTGGACGGAAGGGTAGCTTGAGATCCAGTGTCCACCAGCGCCAAAATTGTACCCTGCCCCTGTTCTTGTACCGGGGCATAATATCTTCCCTCCTTCTTCTCAAGGGGACACAGATAATGCACATTTTTGGACAACTGGTGGCCTAACTTTCTGGTTTTGGACATTGAGAGAGAAGAAATTTGGGTAGAATTCTGTGGAGAGCCTTGGGAATCTGAAAGAAAAAGTTGGCAACTGGAAATGGTTTCAGGTTCCCCTGGTTCAGGTTCTGGGCCGCCCCCCCCCTTTTTGGAGGCAGTCATCAGGATGGGTTTGACCCATGGGATTTTGGTATTGTTGGTTCTGGGATAGAATGATGGGCGGCAACAGCTCAATTCCCACATCTACCCAGTCTATTGATTTGGTTTTAAGTTCCCCTGGTTCCAGTTCTGGGCCGCCCCTGCCTTTTTGGAGGCAGTCACCAGGATGGGTTTGAACCAGGGGTTTTTGGTATTGTTGGTTCTGGGATAGGATGATGGGAGACGACAGCTCAATCCCCACATCTACCCAGTCTGGATTGAAATCCCTTGGGACCCATTTTTCCCCCATCTCTGAAGGAGAAAATACTTTTCCCAGGATCCTCTGAGGATCCCTCTCCCTCAAATTGGAAGACCTGTACCTCCTCCACAAAATGGGCCTGTTTGGGTCCTTTGTTTCTTTTACCTCCTCTCTGCTCCTTGGTTGGCAGACTTTCAGGTGTAGGAGATTTTGTTTCCGGTTCCTGGTTTTCCAGTGGCTGTTTACAAGTTGGGAAGTAAGCTTCCTCCAAGGCTTTACACCCCCCTTCCCCTTGTGCCTCCTTCCTGGGAACCGGTGGGTTATCGGGGTGCTGCCCCCGTCATTGTTCTGGAGCACCAGGCCCAGAGTTTGGGGCATTCTGCGCTGGCATGCTCATCTGAGGGTTCTGTTGCGCCCTCAGCATGTGACCCAGATCCCGTGCCATGTTTTGGACCTGGCGCTCAAGTTGGGAAACCCGCTCAGGCTGATTCAGGGTTCTGTTTTCTCCCCTGGGCTGATCCCGGGAAGGGTAGCTATCCCTTCTCTGGTAATACCCTGCTTTGGCAAGATTTGGGTACCCCTCCACCCTTGGCCCCCCCTCTCCCGGATTAGGTTGTCTGGGCTCAGGGAATTGGGGAAAGAAGGATGGATGGTTTTGGGGTTGGAAATTGGGTGGATACCTGGGGAAAAAGTTCTGCCAAGGATTTGGTGAATTTCTGCCCTCCTGGGGGAAGTTAGGAGGGAAGTTCTCTGGGTTAGGCGCTTGGCTGGATACCCCCCCCCTTGGGCTGGAGGAGTAAACACATACCCCAGGATGGGTCGGTTTCCCTTGTAGCGGGGACTTACATAGTCAGGGGAGCGGGGAACCCCATTTGTGGGACTACCTCCTTGGCTCCCTGTCTGTGACTGGCCCAAGGGCCTTCTGGGCTGTGAATTATTTGGTGCAGGCAGGTTTTTAGGTCCCCCCATCTCCAAATCTAAAACGGGGGCAACCTTTACCTCTGCCACCTTGACAACAGCAGGGGTGCTGTTGGTTTTGTTTTTTTTTTGGCTGATTCTTGTTTTCCACCGGTTTCTGCACCTCATAGATGCGGGTGGCTTGCTCAATGACCCAGTCTAAAGATCTTTTCTCGTGAAAATCTCTCACAAGCTGGGTCATTATGTATTTGGGGAGAGCATGGAAAAATGTGTTGATGAATTCTCTGCTGTCCGTGCGCACCCTTCTGGTGGTCTGTGCAAAGGCACGCTTCAATTCTTGCACAAATTCTTGTGGGGCCTGATCCTCCCCACATTGCAAATTGTAGGCTGCCTTGCGAGCCTCTTGGGGATTTCTATGCACAGAAAAGTGTTTCAAGATGGCCGCCCTATAGGTGGACCATCTTGAATGATTTTGGTCCTCCAGCCCCGCAAAGAAACTGGAGTATTCTGGGGAGAATGTCCATTTGACGTACTGGATGCAGCTACTGCTGTCCTTCAAATGGAAGGTCTCCATCATTTGCTCAAAGAGCTCCAAGTGTTCCCACACAGAATACTTGGAATTCTTGTGATAAGGCGTGATGACACTCCTGATTGCCTTAATCTGTTTTAAGGGGTCCTTAAGCAAGGCCCTTTTTGCCTTATTGGCCTTTTTGGTTCGGGTAACCCTGGTCCATTCATCCTCCGACTCAGAAGCACTGCTCCCAGAGGTGCCCGTCTGATCTTCCAGGTTTTCCCGGATTCTGAGAGTCTGGGAATGGCTGGCAGAATGTGGGGACGTGGTCTCCTGTGTCCTGGGCTGCTCAGAGGAGCCTTCAGATCCCTCCTTGCTGCCAGGATTTCCTGGGTACCCCCCTCTCCACTGACCTAACTGGGCAGAGGTTTTCAGGATGCCCTTAGTGGGCCTACTCTCCTGGGGTTCCCCACTAAATTGCACTGTGCTTGGGTGCCCATACCTGGATGCCCGCCCATCCATTCCTGGGTGGTACTGTCCTATGAGCCCCATCCTTTTGGCTGGATAGTAATCTGCCATCCCTGTGGCCCTGTGCTCATGTGCACCAGGGGACATGAGGGTGGCAGAGTCCAGGGACTGGGAGAGATGAAGGCCTCTGATACTAGGGCTCCTGAGGTTATGCTCAGGTGTTTCCCTTTCCCAGCGAACTTCATCTCTATCAGCCCCTGCTCCTTGTTGCAATGCAAGAGCCTGGGCTTTCAGTTCCTCAACCAAGGCCTTACTAGACTATCAGTCTCTCCTGCATGGCTACCTGTTGCTGGAGCCTATCATTGTGCTGACAGAGAGCCTCATTCTCTCTCTGTGCTTCCTGGTTGGTCCTGGAGTACTGGGCCAGTCTTTGCTGCAGGAGGATTACCTCCTGAGTCCCATCCCTACTGGCCTGCTCCTTTCTTGCTAGAGCATCTTCCACCCTCCTGGTGTGCTCTAACAGGTTCTGATGCTCTTTTTGGAGGTCACCCAGCCCCTGGAGGGCCAGGTGATTTCTTTTAATTGGCAGACTTCCTGGCCTAAGGTGTCCCTTTCCTGACTAAGAGCCTGCATCTGTGCCGCCAGGTCATCCCTCTGCCTTTGAAGGGCACCAGCTTTCTGGCGTTCTTGATCAAACTCTGCCTGGGTATCCAGGTCTTTCAAAATCAATGTATTGCTTTCCTCTTTCTCTCTGTCTAGTCGGATTTGCAGGGTGGCTACCTGCTCTGTGCATGCCCTGTTAAAGTCTAGTTGTTGCTCCAGCTTTTTCTGGCTCTGCAGTAGGGAGTCCAAACCTTCTTGGTACTCCTTCTGCAAGGCCAGAAATCTGGTATCCTGGGCAGCCTTTTCCTGTTGCAGGATATCCATATCCTCCTTTATTTTACTAATGTACTGCCTACTATCATTTTCTGACTCCTGGCTCCTCTGCAGCCTCTGCTCAGAAGAGACAAGGTCAGATTGGGCCTTCTCTAATGCCATCAGTTGCCTATTTGCCAGATCTTGGCCTTCAGCACATTTGTCCTGCATGGCTCCCATATACAGATACAAATATGCCGCTATCCTGGCAATCTTATTGTGTTCATCTTTGGCTTTAGGAGTCATATATAGTTCACTCAGGGCCACATGTAAGGGACCCTGATCTCTCCAGATATCTGACCCAGTTGTAGTGCCCTGTTGTGTGATCGCCTGCAACCATGCATTTTGGTCCTGTTCAGACCATTCACCTCTCACAAACAGTTTATGTAAGAGGTGCTCCCTAGCTATCTTCATATCTACCAAGGTCGTCATTCTGGAACTTGATTTCGTTCCTGATTTACAGAAGTTTGTATTTTATTTTGCAAAACAAACCGTTTCCTTAGAGCGTTCCTTTGAGGAGTGCTTTACAGCGTAACACTGCGTGATCAAGCAGTCCCACTAAGTCAGTGCCTTGTCTGGGATTGCTCAAGGGAAGCCCTTATTTATATATTTTTATGTCCAGTTCATGTACTCTGGATGACAACCCTTATATAACACCCCACTCTTAGAATCCCCCTGGCCCCACTGAGCCAAGAAGTAAGTTTGTTTTGCAAATTTAAAAGGTTTATTTGAGAATTACACAATATATATATCACACTTTTATAATAAATTAATAATTGATATCACACTTGTGAATATGAGCAGTAATCAGCAATAGGTAATCCTACAATAGCACAGTTCTGGTGACTTATGACTAGGAACAGGGGAATAAGGTATCAGCGAATGTTTTATGGTTTCAAGGAGATGCAAAGATGAATAAAAGCAACACAGGAATAAACTTGATATGATTTCAGCAAAACATAATATAAACACTTTTCCCCTTTTGGCAATTCACCCCCCCCCCCTCTTTGCAATGTAAGGAGGTGGAAGTGACACACACAGTTCTTCAGGAATACAATCACAGTACAATCCCAATTCAGTTCCCCACTAGCAAGCTTAGGTCAACAGGGATAATTTTAAACACAGGCAAAGTACTTTAAAGGTGGTATGCTAAAAATTATTTTAATTCTCTCTAGAGGTTCAGGGTGAGTGATAGCTATTTTAAATTAGTTCAGGATCACTTTAGCAATGCTCTATGAATGATTGTCAGGTTGCAAACGAATTTCAGCAAAGGAAAGCAAGGAGCTGCTATTTTGACAAGTGAAGAAATTGAGCCAAATCGCGGCAATTGTTTCTGAGTGCGTCGAGCGCGATTACGGAAAAAGTATAATGAATAGAAAGTCGGTTCTGGGTTTGGAAGCCCATAATCTTAGCTTTAAGATGAAAATTAAATTTCGTTCCTAGGACAAACGGTTCAAGAGATACGGGCTATTTTGTGGCGGTAGATTTTCAGAATTGAAATTACAGTTTCAGAATGACAGATGCGCTTTGGAAGGTTTGAATCAACAGGATGGACACGATTTCTGATGATGCAGTTTTCATTAGGTTAAAATAGTTTGAATTAGATTATTTTAAACTAAGAGATTGGTTTTGCACAGTCCTGGCTGAGTACTCACACTATATGTTGGACAGGAATGCGACTTCATCACGGATCGGGTCAGGATTGGCTGCGGTTCTCTGGTACTGGTTCCGCGCACAGCGATCTGGGTCAGCTCTCAGCACTGCACAGCGATCTGGTCTGGGTCTGGTCTCTCTGGATAATTCTGCCTTCTGGGTCTCTGGTTCTGGCAAAAGTTCTTGGCAAAAATTCAAACAGCTCGCCCGGTTGTTGAATAGTTTGCAAATCACTTGGAGGCCTGCTGAAAAAGGATTCAGCTTGTGGATTCAGGCCTCTCAGCTACACGTTCTGGAGTTAATTTCTAGTCTCTGGAGATTGATGGATTTGAAGTCTGAAGTCTGGATGTGAAGTTGTCAAATTGCTCCGCAGAAAGTGAAAAAGTAAGTCCCTGTCTGGCTTCCAGTGGCTCTTTTTATGTGTTTTGAAAGTGGGTGGGTCAGCTTATTCTGCATGCCCAACCCTCTCAAGATTTGATAGGTCAAAGGATTCTTTGGTCCCTGATTTGAGAAAGGATAGTGTGTCAGAGTGATTTCAGGCATTTACGATCTATTGAAGAAACGCCCCTTTGCTTTTACCTTAGAAAATCATTTTTCATAACTACACATATTTCCCAGATACACAGCTGTTTAACATTACATGTACATATTACAGATTACTTATGGTCCATGCTTGTTCAACTCTGATCTTCCTAAGAGCTTGCATTCAAAAATGACAACTTATTTTCGTTTTTAGTTGATTTACCAATATCGGACGTTTACCAAAAATGGCACACATGTACACCGCCTTTCTACCCATATTCCATTAATTTACTAGATCTCTAGCATAAACACAGTGTCTGTAGTATTAATAATTAGCGGGGTTTTGGCTCAGAACATCACAGAGCGACCAGCCTAGTTTTGAACTGGGAGTGAATGTGTCAATTTAAAGATCCCAAAGTTGTACATTTCTGTCATCTGGTTACAATTAGTTATCAGTGTTTTTATAAAACATATATTTGCCTTCAATTCACTTCAGTGTTTGGGTCCGCCCCCAGAAACTTGGGAGTAAGGGATCACATGTCTCTTCTTCCAGGCTGAGCTCTGTTTACAGTCAACACCCGAATTAACATACCCCATTCAATTGCAAGAGTCTACTGTGTCGGCTGAGGTCAGCAGGCCAGGGGGCCACTCTGCATTTGGTTAGCATGTCCGTGTGATCTCCTGGCTTCTTGTGTGTAGTTCTGAGGTGAGAAGGTTTCCCAGCCTCTTGCAATGTTAATTGAATCTGCCTGTCTTCAGGGAACAGCAGGTGTTTAAAGTCTTAATTAACCAAAAAGGCTTTGAAGTTTCCAGCTGTCTCAGGAGGCTGGCAACTCCTGAAGTAATGTTTTACTGTCAGAGTTTAGACCGTTAGTGCCGGCTTGTGTCCAAAGCTAGTACTGCAGCTATTTTATTTAGGAGTTGAATTTGACAAGAGGATTTTGCTTGACAGCTCTAATCCTTGCTGCCATTGTTTTGATGGGCATCCTTACAGTAGAGTGGTGATGTGGAACCCCCCTCAAGAAGGTTGAATCTTTAGAGTGGTCCTGTGCCCATGATTTTAGCAACTTGTTGACATCAATAAAAACGGATTTTGAACAAATTGAAATGGACATTTTGAGCTTGCACTTCAGAGAAACAGCAGTGATTTCAAGGCGCTTTTGATCTAACAGGCACTGCTATTTTTCCTTTGGCACCACCTTTCACCCCTGGCGCTTCCGGTCCATCACGCTTGCACTGGTGGGTGGCAGGTTAGGCGACCATTTTGGTGTGCGCAAGTCTGCACGGTTCTCCTGGTTCTGGGATAGAATGACGGGCGGTGACAGCTCAATCCCCACATCTACCCAATCTATTGATTTACTTTTGTTCTGGGATAGAATGATGGGCGGCGACAGCTCATCCCCACATCTACCCAGTCTAATAATTCAACATGGGTCAAAACCCTTGACAGTCTGTATATTCTGTATATATCTGTTGCTCTACTATTACTGCTTATTACCATTGTGCCTTGTAACTTGTACTAAGCGCCCTTTTACTCCCGGGTCCGGAGCACTATAGAAATAAAATAAACAAACAAACTTATGAACTTTGACTTTCCAGCGAAGGTTGAGCACAGTAGACCAGTATTTCCGCCTGCCTACTATCATGCAGAAATGTAGTGTTAAAACGAATGCAGCTCTATGCAATGTTCATAGACTTACAGACCGCTTTTGACAGCCTACCCAGGGCCCAGCTATGGCAAGTTCGGTTGAGGCGGCGGTTCCGGCACAACTGGTTCTGTGATTGCTGAGCTCTATTCCACTAGCATGGCAGTAGTAAGGTGGGACCCAGCAGGGGAATCCACCAACCAGTTCCCAGTTGAGAGGTGTGCAGCAAGGCTGCATCCTTGCCTTGCTTCTGTTTTGTCTCTACATTAACACAATCATTCTGGACCTGGTGGCAGAATGATTGAGGGGAGAGTTGGACCCTCTGAAACTTGGTGCTGATGTTTATCCGGCACTATTTTTTGCTGACTATCAGTTTTGTCAGCCACATCTCCCATCAAGATCAGGAGTGGCCTGCATCGTTTTGTATATTAAGTGTTCCCAGCTAGGCCTGACCCTCAACAGGAGTAAGACCAAGGTGTTCATGTTCAGACAAGGGAGATCCAAGCCTGTGGTACTTCGGGTGGAGGTTGATGGTACCGCCTTGGAACAACTTAGTCACTATGACTACCTGGGAGTGAGATTCACTGACACAGGCTCATGGCTAGCCCAGTCTAGTAGGTTGCAGAAGATTTTGGAAAGAAACAGCGGGGGCCAACAGAAATTCTCTGTTTCATATGGAGAGCAAGCTGTGTCCCCCGCCATTAACATCTACACCATCCAGACCACATCTGCAGTATTCTACAGAGCTGAGATATGGGGCCATACAACTGCCTGAATCTGGGAGTAGCTGAGAACAAATTCCTGAAAAAGCTACTTAGACTAAGGTGTAGTTTCCAAGTGATCCACTGTTAACGGAATGTGGCCTTGAACCTATTATTTACCAGTTGGTCTAGAAATCTGTCTTTTATTGGATCAGACTCTTGGGGGTCCCCCAAGCTTGTAAAGTACCAGGAAGCATACTCACACTTAAGGCAAAAACTTAAACTGGCAGGTTTGGACGGAATATGGCAGAACCCATACAACCTGACTTGTAGCTTAAAAGAGATGTTAACACTGATTGAAAGTGAGTCTGGCTTACCTAACCTCGAAACCACTTCTAGGTGGAGAGAGAGATATTTGGTCCTAATAAATTCAGCCCATGCGCACACCTTATTCTTGGAGTTCAGGACTGGTACCCTTCAGGTCATGAGTTTCTCACGCGGTTGGAGGGGTGGCAATTCTGAAACAGGCCTGGATCCTGAGTCTGTTACCCATTTTTTGCTTTTCTGAGTGTGTTATAGCGACCTTAGAAAAATGTACTTGATGCCACTGTTTAGGGAAGCATGTGTTAAAACCATTATAGAAGCCAACAACTTATGCAGATCAACTGTTGTAGTGAATGACGTATCTTTTGTTGCTAAATTAATTCACCATGTTTGGCTCCGAAGGATGTCTCCACAAGTTATTTGACCATACCCTCATGGCTTTTTATATTTCTTAGTAGGTTTTTATTAGTGTAACTGTATGACTTGTATATTTTACTATCATCATGAAATACCCTCTACCCTCTGGGGCTCATCCAAAACAGGACTGCAAGACTTATACTTGGTTTAAGCCCAGGGACTGCATCTCTCCAGCTCTGAAATCGCTCCTCTGGCTCCCGGGGGCTACAAGGATCAAGGTCACGATCCTCTGTATTGTCCACAAGGCCTTCTGGGGCCGGGGCCCGTGCTATCTCCAATGCTCTCTTCCTAGGTACTTCCTTCTAGAGCCCTCTGCTTGTCTACCTCCAATTCTCTGCGGGTGAGTCGCTTATCCAAGCAGAGACTGAGTGGTAGATCTCTTTCCTCTGCAGATACCTCCCTCATGGCCTGCCCCCTTAGGTGCAGGCCATGAGGAGTTGTTGCTGCAGTAGCAGTTGTTGCAGTAGTGGTAGCAGAAGGAGCAGAGTGTGGAGCAGTAGAAAGTGACCTACTTGGGAGCAGGAAGCAGAGGAGTCAGAAGTCACGAAGGCAGCGCAGCGAGCGGACGGACGCGTATGCAGCACCCAGTGAGTTCACTAGTTGAATGTGACCCTGGAACCCTCCGCGATCACCCGCTGACCTGTGCTTCTAATTTTGAACTCTGAACTAATGTTATGAGGCAGAAGTGGAGGTTTGGGCCTAACGTTACATACCAAATTTGGACAAATCAGCTGAAGTGGCAGAATAAGAACATTGGGGCATTTATAATTCTCTAGATGATAAACACCATTGCCAAAGTCAAAAGAAGGCAATAGCAAAAGACCTTTACAATAACCAATATTGCCCCACTCCAAATAGGGCAGATAAGAAGAACAATTGTAGATTGTATTGTCTCCAAGATGAAGAGGCAACAATGAAGAAAGACCCAAACAATCATTGCCCAGACCCAAGAAGAACGAGGGTGATAAAAAGCCATTATCAGTATTTTTTTTTTTTTTTTTTTTTTTTTAATTGAACTTTACACAGTTAAAACTGAGTTTTGTCAACGAAAACAGTAACAGATCCGACCAGGACGAAACTCTTCAGGGATCAGCAGAAGGAAAGAAGAGAAGAGAGAGGAAAAGAAGAAAAGGTAAGCATTCCGCCATTGCCCAGGCCAATGCGGAGGTGGTTTCACCGGACTCATTGGCATCAGTCTGCATGATTTTTGCAAAGACTAAATCGATCAGATTATCAGTATTTAATTGATGCAAAGGTGGGGATGCAAGTGTGGCAGAAGAGCTGCATTCCTGATCGTCAATATTTAGGAGGAGAGGAGTGGAACCTGCATTGCAGGTGGCAATCCTAAGAGTGAAACCAGCAACATCAATGTGTTGTATGTTCACCCAGTAAAAGTAGCCCAAGTTGTTGAAATTAAAAGACTTTACTGTAGCAGAAGAGCTGCCCTCCTGATAGTCAGTACTCAGGAGGAGAGAGGCATAGCCTGCATTACAAGTGGCATACACACCACCAACAGGATTCATGCTTATAGAGCAAGTGTTTATTTCTGTAGTTGTTGTAAGTCAAAAGACTTTGTTCAATTGTTGCCAAATTAACTTTACTACAGAAGTACTTGCAGCAGAGTTAGATGTTTGTGGTCCTGGCAGGTGAGTACACCAGGGCAAGGGACGTGGAAGTGTTAGATCTGGCAGGTGAGTGGACCAGGTGGAAGATATTAAAGTACTGTGTTGTGGTTAAAGATTGTGGACAAACATTCTGACAAACTATTTCTGTTGCCATTAAGGAACTATGGAAGTATTTTGGTTCTGAAGAAGAAGTTGTGTTGAACCTTTTGTTATCAGTGGATAAAACAGATTTGTTATTTCTGTTGGACTAGTGGGAAAACCCATTGAGAGACTTGTTGGAGAGAGGAGAACATTGTTTTCTAGAAATGTGTTATAAAACCAAACTTTCCTAATTGAAACCGTGGTTACAAAATTCCTCCTTTGAATCTGGGGAAGGGAACATTACCTAGGTCACAAGGAGAAATAGTTATATGTATATGTTTGATATGACATTGACACTCTTGCTCCAGCCTTCACAGATTTCTGCAATCACTCTTTCACCACTTGATTTTTCCCCTCTCTCTTCAAGAACTCCCTTGTGCACCTCCTCCTTAAAAAACCTCTGGCCGATCCTACCTGTCTGGCAAACTATTGCCGATCACCATCACTCCCTTGCTGGGCAAACTCCTGGAAAAGAGGGCCAATTTTCCAGCTTACTCGCCACACTGAATCTGTTTGTTGTCTCCATGACCATCAGTATGGCTTTAGAGCAGCCAGAGGCACGGAAACTGCTCTCCTGAACAACGTGAATATCTGCTCGCTAATCTGGACTCCAGCCTTCCTTCTGTCCTCATTCTCCTTAATCATTCCTCTGATTTTGACATGACCAATCATGCTATCCTGATAAATCGACTGCATGAGAACCTGGGCATTATGGGTCAGGCCCTGGGGTGGTTGACCTCCTTCGTCCTGGATCAACCCTCCCAGGTCCAACTTGGGTCCCTTCTCTCCACCACCTCTCTCTCCACATGGTGTTCCCCAGGACTCTAACCTTTTACCCTGGTTCATAAATGTCTATTTGGCCCCTTTGGCCCACCTGATCTCTACCTTCTCTTCCAACTTTCATTGTTATGCAGATGACACTCCGCTCTCTTTCAGGCTCCCCTCAGCCTCCTCTTCTCTAGCGCTCATTCCTGATTGTCTATCTGGGATTCAGGATTGTTGTGCCTCCAGCGGTCTCTCGCTTAATTGAAGTAAGACAGGGATCTGTCTCTTTGGGACTCCTGCTCTTGCTTTCCCTCTCTCACTCTGGCCACCCTCCTTGGGCCCTCTTCCTTTGCCTTCCTGTGAGGCAAAAAACCTTGGTGTCATCTTCGACTCCACTTTCTCCTTCTCTCGCCACATCACGGACCTTGCCAAGAAGGCCCACTACCACCTGCATCTCATCAGATGTATTCTTTCTTTTCTCACTTTCCCCCAGAAGCTCACTGTCTCCGGAGCCCTGGTTGTCTCTTGGCTGGACTTCTGCAATAGCCTCTTTCTCAACCTACCTTCATCTACTCTCCACCCTCTGCAACTAATCCATAACAGGACTGCAAGACTTGCCCTTGGCCTCAAGCCCAGGGGCTGGATCTCTCCAGCCCTGAAATATCTCCACTGGCTCCTGGTGGCTGCAAGGATCAAGATCAAGACCCTCTGCATCATCCACAAGGCTTTCTGGGGCCGGGGCCCCCACTACATCCAACTCTCTCTTCCAAAATACCTTCTTTCCCGAGCCCTTTCATCAGCTGCCTCAAACTCTCTGATGGTCAGACGCTTCTCCAGGCAGAGAGTTGGGGGTAGATCTCTCTCCTCTGCAGGTGCCTCCCTCTGGAATGGCCTCCCAGCCCCTCTCAAACTTGAGCCAGACCACCTGAAGTTCCAGAAGCAGCTCAAGACCTTTCTTACCTCCTCTGCATTCTCTCTCTCTCCTTTGCTGAACTCCCTGTCTGCTGCACCGACTGGTTGCTTGGCTACCCTCAGAGTCTCACTGGGTACCAAGCTCCTCCATAGCCAGTCTCCCCTGCACTGCCTCTGGACCCACTGCGCACTTAGGGGTTGTAACTACAACCCTACAGTCCCCTGCCTCCCAGCACTTACCCAGAGCTGTGTTGCCTTGGCTGCACTTACTCAGAGCTACGCTGTCCTGATTGCACTTCCCCTTTCCCGCTCCCTGGCATGTCCCCTTTCTCCCCTCCCTTGCACTTGCACCATCTGAATGACATAAGGCCTAGTACGATCGCTTGTCTTGTCTTCCCTCCCTTGTCTTGTTGCGCCTAGAAGCACTTGTGTGTAGGCGCGTTATAAATGACATATCATATAACTATGGTGTTGTTATACTTTGAATTGCCATACATTTCCATCATATGTTTATTTAATGTATAAGTGTGAGGGACAGATTCCTTTTGTTAGAGTCTTTCCTTTAGTCTCTCCGTTAATCAAACCATTTTCAGTTAATAAAATGGCACCTTAAGAAAAACCTTTATAAATGTGTCCGCCTCACATTTCTGACCTCTCACACAATGCACAATAAATATAAGTTACTTTATTTCTCAGTCAAGATATTCTGTGAGCACATCCATTCACAAACGTCTCATGTGGTGCATGATGGCTTGCAAGGATTGTGGTGGTGGTGGTGTGGCCTGTAGCTTAATGCTGCTGCAGCACTGCCCTGGTGGCGATTGTCGCTAAGCTTGGATGTTAACCTTTCCAATGGTTCGGTGGTAGAGCATGGTAGTGTAGCTGGTGCAGCAATGTTCATGTGGGGGTCACTGGTGGTGGTGTTAGCATCCCCAACTCCCAGTCGTCTCAGTTACATTTGTGCTGGTGTGGCTTGCAGTTCCACCTGTTGCATGCAGGAGAAAATGATTGTGTCCTAGGTGGCCCTGTGTCTTTCCTGCAGCTTGCCTGTGAGGACACTGACACACAGCATTTGGACAGTTGAATTCACCAACTTTGCTTGTGGGCCGTTCTTGCTAAAGACCATATGGCATTGCTGCTGCCCCGAGCCACATAACGTGCTTTCGGCCCCATGAAGAGAGAAAAGAGGTGCTGGGTGCCAGACACACTGTCACTGCCCCATCGACCTGTTTTACAGGATGTCTGCCTCAGAGATTCCATCCTTCTGGGACCTGTCCTTCGATCAGACTCTTGCCACTCCTTTTCGCCCTCGTGAGCCTTAAGAGAAGAGTGGGATACCAATGTTGCCGATCATGCTTTCAGGGGTAGGGTTCCTTATCAGTAAGTCGTGTTTGCGAGCTGTGGTGGTGTGGGGTTGGGGGGCCTGGAATTGGTGACAGTAATGGTGACGAGGAAAATGGCTACTCTTGTTGCCGCTGAGGCCTGATTGGCAGCCTAATTCTCCTCCCTCTGTTGCTTCTGCACTAGTGACTAGGGGTGACAGACTGCACGATGAGTCATTCTCCCTCTGGTTCAGTACTGCTGTCTGCTACCAAGTCATGGCTTGTAGCCAGCCATCCGATGGGCTAGCCATGAGAGGGATTTATTCCATGTGTTTTCTATGGCCCAATATGGAAACAGGTGTCACATCAGATCACCAAGGATTAACGGGGATGGGAGGATGGGGTGTAGTGGGAAAAGGACCCACAGGTAAGGAAAAAATGACCTTCTGCAGTTTAGCATTCAATAACTTTTCAAGTGTCTGTGATTTGACACCTCCACAATGTTGTGGGTGATAACTTTGTACAACTTTGTCAATGGGTGAGACACACTTCTGGGAGGCTTGATGGAAAAAGCATGACTTCAGCATTTTTCTCATCAGGTCTTAAGTTCCGTGGCAGTTTCTTCAATTTGGGAAAGCATTTTGTAATCTTAAATTGTCTCTTAGAGCCTGGCTGATCCAACGGGGCTTTGGGTGCCAACCTGAAATTCCTCGCTGGTTAATATGGTTGGTGCAGAATACCTTACACGCGGCTCCGCGCTGTTCTGAAAGCCAATAGAAGCATTTCAAGGCTTCTGGGATTGCACTGTCCAGTCAGTTGTACATACAGCAGGATGAGATTGATGCGATTTGTGTTAGTGCTGCCATCATATCCAGTACAGCCGTAGCCCGGGCAGATAAGACTAGTCCTTGTGCTGCTGGTGCTTTGCTGCATCTCATGCCTTTTCCGTTGGCTATTAGGCAAGTGACTCAACTAATGCCCCATGTCTGAGGGTGCAAGTATTGGGGGGGGGATTTATTATTATTAGTATAATAGTTAACTACCTTACACCCTCCCACCTCCCTCTAGCCGCCCCTCTTCGCCCCCCAATTCCCCACTGTGCTTAACTAGTGCCTTGATGCTTGAGGGTTTTGCACGCTCTACAAATGAAAAATATATAAAAAAAAATTACTATTATTATTGTATTTATTGAGGACAAACCTAGCTTAGGGAAGCAATGGAGCACTTTGCAATCATAAGGGGAAGAATATGGTGAAGGAAGCAGAGAAATGGGAAGCAGGGCTCCAACAACAGGGGAACTGGAGGGTGGGCAATTTGGCAGCAAGGGATTTACAACCAACTGAGGCGGGCATTTGGCACCTGGATGTCACTTGAATTGCAGGTGATTAGAGATGATGGTGCTGCTGCAGTTTCTAAAAGTGGTGGCATGTCTGCCACACATGCCAGTAGATGGAGTGGCACCTCTATTGATCTTTGACTGTAGCACCACCAATAATATGGCGGAGATAATTTAGCTGTGGCTGTTCTGGTTAACACTTAACTACTGGAGGGTTTGCATCTGAATTCTTGCCCTTTATACTGGCCAGGTGCACCTATAATCTGTTGGGATCGGTTCAAAGCAATTGGGAGGTCCACATGTTAGCCAGGGATGCACAAAAGAATGCTCATGAATAACAAAGTTAAAATCTGGGTTGTCCCAAGACATTGAATGGCATCCTAGAAGAACACGATAAATAAAACAGCAGCAAACTAACTTATTAATCTCAAACTAGTTCCCCAAACCCCAGATGCAGCGGGCAGAGTGCAAGCTTCACAGGTATTGGGAAGCCATAAGGCATGAGGATTAGCAAGCAATGAAAAATGCCGGCTCAGTGTAGCCCTTGTTTTCTGGCCTATGATGTTTTCACCTCCCTCAACCCAGGCCAGGGGCAGTCCCCATAGGAACAACCACCCCCAGGCCAGCTAGATAGGGAGAGGTTCTGCACCTGCAAATACAATTGCTGTTAACATGAGATGGGCCACAACCCTAGTTCTTAACTTATACATTCACATGACACAAACACCAAGGTGGCATTTTAGGAATTCCAATGTGGACAACTCTTTATATATAAAACACAAACTTTACCTATGACCTTTGTATCACTGCTGCCCTCTATAGGCTTCCTTAGCTTGAGTTCTTTTTAAAGGGATCTGCCCCGCCAGCACACCCATCCTTAGACAGGTTGGAGGTGGGCCCATAGGGTGGAACTAATGGAACAGACACCTTACCTACATCTGTCACCACCAACTGGAGAGAGAGGGAGTCCAGAGAATGGCTTCAGTGGGTGGCCTCACCCCCTGTGCGGCCTCTGGCAGTCGTCACTTCACTCCAACACGGGGGTGGCACCACTTCAACATGCACGCTGTCAAACGGCCACCAACAAACAGTCATTAAGTAGTCCCCATGTCTGGGTGGGGTCCCACCATGCTCACTGTCGCTGGCACAGCCCTTTGTTTTCTTCTCGGTAGCGCCTTACCCTGGGGCCTGCCCATGATCACTGACACACACACAGTGGCATTATTTCTGCAGGCGGCATCCTCTTGGACATGGGGATGCCACCGTCATTAAACGCTGCACCGGGAGCACACCCGAGGCCTTGCGGCCCCGCCACCCCTCTTCTTGGTGTCACAAGGTTCAGGCCACTGACCTTAAGAAGACCTGCTCAGCATGCCGGAGCACTCAGCATCATCTAGGCTGCCATACGTGGCAGACCCGGACCATTCTTCACCTGGGCTGCCATGTCAGGAAGCCCAAGGCTTTTTTCTTCACTGCTCTGAATTCCCAGCACCTTCACCTGCCAGGCCGCCTGCCATACGCGGTCCTGGAGCACTTGACTTCAGGGTCCGCCTTGCCGGCCACGAGGAGTGCCAACAAGGGGCACTACCGGGTAGCCGGGTACAGGCTGCCACACGTGGCCCGGACTGGACGGCTCCTGCCATTCACCTGGACCACCCCGCGAACACGGTCCAGGCTTTCCACGTTGGGCCCATCCTGGCAGGTTCTTGGGCAGTGGGCAGGATAACAGTGCCTCATGGCCCCGTCAATGCCATGGCTGGTCCAGGCACGCAGCCTTCGCCAACGGTAAGGATCAGGACCTGGGGGAGCCACTCTTTCTTGTTTTTTACCTTTATTTGTCAACCATTCTCTAATGTTTTTTTCTCTAGAAAACCTCTCCCCATCCCAGCCCATTCTAGGACAGGGGAGCTCTTTCTGTGTTCTTTCTTCCTTTACTACTCCAACATTCAATCCAACCCTATAGTGGGCTGGATGGATCATTCCAAGTAGGTTCAAAACACAACACACAATACACACAAGCACTACACTAAAAGTATTTTATTTAAACCTCTGTGTCTTTATTTTTAGATTTTCTTAGGGGACAAGAATGCAGCCTTGTCTAGCCAAGCCCTATTTAGGCATCAGGGTACACCAGAGTCACAGGAATGGGATTCATGTCCCTAAAAATCCCACTATATTGAATACCCATGTCTTATTAAGCTCTGCTTCCAATCACTCTAATCATATGCTCCACAAGTCAAAGTAGATGGAAGGAGTGAACATTTTTGTAAAAACTGTGAATCACTCTGACTTAATATTTGATTCGCTTTTATTCAATATTATTGTGCTCGTAGTGGTTTAAAAGTAGACATTTACTTTCTCAATCAGTGAATATACATTATTCAACTAAATCATTATTAAAATACAGGACACTTTTACAACCACACATACATTATGATCATCTATGTCAATAAGCAACCCCCTGCTTTTGCACCAGAAGTTTAGTGTATTAACAATTAACGATATCCGATTACCAACTATATTTCTCTATAAAAATATTTGTTTCATAAAATTGCGATTTGTTACACATTTGCCCAAATAATGGTATTGCAAATTATCTAGCTCCTTGCATTCTATCAGCAGGTGCTTTAGGGGTTAAATCACCGACACTTCCTGACACAATCTGCACATTCTTAACTTCCTGAGGATTCGTTGCCAGTCGAATATAATCTCATGTGTGTATACATTATTACAACCAGAGTAACATAAATGTACTTCTCTTTGTTTGGTTTGGAAAACGAGTTGATATATCTCTGAAGAATAAAAATGTCACGGGTTATACCAACAAGCTGTTAGCTTCCAGATATTTGTAATTGTTCTGCCAGTCAAACATGCCCACTTTCTTCTTACACCTTCTCATTGAATTATGGAAAGTAAGGGACCAATCGACCCTCATCCTGACCTCTGCTCCATGTGTCATGCTGATCTTTAAGTGTGTCAACTCCTTACAGCTCCCATCTTGAACAATGTTCGCGCAGGGAATGCGGAAGTACCTGTCTTAAAATAGCACACAATCGACATTTCCCAGGCTTTAGAGAAGCAACCACAGATGTTAGGCAACACTCCAGTCTTTTTAACTGAATGGGGACCCGGGAGTTGGTACAATACTCCGTGCCATGTTTTTCCTGCCAACCTCTTGAGCCAGGAATCAAACGACCACACATAACACTCTAGCCTGTATAGAAAAAATGGCAGACACGTTTGCTGTTATGCCTTAATGAGAGACAGTTGTGGAAAACGTACCTATTCTCTGTCAAACTGTTTCAAAACCGCAATGAATTTTAGCGCGCTTGCCTCCTTTATCTCACACATGTGAGAAGGGCTCAAAGTAGCTATAAAAAGGAATCCTCGATAACAGAACGAATCCACCATCTCTAGTGACTGAGCCCCCTAAATAAAAGGCAGATTGTGCTGGTCTCGGGCCTGCAGAGAATCGCACAATTTGAGTTTTAGATGAATTTATAGGGCGGTTCCATTTTTTAAGAGTACACCTCTACCAAATCCATACTCCTTTATAAACCTACTCTGGTTACAATACACAATACTTGGCTGCCTGTGGACGTCAGGCAGATTACATGTAAATCACTAAGCATCGGCAGGAAATTTCTAGTTTGCTTAAGGGTAAAAATGTATTATTGCCCACATATATGTTAAAGAGCAGTGGTGCCAATACACACCCCTGTTTCAAGTGGTCTAAACGTATAGGGTCAGTTAAAGTACCACCAGAATGCAACTGGACCTCGACACCCGTGTTTGAGCGCGATAACATAATCCTCCAGTCTTCCAGCTTCTGCCATTATGTCTTCTTGGCTACCTCGTCATAGCAGTCCTGGGATGGCACACGGAGGGGGGATTTCTGTTGACTTTTGTTTTCTTGGCCAACATTGATAGACAACATTAGGCAGAGTAGACAGACGAGTTCCAAAACCTGCTGGGAAAGAGGGGACATCTTGACTTCTAACCACTCACGTAAGGCCCTAAATACACATGGAGGCCAAGGTTTTGCTTGCAGTATCCTGGTGGGCGATGAGCGGATAATCATGGGCTTCCTCCCTTCATCCCTTTTTAGAAATGCAAACCAAGGTAGCCTCAGCACCCACTTTCTGTGAGGGAGAAGCTTGCTTTCCCTTCAGTTCCACACCAGAACTTTCTTTAAAGTCACTTGGATTACAGATGACCCCGGCTTTGGGGAACCACTGGCTTTTGCAGCACTTCTTTCCAATGAGTTTGACCCAGAAGGTCCTGCTGGAGACATGAGCATGTCATCTCCACAGGGCCCTAGCATGCCTCATTTCCCTAAGTCCCCACAGGGCAGTGGGTTAGGTTTTACGGGTCCAGTCGACCATACCGGGCCAGGAGGATATTTTAGAGGAAGTGCACAAGTCTTGGAAACAAGATAACACAGAGCAGCAAAGGTTTGATGTCTGGTCCCGCGTTTAGAGGCTGGAGTACAGCATGGTGGCCAATATCAAAAAATCTATAACATTTTTAAAACTTTTTTTTTTATCTAGAGCAAGACCCAGCTGAGGTGGAAAAAGATAAAATCATATTCATAGCTCCAAAAGGCTTTTCCACTGAAAAAAGTAAACATACCCTTTGCGTGATGATTGGAAATATATCGGAAATGTCCTGCAAGCTCCTGAAATACTGACGATATTGTTTCCAAGTGGGGTCTGCACTTGAAATTGTATTTTTTCGATTTCTAATGTGGGTGGAGCCAGTTCCTGATGAAAGTTTCTGACTGGATGCAGAAGCCCAGAATGAGCCACTGACGTTTGACAGGGGGTTACATGTTTACCGAAGCTTCTCTCCAGAATGCCACATCAAAAGCAAGCCACATGTAGATAATGGCCTTGCCAGGTCTAACTAGATGCCAGACATTCAGCGGCAGCAGGAAAGGCAGCGCTTTGATAATGAACACAGAACAGCTCTGATAGATAATAGCATTAACAATAGATTAATAATGTAATATGAAAAGTCTCGAGGGCCGAATTTTCAAATACTCGGAGAATGGGGGGAGGAAAGTTGGGCGGTTCTAGAAACATCGTCCCTCGTGGATGGAGATGCATGGCAACTCTGCCGCCTTCATGGACAATGGAACGATAGCAAACTATACTGTTCGGTTTTCCTGCAAGGCAGTCATCTAAGCATGAGTTAATACTTCACATAATGGCCACCAATTATTGTCTTGGCTGGATGGAGTTGTCAGATCTGCGCTATTGTCTGCTGGGCCCTGCTTTCTAAAGCAGAATGCATCCCTGTAATTTACATAGTTAAGTCTACAGCACTGGCTTTAGAGAAAAAGATTTTATTTAAATGCATAAAATGCAAACATGCCAAGTCTCGGTTCCTCGTCTCGTTAGGTTTAACCGTGGTGAACCATTATTTGTTCCTTTAAAACTGTTCATTGGAATGCAATAATCGCTTTTTCACGAGAAACGGCCAGTTTTTAGCACAACATGATCGGATCCACTTGCCTCTAAAAAACAAACTGAAGACAAAGGTCTCCTCCTTGACAGGTGGGTCGAAATGTACCGCAATAAACCCTTTGCACATGTTTAAACAATCAGACGTTATGCAAATTGCAATTACTGCTGACGGCTAATCAGTTTCCTCAGGGCATCTGCTTGTGAGTGTGGGAGGCCTGTGCATATATTGCCTAAAGAAAGATCCTCCTCTGCTCGGGTAACTGCCAGATGCTCCTCTCTTCCATGCACGTCATAAAGATGTGGTGTGGGGATGTGTGACTCTGGAGTCTGACGCCGTTAATAGAGTGCCAAGTAAATACAGAGCACTCAAGGGACAGCTTGTGGCTTAGTCTGCTTTCTTTGTTGATAGTTCACTCCAATTAATGCAGCTATTCGCATTATGTCCAACTCCAGGCCTCGAGGGCCGGATCCAGGTCGGGTTTTCAGGATACCCGCATGAATATTCATTAGACCAATTTGCATACACTAATTCAAAATGTGTGCACATTTCCCTTCATGATTATTGAGGGATATCCTGAAAACTCGACAGGATCCTGGCCCTCGAGGCCGGGAGTTGGACAACCCTGAATCCAATCTCCAAACCCTGTACCGACTGGTCATTATTTACAACCTTCGTGTTCTACTCAATCCCTCCCCAAATATCAAACATGATGGGACCGTCTGCTGCATCCCTCGACGCTCATTTGCGTCTCCAAAGACCTTCCACACCACTGCACACTGACTAACAAAACTCTCAGAGCAAAATGTCCTCACTCCCTTCTCCATGACTAGACTCATTTATATGTACCTGCCTCTCCCACCTCAAAGGACTGGTGATAATGACATACTCTACTCCTAACATAGAGAGATCATGTGATTAGCATGTGTGAGCCAATTCAGTTCATGTTTGCATTCTGTTATTTATTCAAAACTTACCAAGAAGTGTCAATCCTGTCGCCAAACACAGTTTTGACCCTTATTTCTCTCGACTGCAACCCGGCTACCCGTCCATTTTTGGAAAATGTCCCCAAAATAACAAATGGGGCCCAGCCCTGTACTCCCCAACCACTGAGAATTAATATCAATCAAAAATGCAACTCCTATGTGTCGCACTCCTGCCGCTTCCATACACCAAACGCTCTCACTCACAGCTATACAAAAAATGTATTAAACTTTTTATTAGATTCTTAGTACAAACATAACATGACTGAGTTCAGTTTTGTATACAACAAACAGCAATTCAAAATAATAAAAAAATTGATTAAAAAAAAATATTGTTGTTAGTCAATGCTGTACTTATGCCCAGTACAAACACTTTCCCTGGGCTTTTTAACAAACCCATTGTGTATATCGAGGTCTTCCACACATAGATGTTACACATGAAGAACTGTTTCCAAGCTGTCTCCTATCAACTGATAGTTTACTGTTCCACTTCTGCGGACACGCTCCAGCTCCACAATCTGTAGTGTGGTGCTCATGCGATTACCTCCAAATAATGGTTTACTACTTGCCACCATAAACAATGTACATTCTTAAGCTTGTCAAAAACATCTGTGTTTCGGCCAACTTGTATGCAGGGTCTTCTTTGCATCTGCATGAAAGCCACACTCATTCCAGTTGGGCCTTCATCAGGACTCCCACAACCAATTCAACCCCTCCTCTGTTCTTGAAAGCTGTGTTCCTTGTTTAAAAAAGGATCCGTTTTTCCACAGCAAAGAATTTGGGGCTTCTCTAGAGCACCACAAATGGAACATATCCCATTCAATTAACTTTATTTGTTCACAAATTACTTTTGTTTTTCATCTCTTTATTTGGAAACAAACCTTGGTGCTCTTTTAATTTGCACGGTGCTCACTCCTAACTCTCTGTTCATGCTTCCTTTTGGCTTAGCTCTAAACGATATCACAACTCTGCAAAATGCAGACACACTCCCGCTCCCTCCTAGACGGACTTCCAGTATTTAATTTGTCTGACCGCAAAAAGCACAGCCTTGCTGTAAAGTGCTACCGTCTCTCCCCATCACGTCTACTACTGGGGACTTAAAAAAAACATTTCCTATTGGTATTGTCATAGTGGTTCTGTGGTGCCTGTTCTACGAAAAATTGAGCGAGCACGGTTTCTCCTCAGAAACAATTTGGAGGTCGATTCCTTGGAAATTATGTTGTGGAAAGATGATGCGAAATCTGGCAGCAAGGCCCTTGGTCCAGTTTCATTGTGCACCTGTTTGAGGAGGATGTAGACCTTATATTCATCATCCTCTATTGGAGGCTACTCCTCTCCTCACGGTGTTCTGTTTCACCCTCAGGGTATGTCTCATCTTCACCTGCCAAATAGTAGGGATCTTGTTGTTCAAAAGGAGCATACTCTTCCTGATGGTGGTAAAAGTATCTGGATGCTGTTCCTAACCCTCGAGAGAAGAGGCAGACAGCCAGGACTGGGAAGCAGAATGGATGGGCATTTGTAGACAAGCCGGCTCCTATCCCGTCATATGTTATGTGGCTGTTCTGGCCTCATGGAGGCCCTAAGATGTCACCTACCTTTATTCGGTCCCTACCTCTTCTTTTTTATTCATTGCTTTCTCACGTAGCCCTCCACAATGTTTCAGTTAAATAAGCAGGGACCTTTGCAGAATAGTTATTAAGCCCTCCTGTTATAATTGACCTTTTGATCGTCTGGCCAAACTGTGATCCTACATGTCCTAGCAATGGTCATCATCCTGCTCACCATCCATGATAAGTAATGAGAAAAGGCCTCTGGTACAAGTGCAACCAAAATCAATTCAATTACACAAAATGATGGAGCGCACCTGGTGCAAGAAAAAAATATCTTTTATTTACTTTATTTTGCAAAGGTAACTGCTTGGGGGAAAAACAAATTACTCACTCATCCCGCCCACATTGGGCAAAGGAATATAAGGTGGAAAACCACTGAATTTACATCATTACAAAAAAACAGCTTTTCATAAAATTCTAACATAGCTATTGGCTACTCTAATCAAGAACCTATAGAACCCTGTACATTGGAATTTACCATTGGCTAACCCACTATCTCCAGAACCACCCAAGACCACCCATCAACTACAAGGTCATCGCCATGAGCATCATTAACTCACTGTTTGATTGGCTGGCAGGTGCTAAAAAGTCTTTATGCCATTGGTTGGCACTTATTTGGGTGGCCTTGGATATTGCATCCCTCCGAGACAAACCAATAAGGAATCAATGTGAACAAAGAAAACAAAACAGATACTCCCATCTCACATCCCATGCTCAGGCCCCGATGATCCCATACCATTCCATTCCATAACCTTGAATAGCTCATTCTGCAACTGGCGTCTCGATACATGTTGCAAACGCAGGTACACAGCCTTCTAATACGGTCATAGGATGAATAGCTGGGTTAGAAAACATATGGTGAAGGCCCTTCATGCAAAAAAGAATTTCTTGTGTTTATTGGTCCCATCAATACATTCTATTATGGGTGCAATGGCACTAAACGGTCTATGGGGGCACTGTGTTTGCAACTTAGCTTTGTATCTTTGGCAAAGTTACTACGTGGATGCTCATGCACCTGGCAATCATAGCTCTCTGTATTCATCTAGCTATCATCTGGGGTGAAAATAATTGTTGCATATCTAGTTCAGAGTCCTGCAAACAGACGATTCTCACTGCTTCAGCTAACACCATCGTATCCTCCCTTCTTTCCTGATTGACTGTCTGATGTTCTTCAAACAGAAGGGAAAATAAAAATGTGTTATAAAATGAACAGATCTCAGCAACAGTCTCAAATAACACATTATAGAGCTTTGAATGGGGGGTTTGTTCCATAGATGCTTGCTCAATGTTACAAACAAAAAGCAACAACACTAATGCTCTCTTATGTACCCAGTTCAGGTACACATGCCACCCTTCATTGTTTTTCTCTGTCGTCAGTGTATTCAGCAACCTAAGGCTCTCTGAAGTGCAGTAGAACTAGTTCCCTGAAGTGTGGCAAACCTAACTCTACATGGGGCCACAATCTACAAAACAACATGGCAGCTATACAAACAACAACAAGGCATACTAAAAACCTTTACTATAAGAGTTCTCTTTTTTTATATTTCCGCTCTTGCTTGGGAGGTCTGGGAGGCGGTGTGATCTGCCCTACCTGCACCATCACACTCTCCTTCTTGTTACATTCTTGACAGGCCTGACTGCTCAGTGATGGGAGAAAGCAAGAGCAGCCTAGTCCCTTCATTGAGGACAGGATGCTCATCAACGAGGAAGAGTGTGCCCTTGCCTTGAATGGCTTCATTGCTGCAGAAGAAAGCCATCTACTTCCCTGTTGATGAGGAAAGCCCCATGGATGATGTTTCAATGGATGGTGCGGCTGTCAACAGTTCCACTGTCCTTGACGAAAGCTGGCTCATCGTCAATGGTAATTTTCTCATAAGCCGGTGCCCTACTCGCATTCCTCTTACTTTGAAAAGGTGCTCTCTTTTCTTTCGACAAAGGCTTTGTCCGTGGGATTCAAGTTGATGTGGTTGATGTCAATAGCAAGAGGGTATATTTCAAGCTTTATTGCCTCAGAAGGATTCTGTTTTGACAGCGTGTTCGTTTTTTTTATTCTTTGACCATGGAATGAGAAGGGTAGGGTCTTGAGAAATTCTTAGGAGCCTGGGTCAGGTCTATGCTTTCCACCCCTTTTACCTCAGAGTGTTTATCCTTAGAGTGGCCTTTCTTCCTGGAGGAGGATTTGCCTTGTTTGCTCCTTTCAAACATCACAATCTTTGACCTTTTTAATGCTGGAAGAATGGTATCTGGTCACTGAATTGAATTTATTTTTTAAAGGTAAAGTGTTTAGTTTAATTAAAATGGGTTTTAAAGGTTCAAAAAAGGGGATTGGAGGGCCACCCATTAAAAAAAATATTTTAAAAATGCATTCAATGCTTTTTTTTCTCTGGTATAGCATTCAATGCTATTGCATTCGATGCAATGACTATAAACCCTGGAGAATGATTATCACCTCAGGAATGCGGGTTAACATGCAAATTGTCTTAGTGTACTAATGTAGTGAGGCGAGCGAACTGCTGGTTCAAGTGGGCATGAGAGATGAGGCAGTAGTCACCCAAACACAGCCAGGAAGAACAAAGCAGCATTTGGCAGAGAGGCGTTGTGCTGCCAGGTGCTGTAGAGAGGCGGAGTATAGGAAAAGTCCAATGATAATGATGTGTTATTTATATAGTGCCTTCATTCAAAGCACTTTACAGAGCACATATTTACATACAATATCACCCAACTGAAATTGGTACTCATTTATCGACCTTGGAAGGATGAAAGGCTGAGTTGGCCTTGCTGGGATTCGAACCTGTGACCTGCAGATCACGCTCAGATCACAGCAGCGAGCGTTCAAGCCACTGAGCTATTTTACCGGCCACTTATGGGTAAAAGAAAGAGATAGAGATAGACCAGGTGACCTGTGGAGAAGCAGTGGCATTGCAAGCTCCACCTGAATGCGCGTAGGCTGGATTCTAATGATGCACACGGCTCTCTATGCTGATCAGCACATATTTACAGAATGCATATGTTGCTCAGCAAAGTTAGGTTGCTCTGCTTCTTAAGGTCGTTTGCACAATTAGCAAGTGCACATAAGTGTTTGACACACTTAACCACCTTTAAATGTTGTCTGTGCATCAGACTCTCTGTTGGCTGATCCCAGTCTCAAGTTCTCTAAAGCATTGTTTTCCTCCCTGGCCCTACTTTTGGTGTGTCTTTTAGGGGTAGGTGGAGATGTGTGGGTTCATTTGGATGGCCGAGGTTAGTGTGGGTGTGTACATTTGCCTGCGAGCTATATTTAAACAGTGCACAGCTACACAAGCCCGTCTTTTGTGTGCTGCATCAAATATGTATGATTTTGTCCAATATCTATTTATGCCAGTCCACCTGCTCCTTTACAATCTGATCTTGGTGGCTTTTCTGGCTCACAGTAGGGTGGCTGTGAAATGTGTACAGTGGGCTTCCTGCCGTCCGTCTGTTCAATGACCGCCGGCTCCTTCGGCTGAGGCTGCTACACACATTGAATGCACCTTATAAGCAGTTGGTTGTTTCTCTTTGGGGCATGAGTCAACTAAGAAGACGCCACAAATACATTTTGAAAAAACAGCCCTTTTTTATGGGCAGACTTTCAGAAACCTACAATGAAAACACATCCCTGATGTATGTGCCCTGAAAGGTAGACTTTCAAAATACAAATATATCTATTATGTGATGATTTGACCAACTTTCCCTTATATTAAGCAACCTTTCCCTGACATTGAACTGAGTTGAAGGAAGATGACAAAATGTTTTCAGCAGCAGCCAATCGCAGTCCCTTACGTTAGGCTGCTAAACAGCTCACCGCCATTGTATTCACTTTTGCCATGTGTCATGGAGTCCCCTGCCTGGCTCTTGTGACATCGAGTGGGAGTGGGGGGGAGGGGCGTTGCAAAGAGGCCAGGCGACTTCCCAAGATGGTGGATGATTGTCCGGGTGTGGTATGGGGAGGGTTGCCTGGTTCCTCCCACTTCTTGCATGTCTAGGGTCACATGATATCAGTGAAGGACCTGGTCCCCACAGGGGTAATAGCTTCCACCCCTGGGCATCTAAAACAATACAGAAGAGAAGCCATTCCCTATGCCCAAAAAGGACCACATTTTCTATGCCTACCCTAGAGGAATTCGTTCATAGACATTAGCCCTTTTGCAGAGTCGAACACTGCACGTGATGGAAGGCATTTAGTGAGGCAAACAAACCTCTTCGTCATTGGTAGAAGACACCCATTTAGACATCAGAGGGATTTTATATTTTTCTGCTCGGCTGCATGTGGAAACACAAGAGGCGAGTAGATCTTAAGCCTGACCAGCAAGTGCACATTGCCTGTTCCTCTAGCACTCACTGCGTGAGCCCACACAGGCATCAGGGGCCCACCTTTCTCTCCTGGAATACTCGCACAGCTCGTCCGCTGCAGGCCCAGATGCTAAATCTGTTTGCCTGCAGCTCAAGGCCAGAGAGCTCCTGCAAGGAAACGGCAACACACCCCAAAGAGCACGCACTCTGCTTACCTTCAACAAAACACATGCTGGCCCATTGCACATACTGCATAACCGTTTTACACCAGGGGGTCACAATGAAGACAGGGGGAGAATTTCAGGAAATATAAGAGAAATCCAAAATGGCGGGCAGACTTTTAAAGGCTTGTTCCTACACCTAAGCACCAAACCACACCCAGGTTAAGTAATTAAAGTCAGCCAATCAGAGGTCCACACTCATTTGCCCACCATAGATGCAGACCCTCACAGGAGGCACAACCCTAAAGGAGCAGTCTCTGGGCTATTTCATCACAAACATTGAGTCATGCAGTGTGGGTGTTTGGAGGAGAAGCTGGCCGCAGGGGTTTGGGGAAGGCTGGAGGAGGAGGAGAACAGCAGATAGCTAGCGAGGTTCTAGTCAGTAAGACCAGGAAGAAATGAAAGGGCACACTTGACCGAATGCTGAGGGTAGCGGGTGAGGTCCCGATGTGAATGGTCCAAGCCCACAGCGTACAAGATGTGCGAGCATGTCTCATGGTATTAACGAGGAGCTAGACTAGGGCCGGAGTACAGTAATGGTGAAAGAGGCCAGGCCAGGACCCATGGAGGCATGGCAAGATGTTAAAGCCCACCAGTGGAGTCTAGGGAAGGCCGGCCATTTGGCTCCGTCTCAGTCTGGCAAAGAAGGCCAACTACTACTGACAACTCTTGGCAGAGACCCAATGAAATCTGCAACGTCTTCAGGAGGCATCAGATGTGGGTTAAAGATTGAACCAAGCAGGAGGTCACGCCACAGAGAACATTTTAAGACTCTAGGTGAGGAGTAAGCCCCCAAACCCTGTTAACTTTTAAATAAATCCTGACCCTGCTGGAACTTTAACAACAGAGAACCCTACCCTTGAGATTTATTTATTTTGGGTTTGTCCCAGCAATAGAATTGTCTTTATTTTTTTAGTAATTTCTGTTGTTACACCAGAAGTTTTGTTAAGCCTCTTTGAGGGCTTCGCTCGGCCACATGAAACATGATAAAACACACAAGGCACAGATTAACATTGGATTTTATTAATAATCTTAGAGTATTCGAATCAGAGATACAAATAAAATGTGATTTACATGTTTGTCATTATATATATACACTTTATTTATTTGATGCTTGTACAGTGCACGTTCCGAATACTCACAAGGCATAGTAGGTTTGTGCCTACCCGTCTTCCCCATCTGCTCCTAATATTGTGTTGTAACTGTATTTCCCTCCCTCCATCCCTACTCTGTGGGAGCTTGAAACAGTATATTCTTATTGTATAAGCACCTAACAAGCAAACAATAAATAAATAAATAAATAAATAAATGGCACATGCAATGCAAGGATGATTCAGCCTGTTGAGATAATAAGTTGAATGGGTTCATTTAACCAAATATAAAGTGGGTTGCTGGCAAATAGAAAATCCAATTTGATCAAAATCTAGATTGATGACCCCTTTCAGTTGCCATGGGATTCTGGAACATGAAGGTATTGATGTCAGAATAAGCAGTTTTGCTTTAGGCAGGGAAATTGGATGTTACAGGTGGAGATGGCTGCCTTTCATTGGGGATCCAGAGGTAGCATCATCCTTAATACTTTACACTACTGAGCATAGCGAGCAGAGCAATTAAGGGCAGCTGATTCTGTGAGTGGAGAATCTCATCTGCACTATCTAGGCAGATTGTGAGTTGTCTGTTCTGCTGTGGTTCCAAGCCGAGCAGGAGTCACGCTTGCTACTATGTCCTGTTCAATTGACAGTGGCACCTCTAACAGCTAAAGTCACTTGTATCTCTTGCCTAGGATAAGATCAAGACACTCTACAGGGAAATCCTGCCAATGAACGGTGTCTGATGGGACCACCATTTTGCGATTCCTGTGGTAAATTCATAGGCAGTATGTGCCACGGTTTGTCAATCTGGAGAAATGTCTGTGGGATTGCCATCTGTGATGTATCAAAGCCTGGGGCATATTCTTACATATGTTTATCCAAAAATACAGAAAACCAGTCAACGGTGCTGCCATATTCTCCAGCAGGAGAGCAGGTATTGGCCTCACAGGATTAGACTGATGTAGACTGTGTTGTTTTGACACGGCATGTAGCAACACCTGCTCATGTGGTGTGGAGGTGCGTGCTGTAGGAGTGCACGCCAGAGAGGGAATGTCCCTAATGTAACTCAGATCTGTTTTGGTTCAAACATTGCAGAGCTGATTGATTGACACATACTGAGCGTATGTGGTATTTTTGACTGGCTGGGCTAGAGTAATATTATTATGCGATGCTCACTGACCACCAGAGGCCGGTCATCACCCTACGCGTCAACATCGTCTTTTTTTGGTTTAGGATCCGGATACTGGAGTTGTGTCCTTTGGCTTCTTCCATGACCACATGCTGCTCCATGGGTGCATTTTATCTGGACACTTGATATTGTATGGCTGATCATTATACTCCGGTGGTGAAAATGTGGATGCACACGATATGAGCCATTCATTAACATCGGGCGCTATGGCTCCACCTACTAGCTGAAGTGCTGCAAAGCTATTTCACTACTCATTTGGTATACAGCCTTGTTCTGACATGCTGTGGCAGGACATTCCCCCATCTCTTGTACCTTCTCATGTGCCTGATGGCTTTTCCAATGTAAGTAAAATACGTTGCTATATTTAAGTGCCAAGTGCTCTCCCTAAGCCCTCACCCAAACACAGGAAAAAGTGACTCAGCATAACCAAATCACGATGGAGCCATCTTTGAGGAAATCAAAGCCACCAGAGATAGTATGGAATACAGCCAATCTAACATGGTGGCATCATGAGTAGGCTTTGCTAATCTATCCATGAAGGTCTTGGATAGAGAGATCAAGGTGAATACATGTCATAAAGACCTGGAGACCATGCAACCAGTGACAGCTCACATTCTCCCCATGTGCAGCATTCTGCTGGATCTTGAAAATATAAATTGACAGAATAATCTGCAATTTCTGATCTATCTGAGGCCTCTTCTGAGGTTGATATGGTTCCCTCAAGACCTATACCAACAGACAATAGCCAACCCCGAGTCCCATACATTCTCTTGAGTCAGGGCCATGAGCCAATCCCTATAAGCAGCTGCCAGAAAGAGATACCCATGAGTTCTCTTAACCTAGAGAGAGGCTATATAGGCACGGCCAAAGGTAGTGTATATGCCTGAAAGCTGCAGGAGTTAGGAGGAGGGCTCATATTGAGCCGGCTAGAGAAGTAGATAGAAGGACCATGAGAATAATCTGGAGTTGAAAGCAGAAGGACAGAGTGGAAAAACCAGGAGGCTGGGAATAGCTGGAAGCAGACCCAACATACTGGGAAACAGTATTTATTTATTTATTGTTTGCTTGTTAGGTGCTTATAAAATAAGAATCTCCTGTTTCAAAGCACCCACAGGACAGGGAGGGTACATTACAACACAATATTAAGAGCTGAGGGGAAGGGGGATGAACCTACTATGCCTTGTGAGTGCTTAGAACGTGCAAATGCAGAAGGGAAGAGTGCTAAGTGCTGGGGAGTCCGAGCTTGTGGGAGAGCCATGGAGGAAGTGCTAGGGATGTTGAGTGCTACACAGCCAGAGCCGCGGGAGGTGTACGTGCGAGTCTCCAGAGTGGAGGGAGTGCAGATACAAAGTGCTGTGGGCAGACAGAAGCTGGGAGTAATCGGTGCGGGAGGTCAAGGCCCTGAAGATGCATAAGGGCCCAGGACACTGATTCAGCAACTGTGGGACTAGCAGAGGACAGAAGGTGGGAAGGAGGAGGAAAAGAGGAAAGTTAAGGAGCTTCCGGAATTTGAGAAGGTCCTGCTCAAGGTGCAGGGGCAGGGGGAGGCTTTTCCAAAAGAGGGAGCTCACAGGGGAAAGTGAGCGACCGCATGTCCACTTCTAAGCAAAACGCTTTACACACAAAGAGTTGGTGCCAGTGGAGCAAAGAGGTCTAATGGTAGAGTATTTAGTAAGATAGAGTTGAAGATAGTTTGGTCCCCGGGCCCAGACAGCCTTGTGGGTGATGCAGAGGGATTTGAATTTAATCCATGCAGCATCCGGGAGCCAGTGAAGACTTTTTAGTGCAGGGGAGATGCGGTACCTGGGCTTAAGGCCAAGGATAAGTCTTTCTGTCCTATTCTGGATTAGTTGGAGGGGTTGCAGAGTGGAAGATGGTAGATTCAGGGGGAGGCTATTGTAATAGTCAAGCCTAGAGAGAACCAGGGCTTGGGTCACATTGAGCTTCTGGGAGAAAGTGAGAAAAGGGAGAATTCTTTTGAGAAGGAAGAGCTGAAAGTGGGATTTCTTGGCAATGTCCTGAGTGTGAGGGATGAAGGAGAGAGAGAGGAGTCAAAGATGACTTCAAGGTTTCTCGCTTCAGACGAGGGCGTAGGGGGAGAGTCCAAAGAGGAAGGCCAGAGTGAATGAATTAATTCCGCTTCTTATTTTGTCTCCCATCTGCTGGACGTCTGTTCCATAAATGTGTCCTTTTCTATGTAGAAATTCCTCATATCACCTCAATGCTGCCACTCGATGAATCATCCATGGTTAGAAATACAAAGGTAATAAAAGAATGAGGAGAAAGAGGATAGGGAGAATGGCATGACATGTGCGCCAATTTCTACCCCATAACCCGGTTACCAGTGATGTATTCTAAAAATGGACAAAGAACCGCACCTTATTTGAGTTTGTTTGGGTCTAGCAGGTAATTGCATCCTCCTATTGTGAAACATCTTTCATTTCATTCATCCTATGGAGGGGCTGTGGGGTCTTCTAATCAGGCAGTTTCTAGGTACACAGGATCTTTTTCTGGATGAGCATTGACTACCCAGAGCAGACCTTTTCCCAAACAATATCCTTTCAGAGTTTGGCTCTCATACTATCATAGCTGTAAGAACATATCCTAACACCATTTACATGTTGCAAACAGATGTAGACGATATGCATTGAGATATTTACACCGTGGACATCTATGCCTCGCCTCAGAAACATAATGTCTATAAGGAATGAAATAGAATCTCTACATCAGAATAACAATTTGCTTTATTAGACTTGACGGGCGTATGCCAAATGCTACAAGCTTCCATGATTTTCCCCAAACCTCCAAGTCCATATCGGACTTCCTTACTCCAGCGATCAAATGCTGCCTCTATGGGCGGGGGGTGATCATCTTGTCAATAACACCTATTCATAAACGTGTGGTCCTGATTCCTGAATAAAATATTTGAATCTATAGCTCCAATCTGTGTTTACATATAGAACTTGCCACAGCCTGCCAGTCTGATTAAAGTAGGATCTTAGCCAAAATATTGAAAACATGAGTACTGCATTGTTTCTTTTGCAATTAACTTTATGATAGGTTATTTATAATGCACTTAATACCCAGAGATTTCTAAGCGCAGGCCCGGGGATCGAACCTCTGTTGCTCCCTGTTTTATTGCTTTCAAGGAGAGCACATTGCCCCCGAGCTATCCTCCCGAGACAAACAAGTTTAAGCACGTTTTTTTTTCCGGCGTGTGAAATATGGCAATAAAGCACCACAGGATACCTTTCATTGTTCCAGATTGGAGTCAAAATTGCTTGGGTAGAAATTGATTGTGACGAGCAACATTGCCATGCCAATCTATATCCTGCATCCCACAGTACCGTTTGCAGGGTAAAAGATTGTTGGACCTTCTACTTAAAGTTAAGGCAAGGGTACCTTAGGGGAGCTATGGCTTGCGTGTGTACCTCTACCTTGCCAGTAACTTCCACACATCATTGAATGTTGTAATATGTGTTCTCGTGATCATGTTCGGTTGACTTGCACATACGGTTCTAAATATTGCTTTTCTTCATTTGCTGCACATTTGTATATTAAACCTCTTTTGCCCCCTCCTTCTACTTAAAATGGCCTTCGAGTTTGACAGAAGTTCAACAGCATCTCATACACAGGACGATATTGTCCTGAAAATTGACAGGAACTCTGAGATTGGGGAAGGTCATGATAAGGTCACATGTGAGGAGATTCTTTGCACCACTTCTGTGAGTCATCCATCATCCTTTAGGCTTCCATTTTCCGTAGCTTGTGCCCAGTTTGGCTCGCTGGCTCTTGGCCACTCCCGTTCTGCAAATGCAGATGTGGCGGTTTGACTGTTCCAAACCTCTGTTTGTCCACCTTGCGTACATTTATCTCTACAGCAATGTGTGCATGCGCAAAGTCAAAGTGCAGATGTTTGTGAATAGTGGAACATTTACTTTGTGCAGAATGACAATTTTTACATGAGCACTTTCCATTTTGGGAAGAATACTGGCTTTGTGTACTGGGGCAAGAGAATAAGAGATTCATTTGCCCAAAATAAAAGTTTGCCTCGACCATAATTCGAGTGAGTCTCCTGCTTTTTAAAACACATCCGCATCTCCTTTTAGCTGAAATCTGCCTTGCTGCAACAATTTGCATGCGCTGTGTCCAGATGCCATTATGCAATGGAGCTTAAAAACAGCATGGATTCCATTACGGCGCTCATGGTATAATCACAGCATTTCCATATTATGGCTGTAAAGCCCACCCGGCGCCTCACTCCCGCCTGCAGGGAGTGACTCAGAGCCGTAAACTGGTAGACTTGCTTTGCATGAGGAGCGCCTCCTACTGAAAGGATGTTTCATCAATGACCCTGGACACAGTGCAAGTGACCGAATATGCAGAACGTCGATTCAAGATTTCAGTGTCAAAAAAGAAGTTTCAGTCAGCTTCTCTTTATTTTATTGCATACCTCACACTAGAATATGAAATTATTGTTGGCGGTAAAATAAATGTGATTTTTTCGCTATCAATCATACTATTCATTGTAAGTGTTAAAAGTACACTTGATCCCCGCCTAGTGCAAACGTGTGGTATTCAGGGGAGTCTCTCTCTCTCTCTCTCTCTCTCTCTCTCTCTCTCACTCTCACTCTCACTCTCACCAGACTTATTCTGCAGTTTAATGCAGGTACGGCCACCCTGAGCCCTCAGATGAGGGCTTTAAGTTTAAGTGGGCCGGGACTAGAGAGGGCCGAGCCCTGCCGGGGGCTCACTAATCTCCCTTGGCAGCTGCTACAGGAAAAGGCTTTTTTTCTAAAGCCTGAAGCTATCGCTCATGTGCAAGAGCTCCAAAATGCCTTTAACCCATAATGCTGGCGCCGCACCTGTGGGGCATCCCTTCAAGCAAGAGATGCCCGTGAGCCGGTGCCACCATTATGGAAGAAAGTTGATGCTGCTGGAAGCAGAGGGCTTTTTTGTCTAAAGCCTGAAGCTGACGCTCATTTGCAGGAGTTTCAGCCTTTAGGAAAAAGGCCTTAGGTTCTAGTGGCCTCACCTTTTCAGCCTTAATGGTAACGCTGCTCCGAGGGGCTCTGCCATCATTCAGGCTAGAAGGCGAGGTGCTCTGCCCTGCAAGGCCAGCCTTTAGCAAATGAATGCAGAGATCAGCACCCTCTCCCGTAATGTAGTGAGTGTGCTGAGCTCTACAAAAGGCTGCCTGGCGGAGGTGCCTGTAGCCCATTAAGCCAGGGCTCATCAAGGGGGCATGGCCTAACGAGCCGGCAGGCGGCCCCCTGCCTTTAGGCCATGCCCCCTTGAAGAGGCCTACCACATTTTTCAGTGCCACTGATTCAGATAAATACAGGTTTGTCCATGCAATCCTATGGGTCAATTTTCATTATCAACTTTTCCACATAGAATGCAGTCAAACCAATGCACAGCTTTGGAGTCTGTGCGGTCAGCAATGTGTGGCCTCATGTACAAGAGACATAGGGCCTCATTACGACCTTGCCGGTCGGGAAACAAGGGTGCCTGTAAGCTTACCGTCGCTGTTATTCCTGGACCGGAATATTACAGGTCTGCCTGCTGGAGCCGCCGTGCCCAACAGGTCTGACCCTGCAGGTGCTTCTGTGTCCCCACTCCCATATGGGACACTATGGGAATGGTGACTTACATTTTACTTACATTTTACTGGTGCCCGAATAGCAGGGTTACCGCCGGATCGGTAATGAGGCCCATAGTATTTAAACTGGCTACGTCATATTAATCTGAGAATTCAGGAAGGTATTGTGGGTTTATTCCATGCATGTTATCACTCAGATTACTGAATAAAATCTGGACTGGCTCTCGTTCAAAAGAGAACTGAACTTAATTACTTAGTATAATGCGTATAGGGCGCAGACACCGTTAAATGCACAAAAAACCCTCAATAGATGAGGTTAGTCTGTATGTGAGACTCGTTAAAGGCTATACCATGATCTCTTAGCAAGAAGTCTACATACACCACATGCCTGTAGCCTGGTTCTCCAGAATAAGTGCACGCACTATATGCACAGGCATTCACTGCATGGCACCCGTTTTCTTCGCAATGTATAATTTCTAGAAGATCCATCTGTACGTATGAGGCCTGTCTCAGTCTCAGGCAAAGGCATTCATTTCCACACACTCAAGCTGGTGGTGGCTTTTTCAGGCACACCTTATGTCACAATTCTGGAATCATGTTGAAGCTAAGTTTAATCATACAAGAAAGAGAGCTCTTTCTTCATGGACAGAAGACTATCACGCAAACCCACATTTCGCTGCCTGGCTAAGAAGGTACTTGCACCCCAGTGGCAGAGTTCAGAGTGTGGGATTGGCCACCGACCAATGGGCCTCTCTTTCCCAACCTGGTGCACAACTCCATGCCGAACACGTAGCTGGCCGGATTATCAAATACCTTTTATGCACATCTCTGAGCTCCCGCAGGTGGAAAATCTACAGTAAACTGAGCGGTGTTGCGCTCCATCCCAAAGTTTGTCTGGAATCCAAACTCTAGGCCCCACACATTATCACTGAGGCTTTGAATCTTTCGTGTCAAGCATAACCACTGCTGCTTCCACAAGGGGGGTTATTCCAGAGGGATGCTAATGCATCACTGCATGATGGCGTGTTAGCCAGAGTAACCCAAGCATGTGTCAGGTCCCTGTGCTCAACACCTCATCATGAGGTCAATGTGATTCGATCACTGCTCTGCGGTGTGATACAGTTCCCCGAGCCCCAGACTGACAGCTGAGAGTAATGGGAAGATTCCTGCAAGGAATGAAGCAAAGTTGTTTCTAACAAAGCCTTTCTATATGTGTGTGTTCAATGTTATGCATTGTGTGTGAAAGAGAATTTGACTGAGTGTGACCTAATGCGAGTGAGTCTGTGGGCCTCATTACGGCTTTGGCGGTAGCCATGCCGCTATTGGCAGCATGGCTGCCTCCAAAACCGGGTCCGGGTTCCCTGAATGGGGAATTACCGGGCCATTCCGAGTTAGGAGGGCCCAGTAATTCCTCCCTCAGGGAACCCGGGCCCGGACCTTCCCCATTCCCATTCGAGCTCCCATAGGGCTCAATGGGAATGGGTGCAGGGAGCTAACAATGGGCCAATTACGACCGGCCCGTTGTTAGCTCCCTGGGCCCCTCACGGGACCTGGTAACAACGCCTGGTTTTACCAGGCGTCCTTACTGCGTCCCACGAGGGGACCTCATAATCAGGCAGAATGGGAATAACGGGTCCGCATCCATTAGCGGACCCCGTTAGCCCATTCCGCCTGACTCGTAATGAGGCCCAGTGTATGTAGATGTATGTGTGAGTGACTGAGTGTTCCATGTGTATGTATTTGTGTGTGAAAGTATGGCAAGAGAGGCGGGTCTCCATCAGCACTCACAACAGGAATGTTTTTTTTTTCTGTGGCATGCTGGCATATATTGTGGGCTCCGGCATGAACGTTTTTACAGTGGCAATAATGTGTGTTATGTTTTGGCACAGCCTGCTTGTGCACGTGTTTCACAGATCCTTGTTGGCTTATATTATGCACAGTGGTATCATGAGTATTTACATATATTACAGGCACAATCATGAACGTGTTTCACAGTGGCATGTATTTGGGCAATGCCAGCATGAGCAAGTGTTTTATAAGGCCAGGCTGGTATATATTTTGTACAGAGAAAACATAAACATGTACTTTACAGTGGCATGCTTAGTACGTTGTTATCACTATCAGGGACATGTTTTACAGTGGCCATACTGGCATATATTGTGGCAGAGTCAGCATGAACAATTGCTATACAGGCCATACAGCCATACATTATGGACAGAGGTATCATGAACATGTACTTTACAGTGACATGCAGACATATGTTGTGGGCATTAGCATGAATCTGTTTTACATTGACAATGCTGGCATTTATTTTAGGCAAGGCATCATGGGAATTTTGCCACCAATGTATGCCTTCATTGCCACTGTAAAGCATATGATGAAGAGTCTTTCTACAGTGCTGGTGCAGGGATATATTTTGTGTACAGACATCATGAATATGCTGTACAATATTGCTGTGTATTGTTGGGGACCCGGCATCCATTTATTTGATTTTCTGAAGTTACCCTATGGTACCAATTGCAAATTCTAAAGCTTTTAAACCAGTTTTTATACAAAATGGAGATGGGAAATGCCTAATTTAACAAATTGTATTACTATGTTGTCGGGGAGGGGAGAATGCTATGAACCCTCCTATATTGTTTTTGTGCTCCGTTGCGATGCTTGCTTTCCCACACTAATTCAAAAGAAATATTAAAACACAGTCAATGAAAAAAAACACCAACAACTACTGACCGTGGATACTGCAAACCCCCACCAATAGATGTCCTCAAAACAGTTACAGTCATTTATGTCTGAAGCAATCATTTTCTAAATTCCCCACTGCTGACACAAATATGTGTCACAGTCGCACATCATTTGATTTGATACAGCTATAACTGTTCAGATGTAGTACACAATGAATAATGTGAACGGTGCCTCAACACAGGATTAAAGTGCCCTCTCCTGAAGCATCCCCCTAGGCTACAAAGAGCGTAAAAAGCACAGAGTTCTTACCCGGAGATCAGTTCTCGGTTCTTTTGGTTCTTGAAGGACACTGCCACGGGCCTGGGAAAACAAATAATACCATTTCAATGTACTTGCACTGATGGGGGAGCGATTTCGCAATTATTTTGTGCACAAGTGTCTTGGTGTTTCATTTTTCAATGCTGTATGGCAATTATGACCAATCACTTGCCTTTTACCTTCATTCAGTTTCCCTCTGCCATGGCATAAACGACACATAGGTCATGCAGGGACATACAGTAACCCAAGGCACCCAAAAAAGAGACCCACGTTAACAAATCGCAATTTCTGACTTTTTTTCCAACAAACTGTTTGAGGAGGACCTCGGGGAATATTGACTTGAGGAAATTTGCGTCAAAAGCAATTGGGCCAGTAAAGTTTGCTAAAATTACGAGCTGCAAAATGCACTATGCTAAAAGTGAGTACAGTGGCCCACGTTGTCCCAGACAACGGGCTCACACTCGCCAGTATGGACTCAGAGGCGTAGCCAGGATTGTCTAGAAAATGGGGCCTGAAGCTAATGTAGTTGGGCCCACTGCACTGACAAAAATATCTGTAAATGCTCACACAACGCTGCTGAGTGGGCATTTACAGATTTTGGGTGGGCCTTGCCCCTCAGGCCCTACCTTGCCTACGCCACGGTATGGAATGCTCTGAGGGCATTGTTGTAATGCCCCAAATCTAAGAGTAATGTTATTTGTCAGAGTGAATGACAGAAAAGACACACACTAGTGAACTGTGGACATCACAGTCCATCCGCACAACAGCAGTACTTATAAAATGTAGCTAGTCTCTTCACTACAAACTATGGCCATCCAGGACACACAATGGGGAAAATGCGTCGCACAATAACCATCACTGTGTACATTGCCTGCCAACAAAGACCAACATCAGTTTATTCAATCGCACATTCAACCAATCACACAGGCGCTTTTGCATATGGAGACAATTGGACGCCACCCAGTTCTCGCCCTGGTGTAATATGGTTACATCAATTGGCTATGTAGGCAATTCTGTGTAGCTGTGATGTTATTGAAAATTACGTTCTACTTTGTCAATTCAAGTTATTCTACCACTAAGACCCTCATTTTTATGAGGGTGTTAAATTGTGTGGACTCTTGAAAAAGCATGGGTTTTTCAGCACTGATACCTCCTTCGAAGTGATTTGCCAAATGGAGTGGTAATCAAGGCAGAAAATAAGCTCTGAGTGTTTACCCACTTTGGGCATGGAATCCAAATGCATCGTTCGCACGTCGGAATCCCTGTGCACGCGGCCTGCCGTTTGCTTAAAAGCAGATGACTCTACCGGAATGTCTTGTAATGGTGGCCGCCATGTTTTATATCATGGCGGCTGCCATTTACCGAGCTCAGCCTTGTGCGCATTCAGGCACAGAACTGATCGAAACACATTCACTGCATGATGAGGTGTTCTGCAGAGCAGTGCTGTTGCTAGGGAGGGAGCTGGGGGCCAGCCCCCCCCTGTGAAACCCTGTGCCCCCCTACCTAAGACTAGCAGTGACCATGTTCTCCCCCTACTTTTGTCTGTGCCCCCCTACTTTTGTCTTTGGTCCCCTCTGTGCCCCCCCTAAATTTGATTCCTGGCGACGCCACTGCGGCAGAGGAACCTGGCATATTCCTGGGTTGCTCTGGGCAACACCCTATCATGCAGTGAAGCATTAGCATCCCTCTCGAATTACTCCGACTCCGACTGTGCTCTTCATGAGTGATTCACACCCTCAATGAAAATGAGGCTGCAAGTGCTCACATTTAACCATTTTAACACGTTTCCCAGCACTACTAGATCACTATCTTCTATTAATCAAATCCGTCTAGGAAACCCAATGCATGTATTAACTCAACACATACTCTTCGGTGTGACCTCTCTCTAGAATATAGTCCATGTATAATGTACGTAAAACAAACAGTTAGGGCCTCATTACAAGTCTGGCGGTAGCCGTGCCGGTAAAACCAGCAGGTTGCCGCCTGACCCGTAATGAATTACCGGTGCTATTCCGAGTCTGGCGGCCGGAAAGTCAGGCGCCAGTAATTTGAAAATTCCCCATTCACATTGAGTTCCATAGGACTCAATGGGAATGGGAACACGGAAGCACCGGCACCACTAATAACGATGCTGGTGCTTCCGTGAAACTCTGAGGGTGGCACCCGCCCACAGAGTCATAGTTGCCGGTGTGGAAACCCTTCTAATGAGGCCCATAGTCCTGTATACTCCCTGCCGTTGTCTGCAAAATCCTTTCAAGCTTTCCCTCCCTCTTACTTCACCCTGCACAATATTTCTGGTTATAACGGATGGGGGTGCAATAAGCCTTGGACAATGTTTCAGCGCTTTCAAATTACTACGGTGGTGATTCGGCACAATACCTACGCATAGCAACATAATCTACATAATGTATATCAAGACATAAAAAACACTCTGAGACAATATATTATCATAATATCACACTATTCCCTCATCTTGAATGCGTGCTAGGCTTGCAACATATCGTAGGATGTGTCAACAGATCCATAGCAGCGTGCAGGGGTGTTGCTAGGTCTGGAAAAGATCTGGGGCTAGGCTAATGTCGGGACTGTTGGGACTCAGGGCTAGGTAGCCTTTTGGTTGTAGCCCCTGAGATTTTATCTGGGGCTACAACCGAAAGACCCGGGGCTATAGCCCCCTAAACCCCCTCCTAGCAACGCCTCTGGCAGCGTGCCAAGGCTTAGCAGCCACAAATTACTTTTCCAGAGTTTTCCTGATAGAAAACATAAAAAGTAATCCTGGATCAAAAAGCCACCACCATTTACCTGAGCAGCTGAAGCATACCATGATCCCATCATGCAGACAAACTCTTTACGGGTGCAGCAGAAACTGTGCCGGTAAAACCAGCAGGTAGCCGCTGGACCCATAATGATTTACCACCACCTGACTTGACGTAATCACTGAGGCATTGCAGTCCCATAGGACTCCACGGGAATGGGGACCACGGAAGCACCGGCACCATTAATAACAGTGCTGGTGCTTCCATGAAAGTCTGCGGGCGGGTGCCGTTCCTCCTGCCAGGTCTGACCCTGGCGGGCAGAACAGCACCCACCCGCAGACTCGTAGTTTGCCGCCTGGAAACAACTGTGCTGGTAAGCTTACTGGCACAGTTGTTTCTGGACCGGCAAACTTGTAATAAGGGCCTATGTGGCAAGAAATACCTATTGCTCCTCTAAAATGCTTCACATAGACAGTCCGTTTGTTTCCAAACACGTTTAGAAGTTAAGATTGTGGGAGCCTTTCTATTTATTTAATTTATTTATTTGAAATTTGTAGAGCACCTGTACACATGTGTTTCCAGGCGCCACAAGACAAAAAAGTGTGTTGGGGGGTACATAGGAGAAAAAACAACAGTAACGCTCATACTAGGCCTTGTGACATTCTTATCATGAAGGGTAAAGACAAAAAGTGCAGGGGATGTTATAAAGGAGGGTAGATAGGCAGAGGGGCATGACTGAGAAGGGGGTAGAAGTGCAGGAGTGGGGGTCCCAGGAGGGGCTCAACAAGTGTTAAGGTGAACCACAGAGAGCAAAGTGCCAGGGGAAGGGGTGGCAATGGAAACAAGTGTGATGGACAGGGAAGGGTGCCCAAGGGCAAGTGCTGAAGGGGGTGCTGGGGGAGACTTGGCTAGGGGGGGGGGCAGGCTCTCATAAGAATCAGAAGGGACCGGGCACCAGTTGCAGCAGCAGAGGGGCATTTGCAAGGGAGGGGGGGAGAGAAGGAGGAGGAGAAAAGAAAAGTCTTGCAAAGTTTCTGGAATTTAAGAAGATCCGTCTAAAGTCTCATTGGGGCTGGGAGCAATTCCCAGAGTGAGGCTCCTGTGGAGGAAAGAGATCCGCTTCCAACTCTCTACTGAAAACAAACATGGGTCAAATACCCTGTTCTATGGAATATCTTCCACTCACCATTTCTGATGGAACTCTTGTTCAGAGGAAAATTGCCTAGGATTTCGGTACTGGACTGCCCTTGTAGGTGGGACCAGACAGATAATGGTTATTTCTCCTTTGTGAAGGTCTAGTGAGCTTCCCATCTGGAATACATTCCACAGGACAGGTTATTTGAACCATGTTTTTGCCTAGAGGGGCTCCCACAATTGTGTATTTTTAGAAGATAACTTGCTGACTGCGACCCTGATATATATGGTCTATGGTCCAGCTTAATGGATTCACATGAACCCAAGCTATCACAAAACGTTATTTTTGCCCCTCTACATCACCCCCATGTCTTTATGGCATTTCATCCACTTGTCCAGCCTCTTATCTACCCCTTCTCCTTTTCCTCGGCAAACAAAGGTATGAATTATTCAGGCAGGGGCACAATACACCAACCTCCAGGCAGGCCATGTGCTCTTAGACCACCCATGGTGGTGATTTGGCACACAGGAAAAGCCCTGTAACAAAGCATAGAGTGGTGATTGTGGGTTAGGTGTACTGCCTTGTGCATCTTGGTGTTATACAATAGGGCACATACAGCCGATCTACATTTGGAGGTGAGTGTGGGATATTTGGATTGTCTTGGGTTGTGCTTCTGTGGACTATATAATAACAAACACGCAACAGCTGCACAGGTAGGGCTGATTGTGGGGTATCTTTACTCTCCTGTACTTGAGGGAGGATATTTAAACCTGGTCAGCTTTCTCTCTCCACCAAATACACAGAAGACAGCATCCTCCCCCGGGCCCTCTCTGGAAACCCCTTAAAGGGAAAATGTTTTGGGAAGTATCTTGAATGCATTATCTAAAATACACTTCTCCTTGTTGCTGGGAAAGGTTTAGGCTGGTGTTGGGTCAGTATTGGTGCACATTAATGCAATCCAGTCTGGGCATTAAAAAGGGGGTTTGAAGACTTTCCCAGCTCATCTACGGAACAAATCCTAATTTATTCTTCTGCTGGCAAAGGTTCTAGGTCTGGGCACCTTATCTGCAGTACATTCGTGTGTGCCTGGCAGTTCTTGATGTGAACCTGCCTGCTGCACTTACAGGGTTTACAATGTATTCGCTCCCCAGATTACCCTTTCTCTTGCCTCGTAGTCCGTTTCTAAAGCAAATTAATTTGTGTTTGAAGCCCGTTCCCTCCATTCTTGACTTTGGGTCTGAAAGCCGTTCAGTGCTGTAGAAATAGCCGCGTGTCAGTATATGTAGTTTTCCCAAAGCTACCTAGGCTCTACTCTACATCTAGGGCCAGTCATTACCCATTCACTTTATTAATTCTTTCCATCCCGCTCCTTTACCTTTTGGTACCAACAACATTCACATGTCACATGCCCTACTCTCAGATTAAGCCCACTTCTAAAATGGCGTTGCAGTCCCAGAATGATTATTTTTGGAATGTACCTGCGATACTATAAATAGACACAACAGTTATTCTACACCTAATTATCTATCAGGGTTTCCCAAGTCACTCAAGACACAGTATTACTCAATCTCTATCTTATATCACTCCAATCAGCTCTACGCGTGCTATTTTGTGTCGCATCTAGCTCCATGTGCCCCTGAATAATGTACGAACATGCATCCATACCAATACAAGCGTTTAGCCCTGCCTAATATCCTCCCTGCATGTGCAAACTTCTTTCCTGCTATCCCTGTGCCTTTCCTCATCCTTGTGTCCCAGCAGACTAAGGTCTGGACAATGAGCCTCATTACGAGATTGCAGGTAGCCATGCCGTTTTTAGCGGCATGGCTACCCCCAAACTCGGGTACGGCTCCCGAAAAATGGGAATTACCGGGCCATTCCAACCTTTGCGGGCCCGGTAATTCCCATTCGCGGGACCCTGACCTGGTACATCCCCAATCCCATTTGAGCCCACACAGGGTAGGTAATGCAATCAGAGGATGCATGATTAGAGAAACATGCCTTCATAAATAGAAGTGGTATGGCAGATACAAAATCTCAAACTATGTGGATAATGTTTGTCATGTTGTTCCTATGGGCATACCGCCCGTCCACCTCGTTAGGTGGGCGGACCGCCATTGTGGTCCTTCTTCCCGCCACAAGGGAAGTGACGTTTGGGTGTGGGGGGGGGGTTGAGGGGTTTTCGGCAGTTCCTGCCGTGTAGTTAATAAAGCAGGTTATCTCCACAACGGCTCCCGCGTGATATGTGCCTCTGTCGGTTTGAGGAACCGAGCAAAACCTTGCAATGTTATTTAGCATATGGCATGTTTAAGGGGGTGGGGAACAGCGTTTACTAATTTGTCAACAATTATCAGTTTGTTCAAATTTTCCTCAAGGATACTGTAAGCACATCATTAGCCAGAAAAAGTTTCCTAGCACTAAAAGAAGTCATGAGCAAGTAACAGCTACCGAAACTCCTGCACCCCAGCAAGCCAGGCTCGCACTGGCCTTTAGGGCAATAGCTCATGGCCAAACCAAAAACCCAAAATGCTGGTGTGGGCCAGTTTTTTGGGTCAAAGTGGGCCAGTTTTTGGCCAATGCGGGCCAGTTTGATGAGTTACTTCACTATGCGGCTAGTAGTTTTGACCAGTGTTGTTGAATACATGTCCTTTAAAACCCTGTGGGTACCATTCAAACAGTGTCACAAAAGGAATGCACTGCCATTTACAACTGTGGACCACTTTTTCATTTGTGTCCGAGACAATTCTATGGCCCAGTCGACCCTGCCAGCAACTACAATATCAGAGAACGAGCACAATGACCAGTCATCATGACATCTCCCTGCTGAGGGCACACGCCCACCTGACAATTAGGTTGCTTTGTCCCGCATGTTATGTTTGGGGACAACGCATGTTCTGTATGCAGACACTGCAATCTATTTGTACATGGAACATTCAGTTAACGTACAGCTCCATGTATTGCGCGTGAAGCGTGTTACTTAATCTGCATTTATTAGTTTATTTAGTTGAAAATATATCTAAAGACAAAATATCCCGGGGTGAATGGCTCCCTGTACCCTGCTGGCTGCGGCGAACAGTGCACGCCTAAAAGGGACCTAAGCCGCGTGCGTCATGCCAAAACGTCCGGCACCGAAACAGCCGCTTCAGAAGAGGGCGTACAATCGACCAGCGCATGTCATGGTTTGGATGGGCTCAACCACATTTATCTAGTTAGTCTTTTTGAGATGGAATGTTATCTTAAGGTATTGCTGGCCTCAGACTGTGTCCAGAGAAGTCCCTGGATGAGCCATGGGGTGCAGAACAGTCCTTGGATGGGCCATAGGGTGCAGAACAGTCCCTGGATGAGCCTTGTGTGTGCTCTCAGTCCTAACGTTTAAGGGCAGGAGAAAACTCTGGTCAGGAGCATCTGCCTATGGAAACTGAAGAAGGATGGCAATTCCTTTGATCAGTACAGCCTTTGCAATGGTTCTGTAGGTTCTGTAGGTTCGAGAAGAATAGTGCCCATCAAAGATGTGCCATGATCAGTTTGGCCTCAAGAGCTGCTCTTAGTCAGTGCTCATGGTTGAAGGATGGTTATGGTTCGGATTTATTTCTAAATGCCAGAGGTGTACAACACTTGTTTAAAGGAACCAAGCCCTGATACTGATACAGGGTTACTTTTGATAAATAGCGCTATATGTCGCAGGTACGTTGCTTTATAGCACAGTAGGTGTTACCATCACCAAAGTACATACACAGTCAAGTTTAGCAACCTCAGCGAGAGGAAAGACTGAGGCCGATTCATGGAATTAATGTGCGCTGAAATTTTCAGCGCAAGCGTGCGAAAGCATGCGAATCGCAGTGCCAGTGCGAAAATCGCAGCGAAACCCACGCACAGCGATTCATGGAAGTCTGTGCGCGTGTAAATCCCAGGATGTGTGCCAAATTTCTGCGTGGCGCACGCTGGCGCACACGTCTCCAAACAGCGTGCGCTAAGCGCACAGCGAAATCGCACATAGCGCGGCGCACACAACAAAAGTAGGAGGAACTGAGGGCGTGACACGCGGAATGGCAAACAACTCGTGAAAATGTGGGCGTCACGGGGGAAGTACAGGAGGCAAGTGCGTGGAACGCCCACACGCACGTTCAAAACACGTATTCATGGAATCGAACGGGGCCAAGGCGTGCGCCGAAAAAAAAGCGCTAATCAGGAAACACGTCCGCCAGCAGGAAGCAGGCGTACATGGACCCGCGCAGCATAAAAGTGCGCGCAAACAACAAACAAGCACAGACGCCAGGATGAATATGCCGTTCCTAGCAGCAGTGGTCATGGCATACCGCAGGAGGAGGAGGAGGATAGTCGGGCCCAGAATTTTTACACCCAGAACCAGCCTTTTTGGGATGCCTGATGACCAAGTCTATGGGAGGTACAGGTTTCCACCTCACATAATACTCGACCTGGTCAGTGAGTGGGAGGATGACCTCACATCACCCACCCTGTGCTCCCACATCACCCTTACGCCCCCTGCATAAGGTCCTCAATGTACTGCACTTATTGGCCACTGGATCATTTCAACGGACAACTGCTATAGTGGGGGGGGGGTGTCACAGGCCACGCAGTCACACTGCCTACACCAGGTCTTGGCCATCATGACTGCACGCCCATCAGTCCGCAGGCACATATACCTGCCCAGAACACCTGCAGAAAGGCAGGCTGTCGTCCAGGATTTTTACGGGGTGGCACACTTCCCCAAAATGCTAGGTGCCATTGACTGCACCCATGTGGCTCTACGTCCCCCCAGGGCATCAGAGCACATCTATAGAAACCACAAACACTGGCATTCCATCAATGTCCAGGTAGTATGTGATGCCCTGGGAATCATCACCTCAGTATATGCCAACTATCCAGGGTCCACCCACGACAGTTTCATTTACAGAATGTTAACCCTAAACCGGGACCTAGAAGCTGGGCGGCATGGCGATACATGGCTGCTCGGTGAGTATAAATGCCACAGCACATGCATGCATGTCAGATACTGAGTAATGTCACAACCCCACTAATGATACCCATCACCATCTCCCCAGGGGATAGTGCCTACCCTCTGAGCACCCACATGATGATGCCAATACGGAACCCCACCACGCCACCCGAGGTAAGATACAACACAGCCCACATTGCAACCCGGGGCATAGTGGAGCGCACATTCGGAGTGCTCAAGTCACGCTTTCACTCCCTTGACCGTTCTGGCGGGCAGCTGTTATACGCTCCCCCAGTAGTGTGCAGGATCATAGTGGCAGAATGTGTCCTGCACAACGTTGCAACACGCCGGGGCCTGCCCGTGGACATGGTGGTGCCCCCACATCCCCAACCACATGCACACCCGCTGCGAATCGGAGGGGAAAGGGCAAGGGGTGAGGCAGCCCATACGCAGCTGGTGGCTAATTACTTCACCTAAAATCACACCCCTGTGGAGTGCACACAGCCCTGGCACATACCAGCTGACAATCAATGATGATGACATAAGGGACAGTCAACTGTCACAACCATACTAGCCTGAGATTGGTCACCTGGAAGTGTTACATTGTGTGCATCCCTACCTACACAAACACCACCAATGCTGTGTCATCTAAAGACACACTTCTATGCTGCAAAAATCATGACCCCCTTGCACAATACAACATGACAACAGTGCCATGTCACCCAACCCCTCCCCAGCACCGCCACCCAACACACCATGGCATGTCATGCTATGTGAGAGCAAACAAAGCAATCCCCAAAACATGACACAAGTGTCAAAGTACAGTGTCCTCAATGGAAACTGCCCACACACAATATGCTCCCAGTAATGTAGAACTAACAACACACATGACCAAATACTTACCAACAATACAATGCAGCTACACAACCTTAAACATAGCATAAACATGACAGTACTAAGTTAAAGTAGTGGTAGTCTTACAACCTGATCATGCCAGCACATCGGCCACTTCCAACTGTACAGTGCTGCTGCCACGCAAATGTCCAAGTGCACTGCTTACAACATGAACTCCATCTCCAAAGTAGACGACCTTGTGAAGACATGAGGAATTAACCTGCGAATTAGGCGAAAGGCATGGATGCACAAGCACATGGCAATACACCATGCAGTGTACAATTCAACAATATCCACTAGGAATGTATACACAGTATTGACTACAGACTGCCCACACAGCTCATGGGAGTCCTACGTCACCGTGTAAGTCAATGTCACTTGGGCACACCCTTTGCAAGCCCATGGAAATGGGAAGCAGGAGGGGTGTGTGTCTCACAAACCCAAGCATCTAACCCAAACTCAAAACAAGCCTGCATGTGCTCAGCCGGAATACAGTGGATGCCCACGGGAGCCACACAAGGCAACACACTGCAAAAAAAAAATCAAAAATAAAATCAAAAATCAAAAATCAAAAATGGCATTGTGGGGGCCGGAAAGAGGGCACCCAGGAGGTCCGAGGACAGGGTGCGCACCAACATCCACCTGTGTGGATGTTGGGAAAAAAACACCTCCATGGGCTCATGGGCTGCACAGCTATGCCAATGTGGGAGAACTGCTGCTGTCGCTCTCATCACCCTCTGCTGCTACCACAGGAGGTGGTGCTGCCACAGGAGGTGGTGGTGCTATGGGAGGCAGCCCACGCAAAGCCCTGGTATGGTCCTCCATGGCAGCAAGCATGCGGGTGTGGAAGGTCTTGTTCTGGAGGATTATAGTGCGGAGATCCCCATGCAGCACCTGACGTGATGCCCGGATTTCCTCCCGAGTTGCCTGCATCTCAGCTGAGAGCGAACGTGTGAGCCGTTCCAGCTGCTGTTCTGTCCTCAAGTTAGTGGAAGCCTCAAGGTCAACAAGAGTCTCCCTGAGGTGATGGAGTTCTACCCTCAGGGCTTCCCTGTGGCCCTGGGACTCTATTGATATCGATTGGCGTAAAGTCTCCAGTGCCGCCCTTCTGTCCCTGTTGGACGCCAACATGTCCTCCCTCCTGTGATTGGCAAATGGAGTCTGTTGCCTGCTGTAGTAGCTCCATCTGCCTTTCAGGGGGGACAATGGAAGTGGCCACCCTCTCCATTGCTTGAGCCATCATCTCAACTGATGCTGCCTGTTGGGTTGCCATACCGTAAATGGATTGCTCCCATGCGGTATTACCTGGTGGCGTACGGCCACCGCGTCGGCGGGCACCACCCCTGTTTGGGGCAAGGCGATCTGCGCCTTGCTGTGCCGGCAGTGCCTGAGGCTGCAGCACTGCATTCCCCCTCTGATCTGCTGGCCCAGGAACAGGATCAGATGTTGTGGAGTGTGACCCTGCATCCATAACCGCCAAAGGCGGACTTACCAACACTGACATCCCCATAGAGGGTTCTACCCCTGGTACAGGTGGGTTGGACAGAACAGAATCCCTGCCAAAAACACTTACCTGCGACGCCACATAGGTCTCATCATTCGAATCAGCACCTGAATAGAGATCTGGGGAGGTGCACCCAGAGGCACCCCTCGACAGAATGGTCTGCAGCAAGATTGGGTTCTCACCCACCACCACACCACGTCCCCCACTGGTGCCCGGTCGGGCCTGAGATTCCTCCTGGGTCTGCACCATCTCCTCAACCTCAACAGCATCAAGTGCGTCATCCCCTGCAAAAACATGAAAGACAACAAATGTAAACAGGCATTAGCACCACAGCACACAAATAGGCCTGACAAGCTACAGAACCAGTACGTGATTTACACATGTCCCACATGACTATAACCCTCCCATGCATGCACTGTCACTGAGTTTGAAGGGGAGGCAAAAGGCAGACACTGATGACACCAACATGGAAGAGCAACACATTTGCAGCATGCTGGGTAGCACTGCCATCACACATTGGCCTGTGAGTGGCATGTCCAATACACATACATGACACATGCCATCACACAGATGGCATGTACCATAGCCATGGTACATTCCACAAGTACATCCATATGTCAGTGAATGAATACTGTCAGCCATCCATGTGAGATGGACATGATGAGATGAAAAATGCTACATAGTGTGACAAAATAGGCATGTGCCACACACTGCAACACATCCAGTGTACAAAAATACAGATATTGCAGGCCGATGTACACATCAATGGTTTGTCACTTCAACATGACAGGAAATGTTCCACATTCAAACAGGCCCCAAAAATTCCTGTGATCAGGCCAATACTCAATTAGCCTGAATGGTCAAATCATTCATCTAACAAGGTAACACATGTGGTCCAATGTGGGGTTCATCAATGACAGAAGCATGTCACAAATGTGACAATAGGGCTGAGGAATGCATAGCAAAAGTGGGAGAATTGAAACAATCAGCCTGAACGAACACTGAAAAATACAAACAATGTTGTTGCAAGATGCCACTTCAAGGGCAACTGCTGTAATGTTGAGCCAAATTACTAATGTGGGCAGAAGGGATACTGTCACACCCAAATCCAAGGCCGCTGAATGTTTTGGATGAAGCACATGGGTGACCCATACCACTCAGGCACACACACCCTCACCTGGCACTCAATCAGAACCCGTCACCCAAACAACATACACATGCATTACACACACATGCATGGGCACTCACCGGACAATGCATCATAATCGGGTAGTCCTCCCACACCTTGGATCTGTTCCTCTGTGAGGAAGGCCCCAGCAACAGACTCATGTTCAGTGAGTTCGTTGTCCTCTTGTGGAGACCCACCGCCAGTCACCAGAGTAGCGGCATGATTTGAAGCCAGCTTGTTCTTTGCTCTGCGTTTCAGGTCATTCCACCGCTTGTAGCAATCATCAGCTGAGTGCCTCACAAATCCAAGGGCACTTATGCGGTCGGCGATGGTCTGTCAGTGTGCCTTACGTTGACCAGGTGTGGTCTTGCACCCTGCAGTCACCAGCATTTCGTGGCTATGTGCTGACACATAGCCCACAAGTGCAGCAAGTTACGGATCATTGAAGCAAGGCTTCCTTGAGGTACCGGAGTGTGTAGCCGTGTCTGGGGTCTCAGCCTGTCATTCCAGAGCACCCTTCTTCCTCTTCTTTAAAGGTGGAGCAGAGCCAGAGTGGCTTACGCCGCTCTGGTCAGTAGTGGCAGAATCACGGTGGACTGGGCAGTAGGAGTGTGGGAATGCACAATGACCATAGGTCTTGATGCAGGCATTGGTTGCAGGGTAATGTTGGCATGGGGAACGTCAGTTTGATGGACTGGGACTGACACTGTCCTGGCTGGGAGAGTCAGAGCTGGTGCGGATGGAGCTGGAGCTGCCCCTGCAGCCTCCCCACCCTGCATACTTGGGGCAGCAGATGACGTAGCTGCCCCAGATCCATGTGGATTGGTGACAACAACTTGCACCGCCACACGTGGCCTAGACTTGCTGACCTGGAAGTCAGCCAGGGAGTCATCCTGTGCCAGGTCAGGTGCCACAATGGGCTGGTGCAACAGGGGCTGAGCTTGGATGGTGTCAGCCACGTTTCCCTCAACCACGGGGGGGGGGGCATGGGTGTCCCTGATTGTTCCTCCACACATGGGGGCATAGGGGCTCCCTGCAAATCCCGGCCACATCCCCTACCGCGCCTACCACGCCCACCTCTTGAGGGTCGGCCACCTTTGCCTCCCTTACCGCTTGGTCGCCTCCCAACCATGGCACTGATGTTGTTGTGCATATGGGAGTTGCAGTAAACTATTGTCCTGGGCAATTGGGGGTCAAAGGGGTAGGATACCAGATGGAATTTGTACCCTAGTGCTCCAACAAGGCTGTCTGTGACCCCTGGGGGAAGATGACGGGTAACGCAATGCACAGGCAGCCCAAAATCAAAAATAAATGTGCACGCAACCCCTCGTAGACTATGTGCGTGAAAAAATGAACCCGCACTATGCTGTGGCACCCAGAAACTCAAAAATAAGCGTATGCGTAATACACGCAGCCTACAATGACCTCTGAAGGGGAATGCGACACACGGGGCAAGCACAGTTGCTTAGTACATGCGGAACGTGCCACCCCCCAGCAGTCAGGGGCACCTACCAGCAGGCCCCCACTCGTGTCCCCCAGCACCCCCACCCCCCAGCAGTGCAGGGCACCTGCCAGCAGGCCCCCACTCATGTCCCCCAGCACCCCCACCCCCCAGCAGTGCAGGGCACCTGCCAGCAGGCCCCCACTCCTGTCCCACTCATGTCCCCCTGCACCCCCACCCCCCAGCAGTGCAGGGCACCTGCCAGCAGGCCCCCACTCATGTCCCACTCATGTCCCTTTGCACCCCCACCCCCCAGCAGTCAGTGGCACCTGCCAGCAGGCCCCACTCATGTCCCCCTGCACCACCACCCCCCAGCAGTCAGGGGCACCTGCCAGCAGGCCCCCACTCATGTCCCCCTGCACCCCCCACCCCTCAGCAGTCAGGGGCACCTGCCAGCAGGCCCCCACTCGTGTCCCACTCATGTCCCTTTGCACCCCAACCCCCCAGCAGTCAGGGGCACCTGCCAGCAGGCCCCACTCATGTCCCCCTACACTCCCACCCCCCAGCAGTCAGGGGCACCTGCCAGCAGGCCCCCACTCATGTTCCCCAGCACCCCCACCCCCCAGCAGTGAAATGCTGATCTCATGACACAAAACCAAAAGTCAAAACTATGTACATCAACACATGTCCGTCACACACATACACTGGTTGGCATTGCTTGTGTAAACCCACATTTTCACATGCATCAAGCCAATGAGCGAATCCCACACATGGAACTAAAAAATGAAAATGTATTATGTACATGGAATCAAAAATGAAATGAAAGCATACCAAAATATGAAACATGAAATGAAAAGCATGTGAAAAAGATGATTGACTGAAAATGATAACCAATCCAAAATAATTTGAAATAAAAACAGTCCAAAGTCACCCTCCAACAACGCAAATCCAAAGGAAATGTAAAAAGAAATCTCCATTGCTTCATGTTCATGATACAGAAAATAAGAGACATCAATCCATAGTCCAACTATATACAATCCATTGTCCAAGGATGTAAAGGGTCCATGATCCCAACCAAAAAGAATTGATACCTACCTACCTAAAAATATGACTATATACAAATTTGTGTGGCATTGTCCATTGACCACAAATAAAAGGAAAACGAAAGGAAACCTAACTCACCTAAAAACGATTTACAAGGGCAGCGGGCTAGTCCGACGGCTTACTTTTGGATGTCCCGGGCCAGGGCATCATCAACCTCCTGCTCAATGTCCTGGAGGCGGTCCTCTTCCATGGCCCCGAGGGTTCGCAGGGACGACGACATGTTGACATCCAACTCCCTGTGAATTGCCTCGAGGCACTGGGCCCGCCTCAGGGCCCTCCGCATGGAGTTCTCTGCCCTGACCATCGTGAGCCGTGCCTCTTCTGCCCACTGCCACTCCGCATCTATGGCATGGCCTAAACGCTGCCACATGGAAGACACTTCCAGTCCTGGGTCCTCCTGCCCTCTGGCCGATGCCTGCCCCTCCGATGTCGAAGGCCCCGAGCGATGATGGCTCCCACCTTGAGCCTGCTCCTGCTGCTGCTGTCCATGTGCCGTGTCTGATGGTGCCTGCACATCCTCCATCAGCTGGTCTCCAGTTGTGGTGTCCACCCCTCCTGGGCCGCCGACTCCCGACTGTGGCAGGGATGTGAGCTTCACTAAGCTGGCTGTGTTGGTCGAAATCTGGTGGAATCTGGGCCGGAAGACGATGTGGAGAACGACTGCTGCATAGTCTCCACAGAGGAGGAGAGGTCCGCCAGAGTGCACGACACATGTAGGGACCCACCAACCAGGACGTAGCCCATACGTTTGTGGGACCCCTCGTCCGCAGGTAGTGGAGAGGCAGATGACATGGCACTCTCCCCTACCTGCGGACGGGGCCTCCGTGCTGGTGCATGGTGGTGCAGTCACAGGGTCAGGGACAGCGACATGCCCAGGCCCCTCTGCGGTGACCTGTGCTGCCTCCTGACCCTGGTCCTGGACTGCACCACTTGCACCAGTGGTACTACCCCCACCAGGCCCCATGTGCGGCTCAGTAGCGGGCTCCTCCTCCTCTGTGTAGACCACCAACCTGGATGTCTCCACACCGTCTTCCGCCATTGGAAGCCCGTGTGGGGGCTCACACGGCCCTTCCGCCACAGCCGTTGTGGCAGACGCAGCACCAGCCCCCTCGGTCCCGGATGATGGTAATTCCTGGGAGGGTGGCTGGGCTTTGCGTCGCCGCCCAGTGGAGGCATCCCCGCCGCTTGGCTCCACAGCGCCGTCTACGCCCTCTTCTTCACTTGACGCTGCGTAGAGGGAGACATAAAACACAAGCATCAGGGTACAGTACAAAATACCCTAGACACGAAGCAATAACACATGAGTGGCACTGTCAAATGTCACTTCCATCCTGTCATTCCACAACACATGGTGAATGCACACAACACACATTCAGAAACAGTCCTGGCCCTGCAATCAACATCAACATCCATGTAGAAGGGCCCCTGTAAACCAAGATGTTGCCTTCAAAGTCACATGCAGCCATGGCGTTTCAAAGTCACACACACACTTCTCTGGCGCACACACACACACATGTGCACCATACATGTACACGACATCAGCACCCATTCCTCACCCCCCCTTCATGTCCAGGAACAGAGACAGCCATGCTTTCATGTGTGCATTCCGCATAGAGCTCCCCATGTTGCATTAAAATACATGCACCAACCATGTGGTTCACACAAAACTGGTCTCACATGCATGACCATGATGTCCCTGCACACACACATCCAAACATGGCCTATGTCACACATACAGGCAAGCATCAGACTACCAGCACACTGCAACATGCCCTGTCTCACACAGCAATGCTTGGCCACTTACCGCTCAACTCCGGATGGGTCTGCCTCCGAAGGATCTGGCCCTGGAGCAATGGGCCTACGCGTTCCAGGACCCTCATCTGGATGTTACTCATGCGTGCCCGGCCCCCCTCCGCGAGGCGCCGGGTCTTGTGGAGGGTCCTGGACCTGAAGTCCTCCCAGCGCTTCTTGACATGCTTGATGTCGCGGGTTGCCACCGCCTCCGCGTTGATGGCAACCACTACGTCGTCCCAGATCCTCTCCCATCCTTCCTTGTTGGCGCGTGATGTTCTGAAGAGGTCATCATAATGCTTCAGGACATGCTCCACCAGAACACCAACTTCGGTGGCAGTGAAGCTGGTGGCCCTCTGCCTCTCTGGCTGGGGGTTGCCAGTGGTGCCAGATGGAGATGTGCCCGACATGGCAACCCCAGAGGCAAGAGTGGGTGGGCAACTGGGTCCTGGGGCTGGGCTGTGGAGCGATGGTATCCCAGTCGGGAGTCTTCTGTTCCAGCAGGGGTGGACACAGCAACTGGACCCCTGCAGATGGCTGATGTGCAGGAACAAAATAGCATGGCACGTGGGCAGCAGACAGTCAGGCAGCAGCAGATGGCAGGTGGGAGCGTGCTCGGGGCTCTGGGGGGCAGGAAAATGGCCTTCAGGGCAGGAGCGTGGTCTTCCGTGTGTGTATGCGTGGCCAGCTTGATACGGAGTGATTTGGCACGTGAAAAAATTGCACGTCAGCGTGTAATTCGAGGAAAGGCCCTTAGCGAGTAAGCGGGTCAGCACACGTACGCAATTTCATTGGACCAAAGGCCCTTAGCGCGTAAGCGCGTCTGTGACGTATCGCGCATGGGCGTTGCCCTTTCGCATGTGAAACTTCACGCAAACTCCAGTTATACACGTACCCCACTCGCACAGGGCCCTTTCACGTGTAAAACTTCCCACGAACCCCAGTTATACACGTACCCCACTCGCACAGGCCCTTTCGCTTGTGAAACTTCCCGCGCACCCCCGAAATACACGTACCCGGATCCAATCGTGTGTGTGACTTCCCGCAAACCCACGTAATACACGTACCCTGCTGAAATCGCGTGTGAAACTTCCCGCGAACCCCAGTAATACACGTTCCCCGCTTGGCGTTTGCTGTTGTAAACTGGTCCAGGGTTAGCGCAGCCCTTTGCGCTGAATTGGGAATTTTGATGGCTTTTCCTTGCGCAAGGGCGTTCTTGGGGGCGTAACTGGCGCTGCTGCAGGGTCGCTGCGCCACTCTGCGCCACAGCTGGTTTTGGAGGCTTAAATCCATGAATACGCTGTGCGTGGAAATCGATTTTAGCACACGCGGCTGGCGCAGACATTCGCACCCGCACACTGTGCGCCAGCCGCGTGCGCCACTTTTGTGCGAAATTCTATGAATTACCCTGTAAGTTGGCTTTGCCGGAATTTGGTACAATGATCTTGCATATGAACAAGCATCTCCACAACAAGTTCTCAACACCCTGAGCTACCTTTTGAACCATCATGACATTTAAATTTGTAAACATGCTTTCCAACTCTGGTTATTGGACATGATCAATACATTGCCAACAGAAAGGTAAAATCACAAAACAAGTTGTAATGAACAGACAAACCGTTTGTACTACAATTAATGCACAATGGGATCTGTGTGTAGCACTGCGAATTCGAAAAACCAAATTCAAAAATGTCGATTTTTTTTTTTACTTTCGTGAAATTATATGCAGGGGGAGACCCCCCTCCAGTTCCCACATACTCCCCTCACATAATTTAATAGACTTACCCAACCTCCATATGTAAGTGCTGCGAATTTCGCAGCAAAATCTTTCAGATTTGCACAATTGGGTATTTTCGAATGTACGGGAATGCATGATCCCTGCAACAAGCATCAAAGTGTGTGCTCGGGAATGTGCTGGAATAAAGCATGTTCCTTTCACTACGGACATAAACCTTAAATGAACCACATTTACACCTCTGCAAAATAGACTGTTTCCAGGGAGTCATACACATACACAGCTATGTGTTTTCATTGTTGGAACTACTTTAAAAAAGCAGAATTCTACTTGAAAATGTACATGTTTAACACTTTCTAAAGTACTATTATGGCAAGGTGTGCATTAATCCTAATGTATTACAAATACTCCTGTGGCAAGACAGCCGTCTGTTTCTCTGCGGCTAGGATCAAGGTCATTCATCATTGTTTGACTGCTATGCCTGTTCTGATTCTAGGTAGTTCCCCTCTGAATTTAGCCCTATTGGTGGCCTGCTTTTGAAAACAAAAAGCAGGACCTCAACCTTCACTGTCCCGCCATTTTATGGTCAGGCAAGTGAATGAGAAAAATGCTTGTTGACTTCCCACGCCCTAAATTGGAGGATAACGCAATGCTGTTCTCGAGCATGTGTTGTTATTACTTTCCATTGCTTCTGCAACAATCAACCCCAAAGAGATGCAGAAGTGCTTCTTTTGTCTGCAATGCAATGTGCATTTATATTTATTTTTATCATTGTTTTGGAAAGTGAGCAGGCTGCACCACTGAGCAAATAAAACCTAAAATTGAAGGAGACCTACAAGACGCACGAGAAGCAAGCAATCTCCCAGAAAATGAGCAAACATTTGAGTGCATAATGGTGTAGGCTTGGTCATAAAATCCGCCATTTTGTAGATAACAGGCCTGCATATATGACCCATTGGGAGCCTATTTAGTTTCCATGCTGCATCGTATATTCATGTTTTCCATCGTAACCAAAACTGTCCCATGAGCGCCATCTTGGATTGGTAGGACTTCCCTCAATATTATATTTTATACATGTGTCAGCCCCATGATGTTTCTATTCACTGTACTTTTTCCTTGTGTGGGACAGCTTTGAGCTTCAGCATGTAATGTATATATGTAGCACAATGAATGAATCGCTGCATTTTATTAATGGTAAACATTTTCTTTTGCAGATTGTTTTATGTAAATTAAGGTAATTGTTTCATATGGGTACTGGAGTGGAGCGATTTTGAACATGTTCATTCATCACTTTTGTTGAGGCAACTTGTGATAGTTCTTGTCAGTAAGAAACAGCAGTGTCTAATCCCAACAGGTGTTCATGGGGATTCAAATGAGAGTTGGATGGGATCTGGAGGAAGCATCATAAGTGCTGGTCCTAGCAAATGAACACAAATAAGACAGCAGTGCATACAGTGATTATGGCAATATGCCGACATTATGAAGTGGAAGCGCTGGGAATCCTCTTCAATGGCAAACCTACCATAGCAAGACATGGCAAAATAAATATATGTGGCTTTGTAAATGTATAAGGTAACCTTTTTTGTCATCCCTTGCGGGCTTTACAATAATTCCCACCCTAGACGTTCACAAAGCCAAATCTATTGACTTTGCCAATGTTATTTTCTTCTGGTGGTTCATTCATTTTCCTTGCCATATTTCCCATAACCCCACCCCTCCTTTTCTTATGATTCCATGAAGCAGCCGATAAGAGATGCGGCTTACACATCTGAAGGTCTAGTTTCAGAGTGACGTTTGTTTACTGGGTATACAATCACCTGAGGTATCATACACTTATAAACATCAGTAAAAGGTAGTTTGGTCTGAAAGAACTTGAAGTGTGCTTTTATGGCATGGACCGGTAGAATAGGCCCATGGTCAATCCACTTAACATTTCAATGACAAGCTCCATGACTGACTCCATTATCAAAGAATGTCCTATACGCACATTACACACAACTGCACACTGCAGTATTCATACGCCACGATGTGCTCTGGGGAAAGTGGTACAATTTCAACCCCAATTTCCACCAACCTATCATGCCCGTTGGTCCTGCGGCTGGTCATATTCACTAGCATTTGGTGTTATGCATCACCACAAAGTTTGCTGTTTTCGGCCTCCAATAGACACCTGCGATACAACATGTAGGGGTTTGTGGCTCTTCCTCAGAAGCTCACCTTATTCACAGGTAAATTCGCTGATGAAGAGAAATGCTGTGACTGCCGTAATCAGGAAGTCACAAGGTGAAAGATTAATTTGAATGAAATGTTGAAGAAGATTGATAAAGGACAACGGGCCTCATTCAGAGTCCGGGGCGAACCGTGACGGTGCTACCAGCGGGTTGCCGCCGGACTCTGAATGAATTACCGCTGCCTGACTTCCTGGTGCCACCGGGCTTTTCCAAGTCCGGTGGCCGGCAAGTCAGGCACCGACAATTTTGTTAATCCCCATTCCCATAGAGTGCTATGGGAATGGGGACACAGGAGCGCCGGCACCATTAACAATGGTGCCGGTGCTCCCGTGACAAGTCTGCCTACCGTGGCTGCTGCGCCTGTCAGGCTCAGCGGCTCTGGCAGGCAGGCTTGTAGTTTGCCTGTCTGGAAACAATGGTTACCGGCACCATATTTTCTGGGCCAGCAAACTTATAATGAGGCCCAATGTATAGACCTTAAAGGACTGCTCCTAAACCAATCGGAAATCCTCTGTTAAGACCATTGTAAAGCTTTTACAATTTTCAACTGAATTTGTTAGCATTGGATATTAATTATATGCATTTTTACACTTTTCAATATTTCAGTTTTGTGCCATTCCGAAATGTTTTGAGCAACATTTGCAATTAACCATTGCTTTCTCAGTTAACAAAAAAATACATTCTCAGAGATGAAAAAAAGTAATCAGGCTTTTGTTTAAGCTGCGCAATGCAAACCTTCCTATACCTTTGATTGATTTTAATAATGTAGGATCTGCTCACATTTAATCGGATATAAATGGATATTTTGTTTCCTTATACGAAACCTACCAGCCAGGCACATGCATAGCCGATGTATTAGGAACACTGTTGTATATTATCTAAATGCCATGGATACTTGCTATGACATACGGAAATAGTGAAGAGTACAGTATGAATTAAAAGGCAGCGGTATTTTGGAGCACTTTTAATAATGATGAGGCTGCCTTTTGAAGTATTCTCCAGATCCGGTATTTTAAAAGGAATGTGAAGGATAGCACCCTCAACCCCTATCTTCGCATAACAATATGGGCCAGAGCACACCTCAACAATGGCATGCAACAATGTAAATGAACACACAGGGATCAAGCCCAATATTACAGGAAACCTTACAATTGTGCACAGTATTAACACTACGGTAAAATGTACCCTGTTGCAAACATGTATGGCCATATGACAGAAACCTTGCATCACTGCAAGTGCACAGATCAATCGGCCTAGTGCAAAAAATGCATTATTACACCAGGCCAATTTCACATTAGTGGAGGAGCAGCAGGAATCTGCAACATTCGGCGTTCCAGGTGTTTTGTACTAAAACTCCCATCAGCCCTAGTTAGCATAGTCAATGCTGAGGGGTCGTAGGTGTTGCAGACCAAAACATCTGGAGAGCCGGCTTGCAGACTCTTGGACTAAGGGGAATGTTATCCTGGTGCAAACAATGAACTGAAAGAACGATGCTTACCCTAGTTCTGCTTACAACTTTACCAGTGCAAAGTGCTTGCAATACCCCCTTAATATGTCAATGCATTTTTGCAACATGACAATATTTATCTTAAGTCTAATACATATTTTGCAATAGGGCAATTTTTGCTCAGGTTCTTTTACCGAGCAATACTGCAATTGCAATAGTGCAACGTTTCTGTATTGTATGCCCAGAAAACGGTATGATGGATGCACAAAAACAGTAAACAAATATTGAAATAATAACATATAAACACTGTTAAGCTTTGATTTAAATAAGTCCTATTTCCTCTTTTCTATGAAGTTTTCATAAACTAAGTTCAATAAATGTGTTCCCAGAGGAAAGGTTCTTTAAGAGATTTAAGAAAAATAAAGAAACAAATTCTGTCTCAGACAACAGCCTGCTGACGACTTTCCACTGAGCCAAGCATGTGATTACATTTACAACAATCTATACGGGAGAGCAAGCTCTCGATTCCCCGCGCTTCTGGAGAAATTGCCTGTTAGGCTGTGTTTTATTACACCATGAAGAACTAAAAAAGCCTGATCCGTTCCAGCTTCTTTTCATGAGTGGGCAAAAACAAGGAATTAATCACCTCGCCTCCCAAAAGGCGGGAAGGTTAGCGTTTAGTTTATCGTCGCAGCAGAAAGGTTTCGGCGCCGGCTGCCTTGGAGACGCATGACTTGTAGCTTGGCCCAAGGCTTTATTTTAGAAGATTGCAATCCACAAATGGTTGAGTGCACTAACCTTGCAAAAAGTGGCCCATGCTCCGAGACCCTTTATACATCATCACGAGGGAAGATCTCCTGGATAAACCATGATCATCCATGACCTACTCTGGAAGAACCACTGAGAACCGTGGTGCGTCAATCATCATAACAGCTGTGACTGTGGTGACTCCGAGAAGCAAATTAACTAATGAATAAGGATATCGAAACACTGCCATTCTAATATTAGGGACAGTGTTTCGCCTTATGCTTCGTTAGTATCGCCAAATCCAATAGTTTATGAACAAACTAATGCAAAGGGAATTTGAACACGCGAAATTAGAGCAGAGCATCCTAATTGGGCAGAGCAAACTCTCAAAGGCTAGCTGACAAATGAATCTTTCCAGAGATGGAAGAAAAGAGAGCGAAAGAGGGAGAGATGCGCAGACAGAGAAAGCGATGTATATAAAAGCGATAGATAAGTATGGCCGCACTTACTCTTTCTTTCATTTTATATGAACTGGAAACTATAGAACCAAACATTTCCATTTTTAGAACCCTACTTGCATTGACTACTGTCCTTGAAAAAGGATCCTACTTCCATTTGTGAACCCCATGTTGCGGTGCTTCATAAACTGGGGCCAGTCAGTAAACGGGCCATCTGTGAATATCTGTGTGTTGATCCTTCCCTTGTTTCGATACTTTTTTACTCTGCACGGCACCTGCATGTCACAGGAAAGAGGCAACTCTATTCCTCTGGGAATGCTGAGCCAGCCGCCCCGGCTGCATTCGCTGACCACTTCCCTCGGTTATACATCATGTGCGTGGAGTGAAATCATTTAAAATTCACTCATAATAGTTCATTTTGGAAAATGCTAATTTCCATATTTCCATAAATCATCAGTATAAAAAAATGTCTTATAGTTCACAAAATCACAATAAGCAAAGGATATAGGCCTTGTATAATCGCTTACAGTTAGCATATTCATTGAGTGCCTACAATGCATACATTGATGGATTACAGTAGCTCTTTCATTATCATACATTTATCCAACCAGGGCCATGTGATTTATCTGCCTGTTACTTTAAATTCGAGCCCTTTAATATGTTGCTTTTGATCACATACCCTGTGTATATATATGCCTACATATATCCTGATATAAGAAGGAAAAAGGAGGGGGGCAGACGCAATGCAGAACGAATAGGAGCTCTGTGCATGTTTTCACTGACTAGCCGATTATATGTTGACACTGCATGCAGTGTATTTTGCACTGCATGCTTTATATCAGATATGTAATAACAAACCAGACATTTCCACATGTAGTCATCCCAAATTATGCGCACATAAGGAAAATAAATCCTGCAGAGCTCATTTTTTAAAAATGTGTCAATTGCAAAGAGGGGGCCATTATGTTTACACATATGTACAAGCAGGTCCCCTCCATTCAATTTGGATTATTTGCACTACAAAGTGCAAATTACAGGTTTAAATGCTGTCGTAATCATCACCTGTTCGCCTTTGTTTTTTTACTTTGTGGTGCAAATTATGTAAACGTTGCCTGCCATTTATGAAAGGCCGGCAGTGTTTACAATAGATTCCTATGTAATGCACCTGCTATTTTCTGGTGTAAAAAGCAGGTGTATTCCATAGAAATCCATTGGTGTTCACCATTTCTGAGAGCTGGTGAGTGCCCTTTCCGTGTGCTACCCCTACTTCCTCTCGACCCCCTTTTTTGTTGTGTTTGTTTAAATAAATGTTTTCTTGTTGCCACACCACAGCGTTCACCCTCTTCCCCCTGCTTCCTACTACCCTCTTTGTGCTTCCCTCCCAGCTCCTGCCTCCCTCTTCACTTTAGCCTCTTGATTTGGGCCCCTGTCCTCTGTGTCCTTCCTGCTTGTGTCTTTACCAGCTCCGGCTGTTCCACAGCATTTGATCGATGTTTCTGGGAGCTGGTGAGTGCTCTTTCCCTCACTGTCCCTTCTTCCTCCCCCCCTTTTTGTTGCGTTTGTTTAAAAAAGGGTTTCTTGATGCTGCACTGCGGTGTTCAGCCTCTTCCCCTGTGTCTCCCACCACCCTCTTTGTGCTTCCCTCCCCGCTCCGCCTTCCACTCAACCTTTGCCTCTTGATTGGGCTTCTGCCCCTTTTAATCCATGTCCACAGGGCAGCCCCTGCCCATGAAGCCCCTGTGCCTGCTGCTAAGAGCCCTGAGGCAAAGGGCAGATCCTACAGTAGCAGCTCCTAACTGTGTTTGCCTGTGTTCGCTGTGGGAGCCACAGCACAGCAAGCAGCGACGGACAAGATAAGAATGGTGCGGGCAGGGGGAACAGCCATTACTGCTCCCTATTAAACTCTCCAACCTACTCGTATTACTCCTTTTACATTTGCTTTAGTCTGCTGTACATCGCCCCCAATGTATGTTGTCAATCTCGGGCATTTAGGCCCTTCCTGATAATTTGCATCTTAGTGTTTTTTTCTGGATAGGGCCATTCAAACACACACGTCTTCCTCAAATGGCTCGTCCATAGAACCAAATAGTCTCAAAGTAGATTGAAAGACAGTTTGAAATTCAAAGTCTTCAGTGTTATAGTACAACTCATATTATAACTTATAATGTGTACGGTAAGTATTCAAAAGTCAAGGTCCCTGTACAGAACAAGGCAAACCTTGGTGTCTAATGTGACCCCAGACAGGATTCATATACACAGGAACCACCACCATGGGTATGGCAAGAATAACCGCTGGTGGACTTCATGTCCTAACATGGGAACATGGACGTAAAGACATATGAGCAATCTAGCCCCTGAAATCCCCAACAGGACAAACAAGCACCACCACAGGACAGAGGATAATTGAGGAAAACGGGGCTCACCATTGGACTCTGCAGCACAGGGCTTTTGATTACCATTGGAGGCTTCTTCTGATGGTCTGTCTAGACACCAGCAAGTACCCCTGGGTGGGGAGAAGACATTTCAGCTTCAACCCTGTGAGTCAGGAGGATCCCTCAACAGCAGCAGACAGAGCAGCAGCAGTTTCAATCTCATACATAATTAGCAGACAGGACAGGATGGCGGTCACACTTCTGGCCTAGGCAGTACATTCTCTGCAATGGAGAATGACAGTAGCATGGCGAGGAAGTCTTTACAGTGTTGAGATGCATATTTCATGTCCCAACATAGGGAAAAGGTTCACGTTTCGCATGTCATATTAGAACAATGGTATGGCTAGGTTAGATGAAATGTTGACGCGATGTTGCAATTTAATATGTGTTCAGTGTAGGTAAATGGATTGGGATAAATCTATCTATATGAAACAAATTTGTTTTTGTTTGTGGGTTTGTATATGGCATTGATCTTGGGGATATAACTCCTCATGAATGGTGAGGTCTGGCATCATGAATTTTGCATGGAATATTCTTTATTTCATTGCCAAATTAATGCAAATATTTGTAGCTCGATAGCTCATCCAGTTCCCGAGATAATTAATCATTTTGTTTTTCAGCATTACGTTTTGTGTTGCTATGCGTGCCATCTACAGGTCATTAGGAGAAAGTGCTCATCATCGCGCTGACTGTGCTAAACTGGTCTTGCATTTTCTAGTTTTCTAATTTTTTTAAAAGAGAGTTAATGTGTCTTTCTTTTCTTTGATTTGTTTTGCGATAAACTTGATACATGTTCATTTCACGAATTAATCGATCACCACATTTTTATTTACCTCCGATTTTATATATTTGTTTGCTTACGTTTACTAATTATTTTCAGTGTGCGATTAGCAGTGAAAATGGCCATCTCTGCTAAGAACACTGCAAATAATCAGAGTAAGCATAGTAATATGATATTCATGTAGGAATTTAAAATTGAGATAAATGAAAATGTATTGTTCAATTAGTAAGTGTAATTATTTTGTATCGCTTTTTTCCTTTGTGGCAAACAACAATATTTGTTCCTCTTTCAGTGAAATATAAAAAAAACCTGGGAATGGACATCCCGGGCGAAGCCGGGTATATAAACTGGTGGTATTCTAAGTGTTACTTTGTATATTGTTTGGAGACATTTTAGATTTGCATCACTTAGCAACATAATAGAAGTCATGGGGACAAAATGCAACTGTGCAATGTACAATGTGTCTAAAGCTTAGAGTGGGAAGCGAGGAGCTTTATGCATGCGAGAAAGAGAAGTCAGCGATGGGAAAGCCGTTGTGAGGGGTGAAGTAGTCCTGAACAACGTACATGTAGGATTTGATAATGGTTTATATGGGAGACAAGTTCTGGGATATTAGAGGAGTAAGGAGTTTGTTGCAAGTACATGGAAATATCACAGATCACCGTTCTCCCATAACTGGGTTTTGTGTAGGCTGCAGAGAGTTGGGTTTGCAGAGGTAAACTTTGCATGGCCTGAAGGGTTGAATGACCAGGTCAAGGAAGGAGGAATGAAGCAAACCACATTTGGGCAGCTGGCAAAAGCATCAAATGGTTACTTGAGGCAAAGATTAAATAAAATGCCATTGGGTCATGGGTTTATGACTAAATGGGTTTGTGGATATAGGGAACACATTTTCCTGGGAGTACGGAGTCTTGTTGTTAAGTCCAGCGAAATAGTGAGTTGAATTGGGGTAGCTAATAAAACGCATGGAAGGGGTGCTGAGCGGAACACTGCTGCCTTCTAGGAGAAGATGCATGCTGTTTTCACCGCACTTTTTGTGAAACCTGAAACACAGACCCACCTTAATCCAGTAGGCATACTGTTACCCACCCGTTGAACAAACAGGAGTACCTTGCTTACATCTACCAAGAGGATGCCCAAGGAGATACCATGAATGAATTGTGTTAGTGTATATAGGAATCCCACGCGAGGTACAAGCTGCACTGCGCTTAACTCTATCACTGGAACGTTTATTGACAGGATGAAACATTCAATCTAAGAGCAAAAACTCATGGATTGTTATATAATCTAAATTTCTAATCATCGAATGAAATTTATTTTACTGTATGCTATAATGGAACAGTAAGCAAACAAAAGATACCACAACTGAATGTCAGGAATTAACCTGGCTAGAGCAAGATATTGTGAAACTAACCTAGAGTAAGCCATTGCATGGCAAAACAAGAGGCGGGTGAACCAAGGTTATTGTTGACTGTTTCTTACTGCATTGTATGCAATGGCTGATTATGATTGCACAAGTACATATGTGATAATTATAATGTAACCTTCTCATAGCAAGTTACTTGATTAAATAAGCACTTCTAGTAAAACTAACTAGGAACAGAATCATTTTTTGAAGGACTGATCACCGGCATTGACAAGTGTGGTGGATCACCCTTTCATTTCTTGTACACATTTTCAGACCAGCAGTTGTTACAGTCTTTCCCCCACTTGATGCTGACAGTGCCTTGTCTTTCAAAGAACAATTATTACTACCATGGACAAATAGATTGGAGCAGTGACACTTGGTGACCAACACCACCCATTTCTTTAGCTTACGACTAGATGGGTTTGTGGATATAGGGGGGAACCCTTTTTCCTGGGAGTGTTGTTGTTAAGTCAAGACAAATGGTGAGTTGAACTGAGTTGAATTGGGGTTATTTAATAAAATGCATGGAAGGGGTGATAAAGGGTAGAATTTGCCTGCGTGTTATGAGTTTTGTTTGGGCTCTCAGGAGTATAAGCAGGACATGAGCAAGGGAATGTATGGTCTGGGATGGTAGTCGCAAATAAGGTCATGGGGTTTAGGAATGCATTGATTTTCTTTTAGATAATAAGGAGATGTTTAGAATGTCATGACTGATTATGGAAATAAAGCAAGTAGGGAAGGGGATTGTGTTTTGTCAATGTGTCCAATGGGGCTTTGAGAACATAGGAGGATTAGATTTCCTTGTACAATGGGATTTTCAAGGATGACTTTATAACAGAATATGTTTGATTATGTAAACTGTACAAATGTGTATAAAACTTTTCAGCTTCACGAGGCTAACCCCTTCCGGCCGTCAGCATGCAATAAAATTGCTTTTCTGGCAAAATGCATATACTCTCGTTGGAACTGGTGAGTTTTCCATTTGATTTTGGAGTCACATTCCTACACCAGTGCTGGGAACCGTCCCACAAAGTTCCCATTCCCAAGACCAGAGGAAAGACCCAAAAGGACCGAATATAAAAGACTGAATGGGACATTTGGTTGAATTTCGGCCAAACAAAAATTTTGAACAGCTGAAAAATGCGTCCAAATGACCCATTCCGTGGCATTATAGTGAACAAGGGGAGTCAGAGCTTCAGGGTTGTCCCCCCACCCTTGTTCACTATAATGTCAGCAGGGATTGTGGTGGTGTCCCCTGCATCCGTTCGCATAAAGTTTAAAAAAAAGAAAAAATGAAAACGGACCCTGAGGCACCGGTTCCCGATCATGTAAGTGAATGGGAACAGGCATCGAAGGGACACAGTGAGTCTGGGGCACACATCAGAGTGTGCTACCGACAGGTAAGTAAGGGGGTGGGTGGAATCGGGTTATCCAAAATGGCTGCATGAGTAAATACTGAATGCTATTTTCGCACAAATAACATTGGGTCATTTCTTCACTGGTCCTTTCGGATATGGACAATTCACCCAAATTCAGACTAGGAAGCATCCATACAACAAGGCAGTCCAGCTCCAGGAGGATTTAGGCAAATTGAAGCACCACAACTCTTCCGAGCTGCAGGGCAGTAAGCAGGACTTCCGATTGGTTTGTCCCACCAGGCCAAGGTTCAGTTCTCCACAGTCAATAAGAAGGCAGGGTTTTACAGTGTGAGAATTGGCTTTGCCAATGCTACACTCAGCAACGGTCCTCAGGTGTTCCTTCAGCTTCAGATAAATGGATACTGTGGTAGACTCCAAGAAATATAACCAGATGCTCCCCTCTTATCTGCAATTGATGTTAAGGGGGGAACCCTCAGAACGTAACGACATAGACCATTCAAACAGATTGGAGCTGTCCAATGGTGGAAAGTTAGCTATCTTAATCTGCACAGCACCAAAACTCCACCCTAGCTGGAATGTGTAGAGTGGGCTGGACAGCAGCTGTCCCTTCCCTGCCAACACTCTCCGGACCTCATTGCAAGAATTCCATGAAGATGCATGCCCTTATAAGGTTATCTCGTACCTAGGAACGGTTTTAGCATGAAGTTGCCATTTCGATTCCTTGGCAACCTCCACTGCAAGCATGGTTAGCTTGTGTTCTTGCTGGGTAAACTTGCATTGTCTTTGTCTCTCATTTCTTGATGGTGCAATGGCTGTTGTATGGGTGCAACCTGCTGAGATTCGGGTCGGATTATGGTTCCTGCTTTAAAGAAATCGCTGCTTCCTTTCTGTTATTACATTACTTCATGCCATTTTAGATGATCGTAACACAAATGTGCTCCTCTGTTAGTGCTTTCCTTGCATTAATCTCATAATCAGCAGCAGTGCTGCTCAGATTTGAGTGTGCGGTAATGGTAATCACGGCGTGTGTAAAACACAAATGGATTACTGCAAAAGAACGATTGAGGGCAATATTCATACAGCATCAGTAATAAGTATGATTTCATTGAATTCCATAGGCAAAGACCATTTCTGCAAATCCTTGAAACCATCAGGCCTGTCAAATGTCAGCTACAATATTTGGATAACACACACACTACCCACATCACAACGTTCATTAACACCTCCTACAGGAAGATTTTATTATCAGAAGCACACAATCTTCCTGCCTCTAATTTATAAGAGAAATACCCATCCCAGAAATTTGAATAAACTGCTGATCCACCCCTGGCATATTATATTTCACCAATGACTGCCAAAGCCTCCTTCTCCACGTGGACAGATAGAGAGACAGTCCGTGATTTAAGTGGAGTAAGAAATCGAAGGGGGACTGCAACATGGGTGTGTGGCCTTAATGATGGTCATGACCTGAAGTGTCCCTAGCACAGGACGATAAAAAAGAAAAGTCGCCAGGTTATTTTTTTCTTTATTGTGCTGCTCTGGTGATTCGAACCAAAGCCCTGATGTGCTATTTCATTTGTTCCCAGTTTCTTTTGTTTCATTCAATATACTGCTTGACAAAGCTTTGTGTGTCCATTTATTGAATGAAACAAAATAAATCCAGCATCTCAGAGGTAACCCAGCATGTTTCTGTTGATGTCCTCCATAATGCCATTTTGTGCATCATTGTGAACCCCTTCTCCTATAATATGTATGTGCTCATCGACTTTGCAACGGGAACACACTGATCTATGCCGGTCATGACTTCCAACATCTGCTGAATTTCAAGGGCTTTGTTACGCTAAATCTGGTCAACTAAGCTAAACTTTAACTAAAGTTTTTCAGTGAATTTCAAGGGTTTTGCTATACCGTTGTTTTTTATGTGCCAATGGCCAAGGCCAGTGGCCGCAGCCTTTGGCCATCTGCACTGTAAATGTTCCTTCAATATGTTTCTTTTACACCGACTGCCACTTTCCATGTCTTTCCAGCCCACTAGACAGGGCCTTTGGCCCCGACTAGTGAACACGGGCCACTCTATATTTTAAAAGACTACCAGGCCACTAGCCCCACAGCCGTTAGCCGTGGCACCTTCAAATGTTCCTCCTCTCTTTTGGGTCCACTTTCCAGGGCCTTTGACCATGGCCAGTGAGCATTGCCTTTGGCTGTGCCCACAGTATATTTTTGAACACTTCCAGCCCATTCGCCGTGGCCTTCGGCCGTGGTCACTTTCCATGTCTTTTGAACCCACTAGCCAGGGATTTGCCCGCTCTATATTTAAAACACTACCGGGTCACTAGCCATGGCCTTCAGCTGTGGCCACTACACATGTCCCCCTCTCTTTTGGACTCACTAGCCCACTGTATATTTGGAAGCACTTCTAACCCCCCCAACTCAATGTAGCTGTCCAAATACGTTTTTTCATTATTCTTTTTTATTAAATGTTTTCCCCATAACCAATGCTATAATAGCAGTGTATTTTTAAACACTTCCAGCCCAATATGATATATATGTATATATATATATATATATTCAGTAAAATAAAACTTTGTTAAAGGGACGTTATGGTTAAGTTGTGCTACTAAAAACCTACGAAATTCAGTGAAAAAAACTTTGTTACAGGAATGTTACGGTTCCAAGTAAAAGCGAAAACCCCCTGAAATTCGCCAGTTATGGTAAGCTGAGCAACCATAGCTCGCACCACCACCGTGCACTGCTAAGACTAACATCCAGGACATCATAGATGACATCACAAATGTCATTGATGACATCACTGCCATATAAACCCTGAACAAGATCAAAAAGCAGCACATGAACACATTATATGTAATAATAAATAAGAAGTGGAACCTATATACGTAAGACATCACCCGTCCATTTAAATAGCATATGGACTAGAATGGAATATACCAAAACAAAAAAGAAATACCTCCAACATAATTACCTCACAGAAACTACACTGCAAGAAGCAACAGCTGACCTACACAACTGTAAAAACAAAACTTACCAGAAACTAGTAAGTAAACTTCATTTTTCTTATATATTTGTAAACTTTCTGTATTAGATACACTAAAAGTATTTTTTATTTTTTACACAGAAATGTCCAGTACTTTGGAATGGCTTGAAGAACATTTACCTCGTGATGAAATGAGTGAAGACAGTAATACTAATGGTAGACACTTCTCTATATAAGCCAATTAATAACCTTTACTTTATGTGTTCCTAACACATTTTTTTTGGAACAAACCATACAAACAGTGAAAATAATATAACAAAAGACATTAGAAAATGCTCTACTGCGAATGGAAAATGTCAATCTTTTAAAACATTTTGTGGAGGACCATATAAAAGAAAAGATTCAATATTATTGTCCCACATGTACCTGCTCCCCCTCTCCATGTCCCAGTCAACGTTATGATAAGACTTCCTTTCCTTCATCCCCTCCCATCCATCCTCTCCAAACCCCTAATTCCCCTGTATTTTGTGTCAGTTTCTGCTCCCCCCTCTCTTTCATAAATGTTGTATTTGTATATAATAATAAAATATTGTACGTGTTATTACTTCATTTTTTTGTGTCTTATTTTTTTTAAAAAAGGCAGTTAGGATGTCCGCGGACAGCGCAGGTGTCCGGAATGTCCGCAATTAACCAAAATGGGGGTGTCCTAAGGACACTATACCTGTCCGTGCTGTCCACAATCAAAATGTAACTGTTCTTAGAACACACCCGCTGTCCGGGAGGTCCGCAAATAACCAAAATGGGGGTGTCCTAAGAACACTATACCTGTCCGTACTGTCTGCAATCAAAATGGAACTGTTCTTATAACACACTCGATGTCTGGATATCCGTAATTAACCAAAATGGAGGTGTCCTAAGGACACAATACCTGTTCGTACTGTTCATAATTAAAATAGGAGTATCCACACTGTCCGTAGAACATCTACGGACATGCGCACCACACACATAGGTCCAACGAACATCGTACCTGCCTGTAACTGTCCGTCACATGTATGTCACACTTTTAATTAGTTTGAGGACCCGAACACTGTCCGTAGAACACCCACGCGCATGCGCACAACCTTCCCTGCACATTCCCATTCGCGAACGTGTCCGCGGTGTCATCATGTGACCGCACCCACGCTGAGCGTGTCCCCTTATTTGCGGCCTCCGAACACTTTAAAAGTACTTTTTTGGACAATCCAAAGTATTTCACAGTAAAAGTTCACCATTGCACATGTCCCAGACAATGTCCTTGGCGATCTACATACTTTTTGGAACTTTTTGAGCCTTTTTTTGGTGTTCGATCTGTCCGCGGTCAGCACGGCGGTCCGCAGAGCACGCACCTGCACCCCTATAAATGGCCACACCCAGGAGCTCATTCTGTCTTTCGAGTACTGCAGATTGACTTGCTTTTTCTGCTCTTTCTGCTTTTGCATCATCTAACCTGATGGCATCCATGGCTGCTACTGCTCTAGCTGGTGCTACTTCTACCTCAGCACCACCCCCACATTTGTCACATTTGTCTCTGCGCAATACGAGAAAAATTACTTGAGAATTTGGAAACATGTCCATGACCTTCCCAAGTCATTCTTTCATTGCAAATTTCAAAGAAATTCCAGATACATGTCCTAAACTGTTCCCTCCACAATGAATAATAATTATGTCTGGATGACGCTGAGTCACCAAAGTAGCACAGAGAGGTACCAAATCCAGCCACTTCATTCCACGCACTCCATGCCAGTGTACTTCCACATGAGGGAATCCAAGATGTGCAGACACTCCAGAGCGTTCTGCATGCACCTCCAACCAATGTATCCATGAGGCTCCCAAAATCCAGATAATCTGTTTTCTAAAACACATAGCCATCTGTTCTTCTCTCAAGAAAAAGACTTGATGCCAAACTCTATCCTTACACAACACACCCAGTAAACTGTATTGACCAATCCCTTGCTCTGCTCATTCTCATTTGCATGCCTCTGCACCCCAAAATCTCCATATGTGATACGCGATGTCCGCGGACAACCGGCATGTCCGCGGACATATAAAAAAATCAGAGTGTGATAAATTTAAATTTAAATAGTGTTTCCCATTTCCCATTTGAGGTTGGCTCTGAAAAGAGCAGTTTTTTTTTTGCAGATGTTTGAGAGACACCTTTTATTTTGCAATTCTTTTTTGGTTTTGTTTTCTTATTTCACTCCTAAAATGTTCACATAAGCTTCTCCAAAGCAACCCTTATGTTCCAAAACAGCATGGCATTTCCCATAAAAGATAAAGAAATACCATCTTCTTTAAATTAAACAGCATTACCACAATCAATGTTCTCATTATTACAAAAGAACATGCCAGCTCTAAGCATGAAAGCAAACATGCCTCGGTTGATTGCACACCTAGCAATGTTTTGCGGAGGACAAAAAACAGAACTATTGTCCGATATTGCCCTAGGTACTAAACCAGAAAGAATTACTTTGGCATTTGGAAGGACTTTCATTACTGCTTGAACCTAGTGTTACAAATATGTAAACAAAGTAGGAGCTCTGATATAGCCCAAATGCAAAGCACCACAGTGCAAAACTACCACATGGGGACTGTTCCTCCTGCCCATATCTCCACAAACTTGTACAATTCATTGCACATTGAAATCAGGCGCAGTGCTGCACACCACCTCCAGTCATTTAACATCAAAATTGTTTGCCACATTCCTCCAAACTATGCACAAACATATCTCCAATTACCAACACCCTGATTTTCTCCATCTCTGCCATCTTCACTACACACAGTCTCTTTCAACACAAATCCACATCCTCAACTGCTGATTGGCTAATCCCTACCGTCCCCTTTCCATGCTGTATTTGCTGGAAAACCCTGGATGTGGCACGACCTCTCCGCGGACAGTCGTGGTGTCCGCAGAGCGCGTAACTCTCAGACAGCCCTTCTACCCTTTCCACTTTACTCTCTGTGCCATTCCCTCATTGGATACAGCTAAGCAGTCACACAACCATCCACCAATCACATCAAAGACCTCTACATCTAACTCCATCATCATAGTTCAGCACTTCAAATGTACTGTTGTTCACTCTGAGTACAAGTTTCATGTCATTGGAAAGCACCTACTACAAAAACTACTGTACAAGTCTCCAGGATTTCTACTTGCACCTTCATGCATATCCACATGCATGAATACAAACTACTACAGGTATGCATATTTTCTGCACAGTACATGTACAACTCTTATAAATGCATATAAACTGCCACTTAACCTGTATAACCTATAAAAATGAACTTACTGTCATTTTTCTCATCTGCTATAATCAACTGTCACTTCCAAAGCTGACTGCTATCTAAATTCCTTTTTTACACACACAACTATCCATAAAAGTGTAATTTCATATTAAAAGATGGGAGAAACAACAGTATAATAGTATAAAACACTTAGTAGTGCATTATAAAATTACACACAGCCAGGATGAGTTCATGCATCTTCATACACTCACACAGAAGGACACTATCATTAGAAAAGCTCCCAGCTGAAATAATACCACTGCCTCTACATCACACCCTTCTGCTTTATTATGCAGGCCCACACAAATGCTTACATTCCATGCTTTTCTATACAGTTTTTACCATTTACCCTATAAAAAAGCTAAATGAATATATAATTATTTCTTCTAACAACCAATAAAAGACTTAAAAAACCAAGTGAGTTTCATACGCTTCGTATTATACGCATTTTTTGCAAAACATATTCAACTAACAGATTCTAAGTAAAATATACAGGCTCCACATATGCAAAAGAAGCTGCATGCACACTCTATGTTCAGTAATCAAAAAACACTAGTACTACAAATACACAAAAATCAACGTCTAAATTAACAACAGTGCTATACACACACATATTGACAAACTTCTTTCTTTTACAATTGCAGTGAAAACCACTCTCCTGAAAAGCAGCAGCACTTGAACTACAAACAACTCAGAAGAAACCTACTCATTCCGTTCAAAAAAGTAAGTACAATACTACCATAATGTTCTAATTGTTACTCAAACACACTGTGGGACTAATTAATGGAATTTGTGCGCCGAAAAAAATTGGGAATTTTTGCGCCATTCTGCCGACAAATCCCCATTGATTAAACAGGGATTTGCGGACAGAATGGCACACAAATCCCTGTTTTTCGGCACACAACTTCCATAAATCAGGCCCTAGAATGTTAGTATTGCAGAACAAAGAACTGCTTTACTACTATACCATTAAATTTAGTATTAGTGCTTCTCCTCACCACTAGCTTACTTTGTATTGTCATCTGAACCCCAGTATAGTAACACACAAATACAAGAATAGCCTTCCCAACGTGTTGTAGCTGGCCATTGCACAATCACACACCTCCACATACATCCTTACCATCATACTCAGACACTCTTGCACACAGCACACATACATTGCACAACAGCCGAACCCATACCTTCTTTTTTTTCCAACAGACCCCAAAGAATGCCTACCAAAAAGCAGGTCCATAGAAAGCAACGCAGAAGTAGAGCAGAAAAAGCATATATTTCTAGAAGAATTTGTACAAAAAGTTCAAACAAAACAGCTAATACAGTCATTTAGCGAAACAAAACAAGCTTCCAGTACAGAAACTTTGCCTCCTCTTTCAAAATGTAAAACAAAACAGAAAGTGATTAACAATAATACCACTACTACTAACACTGCTCCTATAAATCTTGATGTAGTGACAAGTAACCATACCAAAAAAGTATTTTACAAAAAAAATTCCGCCAGAGTCCTTTAGAATCTTATAAAAACAGGAGAGAAATCAAGCACAACCCTTAAAACCTACTGTAGAAAATGAATCTCAGAAGCTCTCATAGATAGTTGCAATCCTTCTCAAAAGGAAGTTATTTATTTTAGTTGTAAACAGAATGAAACTAACAAAACTAACTACTAAACTACAAAAAAGACTTCTCAATAAACACAATGGGCCTCATTACGACCCAGGCGGTAAGTTACCGCCTGGGCCGTGACTTTACCACCATGGCGTAAACTACGTTTACGCCATGGTGGTTGGCGGACTTACCGCCCCATTCCGACCTTGGCGGGGCGGTAAGTCCCCAATCCCCATTTACCCTTCCCCATTCCCATTTTTGCCCCATAGGGCATAATGGGAGTGGGGAAGGCGTTAATTACGCCACAGTAAATTACGGTGGCGTAATTAACTCCATGGTCCCTTAGCGCCATGGATTTTAACACCTGCTAAAAGCAAGTGTTAAAAGCACCATGGCGCTAGGGGACCTCGTAATTGGCGGTAAGGGGTCGGCGCAGCTAACGCTGGCGTAAACCCCTTACCGCCAGGGTCGTAATGAGGCCCAATGTCAAAAACAAAAATCTTAAACATCTGTGGAGGTGAATGGGGTCACACCACAAGCACAGAACCATATTTTAATGAAGAAGCATACAAACAAAAGCAAACAAACAATTGCCATACATAGCAGTGGACGTGGCTATGAAAAACGTACTCAAAAGTGCTCCTTACAAAATATTCCCAGAAAACTCACTATCACCTCTCCATTCAACAGAACCAAACCGTCCAGTGTACAAATGGCGATGCACGTCAATCTGTAACATTGCCAAAAAATCTTTCACATTTTTACGCCAGTTCCTCAATCAGTATGTGAAAGGCAAAGACAAATTAAAAATGAAACCACTACAAAATATGGATAACTGTCCAGTGTGGAAATACACAGGACTACAATGGCATTCATTAGCCTGCATTGAAGGACCTATTTGCAAAAGCACCTCCTATCATACCAAATGATAACACCACATCATTTAACTATAAGAAATCTAGTCCATAAACTGTACTATGCTAAAAGTCCTGCTTTAGCACTAGCCAATTTAAATAACAATCTTCTACATGGTACAGCCAAACACTTACACGAAGAAAAAGAGCATATCCAGAGAAAATATTTTGGAAGTGAAAGCCACTTACAAAATGCAAAATGCAATAGCTTTACAACAGACTAGCAAAAAATGAACAGATGGCAACCTTCTACTACACACATACAAAAATGAAATACTAAAATGTAAGTACATCCGCTGAAGTACCAAACCATGTGTGTGTGTGTTGCCACAGAATTATTTTATAAAACTAGCACAAAAACTATAGACATAACATACACAATAGAAGACAATGAAGATTTCAAATGGTTTAAATTAGCTCTCTACCTTTTAGCAGAAAACAAATACAAAATAACTGACCCCTTAATACTTTGCAGTTACTGCACTGCAAAACTTGACAACAACCAAACTCCTTCACGTGATATCACAAATAACTTGGAATTATTCCCACTACCAAAACCCCTGCAACAACTCAATTTATATGAGAGCATCATAATTCAAACAGTGCACCCATTTCAAGCAATAATACACCTTCAACCAAAAACAGCAAAATACCTCCCTCTGAATTAGTCAAAGGCATTCATGGCAAAGTAGTTTATTTACCATTAGATCTGAAAAAAATGTACACACTCTGGGAGTGCAAAGTCCAATAGATCAATCTTTAATTGTCTTAGTAAATGGTGTAACTACAAAAGACAAAAGAAATTGGCAACAACTCATGGATTTACATAAAGTTAGACAAGCCTTGCAATATCTAAAAGACAATAATGAATACTACAAAGAAATTAATATTGAAGAAAACCCGAGAGAAACCATTGAAATAATTGAATAGTCACCAGAAATTGGTCAATTTCAATTTCTAGATCCTGCTACAGTATCCAATATTTTACACCATTATACAAGTCATCCATTGCACTCTAAAGACTCCATAGATGATGCACTGGAAACATACCAAATGTGACAAACCAAAGGATCACCAATCAGCATATGGGAAAAAGTAAAGAAGCTTGTGCTTTTCCTCTACGCTTTCTTACTGGGAAAGGAGGAAGGCACGATGAAAGACCCACTCAGATAACAGCATCAGTATACCGCTCTTTAAGAATGTATTCTGAAGATCCCAGATTTAGACAAAATGTGTAATACATATTCTACCTACTCTTTGGAAGTGAATTAGCAACTCTATGCTACGGAGTTGCACACACATTGAAATCAGGAACCCATTTTCAAAATATGCCAGCTACACAATTACTACAAAAGTACAAGAAAAAAATTAGAGCCTACAATCAAGCATTACAAATCTGTTAGCAAACATGCGTGGTACAAAAGAATACTGGTTCCGACGACATGGAGATGTACGTTGTATGATATAAACCTTAGCCCACCCACTTGGTTTGTTACATTAAGTTGTGCAGAATATGCATGGGAAGATTTACATGATTTCCTACGCATATCAAAAAAAAAAAAAAAACAAACAGATATACTAACACCTGGAGAACTCTGCTCTCTAGATTCTGTTAATGTTTCACGATATTTCCATCATTGCTTCATTGCTATGCTACACTTTATTTGTAATAAAACTGTTCCTCCCCTCAGAGATGTGGAACACTTAGAAAAGAATACCAAGCCACAGGACCACCACACATCCACATGCTTTTTTGGATTAAAGATGCTCCTAAATTTGGTCAAGGCAGTGATGCCACTGTTTTACAGTTTATCGAAAAATATGTCACTTGTGAAATTCCTTCACAAACAACAAATAGTGAACTTCATGCACAAATTGTACAATTTCAAAGACACAAATGTGGGAAATATTGTCGTCGCAAATATAAAAACAAAGGGAAATACTTTACCAAATGCTGTTTTGGTTTCTCTAGACCAGTTACAGCAACAGGTCAAGTAAACAAATTAATGTCTTCAGTTAGACATAGTGTCAAAGGTAAATCACCTAAGAACACATATTACATAAAAAGAACAGAAGAAGCAAAATATATCAATGATTACAATCCAATCATTGCCCTTTTATGGAATGCAAACATAGATGTGCAGTACATTGCAGACAATTACACTGCAGTTGTACAATATGTTACAGCCAACTTAACCAAAGCATAAAAAACTGAGCTTTAAGACCTCTGGGATGACCTATGGCTGACAGAACACTGTCACAGGAATTATACAGCTTAGGCATAAAAATGTTCTCTCATAGAGAATGTGGCTGCTATGAAGCTGCAGACCGTTTAACCGGTATTGCTTTGTATGGAAAATCTGAAAATATAGTATGGCTAAGTCTTGGTCCTGCTAAATCTAGAAAAATAGTTCTCACATCATATGAGGACATAGAAACAATAGCCAAAAATGATCCCAACAGCCAAGACATTTTGGAAAACAATGCACTAGATACATACTACCCAAACAGGAGTACCACCACTTTGGAAACCATGTGTCTATACCACATATCCCAAAACTTCACATATAAAAATAATATAAAACCAGATGGAAACAAAGGTAGATACAGAGTGACAAATTGTAAAGGCTGCTTAGTGAAACTTATCAAACAAAGCTTAATTAATCATATCAAATTGTCATTAAAAACTCCTCAACATAAAGAACTATATTGCATGTCCCTGCTACAACTTTTTAAACCATGGAGAAAAGAATGAGAGTTACTAGATATCTATGACTCCTATGAAGACGCATTCAAAGCAAATGAAAGCATTATAAGAGATATAAACTTTACACAGTACAAAACACTGTTGCACAATGAATAGCACCGCGAGGAAGAACTCCAGGCCCAACTAGATGAGGACACTCCCAACAGTAGTCAACCTTCTTTAACAGGAAGCCAAGACCATTTGGGACAACCACTAATAGCAAATGAGGCAGAATTAGCTATGACAGAAGTAGAAAACACCATGTGTCACTATGAAGAAAATACAGAAGACTTCAGTCTACTGAAATCAAAACTGAACAATGAGCAGCGTAGCATTTTCCAAGAAGCAACAAAACAAATTGAACATGGTGTAAAACATGAAAATAAAAACTGTACCTGCCAAAACTACAAACCTATACTGCTATACGTCAGCGGTGAAGCTGGTTCAGGAAAAACATTCTTAATCAAAATCATCAGCAAGTTCCTTCAACAATTGACAAACAACAAATTGTCAGCTGTTGTAACTGCCCCTACAGGTTTAGCTACCTACAACATAGGTGGTGTCACTTTACACTGATTACTACTCCTTCCAGTAGAACACCAAAACAAATTAGAATACTACAAACTTTCTACAGAAGCTGCAATGGAACTACGCAGATTTTTGAAACAAATGAAAATGCTACTAATAGATGAAGTGAGCATGGTCCCCAACCTAATGTTGGCTTTGATTCACCTTAGATTACAAGGGGTATTCAAAACAGACAAAGATGACCTATTTGGAGGAAAACACATTGTTGTTTTCGGAGATCTTCTTCAATTGACACCAGTCAAAGGTGAACCTATTTTTAAAACCTTAGGGCACAAACTCTGCCCTAAGGTTTTAGCCCTAAGGTGTTTGCAGCATAGGAAATGTCAACCTTTGGCAACATTTCCAATACAGAGAATAAACAGAAAACATGTGCCAGTCTGCAGACATCACATACGGCAACATTTTAAAAAGTATTAGAGCTGGTGTACTATCTCAAGATGCACATTCAATATTAAAAACCCAGCGCATCCATGCACTCTATGGCCATAACTCATGTGTTACTGATGTCATGGAAAAATTAGCACACAAAAATGTCAATTGTATGTCCTTGGACCAACTCTTGCAAACTGTTCCAAATTCAATGAAACAATGTTAGAAAAAGAAATGCAACCAATAATTATAATTTGCCCCACAGACAAATTGGACGTACATGGTATGACACTACCCATGTGTCAACAAGCCACAACAAGACTAATTACCTTAGAAAACTCTATCTCCAACACAGCTGATTTAGAAAAAACTATCTTTAAACTGTGGAGTAATGCTTAAACGTAACCTTGACGTGGAGCAAGGACTAGTTAATGGAGCACTTGGTACAGTTGTTGGCTTTCAAACATACCCAAGTGACAACAATGTTCAATTTGTCAATATTCTCTTTGACAAACTATCTAAAGTTAAAAGGAAAGGACGCTCAACAGCCCGATTCCTTCTTTTCAAATACATGTATGTACACAGAGAACAATTTTCTCTAACTCTAGCATACACAGTTACCATTCACAAATCACAATGTGTTACCATAGATAAAGCATTAAAAGATATTGGGAAGACAGTCTTTAAAGAAGGCACGAGCTATGTAGCACTATCACGCTTATGTACACTTGACGGACCATTTCTAATCAACTTTGATGCAAGTAAAGTAAATGCTGATATTCCTTGCATTGTAGAATACAATAGACTACTTTCGCTGTACACCCACATCTTAAAACCTATCCTGTTCCACAAAAACAAAAGAAAACTACTTCAAATAGAAACGCAACACGATCCCACTGCAAATGCTCCAAAGAGAGTAAAAAAAGCTAATACTTAATCAATTACTACAACCAAAGAAGAATCTACTGCTCAAAGTTACTCAAGTACTTCTTCAAAGAAGCAATACACACTCTGAAAAAATGATTTGGACACAGAACTATCAGGTCCATTCAAATGTTCGAATATAACTGGTGTTAATTGCTACACACATGTAGCAATAGAAATTCTATTCCAATTGCCACCAATTATTGACATTTACTTACACAACACAGACCAATTGTGTTTGCAAATGTTAGTCCTTCATAGAAATGAAACAAACAATCCTAACAACACCTACAGTGTTCATGGAATAAGACAAGAATTGAACTACTGTGCTGGAATTGACAAATTCACTATAAACTCACAAGAAGATCCACAAGAATTTCTAATGTATTTGCTACTATACTGGAAAACAAAACATACCTATAAATGCCTATTTATAAATACCTATAAATGAAATATTTCAGATTTCATACATGTGGAAACATACATGCACTCTCTGCAACCATGTAGCCCAGGAACAAATCCTAAATGAACGCTTTGTGTATGTATCAATACCTAACTGTGAATCCATTCCATTTCAGCAATTTGTACAAAATGCAAACCATGGCAGATTATGTACTACCTGCAATTCAGATAATCGCTCCACCTTACAAATACAGATACATAATAAATACGTAATACTAATGCTTTTACGTTACTATGCAGATGGCACCCAAAACAACTGCAAACTGACTGGATTCACACATGGTCAAGTATCACTTGGTAAGAAAACCTTCACAACAATAGGTATAATCTACCACGCAGGAGCCACAACCAATGCAGGTCAATATACTGCATACATAATAAAGAATTGTGAATGGTTCAAATGTAATGATAGTACCATTACTTTAAGCAGAGATTACCAGCAAATCTTATAAACGCTTATTTAATATTCTTGAAACCAAAATTTTATAACTAATTTGTGCATAAACATTAACAAAACTTCATTTAGAAAACTATAAACAGTTAGAATACGCCAACAGGTATCTAACTGCCCCAAAAATCTGCAACAACCGAACAGATAGATAAATAACTTGAAAGTATAAATAAAAAACTATAACCAGTTAGAATACGCCAATAGGTATCTAACTGCCCCAAAAAATCTGCAACAAGCCAACAGATAAAAGATTAGCATAAAATTATAAGTAAAGAATTAGAATACCCCAACAAGTATCAAACTGCCCCAAAAATCTGAAACAAGCCAACAGATAGATTAGCCATAAACAACAAATAAGCACTGAAAACAAAGAAAGAAATATATTATACCATAAAAAAAGGTTTTTTCTAAATCCAGCATGGATTTTTTTCCCACAGACCCAATGATTTAGAAAACAAACACAGAAACTGAGCAAATTGCACAGTACACTGGTTTGAAACATAGTACTTCTAAAGTACTAAATATGAGGGTCGAAATAATGCAGAAATGTCTATTATGCAATGCAATAACTCATTATGAACTACCTACACTAACATGTGATCTTTTCTTTTACAGAAACTGAAAAAGAAAATCTGCTCCAGTTACCAAAGTCATGAAAAATATATCTAATCACAAAAAGTCAAGCAGTAGGTAAATAATAATTCAGGTTACAAATACTGCTGCATAAAACAACAATTCAAGCAAACATCTAACCATACACCACAATCCAAAAATATTTACTTCCATGGATATGTTATACTGCAGTGCTTGTTACCAAACTCTACAATCTTAATTGCATGACTTAGCCAAAACTTCACATACAAACTCTACAAATCAAACAGTACACAAACCTTTGATTTGTGGATATTTCATGGATGTTTGATTGTATGGGTGTGTTATGCTGCAGTGGTTGTGGCCAGGGCCTAGGGTCTTGGGTGCATGGCAGGAGGCCCTGGCCACAACCACCACAGCATAACACATCCATACAATCAAAAATGGAAACTGTGGTATATAGGGTACTTATACGTGATATTAATTACAATCAACGCTCTACTAACAACCCAAAACCAATACCATACTAAAATAAAATAGCCAGCAGTGCATTTGTTATGTCCGCGGACAGTCATGAAGACCGCAGGCATGCCAAACACATCAGGGGCTCCTGCCATCTCAACAAATAGAGCATTTTCCCATCTCTTACTTTCCCACCCTCCCCAAGCACTCTTACACACAAACACACTCCCCAAAATTGCATTTTTTCCCCGTTCGTCGCCGCACTGTCCGCGGATGTCCACGGATCCAAGCTGGCGGATGCATCAAACAATGTGGAGCACCGCACGCTTCATCCCAGCAAATCAGCGAACATGTTGCATGTCCGCAGACATGACGCAAGCTGATTAGCCAATCAGTGACCTGTCCGCGGAGCGAACAGGGAAATGTGTCCGCGGAGCGGACATAGATATCACTAATTATTTTAGAACTACTTTTTGGTCATTTAAAAAAATCTACTGGACGGATTTCCACCAAATTAACAAAAGCACGCTTTCGGGACCAAGCCGCTACTCCTGCCGCAAATTTGGTGCAAATCCGTCCAGCGGTTTGAGCTGTAGCCGTGAGCAAAGTTTTTTCCCCATTCACTCTATGGTAAAAAAATACATTTTGGTTGCCCCCTTATAACTTTGCCCCTCCTGCACCAAACCTCACTAAACCTTGCAAACAAATTTAGAGTGGGCCATACACTATTTGTGCAAAGATTGGAGTGGATTCGTCCAGGGGGAGCGAAGTTATAAGCCACCCTAAAAGTGCTCTTCCTATGGGATTAGCAACTTAACCATAACTACACGGCCACTACCGTGGACCGTGTAATTACACGCCCTGCAGTAGCGGCCATGTTGTTATAGTTAAGTTGCTCAACCAAGAGAACAACACTTTTTGGGTGGCTTATAACTTTGCCCACTCCTGGACGAATCTTCACGAAACTTTGCAAAAACAGTATATGGTCCCGTCAGATTGATTCTGCAAAGTTTAGTGTGGTTTCTTGTAGGGGGGACAAAGTTATAGGGGGATCCCAAAAATGGTGTTTTTTTCCCATAGACACATTGGAAATAAAATGTTGCTTACTCCTACAGCTCAAACCGCTGGATGAATTTTCACAAAATGTTCAGCAGGAGCGGCTGCTTGGTCCCAAAAGCGTGCTTTCGTATATTTGTTGTAAATCCGTCCAGTATTTTTTTTTTTAAACGATCAGAAAGTAGGGCAAAAAAATAGTGATATCTGGGTTCGGTCCGCAGACTCAGTTCCCTGTTCGATCCTCGGACAGGCCTCCGATTGGCCCAGGGGCTGTCGTGATGTCTGCGGACATTGTACGTGCCCACTGATTGGATGGTGAAAAGCATAAGGTGTGTCAGATTTTTGGAAACGAGCACATGTTGGATCTATGGACAGCAGCCGGTATCTGCAAACAATGCAGTAAAAACATATTAGAAAAAACAACATTGCACTTGTCAAACTAACGAAACAATCTCTGGAGAGGTGGGGGTGATGAGGATGTGATATGGCCTTAAAAAGCCCAAAAAACAGATGTTTTTTCAACTCTGACGTCCACGAACAGTCTGCATGTCCGGGGAAGTCCAGTGATGTCTGCGAACATCTGAGTTGCTCGGTGACATCTATGCTTATTTCTGCATTACAATGTTGGTATAAAGCAGTTTTTGGATGGCTTATAACTTTAGCGCCACGGAATGCAACTGCATGAAACTTTGGAATTTCATTCTAGACCCGACTCTGAACGGTTCTGCAAGGGGTGGTGCTGTTTTGTCAAGTGGGAACAAAATTAATGGGGGCCCAAAATATTTTAAAGGCTTATAAATGTGGTGCCATTTGATGAATCTGCACAAAAGTGTGCAAACAGATTTTAGACCTAGATATTAATGTGTTTGCAAAGTTTGGTGGGATTTTGTCAAGAGGGGGCAAAATTAGAGGACGGTCTCAATGTTTTTCGATGGCATATAACTTTGTTGCCGTTTGATGAATGTGGACAAAAGTTTTCAGAAAGATTATAGACCCAACCTTGAATGTTTGCTCAAAGTCTGAATAGATTTTGTGAAGTGGGGGCTAAGTTATATGACTATTTTATGCAAGTACATTTTGACACTTTTCAAAAAATATATCATGGGCGGATTTGCAGAAAACTTTTGTAAGGAGCATTGGCCTAAAAGGATGGTTTTGCAAAAAAGTCTGTTTTATTTTTTGAAAAGTGTCATAATGAAGGTACAAAAAATAGTGATATACCTTTGGTGACTAAGGTGTAGCCATGGACAGTGGTCAGATTGTCCGGGTCATGGCCTAAGGCCATGACCTGGCAAACATGGCTAGACCCGGACAATCTGGCTGCTGGCCATGACCACGAGGGACCAGTAATGGGGTTAAAGTGGGCATGGTCACCAGGGACTGGTTATTTGGTAGTTTTTTTTTCGAAATTTGCGATAGGTTTCGATGGGAAAAAAATATCTACTTGTGGGTATAGGTTGAAGTGCTGGATGGGATTGCAGCAAATATGCACAAGTAGGGCCAGCAAGAACTTGAAAGCATAGTTTTGCAAATATGTCCCGTGTTTTATTTTTTTGAAAGTGTGAAAATGTAAGTACACAACACAGTGATATAACATTGGTGTCTGGGCAATGTGCTTGGCCGTCAGCAAGGAGAAATGTGTACTGTAGTTTGCTTATTGGGGCATGTGGACTAGATTACAGCACACTTTCACGATAGCATTAGCAAGGACATGAAAGCATGGTTTGGGAAATATGTCTTGTGTTTTATTTTTCCAAAGTGTAGACAAGCTAGTGATATACATTTGGTGTCTGGGTAGTGGGCCTGGCCCTCGGCAAACGCAGATGTGTACTCTGATTCGCTTATTGGGGAATGTGGCATGGCCGAAGCCCATTCCCCATGGATTTGGAGACTGGCCATGGCTGCAAGCCATGAGCACTGGCCATTGGTTACATTATGAGCTAGGATGCAGAGTATGTGCAGTAAATAAAAGGGGTGGTTTGGTTCATCTGGGTTCATGGTTGAGCCTTATGCCATAGGCAATTGAACGATGATTTGCATCCCCAGAATGCGCTGCTGATAACGACAGACATAAGTATGTGTTGCAAAAAATATTTTTCTTAATGGAGATTTATTGTTCTTTCACTTATAAAATCCTATTAAATTGACAGAAAAATCTTTGCTAAAGGGATGCTATGGTTAAAATGCATCCCACCTTTGGGACTCCTCTGCTCCAGTAGTTAGCCAGTGGCGTTCCACCTTGGCATCCCTTGACATTTCCCTCCTGGGTTCTCATGAGCATTTGTACTGCCCCCTCTATTTATGCACTTCTCTCACTGCACAATGCATATTTGCATTTATAGGAGCACTGTGTACAATACAATTATTATTTATTAATAAGGGAATTGAGGGAGTGTTACAAATATAAAATGAAAAAGGGTGGAAGGGCTGCCCTGTGCGATGGTGTGCAGATGTCATCCGGTCTTTTAATGATACACGACCTGGAAAGGGGACTGTGGAGACAGCATATAGTTATAAAGGTTCATCAATTATGGTCCTTATTGTGTGCTAGAGAAAGGTATTTGGGACAGAAAATGGTTTCTGTCCTTTTATATTGTTCTCTAGTATACAATTGTCCATTATTTCCATTAGCATAACAGAAAATGCTAATGGGAATGTTTGAGAATCTCATTGAGTCTATCTACTTTACTGAGAAATGTAAAGTAGATAGTATATAAGATAATTTTTTTTAGTTCTATTTTTTTAACTGTGAAAGGTGGTTCCTAAAGGAACCTTATTTGGGGTGTTTTTGAATTTACTTTTTTTTGCAGGAGAGGTCAGAAAGTAAGGTAGGGAGAGAAATGAGGGAAGAAGCACCAACCACAAATATGGAGGGGCAGGTGGACAGGGGAACATATTCCACGTGTATTACATCTAAGGCAGGGGGTAGTGTTTCTCATGCTGCTTGATTACAGCTTCAATAGCACTTCGAAATTGCCCCCCCCCTGAGTGGTGTGTTGCAGTATATACAGAGTACTGTTGTCTTGGAAAGATATGGATCAACAGCCTCTTTTATCGCTTTCAAGGTACCTGGTGGGATTTTGGGAAGCACAGAAGTAGGCTGCGTGGTTACTGTATTGTTTGAGGAGGATGAGGTGGGGAAGACAGCCTAGTACTTGCCAAGAAAGGAACAATCTTTCTGAGAGCATTGGATTTGGTGTGGCGGCGCATGGAGGTGGTCCCGTAGGAGTAATGTCCAGGTAGTACACGACTGAGTACAATGTTGCGCTCAGTGCATTTCACTTTGGTAGCTTTAGCCTTTTGTACAACGGTGGTAAAGAGCTTGCACACCCATGATTCTCTCGGGGTGCTAGAGGTAGGCACTTCCACTACCTCATCTTCTTGGTCCTCTTCAATGTCTTTTGAAGTACTGTGCTGTTTTTGTTGTGTGGGTCCTCCAGCTGGCTGTGGTGGTGATGGCTATTGGGGAGGAGGGATGGTAATAGCTGAGTCATTTTTAAGATAAATAGCAGTTTTGCTAATATCCTTCCAAGAATGTTATGTGTGCTAGATTGTTAATGAGTAGGAATAGGTGTAGGAGCTGTGCAAAGGTACATTTTGAGCATCAAAGTTCCTATATCAGCTGAAAATGCAGTCCCGAGCTGTTCGCGAAGTACAGAACCATTCGCGAAGTGCAGACGCCTTTGTGAACATGTCATGATGCTGCATGCGCACGTGTGGTCACGTGAAACTGTCCGAAAGGTCTGCAGTGATGTGAGATGTTTGCGAACGTCGACTAACACAAAAACAGTGAGAAAAGTTGCAAAAAGTGTATAGTGTAGAAGTGTTAAAAATTATGTATGTATGATTAGGTTCTAACAACACTAGAATATAATGATTTGTTTACATGAGAACATTCTTTAATACATTAGGTAGCTCATGATAGTTCTCCCAATCACCCCTAAAATCTTGTTTCCAAAATTATAAACTGAACTCCTTGAAGGGACTGTTTATTAAAATTAATTTAATATGTGATGTCATCAGTGATGTCATCTTTTATGCCCTGGCTGTTAGTCTTAGGAGTGCACAGTGGTGTTGTGAGTTATTGTTGCTTAGCTTAACATAACTGGTGAATTTCTGGGGCTTTTACTAGTGAAACTTAACCATAACATCCCATTAACAAAGTTTTTTTCCAGTGAATATTTAAATATATATATATATATATATATATATATAGAGAGAGAGAGAGATAAATATAGATATATGTTTCAATTAATATATTGATGCAACCAAAGAATCTTACAGAAAATGTGTACTGGGAAAAATTAATGTATATATGAATTGAATATTTATACTTCAGTCATTCACTCATTCCACACAACCTCCCACCTGACTGTTCTGTATTAGTAAACCCATGTTAACGGCTGGGGCTCTCAGGCAGGAAAAATAGAGCACACTGTCAGTTTGTGTGCCTTCTGTCTCTTACAGGAAATAGCGGTTCTCCCTTATGAAATCTGAATGAAGCTTAAATCAGGCCACTGATGTCACATGGTCATTCACCGGTGCAGCTTGTGGGTTGCCCATTCATTTTTGGCCCGTGCAGATTATTGTGGTTGATGATAAATTGCAGTTATATCCATTCGTTTTTATTTTGAAGAAGATGTGTGTTTTCCCGATATTGCTTCTTGAACCTGGAATTTCCTTTCTCAAATCATGAGGTCCCATTAAAGACAACTGTGAAAATCTGAGCCTAAGGGGGAAAAAAAAAGTTGTCAAACAAACCTCGACCATGCTCACAGCGGTGAGAAATGTTTACGGATCCAAGCTCCTGAACAGGAGAATGGCCCGCTCAATCTTCCTCACAGAAATGGGCTCTTAGTAGGAACAGTAAGCATTGCAAGATGCAAGGACTCACAATCTACTCACTGTATCAGCGAGTGATAGAAGTGTACCACAAAAGAAGTGGAACTGTGACTCCGGTGGGGGACAGATTAGGAAGGAAGGGAGCAACGTGCAACACATGTTTCAAGGGTTGCAGTCATGCTGGTTGACAGCCAATTGAGTTGAAACAGATTTCAGTTTAGCAGTCACTGCTATCCAGTGGTAAAATGGTGAAGTGTGCTTTAACTTCACAAAGAACAGTTCCGGAATGGTGAAAATGGTTGCAAAAAGTAGTGGAACTGTTAACAGTAAAAAACAAAACTAGTGGAACAAAGAACCTGACCATTCCGGCACAATTCGACCACTGGTTCCACCTCGCCCTCGATATGGTTCAAACATTCACAGTTGTAGCCAGCACCTTCTGCAAAAAGCTAGACCACCGTGGAATAATTACTTTGGGAATCTGATTAGGGAAGTTGCAAAGGAACCATAGTCGCTCACCTTTGACAAACAGATTCGCATAACTTGATTTGATATTTAATTCATCTAAAACGGCCCCCTACTTTGCAGTCAGATGGAAATGAATCTACAAGTGCGAGCTCATTGTTCTCATGACAATCCATAACACCAAGGAGGAAAACTATTCTATAGATGGGCAGACCACAGGGAAAATTGCACACTCAGGAGTTTCATATAATATGTGTTTGTGTATGCTTTCCTAACCATTTACCTTTTTGGAACCCTAGGGGAGTATTCTCCAAGTTGAGAATGCACTTTTATTTTCCAAACAGCCCTCAATTTGGTGGGTGGAGTCCAGCGCTAAGGACACTTTTTGACAAAGATGCCCATGCGTGTCTTTGCCCAAACCCTGCCCCTCCTATGATGCGAGCAAACACTGGCACCGTCTCCAACCTTTGACGCATGTTGCAGACTGCGCTTAGGCCCCATATTCTTGAAACATTTGTCAAACGTTTCTTTAGAAACTGTGAGCAACATTTCCCAGAAACACGTGTCAGCTCTGGACAGGAGGAGTATGTAGCACTGCTGAAAACCTGCTCTAAAAATCGCTAATATGTTTTTTACAATGTGCAATCCTGAAGCCCACAACTCAGAGACGCACCCTCGACCCCCAGCTAAAATTGCCACACAAGAGAGCATGTGGCCCTCGACCCCAGCTTTCATCTGTAGCTAAAACTGCCACACAAGAGAGCATGTGGCCCTCGACCCCAGCTTTCATCTGTAGTTAAAACTGCCACACAAGAAAGCATGTGGCCCCTCGACCCCAGCTTTCATCTTTGCCTAAAACTGCTTACATAAGGGAACAGGTGTCCCCTCGCCCCCAGCTTTCATCTGTGGCTAAAAATGCCACACAAGAGAGCATGTGGCTGAAACTGCCACATAAGGGAACAGGTGTCCTCTCGGCCCCAGCTTTCATCTGTGGCTGAAACTGCCACACAAGAGAACATGTGGCCCCTCGACCCCACCTTTCATCTGTGGCTAAAACTGCGACACAAGAGAACACGTGGCCCCTCTACCCCAGCTTTCATCTTTGGCTAAAACTTCCACACAAGAGAACATGTGGCCCCTCTACCCCAGCTTACACCTGTGGGTAAAACTGCCATACAAGAGAACATGTGGCCCCCAGCTTTCATCTGTGGCTAAAACTGCCACACAAAGAACATGTGGCCCCTCGACCTCAGCTTTCATCTGTGGCTAAAATTGCCACACAAGAGAACATGTGGCCCCTCGACCCCACATTTCATCTGTGGCTAAAATTGCCACACAAGAGAACATGTGGCCCCTCGACCCCACATTTCATCTGTGGCTAAAACTGCCACATAAGGGAACAGGTGTCCCCTCGACCCCAGCTTTCATCTGTGGCTAAAACTGCCACACAAGAGAACATGTGACCTTTAACAGTAAATACACTAGCATAATGAAACCAATACATTCCATTTTAAGGTCTTTTTTTCATCTAGCTTATTTCATGAGTATGTATTGCTTTCTATTTTACCATGAGGTCTGTGCACTCTTCCTGTGTCCTCGTGTGCCTCTCTTCCCTCCTCCCTACCCAAAGGGATTGTCACGCGGACTATTGTGGTTTCTAATAAAAGTACTTAAGTGTGCTTTACTGACTCATGTCCTTTCCCTGCCATGAGAGCGTTTAATCTCTTATGAAAACACGCACGGATAGTGAGTGCATTATTGCTTTGCAGAGAACACGCTACAGACGGGAGGGGTTAGTGGCTGCATTCCAATCCTGGGCCTATGAACCATTCAATAAGCGAAGGCCAGGCCCACAAAGGCGAATGCAGGCACATAGGTATGGCCGTAGACTACGGCGTACACCAATCGCGAGGCAGATTACATCATCGCATGTGTTCTATGTGAATGTTGTCAATTGCGAAGGTGCAAGATTCAGAGCAGTGGTCATTAATTACTTCTGAGCATCCAGTGTACAGGACGGGTAGAGGGTGTCAGATATGCATGCCTTTGCTAGTAAAGTCTCCCAACTCGGCTCATGGGGTAAACACCCCTAATGGACAAAGTCATAGTCAACACCCAGGGCCGGCCTGGGCACTGGCAGCCCCGGGGGAAACATAAATGTGCCCCTTTCCACCCCATCAAGGAGACAGGGGGTGGGGGGATTGGACCAAATTTGGGGTTGCAGCAGCAGTCTACTGAAATGGAAAGCACTCTGCTTCGGTGCTGGAGCGGGGCGCTTATCACTTATTTTCAGTGCCGCTGCTACTCTAGCTGCCCCCTGCTGGTGCAGCAGCAGTGCTCTGTTGAAACTGAAAGCGACCCGCTCTCGTGCTGGAGTGCTCAGCGCCAGCACGAGTCCAGGGCACTTTTTGCTTTAATAGGTTGCCTCCATAAGCCAGCTTGGGGATCCCTTGAAAGACTACCCTGAGCAGGTGTGACAGAGGGCTAATGTGGCACCCTGGCGACTGCCCGGGTCGCCCATGACTAAAGCCGGCTCTTGCAACACCCAGGAAATATTTGACCTCGCTGCATATACTGACAACGAAAAAGGGTACCTTGTGCTAAATATATCGTTTTTTTTTATTTTGATTATTATTATTTTTTTTATTGGTTTGTTACAAACCTTTAAAAAGAGCGAACAAGAAGAAAAAGAATCATATAACAGAACAATATATGGTTTTGTGGAAGCAGGCATCTGAAGTCCCCAATATTACCCAAAAATACTGAATATAATTATCGAATGGGAGATTTGGTAGAATTTCGGCCATACGAACATTTCGACCAAATGCCCCATTCGGTGGCATTATAGCGAACAAGGGGAGCTGGTGCTGCAGGGTCGTCCCCCACACCCTTGTTCACTATAATGTCAGCAGGGATTGTGGGTATGCCCCCCCCGCACCCGTTCGCATATAGTTTAATGAAAAAAAGTTGCAAGGATACAGCGAGTCGGCGGCACACAGCAAAGTGTGCTGCTGATGGGCAAGGAGGTGGGTGGGATCGGGTTATCCGAAATGGGCGCAAGAGGAAAAACGGAATGTTATTTTTCAAAGATACATCATTCAGTTCTTTCTTCCTCGGTCATTTCGGATACAAACAAATCACAGTAAACACTAAGTGAATATCCTGTAACAGCGCCACGATGCCTCCGGCCGCTGGGCGCTTTATAAATCCAAATAAATAAATAAATAAACCGAAGTCCCCAGCTCTTTGAATGTACGCCGGCCAGTTAATTCGCGCTGGTGATACAGCAACAAGAGAGCCTTGTAACAACGCTTTGGCAAGTGTTTTTGTTGTATATTACTTTTCTCTCATTGGCTTTCAGACCTCCATTGCCAATTTGTGGCACATGCTAATCTGGAAACGTAGCTCAGTTGGCTGGTGCATTTGCTGAAGTTGTTCGAACATTAAATGACCATCACTGGTTTAAATCCAAGTGGATGAAACTATCTGGACATACTTTTAATCTTGTTGAATTGAGCACCGTCGACTTTGGGAAATCGAACCCCTGCTTTCAGTAGTAAGTTCTAATTCTAATTCTGTGCTCTATTCAAATGTTTATTAATACCTGAAATATCAGGCGTGCTCAAGGTTGGGCTTTTTGTTTATAATGACTCCTGCGCGGATCCAAAGCGAATAGATACAGCGAGAAGATGGGACCTCCAGCAAGGGAGAACAGCTGGTTACACAGCACCATTCTCAAAAAGAAACCACACTGCCACCCACTTCCCAACCCTGAAACACTGACAGTATTGCCATTGATATTGAAATCATTAAACTGGCTCCTGGTAAAGAACAAGGTCGATCAGAATCTCTCTCCATGGTACATAACTCGCTAAACAAGATGGTACTGGCTTACCCCACCCTTTTATTTCTATCCTGCTGGCCTACTAGAAGCCTCAGGAAAACACATTAGTACAGGTTCTCCCTCAGCCTTGTAGGATTGTAAGCTTTTGGCCATAAAAAAGGACAATTGCAGGACTCGATGCCTGTCACTCCTTTAACTCCTCCTCCAACTCGAAAATGACACTTGGGGTCATTACGACCCTGCCGGTAAGCTTGCCAGTACCGTTGTTTCCAGACCAGCATATTACGCCTGATCTGACCGGGTGGGCAGAGCGGCACCCACTCGCAGACCATGTCGGTCGCACCGGCACCATTCACGAATCGTGGCAATGCATCCAAACTCCAATAATATTTTCCAGCACCCGGGAATGGGCAATTACCGGGTCTGCTGGGGTTGTAATGCCCCGGTAATTACCCATTCCTGGGCACTGGAAAATAAATGACTTGGTGGCACTTAACGCCAGAGTCATAATGAGGCCCATTGTGAGGTACCATTAAGGACTTAAAACCAAACTGTTCCGACAGGCCTACGGTTTCATCCATAGCCAACTGACCATGTCTCCTCTTGGTTTTCTCTTTGGATAACCATCAACATAGCATGCAGAAGCTACCAGTAAGTAATAGGAGGGATATACAAAAAACACATATTGGTGTCAATGGATCAAAATGCATGTAAATTGGTCTCCACCACCACCCTGAACTTCCGGTGGCTTCATAATACAATGGTATCTGTAGATAGAGAGCCATTACCATGAGAATAGTGTTTTCCTCTGTACAATGGCATGTATGTGAGACTTAACATGGCTTCTTAGTTGTCGTCATCGAAATTGGCCCCTTGAAGAACTAACGGTCAACTGGCATCCAAAGTGTGCAAAAAAAGGTCAACTCTTAACTTGCTGCTCTGCAGTCTTGTTCCCGCGCTTGAGCCATTGCCTTTTCGGCGCAAGCAACCAATGGACAGGGTGAGGGCTCATGGACAAGAGCGTACCAGCTTGTGTGCAATTGTCCCTCTTTTTTTTTTTTTTAAAACTCTGTTTATTGAATTGAAGGCAGTTATCCATAGCAACAAGGTCCGTAGGGCCGAGGACCGCAAGACATCAATAGGACAAGGCAGGCAAACAATGCTAGCAGCGTTACCGGTGAACCCCCACCGCGGGGCTCAATGAGCATCTAACCATTTACCCCATATTTTTTCGAATTTGCGGGGACAGCCCCTTGCATTATAGATCCGGCGCTCTAAGGTTGCGCACCTGTCTAACTCATTACTCCAACGGTTCAGGCTCAATGGTTCGGCAGATCCCCAATTGGCTGCAATAAGTCTCTTGCCTGCCCCCAGTGCAATTACAAAGAACATTTTTTCATATTTGGACAGGTCTACTTCACCCCCAATGCCCAAGAGTATCATCTTGGGGTCCCTAGGGATTGGTGTCGCCGGAGCGGCTGAGATTGTGTTGACACAGGCCACCCAGAAGGCCTGTATCGCCTGACAGTCCCATATCATATGGTAGAAGGTGGCGGGTTCAGTTTTGCAGCGGAAACATGTCCCGTCTTCTTTTCCCCCCCATCTGGCCATTGCTGTGCGTGAGTGGTATGAACGATGGAGAATCCTCAGCTGTATTAGTATGAGCTTGGATTCTATTCCAAATTCTCTGCGGGACATTAACGCCTCCACCCAATCTTCAGGTTCCAGGGGGCCCAGATCCCTTTCCCACTTTGCCCTTAGCCCGACGAGTTGTGTAGCCCCGAATGAGTTAAGTGCCTGATAGAGAGTGGAAGTGACCCTAGAGGAGATGTGCTGTGGGAGGATATTGGTCTCGACGGGAGAACAGGGAGGTACGACCGTAGCGTCGGGGAATTGGGTGCGGATGGCGTGGGACAGTTGCGCATGCCGAAACCGGTCCATGGGTGCCAGGTCGAATTGTTCGCGCATGGTCTCGAAGCTCAGGAGGCGGCCCTCTTGTATCACGTGTGCTAATGTGTGTATTCCTTTTGCCAGCAAGTGACCGAAGGAGCCCATTTTCACTAGCTCCGGGAGGAGCGCATTGTGCCATATTGGTTGCGACAGTGTTGGCTGTTCTTCCCAGCCGATTAGTTTGTGTGCGGCCCGCCATGCGCGCCGGATGTGGTGGGTCATTTTGGGCAGCATCGGGAGTTGATCGCGGGTGGCGTAGAGGATTTGGAGCGGTGTTAGCGGGGACATGGTCTCCAGTTCTATTCTGGTGTGTGGAAGTGTGGGATCCGCGTGGATCCAGTCATTCACCACCCCTATCTGTGAGGCCAGGTAATAGGTGCGTATGCAGGGTAAACCGATGCCTCCCTCCCACACCGATCTCTGGAGCGTAACAAGGGCTATCCTGGATTGTTTCCCGCCCCATAGCAGTGTGCGGAGGTTCTTGTCAATGAGTGCGAATGTTTCTCGGGGGAGGGGGAATGGGGCGTTTTGGAGGACATACAATAGTCTGGGAAGGGTCATCATTTTGAATAATGTGGCCCGGCCCATTAGCGATAGGGGAAGATATTGCCAATGGGGGGTGTCTCTGTTGAACCGCTCTATGACTGGTTGTATATTAAGTCAGGGGAACCCATCAAGAATCGAGTCAAGCCGTATACCCAGGTATTTGAGTTCCCCGATAGAGACGTGATATGGGCAGGTCTCCGGGAACGCCGATTCGCCACCCTGGATCGGGAAGAAGATGGTTTTGGCCTCATTAACTTTCAGGCCTGCAAAGTACTGATATTCCCTGAGTATGCGGGAGACCACCGGGCATGAGATATTCGGGTCACTGAGGTATAAGAGCAGGTCGTCCGCATAGAGCGAAAGACGGTCTTCTCCTCCTTCTGGCCAGGCGAAACCAGTCCAGTTGGTGTTAGCTCTGAGCTCAATCGCTAGCGGCTCGATGGCAAGGAGGAAGAGGAGTGGAGACAGCGGGCATCCCTGTCTCGTGCCCCTACCCAGGGGGAAAGGTTTGGAGGACCTGCCGTTCACCCTCACCGTGGCTTCCGGGGATGCATATAAAAGTTTTACCCAGGATATAAATGCCTGCCCCAGATTCATCCTAGCCATGATCTCCCACAAAGCATCCCACCCCACAGAGTCAAAACCTTTTTGGAAGTCCACCGCCAGGAGGGCGAGTGGGGCTGGTATTTCCTTTGCCCTGGACAGTACCAATTGAACTCTGCGTAGGTTCATCCGAGTTGATTTATTGGGCATAAAACCACATTGGTCAGGGTGGACAAGGGTCTCGATCACTTGCAGCAGTCTGTTAGCGAGTGTTTTGGCAAGGACCTTCGCTTCGCCATTGATCAAGGATATCGGACGATAGGAGGCGCATTCCTCCGGGTAGTTTCCCAGGCTTATGTATGACAACTATGCATGCCTTCCTGAGGTCTGGGGGAAGGGCTCCTAGTTCCTTGCTGCGTAGAAACATGCGGTGCATGTGGACAGGTAGCATGCCTCTGAGGCACTTCCAGGTTTCAGTTGGGAACCCATTAGGGCCCGGAGTTTTCCCCGGGTTGGAGTTGCGCCAGTGCATCTTGTACCTCGGTGTCAGTGATGTCCGCATTCAGGAGATCAGATTGGTGCTGCGGGAGTATCGGAATCTCGATGTGGTCGAGGTATTGAGAGGGTTCAACTGATGGATTCCCAATAGGTGGGGTATAGAGATTTTTATAATAGGTGGCGAATGCCTCGACGATATCCGAGTCTTCTGTCAACAATGTCCCATCCGGCGATCTGATTGCCCTTACGTGTCCCCTGCTTTGCTCGCGTCTCTCCAACCAGGCCAGAGTCTTGCTAGCTTTGTCGCCCCCTTCGTATATTTGGCTCCGGACTAATTGGTGGGCAGTTCGAGCGTTGTCCAGGGATAGGTTACTGAGGGCGTCTTGCGCCGTGAGCATTGCTTCCTTTGTTTCTTGGGTGTTTTGTATAAGGATTTGTCGCTCACATTCCAAGACGCGTGTTTCTGCTTCCCTGATCTTCTGGACTTGGCGTTGTTGGTAGGCGGAAACCGTGGAAATAGCCTCCCCTCGTAGGACTGTTTTGTATGCCTCCCAGATCGAGATCGGGCAGTCCACCGAGCCCTCATTAATTTCGAAGTATTCCGTGGTCCTCTTTTCCAGCTCCTCCGCAATTTCAGGAAGACGGAGATGGTATGTATTTAGGCACCAATTACGATCCGGGCAACAGGAGGATTTCTTTAGAGTTAAAAGAAGCGGGGAGTGGTCTGAAATTCCTCTAGCAAGGAATGCAGCGTTGAGAAGCCTGTGGGTCATGTTGCGGGGGACGAAGGCGTAGTCGATCCTGGAGAATGATTTGTGGACACCTGAAAAGAAGGAGAACCCTGCCTCTTCTCCATGAAGTGTGCGCCACGCGCACACCATTCCTGAGGCCTCGGCGAACATGGCAAGCGGCGTGGAGGTGGGACCTGTTCCAGCTCGCCTATAGGTTCTGTCGACTGTGATGTCCATTACTTCGTTAAAGTCCCCTCCGAGCACCCACACATCAGCCTCCTTCTCCAGGAGCAAGCTCTGAAGCTCGGTGAGCAGTTCTTTCGTCAGCGTGGAGGGGGCATAGATTGCTGCCAGGCCCCATTTCTCGCCCCAAATGTCCGCTAGCATCAATACATAGCGACCCCGGGGGTCCGCCCTGATCTTCCTATCCTGGAGAGGGACTCTCTTGTGAACGAGAATCATTGTGCCCCTGGCTCCTTTCGTGAATCCGGCATGGTAGACATTCGAGTAGTTGGACCTTTTGAAAAAGTTGGTGTTTGTGCCTATCAAGTGCTTTTCGTTTAAGAGGGCAATGTCCGGGGAGTGTCGGTTTAGGTACTGGAGCACCAGTCTCCGCTTTATGCTAGAGCCGAGGCCATTGACGTTCCAGGACAGTATTGTCAGCTTGTTGGAGTTCATCGTGTCTGCGTGAGTCTATTTGGCGTGGTAGCAGGGAGGATTAGTGGCTGTTGCATTTTTCCCTTCGGGGACGTGTGTCGTTTTCTTCTCGGGGGGGGACATCCGGGGGCCGCTTCGCACTGGAGCGCCTGAAGGCTGGTAGACACTTGTGTCTCTGGTCCTGGCCCAGAACAGTATTTGTTTGCCTTGTCTGTTCTTGTTGGTTTCCATCTTTCTTTTCTCGTGATTCCGTTTCCTCGGTTCCCCAAAACTCCCCCAACCCTGTACTTCCCCCCCAACTGGGAGCACCTGTCGCCCAAACATTGAACTTATAACTTGGTGAACTTAAACTGCGTCGGGATGACCCGACCTAGGGTGGTAGCCCTTGTGGAGACTGCGGTACCTGAACGGTGGCGGCCGCAATGATGCAGTTTCCGTGTTGTCATGTAGCCAGTTCGGTTCTGTGGTGCCCAGACCTCATCCGTTCTCAGTGGTGTTTTGGGTGGGATGCTGTGGCGATGCGGTTTCCAGGTCTGTCTGGCTGAAGGGTGGCGAGCGCTGCCCGGGCCCGGGTTTGCGCGCAGGCGGTCCGGAGGGCGAGCGTCGGGCCATGGGCCCATTGAGGATCTGTGTTTCAAGCCAGTCCCATGCTTCTTTGGGATTGTGGAATAAATGGGTCGTGCCCTTGTGGTGGACCTTGAGTATCGCCGGGAAGAAGAGAGCAAACTTAATTGACAAGGAGTGAAGTTTCTTCTTGACAGAGTCGTATGACTGGCGGGCCTTCTGGACCTCTTTGGTATAGTCCGGGAAAAACCCTATAGCCTCTCTATAGCCGTTGTATGTGATTGGGCCGGAGGCCCGTGCCATCTGCAGGATAGAGTCTCGGTCCCGGTAGTTGAGGAGGCGTACTGTTATTGTTCTAGGCGGGGCTCCTGGGGTGGGTCTCCCAGTGGGTACCCTATGTGCTCTCTCGATAGAGAAGAATTTCGACAATTTCTTGGGGGCAAAGACATGAGATAGCCAGTCCTCTAGGAAAAGTTCAACACTAGGGCCTTCCTCTTTTTCCGGGATCCCGAGAATCCTGAGGTTGTTGCGGCGTGCTCTGCCCTCACTGTCTTCGGCCCTGTTATTCAAGTTGGTTAACTTTCTGGGCGATTATGGCTAGTTGTTGTTCCAGCTGGCGGACGTTATCTTCTATATCCGACACCCTTTGTTCCGCTTCTCCGACCCTGGACGACAGGTTGCGGAGATCCTGGCGAAGGAGAGATACTTCCGTGGAGACACCTCCTATTTTAAGTTCCAGCGAGGTTCTCGAGTCCCCAATTGCCTTCATTAAGTCGTTCAGGGAGAGTTGGGTCCTGAGTTCCTTCCATGTTGCCTGCTTCCGCCGGGTTTTGTGTCTCCTGGCGGGCGGGGGCCTCCACTGTGTAAAGGTCCATTTTACTCTGCAGGGTTTGTCGCTTGACGTTGTCTTTGCCCATGGCCGAGCTGGTGTTTTATGTGAGGATTTAGGCCCGGGTGGGTCGTGCGGATGCCCCGCGGGGATCGCCGAGGGCACCAAGTCGGGGTGGGCTCGTCGGTCGTCTATCTTTTCCCACTCTGTCTCGAAACACTGGTAGGGGCATACACGTGAGGACCGTGCCCACCGTCTCGAATGTGTACTGTTCCTGAGTGGATTGAAGCACAGAGGGGCGCTGTCTCCGGCGCCAGTCACGCACACCCCACCACGTGCATTTCTGTAGGAGTATTACCCTCCCAGGGGCCTGGTTGTAGAGTGACGGCCCGGTCTCCCAGCGGTAATGGTGCCGGAGGCCCTTGATCTGCGGCGGGGGGAGGGTTGCCCCAATGCTCGTTTCCACCGGGAGTTGTTCCCCCTTGTGGGGTGTGTGTCCAGAAACTTTTGGCCAGTGGGGCTATGGGTCCTGCAACAGAGGCCTTCATGCCCCCAACAATCGTGTCCCAAGGTTGCCGCTTTGTGGCCAGTCCTTCGGGCTTTTGAAGCCCTTTCGCAGTGTGGGGGTGAGGTTATGCGCCCTGTCACCCGTACAGGGTGCTCCTAGAGGTGGGGGCGGAGAGCGCCTTCAATCTCCTTCCCTCATCTTCATTGTTGTTGTGGGAGGGGGGGGTGTACCCCTTCCTTCGTGCGGGACGCCGTCCCTCGGTTCGTCGGGGGGGGAAGAGGTTCCACGTACCTTGTCGGTATTGTTGGGGGGGAGCGCGACACTGTGTTGCCCGTGTCTGCGTCACAGCTCAACCCCGGTGGTGGGGGGGGGAGCAGAGAGATTTCAGCTCCGTGTCCCGTCCCCCGTCATCTTCCTCTCCTATGTGGGCTGTCTTGCGTGGCTCGGAGAGAGAGGGGCTCCGGGCGGCAGTCTGTAGGTTCGGGGCCGTCTTCTGCCTTCTATGAAGTGCCTGCACCTCGATGGCTCAGGGGGGGAGGGGCGGAGCGGCCGCTCTGCAGCTGCGCAGAAATGGTGGCAAGTCTCACACCAGCGACTCCGGGGTCGCGTTCTTCGCCTTTCCGGGACCGATTTCGCCCCAGGCAGCTATTGTTGCCTGGGGACGTCCGCCACTGGGGTGCTGTGTCTTGGGGTCGGGTGGTTGCGATGTATGGAATAATTACAGGATATATTCCGCGGCAGCCGGGAGCCCGAGACGATTAGCTCTTCATGCGCGGCTTGCGCATGCGCAGATCCCGCAATTGTCCCTCTTAATGGTCTTCTTTGTATGGTGGAGAATGATGGAATAAGCCTACTCGTGAAGATCCAGCTGTTCATGAAGTGTCAAAACTCAGTTGAGGGATTAGGGTTACAGAATAGAGTAGGGAGAAATTGAGATGTTAAACTTCAGTGTACATAGAAAGAGAGGTGAATCTTAAAATCTGTGACATTTCTGGACGTTTTCCTCAAGTCTTCAAGGAGGAGACAGACATTCCAAAGCTTGGAACCCTCAGTGTGACATGATCTCCATTTATTTTCTATTTGATTTAATCAATAATAAATAGGTTATGGGAGGCCGATCAAGTTTCTCATTGGCAGGTAATGTTGCAATAGCGTCTATAGGCATCCTATGGGGCATCCCTGTAGGCTAACTGTACACCTAACTCTGGTCTGGGGCAATGTGAATTACCAAAGGACAATTCAGGGGGCAATTAGACTTGTGCTGTCGGATTTCTGGGGCTAAACTAAATCTGGAGTGTTATGGACAGCCCTGTCAGCGGGGGGCGATTCGCAGGTCAATGACAAGTATTATGGGACAATTCGGTGCCAAAATGAGATGTCCCTTGGGGAAATTTTGTGGGCCAGGTACAATTGTAGGCCGTGATTCTTTGGCAACGTGAAATGACATGACATGACTAATTCTCACCTTTAAGTTATCTAAGGCCTAGCGATTCCTTAACATTTCAGGTGTGAATAATGAAATAGAGTTCAAAGTTCTTTTAAACTAGTCAATGGCTTGACAGGTTGTTAGGAACTCGAATTAATGTTTCCTGTTCAGCCAAACGAGGTTCTCAATCTTGTAGCCATTGGGAACTTGGAGATCAAGTTCTCAATGTCTTTAAGACCGTTACATTAAGTGCCAGGTGACAATGTTTCTCTGTCTTATCAGTGTCTCACAGGGACTTTGCCGTTATGTCACAGAATGCACCATTTCTCTTGGTGGATTCCTAATGTCTCTTAGGGGCATTGTCATCAAGCCCCAGCAGGCAATGTTTCTCAACTTTAAGAGTTGTTCAATGTCTCTAAGGACTTTGTGTTCAAGTCCCAGCGTGAAATGTTTCTCAGTGCACCCAATTTCTCAAATTCTCTGGAAACCTTGCCTTAAGTCCCTGCATGCAATGTCGCCATTGATTATCAATTTCTCAGGAACTTTAGTAGATGTTCCAGTATCCAATCGAGTTCTCCTTATTCTTCCATTTCTAATGGTTCAGGGAAACATTCTCTCGAGGCTTACGCCAGGAAATTCTCTTTCCATCATCAATGTATTTTGTGGCTAGAGGTTCCTCACCCTTCAGGTTCCTGGCATCGGCCTCTCCTCACTCAATTACTTTCTTCAATCATCTTACCAGGGTTTGAATTTGGCAACTCCTCCTAATGCCATGGTCTTCCCCATGATTCTCCCGTCTTATAACCATGGGCACTCATGAATCTCTCTTCTGTCTGGGTTCTGTTCATCTATGGATCACAGTCTCCTTAAAGTCTCCTGTTCCGCTCATTTGTGTCAACCACCCCATGAAGAAGTATTTACAGCATCTTTTCAGGGGTCCAGCATATGGCATTACACCTCTAACTCTCACTGTAGACCCATGGTCCTGCTTTAAATTGATTCCTGCATCTCATCCTAGCTGCCCCGTGTGAAATCAATGTCCAACATCCAGTGTTTCTCTTACACATGTCTGCCCTTCTTGGACTCGCCACTGCCTTCGCGCCATGATGCCTCAGTCAGGTCCTTCTTGCCTGGCCCTTGCCTTTCATGACCTACTTCCTCCTCAGTATTGGCATCCTGTTCCTTCTACTGGCTCCCGGGGTGGAGCACTGCATCACATGTCCATGGATATGTTGTTCTTGTTCCACATTGGTCTTGCTGCTTTGGGGGTGCACTTCACCAAAGGGGGAAGTGCTAGCATGTACAGGGCCAACCATTTTGCTTCACAAGGTGAAAATGGCATGGTGTTTTTTAGTTAGCCTTGTATATGCTACAAGTTCTGACGGTACTTTGCACATTCTAATTTGTATTATGTTAACTACTCCATGAACAGTCCAATACATCATCAGTACATCGTCAGGTACAGTATTGAAAACTGGTATAATTAGATCTCTTCGACACTACTTCAACCTCATGTACTCTGTAGCAGGATATCATTTATTATTGACGTTTTTCCCAGTGCGGTTGCGGCACATGGGTTAGGGAAGTTTCGTCACAGGAGAATTCATCCAATTCGAATTCGTCAAATTTATTTGAACACATTTGCAGGTACATTTATGTGGGGGTGAGCGTAGAGGTAATAATTAAGGTGGGGAGGTGGGGGTGGATTTGCACAGGGTTTCCCACTGCATACATCTGCTGCCAAATTGAATCAAAGAAATTGACGAAATCAGATTCGAAGACTTCTCCTCTATGAAATCACATAGAACCGCGGCACATTGCATAAGGCACTGCTTCAGCTAATGGGGCACGCAGGTTTTGTCTGCTGTGAATCCAGTGTTTGTCTTGGGCACTCAATATTCTGATGGATTCCTGCATCCTTTGCTGCACTGATATGGTTCTGTGAATCTGCCAGGCCCGGACTCCAAGGTATTGGAATATTTTATCCGTTCCCCTTCATAAATCTTTGAATCTAATGGCTTTTATCCATTTACATGTGAACATTGTGCAGTAAAATGAACATTCTGACCCATTATTTAAGAACATTGCTTAAGAAGAGACCCAGCAAACCCTGCTTGGGGATGAGCTACCCCCTTTGCTTGATCTATTTTGGGGGTGAGTATTTCTGCCGGTAGTGCTGAAGCAAGCACCATCATTTCCAGTAGTATTTGAAATGTACACAGCATAAAAAATCTCAGTCTTCAAATGCTAACTAAACTGCAATGTGGCATGGAATAACAGCTAAAAAATGCTCTGCAAATAGGTCAATGTTAACATTAGACCCATACAGACGATACACAAATCAAGTGTAGTCAAGTTAGTACAAGACCACTTGAGAAACACAATAAAGCCATATTCTTCCCCTCATATGTCGATTAGAGCCACTCCACCACACACATGGTGTGGTGGAGTGGGCAGAGGTTGTTCTTCTCATGGGGAAAACTGAATGAATTGACGAAAAGGAGGGCCTGGTGAACTGGGAGACTCAGAATAGCTTGCGACTCATGGACTAATGGAAAAGCCATTGGATGCCAGATCCTGGAAAATATTGAGGGGAGCACTGCTCCTGTGGTGCAGGCGAAGCGCTGTCGGACATACCACCTGACCGAACTAGCATGACAGGGGCCCTTTGGCTTTTGCAAAGTTCCAGCAAGAGGCAAAGGACACAACCACACTGGTCTGAGCCTCTTCCAGCGCCAGAGGTGCTCTTCCCCTGCTATTGTTTGTAGGTATGTAGGGTGTACGTTTCTCACAGGACTCCTGCTTTGCTGTGCAAAGTGTCAATGTTCTGCCTCTAATAGCAGTGGAATCTTAGCTAATTTACCAGGTCCAAAATGAGTAAAGCAAACAAAAGAAAAAGAGGTAAAAAGACAGCTGTGCATCAGCAAACAGGGGGGAAAGGCTCATTTTGACCATATGCCTACCCACCATCTCTGTGCTAATCTCAAATATGTCAGAGATTGGTAAATCTAAACCAAAAGAGAATAGAAACATAATGTTGTTGTTGAAAACCTTTATTCGGCGTGAGCCATCAGGTACAGATACAAACATTCATAAAACCACATGAATAGAAAAATCATTTTAAAATTCCATAAACAAACAAAAGATATTTCGCAGTATCCTTTGAATTGGTTAAAACCTTATTGTGCAGTCCACAAAGTACAGTAAATTTAGAAGTCAAAGTGCGAGTGAAGGAAAGAGATACAATTCAGTTTATAAAGGTTAGCAAATTATTCCTCTTATACCACTCCTGTCCAATGTACGAGGAGGCAAAAGATACGGTATTCAGATGTTCAACTTATTTACAGGGAAACATAGCCCACTGATAGTTCTCACCTCAAGGAGATTAAGCAGTGGGATCAAATATTTACTCCTAAGGTCTTTCAAGCCTGGGCAAAGAAGCATGAAACGCTCTAGGTTTTTATTCTCAGCATCACAAATTGTGCATCTTTTGCTCTGATTCTTGTCCCATCTGTCAGTAACGGACATCAGTGGCAAAGTGCCCAAGCAAAACCTGATAAATAATGGTGTCCAGTCAAACGATCGATCCTTTCACTGTCGAACAAAAGGCATTCGATCCTTTTGTTTTCGATACTAGCAGTGGTAACCATAAATAATGCTTGGGTATGAGGTGGAGCTATGATATGCAGGTAATCTTCATAACTTGGCCGTATTTTACAACTCCAGTATTCAGGTCCGCTAACCAGAACAAGCTAGGCTAACTTTGTTTCTCCTGTGCCTTAAGTAGGCCGATTTGACCAATAATTTGGCATTTGAAGGGAGGGATAGAGGATTTTTCCAAAGTGTACTTAAGCCCAACACAGAAACCATTTCCTCACGTGGAACAGCCAGGGCGCTTTATACGCTCCCCTGAGGAACATCATATAGGAAAGAGCATCTCGATACTTAGCCAGGCCAGCAGTGCCCCATACTCTTAGCCAGTGAAAGACAGGTCTCATTTCTACTTCATCGCCAATGGAGCCCACATCACACTCCATCCGCAGTGCTGCGGTTGGAGTGCTCTGTGGAACAAGCAAGATGCGTTTAAGGAATTAACTCTCCACCACTGTTAGGGGGACAGAATTCACATAGCCCCTAACTTCAGACCCAAAGGTGACATATGCCTTTGCTGGCGCATGATACACTACAAGGGCTGGTTTGACTGCTCTGCCACTGTGCATAAAGCAGTAGCTTCATATAGACCCACTATTTATCTCCAGTAGGTTTTTGGCCCTTGAAAGTTGTTCCATCAGACAAAAAGCTAGTGCCCAGATAGTCATACCACTGTACCTGTTCCCAAAGCGTGCCTCCCACCGTGGCATTCAGGCTTCTGCCTCTGAGGTTGCTTGGGCTGAAGGTCATCGACTTGGTCTTACTAGCATTGATCCCCAGCCCAAGCTTGCCATACTCACTCTCAAAGCAGTCCAATGCCTACTGCCGCCCCATTGGAGACGTGGACAACACTGCATCGTCCATGAAGAAGAGTGCAGGGACTATCACTTCCAAGCCTAGGTGGATCTGAATTGGCTACCAGAAGTCCAAAAATAATGGAGTCTATATAGATACACAATAACAGGGGAGCCAAAACGCATACTTGGCGCATCCCCATGTCGACTCCCAGAGCTTTGGTTATGTCCCCCTCCAAGCTCCATCGGACGACTGCAGTGTTAGTGGAGTACAAGCACTGTATTGGAGTCAAATATTTCCTGGAATGCCTCTGGCTTCAAGTGCCTCCCACAGGGACGCTGTCGAAGGCCATCTTCAGGTCCATGAATCTAGTCTTAGTTATCAGCAGGTGCTTCTGTATCATCAGTTGGAGCCTAAAGCTCTGGTCTATCGTACTTATGCCCACCTGGATGTGGTTCAGTGGCGAGGATCCATCAACCCATGCCTGCAAATGCTTTAAAATATAATTGGAAAATATTTTGCCGGCCGCATCAAGAAGGGAGATAAGGTGGTAATTAGATGTCAAAAACATGTCCCCTTTCTTGAAAATTGGAAGAATCACGGCTCCCTTCTAAGTGGCCGGCATCGCATCAGTTGCCAGAGTTGTACTAAAGACCTTTGTCAATACTGGCAACCTAATAATAGGCTCACTTTAAAAAAAAAAAAACAATAGGCATGTTCTCAGGGCCCGGGGCCTTCCCAACTGTCTTTTTTTATTTGATTGTTTTATTATTTATTATGCGCACAATGGAGCCTTAGGCAGAATGGCACATACAAATATACAACAAGAAATATATAGACAACATAAAACATAAAAAGAAAATAGGGGAGGAGACTAACACTTTGGCCCGTGCTATAATGCTGAGGTAAATAGCCTAATAGTTAAGCAAAGCATAGATTATTTAGAAACTTGCAACCAATCGCTCTTGAAGTCGAACAATACCCAGAGGGTGGGGGGCATAGTGTATCAATTTGCAATTGAAGCCACCCCTAGGTATACAGTTACATAGTCTAAGATAGGAAGGAAGGTTGGTGGACCCGCATCCAACTAATACATAGTCACTAGATTGCAAGGAGCACCAGTTGCTCAGATCAATCCTTCGCACAAACTTCAAGTCCAGTGTTCTAACCACTCCGGGCCCAGTTCGCTGACGTAGCCAGGCAAGCACCTTATTGCGTAATGAATCTCTGGTCTCTTTAACCTCCACTTTCTCAACTTTGGTTATTACGAAGTTCCTATGGTCCAGAACAAAAGGTTTAATGCCCTTGTTCACAATATTAGGCATGAATTGCTTCTTTGTGTGCAGACCTCGAAAATGCACCTGTTTAGCAGTCGGCACTACTGGCTGGTTGACGGGAATTATCCAAGAGGTAGAGTTGGGTAGTTCAATAGAATTTCCGTGGAGGTACCACCGCCAAAGAAGGGACGGGTAAAGCCAACTTCCCCTGACGGAGGGAACCAGATGTAGGAAACATTTCGTCATCTGTTTGGCACCATTGCTGGACCCCAAGTAGGAAAGGGGAGGTTTGAGTCCATTTTTCTGGTCGGTCTTGTGCTACTCGAGTAGGCTTCTGCTGAAGATACCCTACTATAGTGCGCTCCCTCGAACAAGGGAGTGACATCCACCTGTGGAAGTCATCCATGTTCATGCAAGCGGCGATATCCAGCAGCATCTGTTCCTTAAACAGACACCAGGACGACGAGCTCCTAGGGTCAGCAACTGTATAATTACGTGAGGCTGAGGCACCCTCTATTTGAGTTTCGTTTAATGCATTTTGAGATGTCTCCGGATGTTCCTCCACAGGAGTATAACCTTTAACATTATCTTGTTCCTTGTTCATGTGAGTTGTTTCGTTAGTAGCTTCGAGCTCCGGAAAGTTAACAGCATTAGTCATAGGTATGCTTGGGGGGACACAGACACCTTTCCCGTCATTTTTGAAGTTGCCCGTAAGATCTTTGTTAATGTGCAACATTTTAGAAATGACAAGTTGCTCTAGCTTCATGCAATCCTGTATTTTACTCTTGAAGAGGGAGTTATAGTCACGTCTCAATACACAATGATGCGTCCTGTCCAGGTGTTCCTTAGAGTCCAAATTAGCCAGCAATTGTTTTTGGGAGTATCTTCAGACTTGGTGCAACCATGGCTCCCCTATTTTCACATTGGTTTATAGATCTAATGGCAGTGACATCTGGCTGGATTTGCTCAACCATTTTCCCATATTCACACAGGGCGTTATTATCCACACAATCCCTGGAACAGAGTCGCTCGATGTCCCCCAGTATTGAGCAATAAGTGTTGTTAAATCGCTTTATTAAACAATTTGGGCCATTTCACAGCACGCCGTGCATGTCCTGTGATCGCAATGTCAGCAAGAGTGGTGAGACACCTAGCTTTCCCTTTGGTGAGATCCACCAAGGTGATAACCAGGGGTCTAAGATTGCTTTCCAAACGTTCTACCACCTCAAACCCAAGGATTTGTCCCCAGTCCCAGGCTAGGACCAGGAAGTGATCAATTCTTGAGTTCCCGTTTGGGCAACAGTAAGTGTCTTTTGATGGCTGGTCGAATATAAACCGATTACTACATGCCTGCAAACCAAGATTATAAAGAGTTTGAACAGCTCCATTGAAGTTGTATGATTTCTAGCTGATGGGATGGCGACTACTCGAGGGATTATCACTAAAGCATCCTGGTCTTCCCACAGTCCAACGAGTTCTTTTATGGCTTCCAGTACAAGTTCTTTTATGGGTTCCAGTCTCCCATTACAATTATCTCATGACTGTAATCACCACCCTTTTCCCAGCTGGCGAGACATTCTTCCAACTTCATTATAGCCTTTAAATTTGATCTCTCTTCTGACCGGTTTTAAAGGTTAAACAACAATATACGTCGGTTCTCAGGCATGCTAATTGCCAACTGCTGCAAATCAGGGGAACCTGTGCTCATCTGGGTAACCTCCCAGGTCATAGCAGCTTACAACCATGTGACTAGCCCCCCATGAGGTCTTCCCTTCGGAGCTTTGTTTGCTCTAACAGCGAATGAAGCAAACCCCAGGATGGTCATTTCATCTGTGGCCCATGTATCTTGCAAGGCAATAAAATTAATATCCTCCATTGATTTGAATGTTTTTAAGATATTTAATGGCCCCAGCAATATTCCAAGATATCAAATCAATAACGGTACACTTTAGGCATACCATACTTCCAGTTTCCAGGGGAAGTCGATCTATATCATTCAGGCCCTCATGTGCAGGTTGGGTGGTGACAAAACCTTTACCCCTTGGCTAGAGTTGGGCCTTTGCACCCTGACGGTTTGGCAATCCATCATGTTTGGGGTCGAGAATATATCTATTAGGAGTCCACCGGCCCTGGGGGATGTGGGGCTGCTCTTAGAAGGATGTTACAATCTATAGGGGGGTAGGATCTAGATTCAATTGCTAGGAGCCCCTGCAACAGCCGGTTGTCCATCAGGGAGAACTCAATATAGTCCTCCCTGCAATTAGATTACCTATATCTTCTACAGGACACAATGTCCTCCCAAATAATGGAAACACAGCCCCTCTTGTGGCAAATCCAGTGTATGATTTTGTTATTAAGTGCCTCTTGGTTTTCAAAGGTCTCGTTTGGTAACCATGGGACATTAGTCATAAATACAGATGGATCGATATATCGCTATGGAGCCTTTCTCATTGGGTGATATAATCTTGAGCTTCTATCAGTAATGCTAGAATGAGCTTTGTGACTATGCATCACCGCAGGTGGGGCTTGAGGTGGTAAGGCAGATTTATTTTGGCAGGAGGGGCTGTTAGCAGTTTTCTTCCATATTACCTCAATAAGGTGACACGCCCACATAGCTGTTGAGCTGTGGTTCATCCCTATGGTAATTATTTGCTGGTTCGTTGGGAGGCTCCGACAATCTGGCTTTAGATGTACTGGTGCCGCCAGTGACAGAGTTTAGAGGCACCTCAGCCTGGATTGTCCTTTGTATGCCAGTTAAACCACCAGAAATGTGTTGAGTAAACCTTGCTTTGAACTCCCCCACCTCCTCCAAGATCTTACCCATGATCACCTAAAGTTAGTCCCCTCTGCCACAACTTGTCCCAAAATTCTCTAATGGTCTCTAATGGTCGTAGTGGGGGATCTGTGCTCTTTCTCCCCCACATTTACCGGCTTCACTGTTTTGTGTACTCCTCTCCGTATGCCTAAAACTCTCGGTACCTTTACTGGAATTGTTTTTGGTCCTGGTTTCGACCTTTGTTTCCTTTGTTTCACTCCCGTACCCCAAGGCTTCTCATCTAAATCTGTGGCAGGTTCCAGCCCCAAGATCAAAAACCTGTTTGAAGTTGGGGCTGCAATTTCCTCCCCCTCATCCTCTTCAACAGTGACGACAACTACCTCGGGTAGTAGCTCAAACGTCTTTGCAGGGTCTATGGTTGGTGGTAAGAGTAGTAATTCTTTTTCGTATCTAGGGGGGATATATTCAATTATACACTGCGGTACTTGGCCATCCGCAATTATTTTACCAACAGGAAGGATATCGTTTGTACCCCCTTGCTGTCCTCCCTCTTGCCCTACTTTAAAGTCATGTAAAGTGTCATTTCGCATGCCCCCTGGTTTTTCTATTATTGGACCGTTAGCTGAGTGGAATGCAGTTGGGGTGCAGGCCATTCACTATGGGCTGTAAGTCCCCAATATCCCCCTCTGCCACACACTTTGATTTAGCTCCCCTTTCCTCACCACCCTCAGCATTCCCTACTAGATCGCTCGGCAGGCCCTTTATTTCCGTGATCAATACATCAACTTGGTTAATGGGTTGAGACATTTTGAATAGCTTACTAGGTCTTCTCACAGGGCAAATTGCAGAGATTGCTTGTGGTGTGCTCATCCTTATGGGATCAGTCGCTATTAGCCCAGGCGGTAACCCCCGGCACAAGGACTTAAGAAGTGTTGCCAAAAGGATACTCAAAGCTAAGAAGACAACTAATACAGTTATTATACTGCACGGCTGCTCCTCCATCAAACGCTGATAAGGTATCAAAACATCTTAAAGCTTCCAGATTAATTTATTAAATGGACGAGCTAAAATTAAAATAATAAAAATATATCAAATTTTCAAAATAGTGCAATTGCCAGCTCAATCCTGCCACGAAAATTTGTAACGGCTAATTTACCATAAGCCCAATTCCAAACCAACACTAGGGGCTCACTCAACATTATACACTATACTGCCCTGAACAGACTTGGTGCCTCTTGACAATATAACAATGAACAAACAATAAATGAAACAAGAAGGGCAGGCATGTACTTCAGAAATTAATTACAATGAAAAGCTAATAAAAATAATGATAATGAGTAATAAATGATGATAAAAAAAGCCTGGCCCATAAACAGGTTGCCAAAAAGGAAAATGGTCACGAGTACTTCACAATTAATGCCACCTCACAGAATCTAAGCTTGGAAATCAAAGAGCTTAAAACATATTTCAGTTCAGTTCCGTCATGAAAGCAGCCTTGGCAGAGGAATTGCCAATTAGCTTGCGGGGCTCCCCTAGTCCGACTCCCAAGACTCTGCCCCGTTGAGAACACCACTGAGTTTACAACATACCTGCCTACGTTTGAAAATCAAAAACCCTGAGATTTATGCCCCGCCCATAGTCAAGCAATACTCCGTACAATTGGACAAGGCTATGCCCACATGCCCCGCCAACATGTCAAAAAGGTAAGCTCAGTTGCAAATGCTGTCAAGGGAAGTGCAGCAAATAAATACAACATTAACGACCCTAAGTAGGATGTTTGGGCCTGGGGAGTAAAGGGATGGAGGTAATCCAAGTCTGTTTACAGGCATGGGAGTAGTAGGGGATCCTAAAGTAGAATGTGCCAAAGACGGCTGAGCAGGTTAGGTGACTGCTGCTGAGATGTAATATGTTGCAGATACCGTAAACTGAGTGATTGGGTGCCATGTGGTTGCTCATTTGAATGTCTCTGTTAAGTATCCAACTGAAAGGTTGCAAATGTAAAAAGGAATTGTGAAATTGAAATTGTTCTTCAACGGGTCAAGCCAAACCCTGTGCACATTCAAAGTCTTCGATAGTTGATCCAAACCTGTCTGAGGGAGACTAATTGTATTAAGAAGGGGATCTGAGTCTGGCTGAGGGCCATCTGGGGTGAACCGTGAGTAACCCAAGAAAGAAAATCCTATGAACGTTCTGAAAGAGGATCTGAGCCCGGAAGAGGAGGATCCAAAGTGACAACCATAGTTTTAAAGGGATCTGAGCCTGGTTGAGGGGGATCCGGGGTGAATAGCAAATCACCTGAATTGAGTACTTGTAAGTGGAAAATAACTTATTGTTTGGTTTAGCGTTATAGGCCCTCTGCATGAAGAGACTTTGATAGGCAAAGAGACTTGGGCACAGAAGGCCCTGATGCTGGTGAGTGAACTGTACCCTCATGCTAAAGAGGCCAGAGATTGTGCTACGCTCGAGTGAACTGCCTTGTCCCGTGCTGAAAACGTGGGCAAGGGAGGCCAATGGCCTGAAGATCCGGACATATCGTTTTTGTGACCACTTCTTTCTTTTTCATAAACATTACCCCACACTATTTGCATTTAGAGGCAGGGATTGGCAATAGGTGTTTTAGTCTAGGTCCTTTTATTTTGACAAGACACCACTAGGACTGCGTTATTATTATTTAATGTTCGTAGCTTGCTCCCATCTGCAGATTTAGGATTAGATAGGCGTTTATCATACCCTTGTTGAAGTTCAATAAACACCCTTGAACTGTGGTCACTTGTGTCTGTCTTACTTTTCATATCATGCCTTCCTTACAGCAGCAACATGTCACGCTTCCTTGGATGTGGCTGCCAGTCTGCACTCAGGTGGGGGCACCAGCCAACTAAGCAGATTACGGCTGATGGGAAGGACCGTCCCTCCCCATGATACCACACAGCAGGGCCTGGCAGCCTCCATGGCATTGCTGCCAGTGTCAGCCTAGGAGAGCAGATTGGCCCTTAAACTGAGAATTTTCTAAGAATCTATAACTGAAATCTTGTCTGATGCCTTATAATGACTGGAGCCTGAAAAGGCAATTTGGACTCCTATAACTTGCTCTTTCTCCTGTAAACCAGCGCTGAGTTCAAAATGTGCCTACCCACATACAGCAAGTCGCATCAGTGTTCCAGTGTGATTAGTGATTGAGAAACTGCGGACAAGGGCGCTCGATTCTGTCACAAGGATGGTTTCTTCACAATATTAACACTGAGAGCATAGACACAGAGGGATGGATTTAGGGTCAGGGCCAACTAAAGAGATTAGGCCACCACTGGGAGCTAATTTCCAGTAGTACTTCAGCTAGGCGGGGTTCATGGCCGAAGGTCAGATATCTTCTTGAATTTACTGTTGTGAGTCTGAAGCGCTGATAATTAGGGATATCTCCCAAAAGTCATCAGAGTGACTATCGCTCTCGGCTGCCAGCCAAATATTAAGACATATTTAGTCTTTGAGATGCCTCTTTGCTTGGGGAGCTCCTTTTGCAAAGGCAGTTTTTGGTAAAGCAACTGTAGTGTTCAGCGCCCACACTGGAGCCTCCTTTGTTGGACCATCCAATTCACAAGATGCAACTATTAAGGACTTGTGCGCAAATCAAATTGCAGTTATAAAAACCAATACCGATCTGCTAAAACAATCATTGAATAATGGGCATCAAACAACTGGTCATCTCTGACAGGGAGATAAAGTCAAGTGGGGAGAGAGGAAGAGCGAGGTAGACCCCCCCTTATCCTTGTAAGCCACATAAGCATCTAATAAACAGCGCATTAGGCATGTACTACTGAGATGGTTCATGACACTGAATTTATTATAAGTAGCAAAGTCATAATAAGTGTGCAAAATACTACTATGTGGATGACTGAAAATCTTAATGTATTAAATCTGATTGCATACTGTTAGGGAGAATTCTCACCCAAGGGCTACCTTAGAGCCCTCCAGCTTTTTTTCTATATTTTGGGACTTTGGACTTTTCATTTTCAATGTTTTTTTTGTTTGTGTTCTTTGGATATGGGGTTTTAAAGCAACTCCATAGCCGTCATCTTTTTCTTGTGTGTCACACAGCACCTTCAGTGCAGTGGCACAGGGGTGTCTTTCAGACTCCCAAAGGTCTAAATACCTTCCCTGGGACTGACTACTGTCTCCGAGAGTATGTGAAGTTAAATTGACTTTGCTAGTCTTTTTAAATTCATAGCCCCAGCACACACTATCTTCCTATAGGAGTTGCCTAGCATCCCCTGTGTCTAAACACTCATGTAACCGTCAAATATTACCCTTTCCTCTTGAAATGGCTGGTCGAAGTGGTTTTAGAACAAACTACCATGATTTTTCCCGACCGCGAACACTGGTAGCTAAAAAACGGGTCAGCAATGTTTTTCAATATGGCGCCCATGACTCCTCTATAAAAACAGACTCCGGTCATCTTTTTTCACCATTTCATTTAGTGCTGAAGCCCTCCTCTGGCGCCTGAGTGTCTGGGGTTAACAGGATTCGAGGGAGGTGCCCGAAACCCCCTGTGCTTAGTCTCCTAGGAGACCTGAAAGCACTCTGGTGTGATTGGCTTGCTGACTGTCCGGCAAGGACAGCCACCCTGCTGGCTGAGAGACAACTAGGCTGGAATGAACGGGAGAAAACTGTTTAAAAGCAGGTCTCTGGGACTTGGAAGGCAGAGTCGACCACTGGAACGAAAGAACCGAAGACGAGCTGAAGGAAGACAACTGCTGCAACTCCCGGGCCGTTGGTTTGCCCGGTGAAGCCCTGCTGCATGTCCAAATTGCCTGAAACTCCATTGACAGAGAAGCTCCTTCAAGGACGACTTCTTCCTTGAGCTGGTGGGAATAACCAACCTGTAAGCCACCTGGACACCGTCTCCATACTGGTCGAATTTTCATCAGAGTGATGATGAAAACCGGATAGCCAGTGAGAAGGATACCAGTTTGTGGATTTTAAGGCACTGACACCTTAAAACTGATGCTTAGCCAAGCTTGTGGCCTCTTCCCTAGGCAGTGCAGGAACCTCCTGACGTCTTCCTTCTTGTCCCATGACTGAAGCTCAGGAACAGCGAGATCTGCAGGAACTGCCAGGAACAACGGCCTCAGCTACAGCTTGTCTTCATACTTTATGTACTGTGCAAACGCGGTGTGGAAATCCTTTCTGCCGCGGTGAAAGTCTGTGAAACTTTCCCAACTTTGGAGTCTTGTTTGCTCCAAACCCAACAGATAACTCTTTTTCTGGCAAACTACTTCTAAGAACATTGGCAAAGACTTAACCAGAACTGTGCTATCCTATCCAAGACTTAACTATTGACTTTGGCCCAGGCCTATTGAATTGAATTGCCTGTTGTAGTGAACTGAAACTACTTGCCCTGCCTATGAAAGTAACTGTGCTTTAATTCTTTTAACCTTTGTCTTTCTACCCCTTTTGAAAGTACGGAAGTGCCATTTTGCTCCCACTTGTATGAGATGTTATATTGAGCTGTTTCTTACAAGTGGAATGTTTTCCAACTGACTGTTTAAATAAATGTGTATTCTTTTACCAAGAAACCTTGAATAGTGTTTGTTTTAACTACTGTGTTTGCAAGTCCTTTGTGTAACATCTTGTACTGCTCACATCCCTCTTGAGATACGTTTGGCTGCTCAGCCACTGCTACCACATAACTGCAGTACAGGCTTGTACCAAAGGTGAGATTGTGCTTACACCTGTAGTCTTAATTGTGTGTAGTGTTCCCAAAGGGTACTGCATGTAATTCTGCCTAACACATACTTCTAAAATATGCAATCAGACCTGTTATAAAGCTTGGCATGGACGAAAACAAACCTTTTAAGGAGGCTGTCCCAAGTGGGAACAGAAGTATAGATCTGGCAAAGACAACAGGGTCATGGGCAACAAAGACCTCATGATTCATTTACCTCTTTAGTGTGCTGGGTCAAGTCAAATTGGGTCACAGTCAATTCAGTTGTTACATTGATTAGCTCAAAATGGTGGTGTTTCCCCGTTAGCCAGAGGACCCAACATCGTGTAGGTGTTCACATAAAGCGGAAGATGTCTTGTGAATGGAGGATAGCAGAGGGGCCATTTGCTGGTCTTAGAAGCAAGGCCATGCAGAGCAACAGAGGTTCGATATTAAGTGTGTTATAAAAAACAATTAAATACAAAATAAATAAATAAATAAATAAATAAATAAATAAATAAAAGGAATGTGGTTCAGATTGTCTTGGTAAAATGCGCAATGGCTGATGGGCTCCCATCCCTAGAAGCATGAACTTTGCCAAAGGCAGAGTGGAATATACATCTGAAGGTGCAGTTTGCATCGTACTTGTGGCCCCATTGCTGCAACGCCGACATTTGGATTCAAATGCTGTCTTAGCTTCAAGCCCTGAACAACCAATTGTAGGCCTGACAGCTCCTTAGTATATTTTTCACTCGGATAACAGCAGAGTGATACGAAAGGGAAGTGCTCTCCTGAACAGGACTGGTCTCGTGGAGCCCTCCCAGGCTGAGTCGCCCTTGGTTCACATGGCGGAACTTCCCTTAGGAGATGCTAGGCATGGTAACTCAAAGGAAGGGGAATTGCAAGCTCTGGCTGCAATGCGTTCTTTACCACGTGTAAGCACTCATGTTGCTTAAGGTAAAACAGTTTGGAACTCTTGTTATACTTGAAAGTATTGCACAATGTTTAGCTCACATCATTTGTCCGATTGACACGTTTCGGGGATTGCCCCTTTATCAAGTTCTACAAGAACATCAAACATAACAAAATGTCTGTCACATAGCTTTCCTAAAATTAAACAATTTACTAATGGGTCATTAAATGAAAGGGTAGACCACCTTGGACTCCGATAATTATTTTGTTTGTTCAAAACAATCAATATAGATAATAGATATTACATTAATCAAGTTCATCAACTGGGTTCCACATGCCAGGATGAGTGAGGTTAGCCCATAAGGCACATGGGGAAACCAGTCTATAAAGAATAAAGGATACTGGTACTAAAGGTAGCAGGATGGGATCCACAGCTCTATTTCTGGGAATGCTGGCTTCCCAACTGGTTTCCTAACTAACATGGTCCCGGAATATAGGGACCAGCATGATTCTGGGCTCACTTGTAGTGTCAGGGTATAAGGCCCCCGCATTCTTCTTGGTTTCACAGCATCAGGGTTATAGCATCCCACCCGCATCTTGCCATCAGCAACCTGCAAATACTTATCTGCCTTGCGTTAGGGTATGTTCCCAGCTCAGACATCAACCTCTATCGATGTGTCATGCTCCTAGGCTTCAGAGGCTACTTTTCAGAAACTCCTCCTGGCTCCTACTCGTCTCTTCTCCTCTTCGTCTGATCTTAGACAGTGTCTGAGGCATAACCTCAGCAAGTTCTTAAACGTTTCTCTTAGTTTTCTTCTTCTCTTTTTTTTTACCAGGGTTTTACCCCCCCCCCCAACACTCCATTCTGTTAGAGTCCCGGCAAGGGTCTGTGCCCTTCTACAATGTGACTAATTAATCTGTTAAGTCAACCTACGTTTCAATGAGTTATTCCCCTTCTCTCACAACCACCCCTCCACAACTTGATATCCCCCTTTTCAATCTCTCCCCAACAGCTGCTTCATGGAGTTCCTTAAGCAAACCCTAGCAGCCTCTCCTGTTCATAATTATGCAGGATAATGGCCTGCGGCGCAGCAATGAAGGCAGTACTAACGGCACGTGTACGTAGGTAAACAATGTGAGCCGGAGTCTGTCTGCAGTGCATGCATGGACCACTGACTGTACCTGCATGGTGCTGGTAAGAATTGCTCTTGCGAATTAAGCAGTGGGGGAGGACACGTGTTGTGTGAGATCACCAACATGGGATTCGCTTTTCATAGCTATGCTGCAGAAACCTTTCACTGGTATGTTATGTTACAAGGCTTTTATTCTGCACCAAATCATTGCCGCAGTAGTCCCCACATGCCTGGCTTATCTTGATGTTGGCATATTGTGCCACTACCAAGGGTAACCAGATATTAGTCTGCACAAGAACATTAGTAGTGGAAGGTTATGATGGGAAAGTGGGTGAAATGCTAAAGATGTAGGCATGGCGTGATATAGAAAGGGAACGGCAATGCTTTGCGATAGATTTGGTGCGGGGGATTCATTAGGGTGGACCGTAGATTGGTATTGTAGAAAGTATGGTATGTTCTAAGCAAAACAGATTGTCTATTGTGACCAATCCAGGGAATTTGTCCCCTCTTACCAAGGGGGTACCACTCCCTGTTGGACTAGGGAGGTGAGCCTGCTAAGCTTAACATCCCCTAGGGGAAAGAGCAAGCGTGATCTCACTGGGGGTGACAGAGCCTTAGAGGGCAAACAATCTCAACATATGGATATTAGTTATACTGCCTTATCTCAAAAATATAAAACTTTTGTTGGCTATATGGAAATGGAATGGTGTACTGACTCACAACTTCATACATGAGTGGCTGACCTGATTTACAATCTCTTTTAGACACCATCCAAACCTGAATTGAGAACATAGAGAACAAACACACCTCTTTTCATGGTGGAACAAAAAGGTATGATACACAGAGAGAGGGGCGATCGAGTCGCTTGCAGAGCAGTAGACGTGGACAGACCTGCTCCTGGCAGACATATCTGGACCAATGCCTGTCGTGGCATTCAATCATGTGGAAAGGCCCGGTGAATGCCAAGATGAATGCCAAGATGCCAAGAGAAGCAGAAGCCGGGAAAATCCAGAGAGTCTCAACCTGAGAGACTGACAGTGGGCCAAGGTGGACGAACCACTGGATATCGAAGGGCCCAGCTGAGAGAGCCCCAGACACTAACCTCAGCCGAGATGAGAGAAGTCATTGAGGAGCCAACAAAGTGAAATCCGAAGATCATTGTCTGTCCAAGAAGAATCACAATGGAGAAAAAGGTACTGTGGTGGGTCAGAAGAAGCAGGACAATTGAAGTACATTTTGAGTGTAGTTTATTCAAACAATAAGAATAAGGCCCATCTTTCCCTATCAATATAGCGGATACTTGTGCATATATAAATATCTTAAGGTGCTCATCAGTTGTCAGAATTTAGAAATAAAGATGTCCTTCATTCCAAACTAACTCTAGCTGACCCTACCACTATTTGACTAACTTAAATTATATTAGGAAAATGTCTCTTCCTTCTCTTTGTTCTCTTATGGCAATGTCTCGATGTGTTTCATAGTTTTCAATAGTAAAAGTTCTTCAGATAGTTTCTTGTCACCTTCTGGACAAGGTCCTGTAGTTCTTTTATGATGTACCTAGGTTTGCTTTCCCCTCTAAGGCTAGTTATTCCACAAGGCTTTGTAATTCACTTTCTTATAGTCTGTCCCATGTGTACATGCTTTTTTGATCTCTATAGCACTAGCCTTTTTAATTGGCTATCCTCTGCAGCAACATGGGCCTTCCTGTTTCCTGGCATGGTTCAGTTTGTTCACATCTTCTCTGTCCTATTTCACTTGACTTCGGTTCCCTTTTAGATACCCATCCTTCTTCTCAGGGTGTTTGTCTCCAGTTCTTAACACTTGCTCTTTCAGGTATATTCACTATTCTTGAAATCACATTAATAAAGTTCAACTTTATGGGCTTCATATAGTTTCTCTTGGTATACATTCCTAGATATCTTCTCTCTCTCAGACTTAGTCGTTATTTTTGTGGTTCATTCATACAATTCCACTTCACTGGCCTTATTTTGAAAATCTCATCAATTTCACCGAGGTGAGTTTCTCCTCTTGAATATTGACAACCTGGCGACCTCCCAGTATTCCGGTTCTCCCAGTTACCATTATGTTTGCAGGGGAATGCTTTCAGGCTCACCACACACTTTGGGTCTCTTCCTCTATTCTGCTGTTCATATTCCTCCTTTGCATTGGTATCTGTCACTAGGCTCCCTTCATCTATGCGACCGCATCAGTGGGGTCACAGGGTCTTTTGTGGACCGTCTTTCCTGGTGGCTTTGCCGTCAGTCGATAGACAGACTGGCCACCACAAAGTCCTTGTGCTTCCCTCTGCTCTTTTGCACTCTCCTTGGAAACACCAGGCTGCAAGCATTTCCTTCTGCTGATCAGGACTGAAAGTCGCAGGCTCTGCAGCTCTCCTTGGCTATATCTGCTCCAGGCATTACCTTGTCAGGGAGCTTCCCCTGATTACACTCTCCTGTCTCTAGTCATGCTTCACCTCCACTCAGCGTCCGCTACTCCACCAGCCTCCTCCTCTCGGGTAAATGTACACCTCCTCTTAAAGAGACAGGCCCTACTTTTTGTGCAAAGTGGGATATTTTAGTTTTGTTTTCAGCAAAGTCCTTGGAGTTTATAATGTGCTTTACAACTGTCAATCCTATATATGCCATTATAATGGATGGTCTAGGAAGTTCCTCACAGCAACAAGAGTCAATTTCTCCCAGTGAGGTTCCTCTTGCCCAGACCCAGGGTCGGACTGGCACAAGAAATGGGCCCGGTCACCCAAAAAAATGTGGCCCACCCCTCGCCTCAAAAAAGTGGCCACCCCTTGCCTCACAACCCTTGACCTCTGATGACATCACAAGAAGTGATTTCAATTGACCCCACTCCAAAGTGACATCTTGGGAAGCGATGAAACACAACCTTTCATCCCTTGACAAAACAGGAAGTGGCGTCAAATAGCATTGTTCCTAAGTACACTAAATTACTGTGAATCCAAGCAGACGTCCAAGGCCAAATGATAATATGTTATTGTATAGCACTTACGCTTAGCTCTTTTTTAAAGAACAAATATGCATACAATATCACCCATCCTGAGTTGGTACTCATTTATTGACCTAAGAAGAATAAAAGGATTTTTGAAAAGAAAAAAAAGAAAATTTGAAAAAAATAAAAATATATATTTGTTCAATTTTTTTTTCTTCCAAACCGGCCCAGGCATGGCCAGAAACCGGCCCCCACGCCCCATGGACGATTTCGGTCCAGCCACGGGCCGAAAGTCCGAGGGGCCAATCCGACCCTGCCCAGACCACTATGGAGGGTCTTTGTGGAGCAGGGTCAACTCTCTAGCCTCAAAGTGCAGGGCTCCCCTTTGGGGAGACGGGGCGAATACCTTTTATTCGTCACAGTACACAGTGACTCCAGAAGATGTGGGAGGGTAAGACCAGCCATACCCCAGGGCAGAAAGCATACCGAAGGGTGGGGTGAGCATGACTACAACCCAAGGCGGGGTGCCAGAAAACATACCCCAGGGTGGGGTGTTCAAGAGTATATGGCAAGGCGGGGGCAAGAGAAGTCATAGCCCAAGGCAGGCTACTAGAAATCATACCCCAAGATAGGGGTGTCGGGCGGCAGAAAACATACCCCAGGGCAAGGTGAGCATGAGTATACCCCAAGGCGAAGTGAAAGAAAAAATAGGTCAGTTTCCTGGACAACCTGCTTTTTGCATAGTACTGAACAGTTTTCTGTCCCCTGGAAACCCGTTTAATAAAACAGGTGGAATTGGATATATGTCAGGAATGTATATTGCCATTTTTCACAATGCCCTAAAAAACAAGCAACATTTTCCATTCATTTTTTGGTAACTTTTTCATTTTTTTCGTAATGATGGGGTTCCATCCCATGCATCCCTTTGTCACTATCTCTTGTCTCATTAATTCCCTTTGCAGAGTGTGGTTGAGCGAGGAAGTCTGTCTAGAGCTCCCATTAACTCTTCTATTCCGATTCCTGCAAGTGGACCTACTGCTTAAAATACACACTCCAGATGCAGAGCGTCTGCGGAGTGTTTGCAGAGTCTGGTGGAGTGAGGAAGTCTGTCTAGAGCTCCCATTAACTCTTCTATTCCTATTCCTGCAGGTGGACCTACTGCTTAAAATACACACGCCAGACGCACAGCGTCTGCGGAGTGTTTGCAGAGTGTTTGGAACTAGGCTTGGCCCCTCGCACACGGAGCTAAACAAAACTGCCTGGTTTAAACAACGAACTTGGTATTTGTTGTGAAGAGCTCAGGCTGAACTTTAATGAGCAATGGGCCACCCAGCCAGTCACAGAGAGGAATATTGCAGAAAGCCGCACTCCTGTGCCGTATTGACTTGCCAAGCAGTTCACAAAACTATCTGAGATCTCAATAACAAGCGTGTGCCAAGAATCTGAACAAGGTATGTGCATTTCTGCTTGGCTGGTTCCCTATTCCCCCCACATGCCCCCGTTGCCTGTACCTGTGCGCGACAGTGGTGATGTGGTTTGTGGGGTCCGCACAGTCCCTGCGGCTTCCACAATCACAGCGTGTGCAAACTCTCTGATGCCGTGGCAGAGCGGGGAGCCCGTGCTCGCACAAACAGGGTCCAGCGCCGCTGATGTGGCAGCGTCGGCTTGCGACGTGCTGATCTGTCAGGCGAGAGAGTGGAATGCGGATTCCCTGAACATGGAACTCGTACAAATGAAAATGAAGAAATATTCTGTTTTCTGAGTGAGGAAACTGTGATGCTGGAAATGCATCGGAGGGACAGGGCCTCCGTATCCTTGTCCTTTACTGCCTTTTTATCGTGTGTTCTGTCGTATTTTCCACGCAGGAGTTCATGTGGGACTCCTGGCGGTGCAGCTCTCTCTCTTTTGGTTTGGTGAACAGACCCATGGGATCCCCTTACAGCACCCATGGGTGGGGGTACAACCCTGTGCCCCTAATGTATGTTTTTGGGCACCTGTGGGTGGCCCGCAGAGCAGGGTATAGGCTGGTGGAAGCTCCATGCTGACTTTGACAGGTGCGCTGAGTATCCTCCATTTTGGGGAACCCCAGGCCCTGCCATTGGAATCAGTTGATTCCTGATGGAAAACAAGATGGCCCCTGTGGCCTCTTGCTTTCTATTACCTGTTAACTTGTTTTCCCAAAGTCCTGGGAAGCCCCTACTCTGTCCCTTCCCCCTGACTGGCTGGTGGGTGGAAATTCCATATATGATGTTGTTGTGAAGTCCAGTCCAGACTGACTGGAGCCTTCCCAGTGACTGTATGTTGTGGGTACCTCCTGTGGGTGGGACCTGGGTGAATGGAGTGTGTGACCAATATGCACTTCTTGTTGTGGCTGTCTGGTTTCTGGTATGAGAGACAAAGACTGAGACAGCCCTGCCCGAAACTGGCCTGAATGCAGTGTGTAGTGTTGAATAGCTGAGTACTTGTCCCAATCGACATTCCTTGTTGTGAGTGTCTGAGAGGGAGGAGGATGGCCTGAATGCACTGTGTGCCTGATTGGCTGACTGACTGCATGAATGCCCTTCTGTATGATTGGCTGCTGAGAGTGACCCAGCAGTGTGGATGAGAGACAAGATAGTATATCTGGGGACCTCTCACCACTGGAAATTGTTCAGAAGCATTCAGAAGCTGTGTCTACACTTTAAGAGTAACTGGAACTGCTGATCCTTGACGCCCAGCTGGAAGAAGAAGACTTGCTGTTGCATTTGCTTCGACCGATCTGAAAGCTGCCGAATCCATTGAAGACTGATCCGAGAGAGGACCTGGTAAGGCACCCTCTTTCCGTGCACCGAGGGACCATCGAGCACCGCTAACCTTCGCCAAAGCTCCCGCGAAGTCAGACCATCGAAAGGCTGCCGACCCGAGATGGGACCGCTGAGGAGAACAAAGCAAAGCACCCGGACTTTGCTGCTGTCGAAGTCCACTGCCGTTGACCAGGGTTCGCAGGTTTGTGTAACCGCTGGAGGCCCGTCGAAGTTGTGTTGCCCAGCCGTGGGAACCACTTGACGCCGTGCCACCGACGACCGGAGCCGCCCGCTCCTTTGCCTAAGAACATTTGAATCCAAGGACTCCCTTGTCCGCAACGTCGACCGCTTTGTCCCGCCGGAGAAAGTCCAGGACGACCAACGCGCCGAGGAGAATCCGCCGGTGGGCTTCCCGCCACCAGGCCACAAAGACTTCGACGACTCGACGCCCTTGCTGGGCCACAGTTCCTCCGAAACTCTTTGCGGTCTTGAACAATCTATCGCCGAGGTGCCCCGCACACCTTATCCTCGCAGGACGTCGCTGACGAGCACCGCCTGGATCGACATCGGTGTCTCGGCACCCTTGAACTTCTCATCATCGCCGTCGATGACAAGTTCCCCATCTTCGATGCCTCTCGACGATCCGTGGCTCCTGCTTTAAAGGGAGTCACTCAGGAAGGATCCTTTGACGCATCTTCGAAGAACTCTACTCCACCAGGTACATTGGGTGGGTAAAACCTTAATAGGAGGGAATTAGGCTATTGAACAATATATGGACTGGGCTTGTGCTATATATTTTATTTTACAGGTTGCCCAGCTGGGGGGATCTCCACACAGAACTGTGTCTATCGGTATAGGCCAGCATTCTGCCTATTGTTTCAACCATCTTGCGTTCCTTCCTATCTCTATAGCTGGTTTCCTTGTTATTGATCTGTGTGACATTTTAACCGTACAGTTGATGCACGTTAATGAGATTTGATAACATTGGTGGTACCACTTTAGAATTGTATATATTTATCATTGTTGATTTCCGAGTACAAAGTGCGTTATTGTGATCATGTACATACCTTTGAATATTAATTATATAAAGACTGTGTTTTCAGTAATACAATGTGTGGACATTCTTTTGTGGGGGTTCGGGGACTACACTGTACTTAAGAACCAGCCTGCATCACCTCCTGAGAAGCTAGGCCTTGATTGCTTGTCCATTGCTACCTTATTGAGAATCTTGGCTGGGGTCCTCTGTGCCTCTCCTCTAACATATAGAGAGCGGAGTACAGGCACCCCCACCAGTATCTTCACAGAAACGTACTTCAAAATACCTAAATCTTCAGTAATAAAACCCCAGGAGTCCAATATAAAACACATCCAGTTTGGTAGTGTGGATTCTCCCGTATACGTGGATGCGATGAGTGACCTAGTAGATTCTCGTCAATTTCAACACGCAGTGCAATCCAACAACAAGTATGCAGAATGCCCTGAAACAGAAAGTGGAAATACAGGCATTTTACAAAAGTCCCGACGCTCTCTGATACAACATACAGAGAACGTCTCTCGAACAGAAACAAAACTGCACCCAACATAAAAGCTAAACAAGATACCTGTGAAGGAAATTCCGATCACAAAAGAAAGTATCAGAAAATTCACCAAAGTACAAAAACAAGTATGTGGACAGGAAATAAGAGGAAGAGCCACATCTCTGTCCAATGTAAAATCTATAAGATGGCACTTAATGCCTAAAAATCCATCTATTCAGACCACGAGTCTTGTAAACAAAACGCTGAAAGTGAACCAATAACTAATGACGACTCTCAATGAGAACAAGAAGTGTCTGATCACGATTTGTTGTTAGCATCAGGGTGGTGTGATCTGAGGAACTACCCAAACAATTCTGACACTACAAAAACCATCAGTGAATTAACCAGAGCCCTTCAAAATAACACAAAAAACGATAAAACTCAAGAAATCACAGAGCCCGAGAAAGCAAAGTTTGAAAACAGTTGAAGACCCGATAGACCGATACAAGAAGAATCACAAAAGTCAACATCTGAAGAAAATATCCCAAAAGATGGCACTATGAGAGAGACCTTGCAACCAACTAAAACATCTACGACTCAATTTAGGAGATCTAAGCATACTATCACAGAAGTAGATGCAAGTAAGTCAATGTTGCATTTGGCTCCAGAAAAAAAAAGCCAAACCATTAAAGCAAGACGAAAAAGATGACCGTACCTTGCATAAAACTAGAAGCGAACTCCCGATGATAAAACTAAACCAGCATGTGAAACATTCGTTGGGCGAAGAAGTAAGAACCCAAGTATCGGAAGCCAGCACCATTTCCTCAGCATCTGAAAGCTAGAGTGATGAAGAAGAAAGATTCAAAAAGCGCCCTCACTTGAGACAGAAAAACTGGGAAAACATACAGGAGTCTGTTAAATCAGAAATCTAGCAGTCAAACAGTGAGTTATGTGCTAATATGCAAGCCACCATTGGCTCTATGTTGACCATAACATTGGCACCCTTTCTAAAACTCTACGAAGGCCTTCATGAGAACTACAAAGACCAAACCAATCTGTTGGCCCTAATGCAGTCTAAGCTGATATTTGTAGAAGCGTATATTGAAGCTACAAAAGAGAGGAGAGCAAGAGGGAAAGTTTCTGAAAATGTAATATTCAAAACACTGATTGATTTAATGGAGGAAGCTAGGGAAGACAGAAGAGCTTTTCTCCATTGCTTCAGTGACACCATCAACCAACTAAAACCTGAAAACGGCAATCAATGTCGCCCTTCACTAGAAAAAGTACTTCCACAGAACCAATTCAATCGGCTCTGAATGTGTGCAGCACCACTGAAAGTAAAAAAAGAGAAGATCTCATGCAGCCATCCAAAACTTTAAAAACAATGGAAACTCCAATTCTGAACACCACCGCACAAGTTCCGGCAGAAAATAATCTGCCAATTTGCCCAGACCAAAGTCAAATGAAACAGAGCGTCAAGATCAATCTGCTAACAGGAAATATAGAAGGGAATTCGAGCCTGAAACAAAACAAAGATGTGTTTGCTCTATTCAACACCGAGAATTCAAATAATACAAACAGAAAAGACGAGGGAAGTAGAAAGATAATCCCTGAAAATCAAAATTAAAAAAACAAAAACCCAATGGAAAGTCAAACCAATAAAACAAAACATTTGCCAAAACAAAAATAACATCAAATGATGGCACACATAATTTCATTCGAAACCTCAACCCATTTGAAAATTCTACTGAAGGAAGTGGTCCAAAAGAAACCATGAACAAAAGGAAGGAACTGGAACAAGTGAAAACACAACTAGATGGAGAATGATAATTCATCAGTAATAGCAACATAAGAGAATATGAGTTAAGCGAATCACCCGATACTCCTGAAGCGGCATTGATGCTCTTATCAATGTATGAGGATGACAGTGTAATAGAACTAGAAACTGAAGAAACATACAAGGATTCGCCAAAAGAGAAGAAAAACCTAGAGGAACGAAAAGTGATGTCTGACACTGCCACTCATTTCTTAACCTTACAATAAAAAAGAGAAAACCTAGAAGAAAAAAACAAAATGTAAAATAAGCAACGTAAATTGCTCAACATGGTGATAGAGCAATCTAATCAGGATCGTGTAAATCAAAGAAAAAACCTTGATAAGCTAAAAATGCCTAAAAAAGAATCGAGTCAAAAAGACCTAAGACAAAGAATGGGGCGGCAAGAGTATAAAGAGGAAACAAAAATCAGTTACAAACTCCAATTGGAGTGTGTTTTAAAAGCAAACAATAGCCTCATCTTGAATAGGGCAAATCTCATGAGACCACTCCACAATATACCACAACTGCGAGTTGTGCAACCAAAGGATATAAACATTGTGGCTTTCCCAAAAGAATCAGAAACTGATCGAATATGTATTCACCTAGCATCTAAATCAGTGATGAATTTATTGTGCTTAGCGGCAGATGAGTTGAGGGTTCTTGGATTCGATCTTAAAGTTTGTGAAAATCAGGAAAACTATCAAAATAGAACCAAACTCCCACAAGCATGTCGTTCACCTTTAAACGACATTGCTAAGGAAGATATAAATGCCAAACCAATAAGATTCTCACCTACATTTCTGAGAGGCCCAACGGCCCTACGCACGAAGATCAAAGGGAGACTTGATAACAAAAAGATCACACAAACAACAACCGAAGCACCGATTGTAAGAACAGTTGATCCAAAAATGTCTTGGAGTTGGCTAGCAGAAACCCTAGCACCGATTGAGAACAACGAGACCGAATGCCCTAACCTACCACCCAGCTTCCGGATTTCCTCATGGAATACGTGAGGATTCAGCCATTTATTTAACAACATTAACGAGGAATTGCTAGAATCAGACATCATCTGCATACAGGAATGCTAGTTGCTGGAATCTCCGAATCTGGATGGCTTTACATGCTTCTTAAATAAAGCATATAAGAGCCAAAAAGGGAGACCATCGGCAGGTCTATTGACTATTGTAAAAAACTGCACAAGTGGTAAAATAGTTCAAAGTTTCTGTCCTTCTACTTTGATTCAAATAACAATATTACAAGATGATTCTTTGCGAAAAACGGATAAGCCGAGCTGTATCATATTCAATCTCTACTGGAATAACTTCTGTTATCAAACACATTACTGATTAAAGAGCAGAATATCTAACTTCAGTCTTCCTTATTTGCGGCAACTTGAATATTGATTGTCTCAAAGAACAAAAACTGGATGTTTCGAAATCCTGCTTGCATCAAAAAGATGCTAGATCATGGAGATGGATGAACGAGATGAAAATCTGTGATTTCCACTTGGTAAATGGCAATGTGCCAGGGGACATTCAGGGGGCACCTACATGGTCCTCATACAATGCGACAGCAACTTTGAATTACTTTTTTGTTGATGGCGATACATACCAAAAAATAACATAGCTAAAAATTTTGCAAACAACAAAAAGTGACCATAGTATTCTGACTCTAATTTGCAGAGATTCAACTAAACAAAAATGTATTAAGGAGAAAAACAAGCAAATCAGGCCACACAAAGTGGAAATAAATAGTGGTCTAAACAGATTGTGAATACCCACAAAAAAGTTCCCACTCCTCACAAAAACCATAAAAAATTGGCAGTAGGAAACTGGATTGAGCATTGAATATGAATCATGTTTGAACGCATTTAGAGTCACAAATGTGCTTAATTTGAAATCAAAAATAACAAGACTTCATCAATTTGCTTTAGAACTAGCACATAAAAAACAACAATTGGCAAAAGACCTTAGATGCGTACTTAAACAGGAGACCCCGTTTAGTATAAGCAAAAGAAAATAATTGAAAAGAAACTACCGGAATTGGGTAAAGAGTCATAGAGCACAACTATACCAACAAGATTCAGAACAAATGATAATGGCAATTAATAACAAAAACACCAATTTCTTTTGGTCATTAATAAATCAAAGCACAGGACTGCAAGGAATTTAACAAATAAATCCAATTCATGAATCACAATGGATATGCCATTTCCAGGATCAGGTCAGTCAACTGAATACTAATGTAAGTACAACTGACGAAAGCCCATCAAAAAAACCATGGAACATAGTATTCGACAAACGAAATTTTGATATTAATAAACAAAGCAAGCTCATCCCGCGCACCATGCCCCGACGTTCTGACAAATTCAATCATAAAACAAGCACCGGAAATGTGGGCGGATATGTGCTATGAGCTATTTACAAGAATTATCAAGGCAAGACTGATCCCAGAATCCTGAAAAAAAGATATAATAATGACAATCTTTAAAAAGGGCAATCGAATGAGACCAGAGAACTACCACCCAATATCCTTATTAGACGTGATTGGAAAAATATTTGCAGGAATTCTACTAAAGAGACTGAAAGAATGGATAAAGACATCTGAAAATTTGTATTGCCGACAATCAGGTTTTGTGGAAAGTGTTGATTGTGGGTTAAATTTGCTTGTACTCAATCTCTTAAAGACAAAAGCTATGCAAGAAAACCAAAAACTGTTTCTAGCCTGTACTGATATGGCGGTTGCTTTTGATAAAGTAGACCGCCAATTGTTATGGGAAAAAAATGAAAAAGAAAGACTGCTCACAAGACCTGGTGGCTGCGATTAAAGCCCTTAATACTGGAACTTCCATGCATGTGCGGTTGGATTCGAGAGGTTATTTAAGTCAAGATATAATAACAAACATGGGCCTAAAACAAGGGTGCCCCCTGGCGTCTGTTCTTTACAACTTTTTTATACAGGATATAAAAGACAGGCTATAAGATCATGCTTGCCTCGCATAGGGGGGAAGGCCATAGGACATCTGCTTTATGCAGATGACTTAATTTTACTAGACATGACTGCCGTTGGTTTACAACGTAAACTTGATGCTCTTGAGGACTACGTTCAAGAAAACAAACAAAAAATGAACAGAGAAATCAAAAATGATCATCAAAAAATTCCAACCAAAATTCAAAAAAACATTCAAATGGTGCCTGAGTGGAAATTCAATCCCAATAACGAAAAGCACAAAATACTTGGGAACTATAATCAGTGCAGATTGGGGTGATAAACCATGGATCTCACATCTTCAACTCAAAACGGATCAATTAACGGCGCAGGCTCTAATATTAAAAAGGAAATTCTGTAAATGTTCAATACAACCAATATTAAATTTTTACAACTTAAAGGTTATCCCAACGATAACTTATGCAGGTGACAGCGCTGAGAATTCCTTGGGCAACTTGGAATATGCTTGAGTCAAGGTTTGGGAGAAAAATTCTAAAAATACCAAATTCAGTACCAATGCCTGTAATTCGGCACAAATTGGGTCTATACTCGATGCATATAAACGTATACTGGAAAGCTCTATCTACGTATGGGAAAATAGAAGCACCAGATTGCCCACCGCAATACAAAATCTTAAGAACAGAAAATTAGAGTTTTGCATATGGGCCCTTAATCGCATTGAAGACAAAGTGTACTGAGATCTTGCAAAACCTAACGCTAGATACACTGCTCAAGAATCCAATGCGAGTAAAAATATTACTCTTGGCTGTCGACTGGTCTCGAACTGAAAGCGCTAGAAGTGTCTCAAAATTTTACATTCTCTCAAAGGAAATATCAATTGGTCCAAGGATCTTAACAGGATACGTGAAAAAGAGTGTGAATTTGAGGCACAGGGATTTGATCCTACGATTTAGACTAAACATCATAAGGATCAAACCGACTTTAATAAGATACGGACTAAGTTGTGACAATATATGTTGTTTGTGGAAGCAAGAAGTAAAATCTCTGAAGCACTTAGTTTTGTTCTGCAAAGAACTAAAAATGGAAAGAATAAAGTTGTTACATCCTGTGTTAACTCCAACCTGCCAGCTGGAATCAGATTTATGGTGTTGAGCTGTCTATGATAACCCAAATCAGAAGACAACCAGAGCACTTGCTATTTATCTGGAAGTGATGACAAAAAAACTTGAAAACACAGGAGAATGACCCTGTTAAAGAAGCACCTCGTAGCTGAGTGAGGAAGCAGTCTTTTCACATAGCTAAATCCAATACATCTTGAATTGAAAGGACTGATGGAAATGTATATATGATTTTTGTTCACATCAAAGTGAGCAATGTTTCTCTTTTAATGAAATGGGCTTGGCTATATTCTCAGGATGGGACATTTGTTTCTAAAAAAGCAAAAGTGTGTATTCATTTATAACTAAATGCTTAATAAAAAGAAATGCATCTCCCTTCAACCCCTTTCCTTTTCTCTCTCACTTTTTTTTACAGCGTTTACTTTCCTTATCAACTTTTCATGTCTATGGTCAGCATTGTAATCTATCAGAGTGGGTGTCAAAACATTCCATTAATCAGTCTTTTTTTCAAATTCATGACTGCAAGCTACTGGAATTGCATTAAAGCCAGTCACAACACAAATGATGCTCCTCCAAAGCAAACGCCCAGACGTGAAAACTTTGCCATCAACAGGATAAATGGGGATTCAGGAAGTGGGTAGGCAGGTACAAAACCCATCAGGAAGTGGAAGCCCACATTCATTCGCACCAAGAAGGAGCCCCAGAACAGGCATCTTTTGAGTAACAATTAGCATAGCATTTTGGCCCTTTCAGTCATAATATTTGCAAATGCCCATTTCCTTTAAGTGGTTTCCAGAAATAGCTGGGACAGTCATGACGTTTGGTTTGTGCAATGCAATCTCTCGGGATGCTAGCATTGTTCAATAAACTCAAGGCATTCTCAAAGTCAAGTCTGGGAGATGGGTGGGTGAAGGACTGTGCGATTGGGGCGGGGTGGATTGTGCGTGCGACAGATAGAGGGAACATCTTCTCATGCTTCCTAATGAAAGTTTGGTCATGCATGGAAGAGCATTCTTCATTCCATTCCCAAGATGGCAGCAAGAACTAGGTCTACCCGTAGGAGGTATATTGTGCAAAGGGTCTTCTACAGGCCCACTACGGGTGTAAACTTTGGGGAATGTGAGAGATCACACTGCTCTTGTGATTACAGAGAATACATTTTCATCATCTTTGGTAAGACTCCCACAGAGATCCCTAGTAGATGCCCTGAAAAGGAAGGTTTGCTTATACAGCATTGGGGAGAAAGCCAGCTTACAACCTCTAGCATTTGGGTTTTAACAATGGTGAACCCCCCCATAGGAACAAAGGTTCTGGAACTGCTAAAAGAAATCCTCTCTGTCCAGGGAGAAACGAAGAGAGGATGGCTTAGCCGTATTAAACACAAAATAGGTGCACCGGAACTGGGTCATTTGTGGGCCTCCCCAGAATGTGCCCCTAACTTCTCTTCACTCACACCATGGTATCCAGCCTGGGGCAGTAGCATGGAGCCAAGTTGCTAACATCTCCCAGAGGGAAAGTGCACTTAGAACAAATCTGCGGCGGGCGGGAAACCTGTTTGGACCTTGCAGCCCCTTAGCTATAATTGTCCTAGGCTCCCGGAAACTCACAGTGGACATATTCCCTTCGGGGCTTGTACGGGGCTGCGGAAGACAACCCCTTTGGGGGAACGGAATGGCTCCTGTGATAATGTGTCAATCAACTCTAGCTCATTTGCTTTCATTCTGTCCTTTTTAGAAGGACCCAAGAAGGATTTGCTTTAAGCCTTTTTTAATGAAAGCCACAGTAAGAGGTTTGAAGAATGCTTCGTGCTATGCACAGGACTATTTTATTTTATACGAGGTGGTGCATTATATCTGGGAAGCCTGGGCAAAGAGCACCATGATAAGTAAGTATGATTAATTATGTTGAAGTCTTTTTTTATGCTGTATTTTATTAATTTCTTGACATATGCAGAAGGATGACATTTGTGCTTTTTTACTGTTTCATAGCTTTAGTAGTCTTTGAGGCTGGAAAAGAAACACATGATGATTACGAAATAAATAATGCCTAGGTTGTTGAAAGTAAGGTACATTGGAAATACCTGACTAGGAAAAATACATACATAGATATTATGCATAACTTGGGGCCTGGTGTATCTAAGCGTACTGCGAACACGATGCTGCTCATATCGACGAGATATGCTAGTTTATTTTCTTTTGTGCTCCCTGCCTCTTTCCTGCCATGCTCCGTACCTCTGGTGGCTAATGGTGGTCCTTCCCGCATCCACGTACTCTTGCCCATCCTTCCACCCTCTGCAACAGTGCTGCACACAGTGCCTCTTCCATTTTGTGAGCCCTGTCTTCTCTGCATGGTCTTTGCGCTCACCCATCTTCTCAGTGTTCTACTAATTCTTAGCTGATAAATGTTCCTGCATCTTGTGCTTGGAGAAGTGTGTCCAGTGCAGTTCAGCCTCCCTGCATCCATTTTTTGCATGACCCCTTTCCCGATTTGCTGATATTTCTCTTGTTCAGCTCTCTTCCTTTTTCTATATTTCCTGTGTAATCTGGTAAGGCCATTGACTTTAAAACTTCCCATTTCCTGTTGCCCAATTCCTTCCCCTCCTTCCTGCCCCGCTGTCTTTTCCTAATTTCTAGTCTGCTGGTCGTTTCTTTCTCCTTTCCCCCTGTCTCTCGCTTATCCTGACTACCAGTTTCACTTTTGAGCCCTCCTTTTAACTGTTCCATCATTTAGGTTTTTGTCTTGCCTGCTTTATGATGCATCCTCTTTGCACGCCATCTTGGCACAGCTTATCTACTGAATAACATCTCTGTCTTCTCCATTCTCATTGGATTCTCTCTTTCCTCTTTGATTCTTCCCTCTCCATCTTAAATGACGTTCATGATTTCCCTGAGTATGAAAGCATAGTAACATAACATAACCACCTGCTGAGTTCCAAGCGGCATTGCAAATCTACACATGTATCCAGTTTACCTAAAATACAAGTCCTTGTAATTACACAAATATGTTCCTTGGTATGTGGGCCCACTGTAGCATCCCCCCAGATTTCTGAAAGTCCATCCCTAACTCAAGAACTGAAATGCACACATATATGATTTATTCAAACAATAAGAAAGTTGTAGAAACAGAAATGTATCTCACCCATTACAATTTACCAACAATAACCTCCTGCCTGTTTCCATAAGGGATATGTATAACCAGACGTATTGCCAGATGCACACAATGAATTAACAACGGAAATGTCTAGGGACACCTATTGTTTCAGAGTTCTTGTGTTGTTTTTATAATCCTACGGAGTGTTTTACAGCTCTACATCAGACTAACATGTTTCTTTCCAATACAGTATTCATGGAACTTCTGGGAATATTAGCTGAACAGAAAACTAAAATTCAAAGAAATTCTGCCACAAGTTTTCCAATCGAAATGAAAAAAAGATCAGTTCAGACCCACTATAAAACCTGCACAATCCTACAAGAGCGCAATTATAAGCACTAAAATCACATGTTCACCAACAAATGGATAAGAAGTGCGACCCCCCTCAAATGTCTTCAGCTAGAGCATCTATTTCATTCGTAAAAGACCTCTCCCCTCTGTTGAGCACTTACCCTAGCCAAAAACCCCTTCTAAAGTTAACCGCACAGACGGGAGAAGATATTTTCATGTCAGATATCAGACTCGTATTTTTATTATGAGCATATTTATTGATATTGGAACAGCCTTTCCTTAGACATCATATCCCTTTACAATATCCCCTTCTTAGACAAGGCACCAAAAGCATTTATCCTACATGGTCCTGTTTAACAAATACTTACCTGCGCAGACAGGGGCAATGGGGTTAATTTTCCACCGTACACTTGTTGTGCACAGAGAATAAAAACATGCTTAAAAGTGTCATGCAGGTTTTAACTCTCCAAATTATGTCATGTTATTCATGAGATAGAGAGGAGCTCAGATCCATATGTCTAACCCTGCCACCCCATCTGTTCCCCGGAGAGAAAACAGGAGCACCTGCCCTTTCATGTAAATTTGACGCCGGTAGAGATGCTCTGGATCCCTATGGAATCCCCCCTGCTTTATGCACTTGGAATTCATGTAAATGTCTCCAGACATGCTCTGACATGGCAAGATGCATTTATGATGTGGTTTACAAATGGTGTAAATGCCACACAGAAACGCAGGTCTGCCAGGATTTAGATGTTACATTTAAAAACATGTTATGTTACTTGATATTTGTATAGTGCCTATTACCATTGGCATAACCTCGAATCACTGCAGTGGATGACTGCCCTTCGGAAGAATGTGGCCTGAGCAGACATGTAAATGACAGGAGCTGTACAATGCGTGCAAACATGTATTGGCAAATCAGTGATAAGCAGAGATTACTTTCTGAAAGACAATTTTTAATGCTGCACATATTGCAAAGCCATAGGGAAGAGGAATTTGTCAGTGACTATGTGACAGCTGGACCTTATTTTTTGTTGGACTCGGCTGTATTCTATGGGTTGGCGCACAAGAGAGGGCAAAAGTGATGTGAAGCCGTACAATCCCCAGGGCAACTGTCTACAGTTGAGGGCTCTGCTGTACCTTGTGTGCAGGACACCTGACTCAATGGCTAACATGCAGTTGGATACAGTTCAAATGCAGAAACATGTAAGACATAGATCCCATCCTTAATAGGTCCTCTTGTCTGTACCATCTTTGCAGAGAAGAAAATACTGGGTTGGCACTGGGCGTGGTGGAGAAAGTGCATAGTCCTCTATGGAAACACAATGTCGTTTTCGTTGCAATTGCTAGTTTCATGGAGTGCCCGGTCTTCTAGCGAGACACCACTTGCTAATCCGCCTCAATCACTCATCTACCTGAGACCCCTGGGAGTCCGATTCTCTGCACGCGAGGGTTCTGACCGACTAGACCATACTGCTAGGCAAGGTAGGAAGGCTGAAGGATAGGTTGTCTCGGCTGTGTGGCGCTGGCGGGAGGATGGGGTGCTGCGAAATAGTAGGGTGGAAGACGCTGACAAGGGTTTGTTTGTTGTGTTAGGCAGGTGGGCCAGGTTATGTGTGCAGGGGCAAGAGACAGGTTTTTAGTGCTTTCCTGGAGGCGAGGTAGTCCACTATGTGGCAGACGGATACAGTGAGAGAGTTCCAAATTGTGGGTACTTGTACTGAGAAGGTGGTGCCCCCCATACGAGTGGATGTGGTCACAGGAATTACATGTACAAAGGGGATCACACATTGCATGCCTGCTGTGCAATAATATAAAATGACCACTAATGTCTCCTCATTATAAAAAATAAATTGTTGAAAACATCGTCACAATGCAACAATGTACGGTAGCAGGCAGTAGGCAATGATCAGCAATGCAGGCATGACAATACATGGGATGAACTGTGTGGACAATCCATGAGAGGACTCAGTGCATGAATATGTGTACGTATATATAAGTATAGATGCGATTATGGGAAGCGCGGGGAAGGAAAGTGTCCATCAGGGCAGCCAATGATAGCAAGGTTTCCTCTCAGGAGAGCGACAATGGGCAAGAGAGAAGGTTACCATTATATACTCCCGCCACATGGCAAGAATGGAGCTCTCCAAGGCCTTTCCCTCACTTGCCCTTTCTACTGCAGGCCTGGAACAGCGTGATGAGGTCACTCTTCAATGGCACAAAGTCCGGCACGGCCAGCTTCCGTATTCTTTTCCGTTCGGCTTGAGACAGGCTACGCAGCCCGGGGAAAGACTGAAAGGATTCTATGCGGAAAGAGCCTTTGTGTGCCCTGTTCCATGGCTCGCTCTTTGTCTGTGTACCTGAACTGGGAGATTTCTGAGATGAATTCAGACGCCTGAATGTAAAGGCCACTCTGCCATTTATAACGCAGCATACAGCCAGACAACTAATGCAGGTGTTCATTGGCTGTGCATAGGCTACTGCTGTGAATTATAGATCATAGGTGCCACGGAAGTTCTGACTCGCTGAAATGCGTCCGGGTGCTGCATGTGTTTGAGTCCGCTTACTGGGGGGGGAGGATTTCTGTAACATTGCGGCCTTGTTAAATGAAATGCCTCCACAAATAAAATGACCGAGTCCTTGACGCAGGGCCAATGTGCATGCACAGATGATCCCAGGGAAGTGACGAGCCTCACCTGTGAGAAGCAACAGAAGGTGACCTCTCTTCGCCTGGCGGGGTGGGCCTCATTACAAGGTCGGCGATAACTCACTGGTGCTATCGGTGGGTTGCCGCAGACCTCATAACACCGTTCCACCGCCAGAGATCCCGGTACCACCGGGACATCACAAGTTCCGGCAGCCCAGGATGTCAGGTGGCGGAAACTGTAAGTCCCCATTCCCGTGGAGTCCCACTAACGGTGCCTGTGTTTCCATGAGAAACAAGCCTGCAGGGGCCAGTGATCCCGGCAGGTCAGGCCCGCCGGCAGCACTGGCCCCTACAGGCATACTTGCAGTCTGGTGGTCCAGAAAGGGTGCTGGTACGGTGCTACCGGCACCCTTATTTCCGGACCACCAGACTTGGAATGAGGGCCATATCTGGACACCAAAACTCTCTGCATCCTCCAATAAAACTAAATATATGAATTAAGAAATCTCAAGAAAAACCTCTCTCCAGCAAAAAATATTCCAATGTTCTTTAATGTCACCGTCTAGCATCTTACTGTCTATAGGCATCATTTATGGGAGCAGTAGAACGGGACTGTTCGATATTTCACAGGCATTATGACAAGAGGCTATGCTTGAGTCAAGTTTCAAGACGTTTCATTTTAAGGGGCTTTCCTATGTGCTCCTACCAAGGTTATGTTAAATGGCCCGTGCCCTAATTGCGGCTTGCCTGGATGGTAAGTAATTCCAACTCTTGAGTTTAGTCATTGTCTATAGCCAATAGTAATTGTTCTCCGTTTGTACAGGGATAGATGTTCTGTGCTGGAGGTTGGCACCAGCTAGTCCTTTTTTACAATATCCTACTTTTCTACTCATAAATTTGCCCACTCGATGTTTGTGAGAGCTCTACACTACATTTCTTGTGGTCTTTGACACCGTCATTATACCAACTAGACTCTGTCACACACTCACCCAAGTGTGTACTGTTCTCGTTAACGGTCCGTCTGTGTTCCCATCTTTCCTTACCAGAGTAACCCTTCTTTGCCCAACACCACTTAATGTTCGATAATACACCCCACTCAAACTTGAACCGGATCACCGGAAGTTCCGGAAGCTGCTCAAGACTTTCCTTTTCGTCTCTGCTTTCTTTCTTTCTCTCCCCTGCTACCCTCAGAGTCTCACTGGGTACCAGACTCCCAATGACCGGTCGCCCCTGCACTACCTGCAGCTACAGCTGCTAAGTGCCTATCGTGCACTTAGCAGCTGTAACTGTAATCCTACAGCCCCCAGCCTCCCTGCACTTACCCATAGCTGCACTGTCCTGGCTGCACGTACTGAGAGCAATGCTGCCCTGATTGCACTTCCCCGTTCCCGCTCCCTGGCACTTCCGTCTTCTCGCACTTGCACGATCTGAATGGCACAAGGACTGGTGAGATCGTTTCTTTTGTCCTCCCTCAATCTTCCCTCCTTTGTCTTGTCGCGCCTAGAAACGCTCGTCTACAGGCGCGTTATAAATGACTGCTCATATCATATCATATATCATGGAGAGCGTGAATTCCCAGTTCAGTGTATGTTTTAGCATATCAATAAGGGTTCGCCCATTACTAGATGCACGGGACGAGCCTTGTGTGGGTTGGCTGTTCCTCCTTTGAGCCTTGTCCTTTTCACTGCTGATCCAGGAGACTCTAGGACCACATTCAGGGGACACCAGGGTGGGGTACTTTACGCCCCACTACTAATGCTAAATGGGAGAGTTTGTCACATAGGTGTCACCGCTATCCCAGTAGCGCACAACTGGCCTGGTCTGACTCACGACCGGACCAAAGACCTTTAAGTGTCTCAGGCAGGATGTGGTAGGGAGGCAGTGCTCCAGGGGCAGAGGGATAGAAAGGGATTATATTCATGGAGGAGGGTGTATCTACATGAGTCTATGCCAGTGCAACTTCATGTCCCTGATTGTCGGTTGGAACAATCCAAATGAAGAGCGGGTGTGTTCATATTACCCTCCTGGATACAACATGCATTAGCTCAGTTTTGTGTCATGTCTATTCAAGCGGCTGACTGTTCTGTGCGGGTGTGTGTGAGCATGCACTGATCGGTGGGGTATGGCCTTAAAAACCCTACTTCTCTCCTTGCCTGCTTATTGTCACAGACCTGGTGGTAGATGGTAGCACCCATAGGAAATGCCTGTCGGGGCTACATATGATGAGGCCCGATGCATCACTATGCATTGTGTGGGCCACACCCCCACTGCCCACTGGGGAATCGTGGTTGGTGCGGGAGTGCAGTTCCACCGGTTCCAACCTTCATCCCAACGTCTTCGGGGTCGGATTCCGTTTGTGAAGGAGGATGAATCAAGAGATCTGGCGTTTGTCAGTGTCAATGGAAACCCCACAACGTGCAAAATAAATCTGCGTCATCAGTTGAGTGGATACATTTCCTAGGTCTCTGATACCGCTCGGCAGGGGAGCGCAGCGAGACGGCAATTGCCCATCCCCCCAGGAAGGGCTAGGAAATATCAAATAATATTATTATTGCCGAATTGAAACTGATACTCAGTTTATTGACCTCGGAAGGTTGAAAAGATGAGTCTGTCAAACTAGAAATTATATCGTGCCTCCTATTGCTATGAATATATGTATATTGGCCGACGCCAAGCTGCTAACAAGCTGCTTATAAACTACATGTGAATAAACTCGCATTGCAAGGTCCTGACCTTAGAAACCATGTAAACTGTCATTTTGGGTCAAGCCGCCATTTTAGGTTTTCTTGCTCTATAAAGTCACCATGTGAGCTAAAATGGTAGCCTATGTTATTCAGAACAGAACTTGATTGTCATGACCTCTGTACAGCTAATGTATAACTTGCCTGCAGGCCACTTGTTAGGGTCATGAGCTGAGACCTTGTCCTTCTGCTGACCTGTGTGCAATGGATTACCTATATCACCGAAACTGATCTATAATTGAATGAGAACACCTGCTTAACTATATTGTATAAATTAAGTCCGCATTGTAATGTTGGGCCTAGAGCATACATTATTACCATTTCTTCTTGTTAATGTGTAAACCTAAGATGAACTAGATTTGACCTGGCAAGGGACCCTAGAGCAGTAACTTATTTATGGAATGGTTAACCTGCAGAAAGGCTGGACAACAGGCTGGAGAAATGTATAAAAGCCTGACAGTTTCAATGAATATTTGCACTCACTGAGCACACCGAACCACGCCGGAGTTCGCTGTGTTGTACTGAGGGTCGATAGCTATCTGAATTTTGTTCTGTTCTTTTGTAACTGGATTCAGTATAAAATAAAGTACTTTGTATGTTCCTTTGTAACCTGTGTTTGGTGTCTTTCCTTTTTGGTTACCCTGCCTCATATTATTTCCTTGTTTTCACAGTTGGCGCCCGGAATAGGGACCCTCAAGATTGATGCCGGATTATTGAAGGTTGATGCACGCTATCGGACCGGGATCGGATGGTGTGACATAACAGGCCCGACTGAACGAGACGCGACACCTCAACAGCGCTGCACGATCCGTTCCCTGGACGATAGCCGTGTGGTCTGAGACGGCTTCTTGACGAGGGTCAATTTTTTGAGGCGGGCAGATTTGCCGAAATCACCATACACAAGGTAAAATTTGTTAGGTAAGTCCTTTGTAAACCGATCGGTCCTCCTTAGGTTTGGTCAGGTGAGTCGTTACCCGACTCTTAATTTAACCCTGACAATTTGAATTTGTTGCATTGTATCTGCAGACACAATTATTGACCAGGTAACACCGAGTATTTGAGAAATGCCTGGGAAATTGTCTAGCTGCTTTAGGGCATTATTCCGCAGCGATAGACAATCTTTGGAATTTAGTCATCCGGCACCACAGGAGGGGTCACCGGCATGTACTATGTACTGTAAACATGGCATTGGAAGTGTAGTATTTAATAAAATTTGGCACAGACAAACCAGACATGCCTCCGAACTTCAGTGGCCAGTCAATGGTAATTTTGAGATCCCTCGTATTGAATATTTAGAGTCAGTCTTGTTAAAAAAGAAGGCCAGTCCTGCAGCATTTGATGTTTTGCAAAATTGGAAAAGAGAAGCGTTGCAGCAGCTTAAAAGTAGGGAAAAACATGTGCGCCGTCATAAAACAAATGCTGAAAAGGCGTTGTTATATGATCAGGACAAACAGTCTAGCGGTTAGGAATATGGACAGGGCTTTCTCACTCGGTATTCAGAAAATCTATCCTTCTAAAGATCTTCATGTTTCTGATGAGTTTATCGACAAATTGTTAAATGAACGAAGGCTTGGTGCCTCTGCACCACCTCTGTATGTTCCTCTTCCTCCTGCTGTACCTCTTCCTGGTGTTATTCCTGCTCTTCCTGCTCAACCTGTTGTTCCTATTCCTCCGTTTGTTGTTCCTCCACCTGCTCCTCTGCCTCTTCCCATTGCACCAGTAATAGTACCTCCATTGAATTTGCCTGCACCCTCACTCCCAAGTAGTTTTGTACCGCTTGTAGTTAAACAGGGTGCGGGGTCGAGGATTGTTACTCGTAATACTGTTCCTACAGAAAAGAAACAGGATTTGTTTGCATGGGCTAAGCATTGTATGGAGAGAGATGATCGAGCTAATGTTCTTGCCACACTTTCTAATATGGATAATTTTCCTGAGAAACATGTTTTCATTGAAGGTTTAGGGATTCATGTATGTGTAATGTGGGGTAAATTAAATAATGCAGAGCTCCCACAAAGGTTGAGGGACCTGAATACTTTAGCGTTTTCAAGAGACACTTGGAGAAGGTACATGAGCATGTTGAGAGGATATTTGAGTATAGAAAGGAGTTGGAAAGGTTACGGAATGAGGATGACGAAGAAGAAAGTATGTATGTACAGAAACGATTTCTTCCGTGTCGTAAATCGACATCTGAGGAGGCGCGAATTTGAACAAAAGATGCGATTAGATGGATTTCAGACATATCGATAACTCCAGTTGAGGTATATGACACATACAGTCAATATACGCTAGAAATGCAGAGGAAAGTGATACAGGTAATGGTAGAGTACCTGCAGGATGAATGTTTAAAGAGAAAGGTTAGTTGTCCCACCAAGTTATTTAGCCTTTATAAGAGAGCTTTTTCACTTGACACTTCTTCAACTGCTTTAGCGCTCGACTTAGCTATGTTGCTTAGTAAGCGTTCAGAGTTGCCTACATCTCAGTTGCCTATGAGAGAGGTTCCTCCGACATTTGTCCCAAAGGTTGAGATTCCTGCTAATGCTGCAGCAGGTACACCTGCTGTGGACATTCCTGCACATTATGTATCGCAGTTTGTTCACGTCCCGTTTTCACGACAGGAAGTGAATACTATTAGGCAAACTATTCCTGACTTTAGGAAAAATCCGACAGGGTTCTATAAAGAGATAGAGTCCGTTTTGCAGTCCTCAGTGTTTACCCTAGGCGACATAGATTTGCTATTCCCTGTACTCTTGCCTGTAGATTTGTGGAAACAAGTTAGAACTATAGACGATGTACCAGGGTTGGGAGATACATGGGCTAACATAGTTAGGCTTGATGGGGAAAGGCCAGCTGGTGAGAGACCACCTCAGGGGATACTAACTTTGCCTGACAGAATCATTGCAAAACTGAAAACTATAATCCCCGAAAAGAGAATTATTTGGGACAAGCTTACGGCCTGTGTCCAAGGAAAATCTGAGGGTGCTACCGAGTTCTTTAATCGGTTCGAACAGGTATTCTTGGATTTCAGTGGACAAGACTTAGGCACAGTGTCTGGGAAAAGATTATTTGTGGACAAATTTGTACGTGGATTGCTGCCTGACATCCAGTCACAAATGATGTCTTCTGAGAGAGCTTGGCAGGCGAAATCCCAATCAGACGTACTGCACATGGCTCAGTACTACGAGAACCGTGTCAATAATGAAAAAGATAGAGTCGAGAAGAGAAAAGGTGATTTGAAGACTAAAGTATTGTTACAGCAAATTGTTAGAGGCCCCAGAGGGGGTAGTTCGCAGATTAGAGGTCAGTATGTTCCACAAGGGAATGTGCCCTTGGGTCCTGTGAATATTAACCAGTGTGCCTATTGTCGCCAGGAGGGCCATTGGCGTGCACAATGCCCCGTCCTACGACAGAGGTCAAATAACACATTTGGAAATATGGGTAGACGATCCAGAGGTCGCCCGGGTGTAGGGGGCCCTGGTAGAGGCCAGTTTTCGCAGGATCCCCAACAACCTTTTTCACAGGATAATCAGACTTCGAGTGTGGATACTAGAAACATATTTGATCATCCTTCTGCTGCATATCTATCTGAAGAGCTTCCTTTTGATGATATTTTGTTTCGTTAGGATTGCCCGAAGCAGGGTTTGGAAACTACACCTATTCCCGTTAATCAGAAAGGTCCCTACGTTGAAATGGTAGTGGGAAATAGGAAACATCAATTTTTGATAGACACTGGAGCACAGATGTGCTCCTTTGATCATTCTCGGGTTCCAAACATTCCACTGTCAGGGCAAACCAATGTTTCTGTAGGGTTTTCTGGCACAACAGTTGTTTGTCCGGTTTCTTCACTGGTACCTATTTCTTTGGGTCCCTTTTACGGACCACTGTCCATTTCTCTTGACTTCGAATTGTGGAGAGAATTTGCTGGGGTTGAATCTGTTGAAGGAATTAAATGCGGTAATTCATTGTTCTTCTGATGGAGTGCGTTGGACGATTTCACCACAGCAATGTTCTGTTTCGCAATTCTTGACTAGACCTTTGCCGCCAGCATTCAGTAATGTACCAGAGTGTTTGTGGGCAGTTGATGACAATGATGTCGGTGTTTTGCAGATTGAGCCTGTTAAAATAGTTTTGAAACATGGAATTAAGCTGCCCCGTATTCCACAGTATAAGATCTCAGTTGAAGGCGAGCGAGCTTTGAAGAGCATTGTTTACGATTTTGTGCATCGTGGGATGATTGAGGAGATTGCAGGAAGTTTGTGCAATAGTCCGATTTTACCCGTGTACAAAAAAGGTGATAATGCAATTCCATTTCGTTTTATAATTGATTTACGTGCCATTAATAAAGTCATCGCTCCGCAATTTCCAATTGTGCCCGATGTGACGACAATATTAACCATGATTCCAGCTACGGCTACTCACTTCAGTGTTGTGGACCTAAAGAATGCTTTCTTCAGTATTCCTATACATGAGGATAGTAGATACTTGTTCGCGTTCATCTTAGGGGGACGCTCATTCACATTTACTCGTGCACCTCAAGGTTATACTGAGAGTCCTAGTATTTATAGTAGGGCTTTGAAAGAGCAGCTTGATACCCTTGGATTGCCCCCTACTTGTACGTTGCTTCAATATGTTGATGATTTGCTTTTAGCCGCTGACTCTGAGTGCTCTTGTAAAGAGGGCACTGTGTTGTTGCTCATCCATCTAGCTAAGCATGGTCACAAAGCTTTGCTCAAAAAGTTTCAATATTGTTGCCAGGAGGTCGCCTATTTAGGCTATCTCCTGTCAAAGGAGGGAAGACACCTGAAAGAATAAAACACATTTCTGGCATGTCTGTCCCAAATACACAAAAGGAAGTTAGAGCCTTGATAGGTATGGCTTCTTACTGTAGGTTATGGATCCCAAACTGCTCACTAGTGATAAAACCGATGTTGGCCTTGATGAAGAAGGGTATTTCTTCGCCATTGCCATGGAATACGGAGCATCAACATTCATTCGAGTTGCTCAAGACTGCAATATGTTCGGCGCCAGTTTTGGGCACACCGAACTATGAGAAGGCCTTTGTGTTGTTTGTGCATGAATGTGATGGATGTGCTTTGGCTGTATTAACGCAGGAACATGGAGGGAAGAATAGGCCATGCGGTTACTACTCTTCCGCTCTTGATCCTGTTGCATGCGCTTTGCCAAGATGTTTGCGCGCTGTCGCTGCTGCTGCTGCGTCTGTAAAACAGAGTGAGGGAATGGTCCTAGGCCATGATTTAACCCTGATGGTGCCTCACTCTGTAGATATTCTATTGAACAAAACCCAAACGCAACACCTCACTTCCGCACGACTGACAAGATATGAATTAATCTTGTTTGCTCCCCACATTCAAATTAGGAGGTGCTGCGTTCTTAATCCGGCTGAACTCCTACCTTTCCCGCAAAATACTGTTTGCGGTGACGAAGAGTCACATGACTGCCTGTATACTACTGAACAAGATACAAAAGGCAGAGTTGATTTGAGGGACACTCCTTTGGATAACCCACAAGGGGAGCTGTTTTGTGATGGCTCCTGCTTCAAACTACTGGATGGTACATCCATAGCTGCTTATGCAGTCACTACATTGAGTACGGTTGTGGAGACCAAGAGAATTACGCATAACTCTGCGCAGGCCGCAGAGATTATAGCATTGACTCGAGCTTGTGAGCTTTCGGGAGGGCTAACAGTAAACATATATACTGATAGCCAGTATGCCTTTGGGGTGGCTCACAACTTTGGGAGACTTTGGTCAGAGAGAGGGTTTTTAACTTCGCATGGCACCAAGATCCAACATGGCTCCCTGATAGTACAATTGCTTTCAGCGCTTGCGCTCCCTAGTCAGTTAGCAATCATTAAGTGTGCAGCACATCACAAGATTATAGATGATGTAGGGAAAGGGAATGCTTTCGCTGATCAAATAGCTAGACAAACTGCCTCTGATCTCTTCACGGAGATGTATGTTTCAAGGGAGACTGTAGATGCCTATGCAATGGATGAGGGTGTTGGGTCTGTACGGGATATCCAAGCCGATGCCACATTAGAAGAATCCAAGAGGTGGGCTGAGGGCTTGGGGAAACTTGATGATGATGATGGGTGTGGGGTGGACATGGTTGAAGGGAAATGGTTGCTTCCTAATGCCTATATAGTAATGATGGTTACCATGGCACACGGTCCCACACATGTGTGCGCTCAACAGATCACGAGAATGTTAGAGAAAGTCTGGGTAAATGATAAGATTTCAAAAATTGCCCAGCATTATGTCCAAAATTGGATGATTTGCCTACAACACAATGTGGGAAAGGGGACAGCAACTCCAAGAGGTAGCTTTGGGCCTCCTTCTGTCCCGTTTGAAGTGATTCACTTTGACTTTATTGAAATGGAGCGATGTAACAATCTAAAATATGTCCTTGTGGTCATTTGCGCCTTTAGTAAGTGGGTCGAGGCTTTCCCTGTTAAAGACGCTACAGCCATGACCACTGCAAAGACCATGTTAAAGGAATTCTTCCCACGGTTCGGTTTGCCGAGAGTTATCTGGTCGGACAATGGTCCGCATTTTATCCTTGCTGTAATTCTACAGATATGTACGGCATTGCAAATTGACAAACGATTCCATTCGGCCAGACATGCTCAGAGCGCCGGATTAGTGGAAAGACACAATGGTATCATAAAAAACAAGCTCGCTAAGACGTGTGCCGGCACCAAACTAAAATGGCCGGACGCCTTACCGATCGTGTTACTTTCAATGCGGACAACCCCTCAAACTAAGACTGGGCTCTCTCCCTTTGAGGTGGTAATGGGGAGACCTGCTAATATTTGGGGTTTGCCTAAAAGCTGCGCATTGTGCGATGTAGAAAATGTACTTCTCTCCGACTATTGTAACCAATTGACTAAAAACCTGTTTTCAATTTATCACCAGGTGCGAGAGGCATTGCCGGTGAGGTATGGGGGCCCCGGTCACAGTCTACGACCAGGGGATTGGATCCTCGTTAAATCCTTCGATAGAGCGTCTTGCCTCGCACCACGTTGGAGGGGCCCCTACCAGGTTCTCCTGGTCACTCAGACTGCAGTGCGGGTAGAAGGACGTCGCCACTGGATCCACGGCAGCCACACCAATCGGATCCCACACCCAGTGCCATACGATACAGAAGACGCAGAACCCCTTTCCGACATTGAAACCAACGTACCCGAAACGGCAGATGGTGGAAAGAGTATCGGAGGCCGTTCCGGAAGTTGTAAGGCCCGACAAAACGGCCATCTTGCCTCCTTGCTCTCCCACTGTATCGTTTGTGGATCATCCATCTTCTGATCCAACTTCCGTTCACTCGCCACCTCCTGTGGGAAGTGACGACATCCTGTCTGCTGATTCTTTTGCACCGGAAACTGTGAAGTATAATCTCCGCCCAAGAAGATAGGTTTGCAATACGGCTCTTGCTGTACAATTGAGAGAATTTGAGGGCTTGCCTTTTTTTGGCCCAATTGCATAAAGGGTTCTGCTGGCTGAGGGTTGTGGGAAAAGACATTAAGAAGACGCGCGACCAGAGTGGCTAGCAAACGAACAATTGGTGTCTCTCGATTGAAGACGACAATGCCCGCATCTGCTACCGTTCGTACTGAACTTTTGGACAAAAATGTGACTAGGAGAGACAATGAGCAGATATGTATGGGGGCCCCGAAAACGTTTTGTTGTCTACTGGTGATAATCACGGGACTTTAAGTAACTGTTGGTTGTGGGTTTTGGTATTTGGAGAGAATGTACCCTTTGAATGATTTCCTACCTGTTGAAACTATAACTGTTGTTCCCACTCCTTCTGTGCAACTACATACCTTGTCACCTAGAGATCTTTTGCATAGACGGAATTATCAAAATAACACTCTACTTCTAATTATGAATGCTACCCATGCAATCTTTAACAGAACCAATTGTTGGATCTGCTCGCATTTAACGCAACATGGGGATAAGGGGCTAGGTTGCTATATTCACCCTTTACCTTTGACAAACTGCTTGTTATGCTTCACTTAGAGCACTGTTCTTTGGCCGATGGAACGATAGCATCTCGGGGAACTTTGATGGCACTAATTTGAATAGTTTTGAGAAACGTGTTCTGACTCCCCTGGGATGCTCGCTTTTCGCAAATAGGAGTAAGCTCAATATTGCTTCTATTAGGCCTTTGATTTCCTTTAAAATGGCTCCGATAGGCAATAAGGATGCCGTGCCTCCTTCTTATACTGTTAACCATAGCCCCGATTCAGTTTCTTTCTGCATCCAGAGGAATGGCACCCGGTCAATGGGAGATTTTAAAGGTTGTGCCAACGTTGCAAATTTGACTGGGGAAGACAGACCTTGTATGTAGGCGAACCTATCTATTTTGTTTGCGGTAATGTAGCATTTCCATGGTTGCCCAGGGATTGGCAGGGAACTTGTTATCTAGGAATCCTGTTACCTGGGGTGTTTATAGCAAGTACTGTAGAGGTTTCGAAGGCTCGTCCACGGCGGGACGAGAATGGCGACACTCCAGCACAGGTTTTAGGAGATGTAGCAAAATCATTCCTTCCATTCTTTGGGCAGATAGCGAATTCCGAGGATATCAGGAAACTAGCGAGAGTACTGGAGAGAACCATCAACCGGACCACAGATATGCTCTATAATATGACTTTAGAGCAGAAAGCGATCAGATTGGTAGCGCTTCAGAACCGGATGGCATTAGATGTCATTCTGGCTGAACGTGGTGGAGTATGTAAACTAGTGGGGTCCGCTTGCTGTGTTTTCGTACCGGATTCCTCCCCAACTATTTTTAAGGCAATACAGAAACTGCACATTCTTAGTTCAGAAGTGCATGTTCCCGAGGGAAATTGGGATCTTAGCGCTTGGTTCTGGGACTTCTTGCGGTCTTGGGGTTGGAAAGTGCTTTCAGTCTTGCTGATTATTTTGGGAATTCTGCTATTTCTTTGTTGTTGTATCCAATCTCTACCCAGTATATGTTCAATGCTAGGGGGATGTTGCGCTCAGGCGATAGGTACAATAGGACATAAAGTGTATGCCCCGGATAAAACCTCTAAGGAGTATGTACTGAAAGAGATCTTAGTAAAAGATCTAATGGCGATAGATATTTCCGACAGCTATTCAGGGTGTATGGACGATGACACATGGAGTTATTTGCAGGGAGATCAGAAGTAGTTTAGCACTTGGCATAGGCCAAAAGGAGGGTTTGTCAAAGTAGAAATTATATTGTGCCTCCTATTGCTATGAATATATGTATATTGGCCTACGCCAAGCTGCTAACAAGCTGCTTATAAACTACATGTGAATAAACTCGCATTGCAAGGTCCTGACCTTAGAACCTTAAACTGTCATTTTGGGTCAAGCCGCCATTTTAGGTTTTCTTGCTCTATAAAGTCACCATGTGAGCTAAAATGGTAGCCTATGTTATTCAGAACAGAACTGTATTGTCATGACCCCTGTACAGCTAATGTATAACTTGCCTGCAGGCCACTTGTTAGGGTCATGAGCTGAGACCTTGTCCTTCTGCTGACCTGTGTGCAATGGATTACCTGTATCACCTAAACTGATCTATAATTGAATGAGAACACCCGCTTAACTATATTGTATAAATTAAGTCCCGCATTGTAATGTTAGGCCTAGAGCATACATTATTACCATTTCTTCTTGTTAATGTATAAACCTAAGATGAACTAGATTTAACCTGGCAAGGGACCCTAGAGCAGTAACTTATTTATGGAATGGTTAACCTGCAGAAAGGCTGGACAACAGGCTGGAGAAATGTATAAAAGCCTGACTGTTTCAATGAATATTTGCACTCACTGAGCACACCGAACCACGCCGGAGTTCGCTGTGTTGTACTGAGGGTCGATAGCTATCTGAATTTTGTTCTGTTCTTTTGTAACTGGATTCAGTATAAAATAAAGTACTTTGTATGTTCCTTTGTAACCTGTGTTTGGTGTGTTTCCTTTTTGGTTACCCTGCCTCATATTATTTCCTTGTTTTCACAAGTCGACAGTGCCAAGATTTGAACCTGCGACCTGCAGAGAAAACACAGATCACAGCAACCAGTGCTTAACCTGCGGAGCCATTTTACCGGCTAGAAAGAAAAGCTGCAGTGTCATATCCTGGCTGGTGCAGACAGTGTTAGGCCTTTTAGGTTATTGCACACCAGGTTGCCCTCATTCTGACTGCAAAGGCCTGAGCCTGGGTGCGGGTTGTGTGATGTGCAGACATGGCGGCTGGCTACCTGGCACCCCCCGGGTGCTCACAGTCATTTCATGTAATGTGCTCCAGTTACTTTCTGGACTTGCTTCTCTACCGCACTCAAGAGCTCCACGTTGAATAATTGCTTGTTTACAAAATTCAGACATCCAGTCCCAATGCAGGGTGTGTGGTAAGAGCTCTCAGAGGGGCTGGCTTAAACAACAGTACAAACACACCATCTCCCTGTCCAGCATAGCCTGCCCTTGAGCATGTTTTATTTATTTGCATTATTAAAGCACTCTCACGGCCCGAGGGTATCGAGGCACTGTTACGTATTTATAACGCGCTTAAAGGGGTTTCTAAGCGAGTACCCGGGGATCGAACCTGTGCTGCTCCCGTCGTCTTGTTTCCAAGGCGAGTACGTTGCCGCTGAGCTATCCTCCCGGGATGTTAGTGCAGTATATTTGGTGTGCGCAGTTCTGGGGAGGAATTAACAGCCACTGGGCAAGGTGAGCATTAGTTGCAGCACCTCCCTGTTCTGTCAACAGCACCACAAACTCTCTCAGTTGATGCCCGTGGGGGAACACCAGGCTGCTCGTAACAGAAAGGTGGGTCGGATAATTAGGCTGTCTAAACTGTAAAGCATTCAGTTTAAGCCCATTGGTTCTTGTTAATGCCCATTTGAAAGCTGCCCTTTAAAAACATGGGAATACAAGTTTAGATTTTAGTGAGTTAGGACATGTGTACGGCTTAGCGTGAATGCCATGAACATTTCAAAGGCAAAGTTCCCCTGAAGGGCCATCGCCTTATTACAATTCAACACACAGGCCGTCCATCCTAGTAATTATTATTATATTTATGTGCGGAGGGAAGCAACACGCTCTAAATAGAAACACTACAAAAGAGTCACCCATAGAGAGGGTAATCCTGTGAGGGTTTCCTATCATGAGGGGAGCAACACGCTCTAAGCAGAAACACTACAAAAGAGTTACCCATAGAAAGGGTAATCCTGTGAGGGTTTCTTATCATGAGGCAAGCAACACGCTCTAAGCAGAAACACTGCCAAAGAGTCACCCATAGAAAGGGCAATCCTGTGAAGGAGTCTCATCATGAGGGAAGAAACATGCTCTAAGCAGAACTACTACAAAATAGTCACCCATAGAGAGGGTAGTCCTGTGAAAGTGTCTTATCAAAGAGGAAATGATAGAGAAATGGCCAGGTGCTGATATGGCGAAGACGAGACTTGACAGACAAGCATCCAGTGGGAATGTAGATGGTCAGTGGGGGTGGTGGTGGTTACAGACTTTAAGGGGGCGAGTGATGGGATGGGGAGTGCAGAGTGCTATTTCTAGGCTCAGGAGTTTGAGTAGCAGTGCACGTTTAAAGGAGTTGATGGTGCTGATGTTTTAAACAGGGGGGCGTAATGCATTCCAGTGGTGGTCTATTCAAGGTGGGGCAACGGGCGGGGCACAAAAAGAAGTGGGGGAGAGTGGGGAGGATAGAATGAAAGCGAGAGAGCGAGTGTAACTAGTAGGTAGAGTGAGGGATGCATTGTATTGTATTGGGGTGACCTGGCGGAGGTCCAATAGGAGTGTGAGGTAGGCCAGTGATTAGAACAAAAAGTGCCTACGGTTGCCAAAATGGTGATGATTAAACGGTAAAGACCATTGGGCAACAAAACTGGCCATGCTTCAGGTCGGTAGAGGGGAGGTGCTGTTTTTAGTCTTGGAGCATGGGCTGGGGTGGAGTGCAGTCGCGTGCAGGCCAAGGGGACAGCCTTGAGCGTGGCAATACATTAAAGTACAATGAACAGTCACATGGCTGGTGGCAGAGGTCTAGATGGTAGACTTGCGCGCTGCAGCAATTGTGGGGCGATGGCAGATTGGAGTGAAACGTTTAGGCGGAAACTTTAGGGCCCATTGGAAAGAGGGGGACTAAGAATTAGGATTTAAATGGGTCAACAAGACAATACCCGCACCTTCAGAGGCCTTTGCTGTGGGCACCAGGGGTTAGGATCTTACCAACTGCGAATACTGGCGGCCTGCTTCACCCTTCATACTTTCTTGGTCAATTAATGCAGCAACATGAGTAATTGGGTACTAGTTACAGCTACTATAACTGTGCTTAGAAATGGGAGGAATCCGGAATGAAACTTTCTATAAAATCCTGCCATTATTAAATGGTGTTAAAGGATGATGGGGTCGCATAAACATGGATTTGGATGTGGCTTGGCTACATTACCCACTCCCCCAAAAGTAGACATGGATCATGGTTTTATGAGGATGTCAGAAAACAATACAAGCTAACCCTGGAAGTCCCATTTCCCGATTGGAAGATGACTGCCAATAATTTAGGAGATTGCGTGAACCTTCCATTTTCAAGAAGGCTTGTGGTCAACCATATTCATAGGATTGCACTTGTATTATGTGGTTTGAAAATGTCTGTACTAACTTTAACTTAGTATGGAGCATTGTCCAGAGAGACTCACGCCTTTAGGCACATTTGATGGAGTGGGCAAGTACCACAATTCTAAGCAGAGGGCACGTAAAACACATCCCCAGAGACAGCACACAGATAAGGCAGAGAAGCAGCACAGGCCTCTCTGAACAGGCACACGTCTCTGCGGACCACATGCAGCATAACTAGCAATGAATGACTATGCAGAAAACTTTGCACATTGATTCAAAAGTAAAGATGTTAGGGAAGGATAAGTGGCGCACCAAACAGAGGTGCTGGGGGTTGGGGTGGGGGTGCAGCTTGCCCCCGCAGCTCTTTTAAGAGCCCGTCCAGGACATTTCGCAGCAGGACACCTCTCCAATTCGGCACCCTCTTTGAGTATGAGGGTGCGAACAGGAATGGTGTCCCGCTGGCAAGACAATGTCCCGAAATGACAGGTCGTTCCTGCAATGCAGTCTCACTCAGTGGGATGCAAAAGTGATGCTTATGCTTTGGGCTCTCTGTGAGGGGGTCTGCAGGAAATTAAGAAATATAAATGGGGTGATCAGGAGTGAGAAGGGTGCATAATGATGCATGCTTATGAAATAATGACGGGTTAAAAGCCAATGAAGATTTGTTAGACACACATTCATCTGCACAATGCTATTGTGACTTTGCATGCAGGATGGGGAGGCTACAACTAAAGCCATATTCTTATGTTCTTATTTGTCAATATATTTCTATCTTTCTGTTTTCTCTGGACACATCCCTGATACCCTTAAACATGCACTGGTGATTCCTCTCTTAAAGAAATTGAATCTGGATCCTCTGCATTCTTCTAATTTCCGACCTCTCTCTCTTTTGTCTTTTCCCATGAAGGTTCTCGAAGTCCTGGTCACCCCCCTCTCCTCTGTTCCTTCCTGGAGGACTCTGTGGCCTTGGATCAGGCTCCGTCTGGGTTCAGGCCGGGCAGAGGCACTGAGTCTGCTTTGGGGTCGGTACTCAGCGACCTGGTCCAGATCGTGAATCAGGGGGCATTGGTGCCCTTATTCTCTTAGATCTGTCGGCAGCATTCGACACCATTGATCATACATGTTGATCAACAGACCCTCTGTTGTGGGGATTATGGGCGGGGTTTTAGAATGGTTCTGTTCCTTTCTTTTGCACCGATCTCTGTCTCTATCACCTTTCACCTCTCTGCCCCCCCCCCATAACTCGTGGGGTTCCTCAGGGGTCTGCTCTTTCTCCTCTTCTCTTCAACATACATCTGATTAAACATATTCACTCTTTTGGGTTTCAGTGTTATTCCTAGGTGGACAAAACAAATCGTGGTGCGTCTCGATCTGGCCCTCCTGCTACTGTTGAATGCTGCCATTCCTATTTGCTGGCAATCCATGCTCGCTTGGATAGGCAGTAATTGGCTCCGCCTGAATGGAGAGAAGACCAAGGTCCTAGTGGTTGGGGCCCGGCTTAACTCCTCTCCCTGGTCCTCAGAGTTCTGGCCTCCAGAATTTGGCCCTTTGCCATTGCAATCAGCCACAGTGAAAGGTCTCGGGGTCACCCTTCAGCCTTGCCTTCTATGGCTGTCCAGGTCAGTACGGTCTGCAAAGCCGTCCAGTTTAAACTCTGTATTCTTTGCAAAGTACTCAATTTTTTACCATCTCATCTTCGCCCTCTGGTTGTTTCATCTCTGGTCTCCGGTTCCATTGCCTATTGTAACTCCCTCTACCAAGCCCAAAATGCAAATCTGCTGCAATGCCTTTAGATCATCCAAAACTCGGCGGCTCGATTGGCCGTGGGCACCCTTCGGCTCTCCTCCGTCTCCACCACTCTTAGTAAGCTGCATTGACTCCCTGTGATTAAACGGGTTAGGTTTTAGGCCCTCTGTCTCATTGATAGGGCCTTTTATGAGAGAGGTCCGGTGTACCTTCAGCTCAAATTCAGGCATTAAACACCTCCCCTGCTGCTCCGCTCTGCCCAGACTTGCCACAATGTGGTGCCTCAGTTCAAGCGCTCCCGCATGGGGGCTGCTCTTTCTCAATTGCGTGTCTTCACTGTGGAACTGTCTGCTTCTCTCCTTCTGTTCCAGACAGAATCATCTGGTGTTTCGGCACTGGCTTAAAACCTACTTGTTCACAGTTTAATAATATTGTACCCGGCTTTAAATCTTCTCTCTGTTACCCCAGTTTTGAATCCTAGTGCCATGTTGCCCCAGTTGGTGATGATCAACGCTAGCATTTCTATGACGATGTATATAGTGTAAATGTAGTTTCTTATGAAAGGCTAGTTTATTATGTAATGCGGTTTGCTTCCAAGGCATTACTATAAAGCATTATTTAAGCACATGAAATGCACAGCACAACCTTAATAACTATCTATATCAACTAAACCTGGGACGATGTGTTCAGTTGCTTAAATTGCCCACATCCCGGTTTCACCATTCAACCAAAGTGTGTGATCCTGCACAAATCTTTTAATCACACTGTTTTATCGCAGCCCCGTACGTGATTCATTTCCTAGCTTATATTAATGTATCATGCCATTATTAAAAAGCCTAATGAAGATAGAACTGCTTCATATATAACGATAGTGCAATTTAGGTATTTTGCACCACAGAGTTATTTGCCACTTGGCGTACTTATGACAACTTATTCTAAAGTCACTTCCATAGTGCCTCCACGTATCAAAGACGGATGATGCTCCTTGCAAAGTCCTTTTCTGTGAAGTCACTTCTGTTGGAGCAATCCATATGCAAATTAGGAGGTTTGAATGTATGCTGCCCCACAGAGCCTGGGCACAGCTGTAATAGATAAGTTTCCTGCAACTGCAATGATTCTGCAGTTTTATTTTTTTGTTGTTATGTGTTAAAATGCCATCTACCATTGATGGACCAAAAAAGTTGATTCAGGCGGCAGGGCGCGAATGATACTGTATGGAATCGCGCTCACTGCATTTGGGGGGTAAAGTAGCAGGACTTGCAAAGCTGGATACTGCCTTGGGAAGGACATGCAATCTGCTCATGAACTGGTCAACCAGGAAAGTGGGAATCACTTCACCAAATGATGTTATTCTCGAGGTCAAATCACTTTACCTTGCTGTGCTTCTAAGATTAGGAACAGTTAGAGGGGACTTTGTTAAGCGTGCACTATACAAACGTCACTTGTGTGCGTTCCTGCACAATTAAAGTAAACTAACTGATGTACTACTGCGGATGACAAGCTGTGGACCTTCCCTGGGGTATGAATGTATAGGAAACAGCAAAAAATGACTCAAATATATGCGCAAGTAATGCCAATAATTTTTACCCAAAGCACTTTATATATTTATTTGTATATATCTGTTTGAGAGCAGTGGGGATGGAGAATTTTGCATTGAGTTTACTTGCGCTGCAAATATATTTTTGTGTCAAACTGTTGAATGTGGAAACAGAGCATCTGAGTTACAAACCCAGCTTCCTCACACAACCAAAGTGTGATCCTGCACAAACAGCTGAATCCTTCTGTGCCTCAGTCCACTTCACTGGCTGTCTTGCAAGTGCATAAAACGGTAACCGCTATGAGAACTACACGCACCAAAAGCCAGAAAAAAAGGCCTTTCTGTTCAGCCTTACTTTCTGGGTCTTAGATAGTCCACACACATCATCTTTTTAAACATTTATTGATGCTTTGGTACTTCGTAGTGTAGCATGCAGCATGAAAAGGCACTCAAAACAAATAGCAAGCAAGCGAGGGGAGCACCAGAGAATGATTCCTTCATTCTGAGATGTTTGATTTAAGAACAAACCTTGGGGCCAGTCTACTTAAGTACTTTTTGGGCTGCAGCCCTAGGAGAGTCTGGCTGATGGCGGTGCTGTAGAACCATATACAGACTTGTTGCCAGGTCTCTCCTTTGCATAGGAGGAGGTATTCATAGCAAACCATGAATGATAGAGCGTCAGGTGGGGAGGATTGGGCGGCGGGGCAGCGCATTGGTGTAGTCATACATGCATCAAGCAGTAGAGATCATGGGAACCGCTGAAAGATTCTTCCACATGTATGAAGAAGGCGGTGAGTGTTGTCTCTGCTCTGTTTTTTTCCCGGTGTTCCTGCACGTACATTTTTTTAAAATATTTAACAAAAATAAATTATTGTTCCCAACGTGTTCTACTTTGTATTTTTGAATATCAAATATGCACTATGAATGGTAGTTTGGGACCAGTGCACTGTGGGCCGTGGCAGCCGAGTCATGCACCACTATGCTGTACATTATATTTATTGTCTAAAGCGCAGACCTAGCTCGAGCGCAGTAGAGCGCTGTACAGGGTGGGGGTAACAGTAGTGCAGTACTCTGTGTTGCGGTCTGTGCATCCATTGGGGTTAGTCCTTGGTAAGGTGTTGTTGAAACCATGTTGTGAGAGATCTGTGAAACTGAAGAATTGTGGGGGCATTCTGACCCGATACCAGGATCGAGTTCCAGAGGATGGGTGCTAGGTCAAAGGTTCGAATGAAAAGGATCGAATGACAGAAAGGGTCGAATCAAAAGGACCGAAAACAAAAGGGTTGATTTTTGTTTGGGGATTTTTTTTTGGGGGGGTCCCCCCCATAAACCCTGTTTTTGAAACCTTTTTTCCTATACGCAAACACAAAAAAATATATATATTTTTTTTAAAAAATTCGACCCTTTTGTTTTAGGACCTATTGACTTGACCCTATGGCATTCGATCCTTTTGGATTCTAACCTTTGACCGGACACTGTGCATGACAAGAGGATTATTTGCGGGTCCTCTCTTTGAGGACAAGCTATGATGATTCAAACCGTTTGGTCAATTTGCTGCATCAGAAGTGTGTGCCACCAGATATGTTGAGCTTAGCCACCAGACATGCTGGCATCCTACTGGTAATTTCTTTGTAGATGATGCATGCAGTCTTGAACAGTATCCTAGCTTGCAGAGGAAGCCAATGTAGTTCATGTAGAATGGGGGTGATTTCCGTGCACCGTTAATAAGACATGCTGCTTTGTGGTGGGCTGCTTTTAGGGGAGCAAAGTGAGCACTTGGGACCCAAACAGGAGGGTATTTCACCTATTGATGTGCGAGACCAGAAATATCTGTACTACAGTCCAGAAGCCCTGCAGAGGTATGAAGCGACTGATTTTGCAAAGGGTGGAGATTTGGAGGCAGGTCATTTAGGCCTTCTTGGCTATGCGTTTCCAGCAGGACAGACTGCTGTCAATGGTGAAGTCTAGGGATATAGCTGAATCTGAGAGCGGCAGATCAAATCCTTCTAGGTGCATATCATTCAGCCATTGTTGAACAAGTTGTTCAGTGGGAGTCGGATGAGGGTGGGTTAAGTTTCAGGTAGGCAGTCGACATCCAGGACTGGATGATGCTCAGGTTATCACCGAGATGACTGATGTCCTGTTGGCTTTTAACTCTCATGTACAACTGAGTCTTTTCTTCATATCGGTGGATGGTTATATCAGGATATTTGAGGAGTGTCCCCCAAGGCTCCATGTAAACGTTAAAAAGAACTAACTTACAGGATGAATCTCATGAGGGCACAGGACCATTGCAGGAGACTGGCAGTCAGTAAGTAAGAATGCAACGTGTTCATCTAAATGTCCTGGTGTCGCCTCGTGAATGAAGGTGGTGAACCAATTCAGAACAGTACCGGAGAATCCCATCCTGTCAACGAGGATGCAGAGGTGGATTTGGAGGTCAACAGTTGCGAGGTGAAGGAGGATGAGGAGGCATGAGTTGCGCTTATCCATGGTTTGGCGGGCCTCATCCACTACCTTGATGGCGGCTGCACATGCTAAACTAGGGGCAAAACCCCCAAATCATATGAGGTGTAGTAGTTTGATTCTGGTGAGTAGTTGTGTAGTGACTACTTTCCCCAAGATTTCACCAACAAACTGGAGGCTTTTAACGGGCTAGTAGTTGATCAGGTTGCCTGGGTCTTTTGTCTGTTTTGAGACCAGTCTTGAGGGTGTATAGAAATAAGCCTTCTGTGAGGGAGGTGTTAATGATGCTAATGAGTGTTTTGAGCGCCAGATCAATCAGTTGTTTAAGGATGGAGGCCGGGATGAGATCACCAAAGTAAGAAATAGGTTTGAGGGAGGCAGTTGATTTAAGGAGGTCTGAGGGAGAGAGAGAGAGAGAGGAGAGAATTCAGTCCAGAGAAACAGCGTTTGGGCTGTAGTGCATGGCTGTAGTGCATTGATTGGAAGATTTGCTGGATCTTGGTTATTTTTTCAATAAAAATGTTGTTGATTACATCACATTTTTCTGCAGTTTCTGGCACCACAGGGTCGGTTAAGGGTTTGATCCAATACATTACTACTTCAAAGAGGGGTTTCCTCCTGTTAAAGGCTGCCACAATGGTGGTGGAGAAGTAAGCAGCTTTGGCCTCGGTAATCAGAATCCTACAGTGGATGCAGAGAGATTAGATGTTTATGAGATCTTCAGGGTTACGGTTTTTGTGCCACCATTTCTCTAGGGCTCTGATTGAGCTTTTCTTAGAGGTGAGTTCAGGGGCATACCCAGGGGCGGATGACTTGGTCTTAGCCAGCTGGTTTTTAAGGGGGCATGAATGTTCACCAATTGCACAGCAGTGTTGATTAATAATTCTCGGGGGGCCGATGCAGTCCATTCTGGTGGGAAAGTCGGCAAGGTTTGCTTCTAGCTCATTGACCAGGAAGGTTTTGATGGATCTGTATTAAATAAGGGGGCGTTTAGCCTGACATTTGTGGGCTCTGCTCGAGTGGATGATTGACAATGGGTTGGTGGGATGGTTAGACCATATGAGTGGGATAGAGTCTGTGAAGGTGATGAAGGGTATGATGTAAATACTAAATGTAGTGTGTTGCCTTGGTTGTGTGTTGGGGAGAGCGCAATTTGCCTAAGGTCCATGGATCGGGTTAGTGCCAAAAGCATGCTTTGAGTGTAGCTGTCGGCATGAGGCTCTGGGAAGTTAAAATCGGCAAGGCATTTTTAGTACGCGCTAATTTGGTAGAAGATGTGGTCTGTAAATGAGGTGGAAGGTGATGGATCTCTTTTGAGATAAAAGGAACCTGAAGGCGAGTTGGTCGAACTAGCATGTTATGGGGGAAGGGAGGGTATGTTGGACCATGGTCAATCACTCCTTTGGATGATTGCCACTCGGCCTCCTGCCCTTCCTAGCCAGTCAGCATGTTGGATGCAGTTGCCTGGGGTTAGGAGGACATTAAAAACATGTTGAGAGGATGGGATATATGTTTCGGTAATTAAGAGGACATCAAGGTTGTTGTATGACTTGAGGTCAGCGAACTCTGCAGCCTGAGCCACTGCTGAGCAAGCATTCATCAACATACAGGGGTGTGTGTATGTGGTCCATTGATGTTGGATGGGGGTAGGTGAGATATTGATGAGATTTGCAAGAGTAGCTTTCTGGGGCTGCCCAGGGTTCTTGGCCATTTGAAACCTAGCGAGGGTCGGGATAGACTCTGGCAGGAGGAGACACATGGTCATGTCTTTAGACAAGTAGTAGTAGCAGTAACTACTTTGTAGGTGAAATGCAGGACAGTGGGGCTGGCCCTTGGACCTATCAGGCCTAAACAGGCGAGGTCCTCGTCTTTGTTCGTCCTTTGCTGAGGACGCCGGCGATGAGGATGCCGAAGGAGGACTGGTGAAGTTGGTGGAGGGTGGAGAAACCGAGTGGCTGGTCCTGTTCATTTGACCAGCAGCCTCCTCAATGCTGTCTGCCTGGAGCTGGCCTGGAAGGCAGGAAACCTGATTGTGGGCACAGCAACTGAGCAAATGTTGCCAGAACTTCCTGCTCTGTGCACCTAAAATGCAACGGGGTCCTCTGCATTGGCATTGTGTAATCTGTCTGGTCAGTGTTCGCAGCGCCATCTTGTGCTCAATGTGATCTTCCCTCCAATCACTATCTTTCAAACAATGGAATCCGAAATCTATGCTCTAGGAATAGAGGCGACGCAAGGACGTGCTTATTTAGAGGCAGATACAAGAATGCCACACAGGCGCTAGAGGCATTCCCTGCTTCTGCCCACACAGGCTTGTGTTACAGCGGATGCAACAAGCATATTTCCTTAGGGAAGAAAACCAATTGGGTACTTAAGATATTGCCTTGTGTAAGGTATAGTATAATAGGTTGGAGGGGTTCAGCTCTGCGACAGCTGGCAATGTTCTCCTTCATGGAAATAATGCATTGCTTCTCCAATGTCGGAGAAAAAGAATTCATTTCTAGCAGCAACAATCATGAAATCTATCAAAACGTTCCGAAGTAATACTTTGGAGGGGCTTTTTTGCTCAAGCGTTCTTTCCTAGTTCCCAATAAATAAACGGCCAGCGGAAGAACACAGTCACTAGAGTTATTCTGCTTCAGTGCACAGACTGCCGCTCAAGAGCCGCTTCCGAAGATATGCATAGGGGGCGCTGGTGGGCCATTAAATAAATGAGGGTGGGAGAGCGGTACAGGGCTCATAGCTCGGCTTCTCAATTCCGACTGGCAACATGTATTAGAAAAACAAAAACAAGTGTTTAAAGAAAACTGCATCTAAATAGTCAGTGGGGCTTGCAAACTAAGAAACATGAAGCGAAAATTTAGACTCATATAGCGAGAAAGTCCTGTTATGTGGGGCGCGCATTGGCGGTAATGACCAGCCAGCCCGAGGCATGTAGGCTCCAGCCAAGTGATAACCTGATGAGGGCACAGGACCATTGCCTGCCCAGTCCATCTACATAGCAGGGTTAATCACTACTAGTGCCCTGGAGCTCCCTTCGGGGTGCTCATAGATTTTTTAAGAGGAAAATTGAGCCTGTCATCCGCAGGAAGCAAAGTGATATGTTGTGGGCCCTTGAACTTTAGGGGCAAATGTGTATCATCTGTGTACTAGTGTAGTGTGATACCTTCATCATCTAGAAGTGTGCCCAGCGCTTCCATACAGGGTTTACATTTGAACCGGGAGAGAATGGGACCTTGGAGGACTCCACAGGTGATGAGGTGCTGTTTAGACCTGAGGGAGCCAATCTGGCAGCTTGGCATCTGTTAGAATGTGAATCCTTTCAGGGAAGTGCCAGAGAAGCCCATCGTGTGTGTAAGAAGTTTCAGAAATGTGTAATGGTTGATGAGGTCTAACACAGCCGAGAGGTCCCGGAGTACTAGTATGCATGAGTCCTCTTTATAGATAATCAAAAGAGCATCATCAACGACCTGGATGGTGGACGTTTCAGTGTGAGTTTACATTTAAAAAAAGCTAAAATCAAGATGGCTCCCATTGAAAATAGTCATGAGACTTAGTCCATTTTCCACTTCAATGGCGTCCACGCCACGTAGCTGGAGTGCGCATCAGAAGCTGGGAAGGAAAGGTAGGTGAGGGAGGAGGTTGGGGCAGTGGGGTTTGGGGTGGGAATCCTGAAGGGGCTAAGGGGCGGTTGAAGAAATTGGAGGGACGACAAGGGACAGGACAAAATGCAAAGGAGCATGGGCCAAAGCAGGGGGAAATGACAGTCACCTGGGGAGGTGAGCAGGTGGTTGATAGAAAGCAGGCATTCACTGATGGACTCTGGCCTCGTTCCGTGCCACGTGATTGGCTAGACCCTCTCCCCTAGGTAAGATTTACATCATAGCTATGCAAAGTGCTTATAAGAAATGTTCATAGGTGAGATGTTTTCTTTGTCAGTTTGATGCATGCACCCTACTGACAACATAGGAGAATGGAACCTATAGTAGTACATGAGACAACGTATTACCTATACTTTAATTCAATACATTCATGCACATTTCTTTCATTGAAAAGCAATTGTCTAAATATTCAGCCTTTACATGCGACCAGACTTTTCACTGTTTTCTCTCCAGCTATTGTGCTTTTTGAAATACATTTATTTTGCAGCATGATAACTTTATGTGCATATATCCCACCAGCAAAAAACAGTGGGTAGACACAATACGGAGTATTGTTACTGTGGGTGGGTTTTACAGCTCACCCGATATGTGGTGGCTACAACACTGGCAATGATGGGTGGTGTGGCCTGGCTCAGCAGCAGAGTCAGGCATTGTAATTTAGAGGTTTGAGGGCACATCTGCTTGTTGATCAAAAGCAATGCTCTGCACAATGCGGGACAATCACCAGTGGATGACAGAACATGTCAATAAAACCACTGAATGGGGCCCGTATATCCTCTATGGTATTACCCAAACTGACCATTTACAATTGACCTTTTGTCCTGATTGACCTAATTATAGTGGTCCTAATTGACCTTCTGCACAATTGACCTTTATATTATTTTAGTTATTTTATATATGCATTGGGTTGGTTTTGGATTATAAATAATATAAGGGGATTGGGTGGGGAGTTGTGGGGTGTTTCCCCCTGCATATATGCCCTAATTGACCTTTTAAATTAGCTCAATTCTCCCAAGGTCAATTTTCCTGAGGTCAATTGTGAAAAGGTCAAATAGTATACATCCTCTTTTATGCCATCAGTGGAGGGGGGATGCAGGTGGTGTTAACATTGAGCTGCATAGATACATTAGTTTGTAGACCATGTTTTTCTGAGATTTCAAGGTCTCAATTGCTTATAGATGAAGCACAGTGTGAGGAAGAGTGACAAGAGAGTTAAAGCAGAACGAAGCGGCAGATCTAGCTGGGCTGCTGTCTTTTAAGGGTCGAGCCGAGGCTAATGTACACACACCTGGTCCTCTTTGGTTATGTTAAGAAAATAACACATACATTAAAGTAGTGCAATACAACACCACTCTTGGGATATCCAGTGGTTAAGTAGCATTGGCCAAAGCAATATAATCTACAGATTGAGGGTTAAAATAATAGGTATATAGTCCAAGCTTTAGTGGACAAATACCATGGGTAGATGCTGACGTGTGCTAGGGAGTGTCACAAATGACTCAAGAAACACTCCAATGCTAAAAGCCAGTTGAAGGGTTTCTATTGAACTTTCAATGGCCTCCGGGCCATTCGTCTCTCCCTGGCCTGGAAGCAACACCTCCGTAACTCAGACTTCCTAAGTCCCGGGTTACTAAATGCCGATTGTTTCTCCCTCCGTATGCTAAAAGCTAAGTTAGCTGAAATGATGACCTGAAGAAAAAAAGTTATGTCTGTCTAGACTTCTAAATGGACTTGCTAACTGGCTCTACTCTTTGCAATGGTTAGTGTTCTACAGGGTAAGGGGATTGTGCATTTCATATTACCTGCTCTACCCTGTTTCCTTCTACCATGCGCTTACTTTTCTAGAGCTCGCCTTACCTCTCACTACACTCCCAGCTCCAACTCCTCCTACCTTTACTCTCTCCCCTCTTCTCCTTTGTCCCTCTGATATATCTTGCGCATTTTAGGCCTCCCAACTAATACTCTTTCCTCCCCACTACTATTCCATACTCCACACTGCTACTCCCTCCTGCGCACTACTGCTCCTCCCTCCACACTACTACTGTCAATCCTCCCACCTCCTACCAAGACAACCTACTATCACTAAGTTACACATACTTCACATACACTCCTTAATCTAACTCACCTAATCACACTTGCCACACTGCCACACACACTCACGCTGCAGTACCACTTGTACTCACTAAGCAGTATCTTACATTCTCCAGAAAGCGCTTCCACCTGCCAGTCTTTTGGTCCACCACGGCCTCCTCCCTTGACCTCACCCAAACACCCACAACATCCTGCTTCCCGTTCTTCTGCATATGACCCCCCCCTCCTTCTCCTGCCATTGGTCTGACTTTCCTGGCCATTCTACCTGTGCTTTCCCCACTGGGGCTGTGTTAGAATTAGTGAAAACTTTCAAAGGTGAGTAAAGCCCAATCCACTTCCCCCGCACAGACTTGCTGTGATGTAGCATATAGTTCCTATTATAGCGTTCATTCTCTGGCGGGCTAGAGTGCTTGTTGCCAGTGGCGTGTAAACAAGGCCGCTGCTGGGGAGTGAGTCACTGTATGCTCATTCTCTCTGCCACAGAGATGTTGAGCCAGCGGTTCCTTCACGCTCTCGCTATATCTCCGGCAGTCGAATGCACGCCACTGGCAGTACCGGACGGTCGTGCGTACTGGGTGGAGTCCACATTTCTGTTGCCAAACTGCTGGTGACATGGAGCATAGAAGGCTGTTTTGTCTCTGCCATTGTTTCCCTCTGCATATATCTCGTCCATGGTCTCTAGAACAAATAGAAAGAGACTGGCAAGCATTTTGCTTAGGCGGTATGCCATGAGTCAAATAAATACTGTAAGACAGGATGCTGGCACAAAGGGGATAGGGATTGTGGCCCTCTCAGATGCCACCACCCTCCTTTAGTACATGTATTTTGCATGATAAATGTTTTAATAAAATGTCATTTCATTGCTTGTATAGTTTTCCATTAAAGATATTTTACCACTTTTTTCTATTTTTTATGAATAATTTCAAGTGATTTAAATTGTATTATAGGATTAATTTTGTTCACTTAGATACCTTTGTTGCTATGTTTGATAAATTCCCCAGTGTCAGTGTTGCTTAGGGACCATCGCTATTGTTAGTTGGCCGTCCACCTGAGGGGCGGCGCTGGCTCCAAATTCCTCCCTGGTTGGCCTCCCACCACCAGCTGAGAGGGGTTTGTTCCCATCCACTCTTAACAAGGCCAGATTACTGGTCTTGTCACAGGAGGTAGCATTATTTTATTCTAACACCAGCGCGTATTTTATTTTATTTATTTATTTATTTATTTATTTATTTATTTATTTATTCATGAACGGAGGATAGCACAGGGGCAACACGCTGATGTTAGAAGCAAGATCACGCAGAGCAACAGAGGTTGGAGTCCCGGATCCACACTTAGAAATTGAACTTAGGTACGCTATTAGGCACGCAATATAACAACAATTGTAATATATAAATACAGTCCCGTTTAAGAAAGGTGCTTTTTGTTGGGACCAACGTAAAGCTCTGCACCAGATGGCGATGACCACTGTCAGCTGGAATCAAGCCCCATTTCTTTGGACGGTCATGCACTTTGGACTGCCGCCTTCTTCTCTAACCACAGTGACCATGTGTTGCATAGTTGCCAGGTGCCCTCCCCTCATGAGTGCCACCATGAGTCAGCCCTACCATTTCACCTTACTTTCTGGAGTGTGTAGACTTGTGTCTCCCATTATATTTTAAGATCCACAAGGGCTATTAGGCAAAGTGAAAAGCACTGCCTCAAAGTGTGACACAAGAGAAATGTGTTCAAAGTGAAGGGAGCAGAGGACTATTAAGTGACCACACCTTAGGGTGACCAGATTTCAAAAGTAAAAAACCGACAAAGGGCAAATAACATAAAAGTAGGACTAACTCTTGAAAGTGGCTGTCAAGGCACTAAACTTCAGTAGCGTTTGGAGGAGAAGGGGGTTTAAGTGTTACTGTTAAAAGAAACACATTATAATTAATTGATCACAAACTAACACTATCTTAAGTTGTAAAATGCAGCAAAAACCGCGACCACTGCAGTTTGCAATTGGAACATAATCATGAGAAAGGGGGACAGAGCACCAAATACCGGGACAGTCCCGGCAAAACCGGGATGTCTGGTCACCCTACCACACCTGTCCACTCCAATTGTAATACGGCATTATAGGTTGTGTTATCTTGAGAATATAAGAGTAAACTATGACTCCTCCTACAAATGTGTTAGGGGTTTCATGAGCCGAGTGGCAAATAGGTTCTTGTGTTTGTTGTAGCCTGAAGGGTGGCAGGTAAGGGGTGTTTTGACAGACTCAGCTGGACGTTTGAAAGGTGAAATGCAGGTTGGATATTCTCTGAGGGTGGGTTTTGTGTGTGTGCTTTTGTCCCTTATGTTGACTCTTCCTCCTATTATCTGAGTCTGGTGCACCTAGTCAATGGTGTGTTATTCACGATACACTATATTAAGCATAGTGGTGGAGTGGGAGATTGGCAATGTTGTGATTTGGAACAATGGGCAATGCCAGCAGGGATTGGGATGAAGGCAGTGCTCGCTGCCTTGCTGCGCAACACTCAATGCAAGTAAGTGATGGATGTTCAGGTGGTGAGAGTACGCCAAGTGAAGTTGGTTATTTCAGATCAGCTTGGTTTGTAGCCTGTGTGTTGAGTGTGTCATGGGGTCATTTACTGAAGATGATGGTATTGGAATGCGAATATAACACAGACATATCCAACTTCAAATACCACTTGGTTCTGGCTCCCACGGGTGTATAGTTTTCTGTGTAGACAGCTGAGGTGTAAGGGGGTGTTTTGCAGTGGCAGATATAAGGCAAAAGGCCCCTAGGCACGATTGACAGAGGGCCTCCTGGTTGGCAGATCTTCCGGTGGGCACAGTTAATGACTGTCGCAAGTATGACACTGATGAACTTTACGAACAAACGTTTCATGTTATTAGGGTGTTTTTTTACTATCAGGATTTGTATGTTTAGGGGTTTGACTCTGCCTAAAATGGCCCAGTAACCTCATCAGAATTTGCTGATAGTGTGATTTGCCCAGAGTCTCTGCATTTGTTTATGTGGGTAATCTTCTCTCCCCTTCTGTGCGCTAATCCCTTCCAAAATCACCCACTCCCCCTTTCCCCTTACAAACTCATCCTCTCTCCTCTCCCTCTTATACATGCTCCCCCAACATGTTCCATAAGCCCGCCATCCTTTCACCTTCCATCCACTACTCACCTCATCTTCCAAAAGTGCCACCACTCCACTCATGTTCCATCTGGTTTCTTGATCTTCCATCAGTCCCCAACCCTCCATCACCTTCCATCCACTACTCTGTTCACCGTCCATCTACTCTCAGCTTCCTCAAAGGGAAAGCTGCCTTTGCCGCAGCATGACACATGCAAAGTGTAAACCGCAGACTCCTGAACAATAGCATGAAAGGTACATCCTAATTCATCAAGCTCTAAGAATTAAAAGGTCTGCAGCTTTTATTTAACATGCATGCAATAATGGACCTGTAAAAGACACTACAAATCCAGAGCAGAAGAGAAGCAAGAAAATAAGTGTGGAAACATCGACCTGCCAATCTCCCCTTTCGATCTGCTCTCCCCTTTCCCTTTCATCCTCTCTGCTTCAACTTTCACCCTAGTCCCCTTTCATGCACTCCACCTTGTCACCATGCCAGTTTACCACCACTCCCACACAGTGCACACACCCTCACCTTCTCTTCTTGGCCTGGCTTGGGAGAAGTGTGGATGATGTCTCCTCTGGCCTGCAAAGGCCGAGCAGCAAGGGTCAAGCCCCTCTTCCATCGCAACTTCAGCACCTTTTAACAATGCCTCTCTGAATACTGTTGCCACTCCCAGCAGGCGAGGGGTTTGAGGGCCCAGGACAGAAATCCCAGAAAACCGCAGCAGCCACCATGTCATTTAGGTTTGCAAAATGATGTATTTTTGCAGAACAAAATTGTGTTTGTTTACGGCTTGTTTAATTTAGATAAGAGTGACGCACACACATCACATACACAGACACACAGAAACAAATGCTCCATTGTATGGTGCATATAAATGGTCACGAACAATACATGTGGAGCAACATTGGTCTAGTAAACCATCAGTGAAGCCTTTTTGTAATAGCTTACACTCCCAACTGAATCGCTTCTAGGTGCTCTGAAATATGTCAGATTAGGCACATGGAGAATACATGATTTGCCAAGAATCACACACTTGGTGGTTAAGCCAGGATTTCTGCCTACTCTGAAATGTGATTAGTTGACCACATATCTTCCCAGTGCAAGCTGGTATAGCTGTGTTAATTTTGAGTTTGAAGAGCTAAAAGAATACTCTGCTTTATTTAGATGAATTTTAAAGTACACCAGTCACATGATAAACCAACTTGACATGATAACACAACCTAGTGTATGAGGGCTAGTAGCAAGTTGAGCTATCTACCAAGATTTGTAATTTCAGCTCATTCATGTATGAAGAACTTTTTTGATGATGTTGGTAGGCATGCAAAGGTCAGATTAATGCTGCCACCTTAGCCCAAGGTCACAAGACAGTAGATCAATTCAACAACCTGACCAATTGCCCAACACCTTGCCACATTTATTGGATATTAAATCAAAACCAACCTGTCTGTAGAAACATGTTGATGAAGTTGATAAGTTGAACTTTGAAGTATGCCCTAATAGCGTCACTGTAGTAGAAATGAATTTAGTAGGTATTCCCAACATTCACTGAGTGTACCTGGTCGCATACACTTTACTGATTACCACAATATCCCACTACTACGCTTACTCTCTCCTATACACCATCATCCAACTAGAACACAGCAGTACTATGACACATTCGGTAAAGCTGTTCTCATACTAACATACCCATCAAACTGCCCATCATCCTAACAAAACACAGATAGCTAGCACACACCGGCTAGTTTAGGTGTCTCCTCAGGCCTAACGCAGCCAGAACTCAGTATGAATGTCCACCCTCCAGACTGAGCACATTCAACTGATCTCCTTAGCACCACAACTACCGTTAAGAAGCAGCTACATGCAACAGCCACACCAGCTGCACACATACCTGGTGCGCCCACGCACTTTACGACTCTCTCTCTCTCTCTCTCTCAACTGACTTGAACTGCGGTCCGGTAGGGCTTTCAACCTACCAGCGCCTTGAGATCATACAAATGGTACATAAGGTGCTATACAAATAACAAAAAGAGTAGGATTGTCGTTTTATTTTCCCTTTCCTCAATTAAAGCCTACAAGTTCCAGCACACAAAGTGATAAGCACCTTCCAAAAAATTTCCTCCGACACAAAATGACATAAAATTCATGACAAGGTTAATGTTTCACCCAGCTTGCTCTATAGCCCCCTATTTTGTAGTTACCCAAACAATCAGACTTCAAATAGCTTATTGAAACCGTATAGAATTCTCAGAAAAAGAAAAGTGCCACAGACATTGGTTACCTGTTCCCACCACTAAACGCTTCACTTAGTAAATGGTTTGTTGACGGGTGTTAAATAGATCGTTGAGACCTGACTGGGAGGCGCTGTGCAGCCCAGACTGCCTTTGAGGCGACAGAGCAGTGCAGCCACTAGCCCATCCGCCCCATCGCCATTTGCTGCTTTGCAGCCGCCGCCGGCTGCATCCGCTTCCGGTGTTTGCATGTCCAATTGAAGTTTTGAAAGGGGAGTAGCAATAGAGGAAGTGATACATGTTTGCCCCCCTTAAGGTGTAGGTTGGGGGAGTCTGGGTGGTCTGCAGGAGATTTGAGGATTGTGGAACTGGGTTTATGGTGCCCCTTGAGAGTGTGTGTGATGTGTGAGATGAAGGGCAGTGTGGAAGTGCTGATGTGGTGCGATGGTGGTGTATTTCTGTTGGGAACTGTGGATTTGGTGGGATCAGGAAAGAATAGGTTTGCAGAACGTGCAAAATCATTCCCACGGGGACTTGAAGCTTGCATGCATTCAGTGTGGGGCTAGGCGGCAGTCTAAAGAATTAAAGGGTTTGTCTATGTGTAAACAGAGTACATGTGTGGTTAGCATGACGTGTGCTGGGATATAGAGGTGTGGCGTACTGTTCCTACCATGTGGTTTCAGCAGCCCTCTCACGCAATCAATATCTCTGGGCCTTTCTATGCTGCTTGCTGGGTTATCTAGCTCCTTTGGAGGCAGGATGTGCACAGGAGCTATAATTTGGAAAGTTTCACTGACATCCTATTCCAATTGATTGTAGCTGCATTTCAGTTTAGTCTTACCTAGGCCCAGGATTAAAAGGTGAGTGTGGCGTCAAATACTGTTCACAAATGGTACCCGTATGATCCAAGGTGTTTGAGTAAATAAACGTCACTGTAATTGGTTAAGGCATCACAATCAGGGTAGGCCTTAGGGCAGGGTGGCCCCGGTGGCCGCCCGGGGCGTCCTGTCATTCTTTCAAGGACTCCCCCGAGCTGGCGTGGTGGGAGAAGGCACGGCAGGCGCCCAAATGAAATTAAATGCGTTCTGCCCTCGGGAGAGGAGCGCATTTAGTAACAAAATGACGCCTGCCGTGCCTACTGAAAAATATGGCATTCTCCCCACCCCCTGCCGCATGACTAGGGGTACGTGGGGGAGCAGCGCCAAATTTTTCTTTTACTGACCGGTGCGCTGCGGCTTCTATGGCCGGCCCTGATCACAAGGATGGGGTCACCAGAGTAGAGTGATCCAAGAGGGTGCTTTCTCCACTCCAGGTGGCACTACAGCAAGAGCGATGGAGTAAGACTCCTCCTGATTAGGGACAGTCATGCCAACTAGTGTAAGAAAGCGGATGGGTGCAGGCCAGAGGCTAGATTCCACATTCAGTGTTTATGAGGGAGTGGGCCGGCCTTAGTGGCAGCAGCGCCCTGGGCAAATTGGCACCCCTCCCCGCGCACCAGGGGGAGCGACGGGGGGGGGGGGGAGGCAAGATGTGGCGAATTATTGTTCTTCCTCCCGGCTCTGGTGCCTGGCAGGGAGTTCGTCACTGGAATAGGACGCTCATGCTAATTCATGAGCGCCCTATTCCAATGCAAACCGCCTCGCTCCCGTGTCAGAGCGGGGAGGTAACATGTGAATAGGGTATTGTTATTAAATGCGCCAGCGGGTGCATTTAATAACAAAAGGGCACCTGCCGTGCCTTCTCCCACTATGCCAGTCTGGGGGAGCTCTTGAAAGACTCCCCCGAGCTGGCATGGCAGGGGGCTAATGGTGCCCCGGGCGGTCACTCGAACCGCCCTGCCCTTAGGCCGGCCCTGTGAAGGAGGGGCTGTGACTCCTTTTAGAGTGTGCCCTGCGAGAATCCTCCATGAAGGCGTACCCTTGCCCGGAAGTTGCCCGGCATTTCATGCATGCAGATTTATTTGTATTGCTCAACGCAGTCCAACTGTCAGAGACGACTTAAATTAATTCCCTGCTGTTCATAATACATTTCTAAAATAAAGGAGATTCTATGTCAAAAATTATGGAGTGAAATGTGTTGTTTAAATTGTTGATGTGTATATGTACAATTGTTCCTCGTTTCTTCCTCCTTTGGCGTTGTTTTTTTCATCCTTTCTCCGCTTGCTTCCTACACTTTCCTTCTGTACTTTTTTCTGAAATGTTAGAGCTGAAGTACCCCTCCCCGTTTTCCATTAGGGCAGGGGTTTCCCATCCTTTTGCTCTTACTGTTTACCCTTTACTCCATGAGTGCAGGGTATTTTCCTCACAGTATTGCTGCATCCGTCCACTTTATTTGCATTAATACAAAGCCTTTCCCCTATCCTCCTCCATGCACGACCAAGTCTGGTGTTCCTAGCAGAGGACAGTTCAATTGTAGCACCAGGACCTAAATCGTGCTTGTGAAACTAGTTTGTGAACAAGTACCCTCCCTGTGCCTTGGGTGTTGATTATGGTGGCCAAAGCGTCTGGGTGTGCGCCGCCCGTGACATGATGTTTGTAACAGCTGAGACATGGGAAGGATCCACTGGTTAACCCTTCAATGCCAATGTGGTGGGGCTGGAGCTTGTTCCAAGTACCTTACCTATGGTCCTGGCCCTTTAAGAGACTTGCATGATGTGCAGCAGGTCAGCTGAATCTACAACCATGTATGATGAATGCCATCACTACGCCGTGCCTATCCCAAAGTTGCCCTTACCATCACACAACCCAGGTTGCATGGTTTTGTAGGAAGCATAGGGAGAGAGTGTGGGATACTCAGTCCTATCAAAGTGATAGTTTCACTTTGGGAGGCACAGAGATTAGGACACATGTGAACCAGTGAAAAAGACTTCTAACCAGACACAGCACCTAACCACTTGCCACATTTCATTTTGCTGACTCTTGTTTGCAAGAGAGTTAGACAAAACTACACTTGAGTAAACATGTAACAACTTAGAGTTGCATGAGTTGTTGGAAAGGAGGAAAGAGGTTGGGGAGATATCCAGAAAGGGGGGGGGGGAGGAGAGTTGAGGAAAGGAGGCTGATAGAGAGGGTGTGCCAGACCCTAAAACGACTGATGTGGTAGAGGCTTTGAGTTGAACCGCAAGCCTGGAAAGGATGACCATGGGATTGGTAGAGGAATGACGAAGTGCAGGTAAAGCACAAGAACAGTGAGGAAAGGAGAGGGGTTCATGAGAGGTCCTCTTGGGTACAATCAATTAGCACAACATCACGGAGGACAGTGAGAGTGGACTGGTGGGCAGTAAAGCCAGGACCCTGTGGCAGAGTGCTGGCAAGATGCCTAAAGAAAAGCCTGTAGGAGTCCTAGCTGGACCTGTGTATCAGAAATGTTCATACATTTCAATAGGTACCCCCATTTTCAATTAGAAATTCAACTAAGTCCATAGTGTCAAAGTGTCTCTGACAAGAGTAAAAGCTTACCTTTCATGATGTGCGCCAGCAGGACACCAGACTCGCAGAGATGCGTGTGTCTGTGTGGCCTGCTTGTGTATATATGCTTAAAATGGTGCCGGCATGCATAACGTGATGACACCATCAATGTGATCATGTCATTGCGTGCCGGTGGCCACTTTAAATTGGTACAATTTCGTAATGTTGTGCTTGTTTGTATAGCATTTTCTTAATGTTAAATGGCAAACAAAAATGTACTTACAAAAATTATTTCTGCAAAAAAGTAAGAGGTCCAATAGTGGTATTCTTTCATATAAAGTCAGTAGTTATGATGTGGGCAGATTAAGTATGGTACTCCTAGATTGATTCATAGAGCCATTGATACTGAGAATCAATAGAAAGCACACTAGCAAAGAAAAAAATGCCGTTCATGGTATTGGTGCCAGAGTAATGAAGACTGGTATTTTCATATAGACAGAACAAAACACCTAACAATTCAAACAGTTCTTCAGAACAAGAGAGCAGTGGACCAGAAACGACTGATATTGAACAACAAGACGGAGGCGAAGGAACAAGCACTGGCAACAGAAACCCAATCACAAGACTCTTGCATGTTACATTTCTGATTCTGCACTCTTTCTTGGTTTCTTTGAGATCCATCGGATACATAAGGACTGGCCTAAAGACTTGCTTAATGGCTGGCCTTATAAGTAACAGTGAATGAAGTGATGTCGCAGAGCACAGCTGATCTTTGGAACGCCGTAGGCCATGGAGATGGGCATGAGAACAGCCCTCCCTTGAGAAGTACACAGTCCTGAAGCTGCTGGCTCAATTCCCAAGGCTGCTAGAGGCTGCCATGCAGAGACAGTCTGCTCTGTTGCGAAATACATTTTCTTTCTCCCTGTTTGGTGAAATGTTATGATACGTGGTGTTAATGAATGGAGAATAATATGTAGCTTCTGCATTGTACATAAGTATGAGCCCGGCTTGGGAGGGGCAGAACCGAAAGCAGCCCTCTGAAGCACTGTTGTGTTTTAGCATTACAGAGCTTTTTCACCACACTTCTGGCCTTATGTATTATTTGTGTCAGAGTGTCGAGTGCCTGGAATTCCTGAGACGGTGTGAGGGTGCTGGTTGAGCACTGGTATCGTGGGGAGACAACCAACTATCACCAGCACCATTTCTTTGGGAAGGAGGGCAAGAGGAAAAGGACCAGGAGGGGACAGAGGAAGAGACCTGCGATGCCCGAACACGTCACAGAACCCTCACAAAACGTAGTAACCAACCTATCAGACAGATCCCTGAGTAATGTAGAAGACACATTATTACAGAAAGGATTGAACTGTGTTCAAATTCTCAAGGAAACTGAGCTTAAATGCATTTTTTGCCTCCATTGATAAAGCATCACCGGAAGAATTACCAGAGGAACCTAGTTTCAAAGAATTCAAGACTAAAAGTATGTTTATTCCACCAATAAGTTATTACAATCATAGACCTCTTCCAGAGGATGGTCACAGCGAACCTCAAGAAATTATCCTTTTCACCACCAAAAAGGAGCAATTTCCAGAAAAAGGACTTGAACATTATCCGGAATGTGTTCGCCGACAAGAGCATCATGTTTAAACCAGCGGACAAAAGAGTAGGATTAGTCATTCTTAACACTAAAGACTATGAAGAAGAGTGTGCAAACCTACTTGCAGACCGATCAGTGTATGCTCCCATAGACTCGGATCCAACACCAGAAATACAAAGGAATTTCGAACATCTTTTGAAAATAGCAGAAGAGAAAGAATGGATATCTGAAAAAACACAACTTTCTTACAGCCCCACACCCAAGAATACCAGGTTTCTACATACTTCCCAAGATTCACAATAGGCTAGTCAAACTCGAGGCTCGAGGGAGACCCATCGTCTCAGCAACTAATGATAATCTCCAACCACTAGGCACCTATTTAGACTACTCATACAAACTACCAACACATATATAAAGGATACAATGCATTTCCTCAATATCCTAGAGAAAATATCTACACCAAGCAACATTATTCTCTTTACAGCAGACATACAGAGACTAGATACCACCATACCACATAACCTAGGACAAAAAGCTGTCCAGTGGCTATTCCTTGGCACCAGAGACATGAAAGCATCTAAACAATTCCTAAAGTTGTTGCTGGAGTTCATCGCTCAAAACATCAGATTTAGAAACCAATAACATATCCAAATAAGTGGAACATCAATGTGGCAACCATGGCCCCTAGTTATGCTAACATAGTCATGTATAAGTTTGAACAAGAGAATATTATCAACCACACCATCTGGCAAGAACATCTACACTACTGGGGTCGATACATCGATGATGTGTTCGGCATCTGGAAGGGGACAGAGGATCAGTTCAATGCATTTGCAGAATATCTTAATACCATTCATGACGGCATACAATTTACTATGACACACAGCTACATTGAGGTCAACTTCCTAGACGTTACCATCAGGAACACAAACTTACAACGACCCTGTATCGGAAGCTAAGTGATCGAAACAATCTGTTACATCATCTGAGCTTTCATCCACCCAACACTTTAAGAAGCTTACCATACAGCCAATTTCTTCGAGTCAAAACAATTGTGCATGATGAAACCGAATGCACCAGATTACTAAAAGAAATGGCAAAAAGATTCAAACAGAGAGGATATCTTCAAGATGAGATCAATATCTTGTTACATAAAACTGACACTATCACTAGAAAAACCATACTAGAGAAAGAGAAAACCCATGAAGGAACCTCCCCTTATATATGTAACCAAATATTCAATGCAGAGTAACGGGATTAAGAAAATTGTGGTATCAACATTGGCACTTCCTATCCGAAGATAGAACTCTGGCAAACATCTACACAATGTCACCCATGTTTGCATACACACGCAGCAGAAATTTGAGGGACATGCTAGTAAGAAGTGACGTAAGGAACCCCAACGAGAGACTACAAGAAGGGGGTTCCAATTGCAAGATGGTCCAAAAAGGAGAAATAACATTTCACCCCAACACTGGTAAAAAATGTTTTTTTAGATTGTACCAATTTAAAATGGCCACCGGCACGGGATGACGTTACCACGTTGATGGCGTCATCATGTTACGCATGCTGGCACCATTTTGAGCATTTATAAACAAACAGGACACACAGAAGTGCGCATCTCTGCGATTTTGGTGTCCTGCTGGCAAATATCATGAAAAATAAGGTAAGATTTTACTCTTGTCTAAGTGACACTTTGACACTATGGACTTTGTTGAATTTCTAATTGAAAATGGCTATTGAAATGTATGAACATTTCTGATACACAGGTCCTGCTAGGACTCCTGGAAAAACATCTACCCTTACAGATTGAGGTATGAGCCATATTGTAATCTTTGTGCAACAACACTGTGACTACACTATTACAATCGAAGAACGTTTAAGACGCTGTAACCCTGGTGAATTTACTAATGTATTGCAGAAAAAGTGAGGGCACCAGACTGAATGCAATTTATATTTGGGCCAATACCAAGTGAAGACATAAGAAGCCTGGCAAAGATCAAGGGTAAAAATGTATCAAATATGAAACAAAGTAAAACTACTAGTTTTAGGAAATGCCTAGTCTAAATATAGTTTTTGTATATGTTTTTCTTTCTTTAATTTTGAGACAGTCCCTGAAGATGGTCACGAATGACTTGCCACAGGCTCATTTCTGAACTGTTTTTAGAATAAAAATCTTTTGTGAAAATGACAAAACTTGATTAAAGGAATGGTTCGGTCAGACATTTTTATTGTCCCTACGGGTCGGCCATGTGTTTTTAAGCCTAAATCGGTCGATCGTAGAAAAACTTCTTATGGACCTTACCTGAGTTTTCGTCTACTAAACACATGCGAAAAACAGGCAGCAGGGTGCCGCCATTTTGTGATAATCTTATCACTTGTCCCATCGCCCTGGGTGACCTGCTTTTGCGGCACTAAATCATATCCCCCGCCCCTGAGCCTGTCATCAGCAGACGCGTACCGCCCATTTCCCAACGCCAAAGCACGTCTCGTGTCAACAATCGCTGCGCTTCAGCTAATGACGTGTCGCCATGTAAATGGCAGGCGCCTCTTTACTCAATAAGTATAATCAGACCGTTTGACAACACACAACAGCAGATTTTTGATTCCATTCCTCTCTCTGTGTTACTTTGAGTATTCTGTGACTCGTTTCTGTGCTCTGGTCAGCTACCTTCACCGCTTGTAGCCCATGTGAACAGATACCTGTATCATCGCTGTAAATTATTTTAGTTTGTTTACCACACAATGGCTACAATAATGCCCTACATCTACAAGCCCGAGTATACCGAGGAGGAACTATTGGAAAGGGAAACATGTGAAAACGATGGGGCTTCGGATAGCAGTTGGCAGGACGAATCAACGGATGAAGACCCTGGACCTAGTCGCATGGACGTGTTTCCACCTGGTGTACATGCAATCGGTGTGAGCTAATGCCAACCGAGGACGAGAACTGCTGCTGCTGTGAAAACTCTGTATGCGTGGCCTGCATTTCGGAAGGCGAGCCATGGCCGCAATGCATCACCGAGCTGCCAGACTTCAGGGCAGCCTGCCTCACACGGTCCGTGTTGAGGATAATGATGGTGCTTATGCACGAACTTCGCGCAACTGTTCATCCTCGTAATCCGAGTAACGAGTAAGTATACTCTGGTTGTGATGCCACTACTATTTCATCGTCGTCTCCTATATTCAATATTACATCTACAGATCATTGTAACGCATGGAAGTCATTCAATAGTGTGCAGTGTCTAGATAGCATTTGTCCGAGCAGAATGCCATTAGTTACAAGAATTGTCATTGACAACAAAGGTTTAATAAACTTATCTTGGTCATTTAAAAACAGTTTGTATCATTCTTTTTCACAGGTGGTACAGGCTGGTGGCCTATCGTTCCTTTACATGGTAGCTTCACGGGAGGCTTGGACACCGCGTTCGAAGAGTAATACCCGCCTGTGTCATTGGTGCCATAAGACAAACTTTCCCCAGTGACAGCGGTCAGTACAGGGGATTTTCCCTCACTGTGCTGCAACCTGACCTGTACAATGTGTAAAGTTTAGTATTTTTGTGCCATTAAAATAAGAAACAAAATAAAACACAACATATATTTTAACAACGGTTGTTTCAATTTTTTAAATGAATCAAGTGTGTCTCCATTCAAGAGTCTTCCTGTCCCTTGTCTGCATACCCACCGGCCCATCCACCCCCCTATCAAAGGCAGCTCGCACCAGGGGATGAGCGCTGCCAAGGTGTGCTGTAAGGGGCGATAACGGCCAAGGTGCCAAACACCATGTACACTTCAAAGCTGTCTATCATGCATGGGTCATTGCTTCCATGTCCACCTTCAGACCCCGTGTCTCTGGCCAGGATCCCCCCTCACGCTGGCCGCCCCCCTGCAATCCACATAAGTGTCTCCATTCAAGAGTCTTCCTGTGCCTTGTCTGCATGCCCCGGCCCATCCATCCCACCCCCCTCTATCGAAAGCAGTTCGCGTCAGTGGATGTGCGCTGCCATGGGGGGCTGTCAGGGGAGCAAACGGCCAAGGTGCCAAACAGCATGTACACTCCAAAAGGTATCCCATGCCCAGGGGCCATTGCTCACATTGCCTCCTCAGACCCAGTGTCTCCAGGCAGGCTTCCCCTGAACCAGGCTTCGCCCCTGCAATGCGCATAAGTGTGTCTCCATTCAGCAGTGTTCCGGTCCCTTGTCTGCACGCCCCCGGCCCATCAATCCCACCCCCCTCTATCAAAGGCAGTTCACGCCAGTGGATGTGCGCTGCCATGGGGGTCTGTCAGGGGCGCAAACGGCCAAGGTGCCAAACAGCAAGTACACTTCAAAAGTTATCCCCCGCCCAGGGGCCATTGCTCACATGGCCTCCTCAGACCCTGTGTCTCCGGCCAGGATCTCCCCTCACGCTGGCCGCCCCCCTGCAAACCACATAATACCATGACACATACACGTCATTCATTCACAAACACACCCCTGTTTCTAATACTTTATAAACCACTTGATATGTCTCATGAGAACATCTTTGTGCTTTGCAAGTCAACTCCTGAACGTGCTACCTGAGAACCACTGAGAATGATGCTAATCTGCTTGTCGTTGTGCTATCTGTGAACTTCTGTGACCACTTTGAGCAAACTCGTCAGTGTGCTACCTATGGCCATCTACCTGTTCTCCTGTCACAAACTACTCGGCTTGCTGAATCTAACTGTTTGTTGGTCAAGGTAAGGCCATGTATCACAGTCATATTTTGTTCATTTTTAAATTTCTATCTATTTGTGAGTAGAGTACTCAATAGTGCTATGTTCATTGGTCTCATTGCTATTGACTTGAGTTTCAATTGTTATGCTATCAATAGATGTATTTATTTTCATCTGTGTCAATTGTCATTGAATTGCATCCGTTGCGGGTCCTGTCTATAATATAAGCATGTTTCCTTTTCGTGCAAGACAGTACATCCAAGGGACGAGTCACATGTTCAGAGTTCAGTCACATCATTTATTAATTTGTGAAAGTTATGCAAATACTAAGCCGCACATGATGAAGTGGTATAGTTCCGGCAAAAAAACAAACCTTGCATTGAACATTGTATGGTTCATTTACTTTTTTATCACATTTTTATTGATCAAGAATTTATAATAATGTTGATATTTACTTTTCAGAATTCTCAACAATGCCTGCCTGTTCAATTGGCGGATGCCCTTCGAAGACCCATGATAAATCTGAAGGCAGTACAATGCATGTATTCCCTAAAACTGTAGATCGGATAAGAGAATGGGTCTGATATTGCAGATATGCACCGTCAGAGCTTGAAAGTAGAGTCCAAAAACTCTTTGAGGACAAGAGGGGTGATCGATACCGCATCTGCAGCCGGCACTTTCCCTCGAACATGTACGCCACATCCTGGGTAACAAAGAAGAATAAACGGCGAACGACATGAAAATTGCTTGAAAATGCTATTCCCACTCTATTCGTCCAGTGTCCGGTGAGTCAAGTGTACGGATTTAGCTTTAGGCCTTGCGGTAGTGTGTAGGTAGCCGAATGGATTAATTGATATTTTAGGTGTTGTGTCCCTCGTAATACTTTCGATATTGATATGAGTGTATAGCTTTTTGAATAATGACATTTAGCAATAAATTATTTTTCGATTTTATAACCCTCAAAGGAAATCTATTTATGGGCAGAGGGAACTGTGCTATATTGCGCATTTTCAATAGCATTATTCTCAAGTATTCTTTCGCCTTACATGGAACATTTAAATATTGGCATTTCACTATCAAACAATAATTTACCTTTAGAACTTCTTGACTATCCACTGAATATGAAGCAACAAGATTCTCCATCCGTGTCGTGCCTGCAGTTATCAACCACTTCTAGCGCGTATCAGGTAATCTTACTTAGCTATTTCGCCACAGACTTGTTTTATGCATGTCAAGTAATAGTTTTTATGTATCGTGTAATTATTTTACCTAATGTTTAGTTAGTGCTTTCCAATTGATATACACCTTAGTTGACGTCCCCTAGTGTTTGTTTTCAGTTATAATTATTGTTATCCATACTAATGCAAGTACTGTCTTTCAGGGAGATGCTGAAGCGTCCACCACATTGACAACATCCCTAGATGTTCTTCAGCAGCACGATGTATGGATACTGACAGTTCCATCGAACGAGATCATCAGATCTTGTATACTTGTCGTTTGATTTTTCTACACAATGTTTCATTTGTGGTTAGCCATTAATATGTAACTGTGACGTCGACCCCAAGTGTGTGTTTATGTTTTCAATATTGTAATCCTTACTAATGCAAGTACTATGTTTCAGGCAGTAGATGGAGCATCAACCCATGCACTTGATGCGGAGCCTGACAATCAAGTAATTCCAGACGAAGTTGAAGTGGGAGCATGCATATACGATTTGGTGCAACAGCTTTCAGAAGTGCGCACTACATTTACAACATCCCTAGATATTCTTCAGCAGCACGAGGTATGGATACTGACAGTCCCATTGAGCGAGATCATATAACGTGATTCCATTTGCTATACTTTCTTCCTTATTAACGCAAGTTCTTTGTTTCAGGGAGACGACAGAGCTTCCTCTACAATTACAACATCCCTTGTAGTTGATGCAGATGTAAATAAATTGGAGAAATAAGTCGAGAAAATCGGATCATATTTACATATCCATTGATTCTTTTAGACAATGGATCATTTGTGGTTATCTATTTATATGTACCTGTGCCGTCGACCCCAAGTTTGTGTTATGTTTACAATATTGAAAACCATACTAACACAAGTACTGTGTTTCAGGGAGTTGCTGAAGTGTCCACCACATTCACAACATCCCTAGATGTTCTTCAGCAGCACGAGGAATAGATACTGACAGTTCCATCGAACTAGATCATCAGATCTTGTATACTTGTCGTTTGATTGTTCTACACAATGTTTCATTCGTGGTTAGCCATTGATATGTACCTGTGTCGTCGATCCCAAGTGTGTGTTGTGTTTTCAATATTTAAAACCATACTAACGCAAGTACTGTGTTTCAGGGAGTTGCTGAAGCGTCCTCTTCAATAAAATCATTCATGGCAGTCTATGCGGAGCCAGAGGTATGGATACTGACAGTTCCATCGAACTAGATCATCAGAGCTCGAATACTTGTCGTTTGATTGTTCTACACAATGTTTAATTCGTGTTTAGCTATTGAGATGTACCTGTGTGGTCGTCCTCAAGTGTGTTTTATGTTTTCAATATTGTGATCCATAGTAATGAAAGTACTATGTTTCAGGGAGTCGATGGAGCATCATTCCGTGCTGTCTATGCAGATCCAGAAATTATAGTCGTTGCTGCGCAAGAGGAAGGGGAGACATGCGGATACGAATCGGAGCGACAGCGTGCAGATGTTGAAGTTCAAGTCAAGAAAGTTGCAAAGAAAAGAAACAAAAATAAGGTTAGTTACAAACAGTTCGTATTTTTAGAAATTGTTTTGTGCTGGGGACTATATTATGGTTTTTTTTCTGTCAATTGTACAATACTGTATCTTTGGTTTAAACTGAACATCCCTTTTCTAATTTGTCCTCTAGTTGCCTGTGGGTGTACTAACTATACATAAACAGACAGTGAAACAAATGAGAGATGTTGCTTGCCAAACCATTTACACTATGGAGGAACTATTAATTGAGGCACGGCGTGTTCAGGCTCGAGATGCATTTGTCCAATGGCCAGAACATGAATTGAATGTGTCTGGAGAATCCAGTTTTATTGGACCATTGCTACAGTGCGACTTCACCACCACAAGAAGATGATACTGAATGTATTGAAGATAGCTCAGAAGTAGTCGCATGTCAATTCACACAATCTACACCCGCCAAAAAAATGCCACCCAACAAGCTGTCGACATTGTTGTGTTCTCCCATCAATGTTCAAGTAATAGATGTTGAAATGACAGAGAATGAACCAGCAGCACTATTCACCAACGCACCAGAGCATGATATCACCGATATTAGTTTCAATTCGGGTGATATGTCCACAACGGTACAGTCCGAAACAACTGTGATGCAGGATGACAGTCTAATGAAAGAGGAAAAATACATAGTATTCGACAGTTGTTTGATGGATATTATAAGTATGCTGAAATGTGGGCATTCAGTTAGAGGGCAAGTATGTGGGAAGCCATTGATGAATCTGACTCGTCAAACACAAGGCAGTAACGTCAAAATACATGCCACCTTTACATTACATCATACGTTCTTATGGTCTGCACAACCAATGCTGGGGAAACTGCCAGCAGGCAATCTACTGTGTGCAGCTGCCTCACTTTTTAGTGGGTCCAGTTTTAGAAAGTTAAAGTCTTTCTTTCAGTTTGTGGGACTCCATTTCATTTCTAAAACGCAGTACTACAAATTCCAACATGATTATCTATTTCCGGCCATTAGTGATGCTTGGAAAATTGAACAATTGTCTATAGAAAGTACATTCAAAGGCAAACGGTTCAGGCTAGCCGGCGATGGACAGTGCGACAGCCCTGGATTTTCAGCCAAGTACTGCACCTACCACTTTCAGGACATGGATAGTAAGACAATTGAGAGTTTGGTGGTCGTGCAGGGGTCCCAATGTAAATCCTCAGTGGCCATGGAGAAACTAGGATTCATAAAATCATTAGAATATCTACAATCGAAGGGGAATGCACATTGACCTCATAGCCACGGACAGACATTTTTCAATAGCCAAGACAATGATAGAGCAGTTCCCACATATTAAACATCAATTTGACGTATGGCATCTTGCTAAATCAATCAATAAGAAAATCTCGGCTGCAGGGAAACAAAAGGTTTGGAAAGTATTTCACAGTGGTCCCAGTCTATCAGCAACCATCTTTGGTGGAGCACCAAAACTTGTGAAGGGTCAATGGAAATTCTACTTGAAAAATGGCGGTCACTAATGCACCACTGTACCAACGTTCACCACTGGACAGAAAACCAACATTTCCACCAATGTAAACATGGCCCTTTGTCCCCAGAGGAGGCACGGAAGAAGAAGTGGTTGATTCCATCTTCACCTACACACAAAGCCATTGAGAAGATTGTGTTTGATAAAACTCTATCAAGAGATTTGAGGGGACTGACAGAATTCTGTCACACAGGAGGTTTGGAGGTGTTCCACAATATGTGCCTAAAGTACAGGCCAAAGCGATTGCATTTCGGCATTCAGGGCATAAAACATAGGACTCTACTAGCGGTCTTGGCACATAACGAGAATGTGTGCCGTGAACAATCTAGGACTAAAGGAAATGTAGGGATGCTTTGCTACACTACGGCCTTTACAACAAGAAGTACAAAATGGGTGGTCAAACCAGTATATGAGGAAATGGAATTTGACTTTGTTAAAGGCCTTATTGTTAATGTACTAGAGATGCTCACACATGTAATTTTGAGCGATTCTGTGCACAGCACTGATACATTGCTACCAAACATTGCCACTGTGCTATGTCCACCCAAAGCAGAGCTCGTTGAGAAGTACAAATCCCAGTATAAATGATTATAATCAGATTGTCTTTTTGAAAACAATGATATTGTACAGTGTACATATAAAGTATGCTAACCCTAAACACTCCCTTCACCATCCTGAGTGGCTAACAACCTGGGTGTCATCTTTGACTTCTCTCTCTATTCACCTCATATCGCTGACCTTTTCAATATGTGTATGTATATATTTTTGTTGTTGTAACTAAGCTTCGCAATCTCATGTAAACGCTGCGCACTGTTACCTGAGGGGAGGCTTGCGCATTACAAATAATAAAACAAACAAACAATAAATCTCACTTTCAGCTCAACTCCTCAGGTACTTTCTACTTTTCCTCACCTTCCCCCAAAAAGTCAATGTCTCCATAGTTATGGTTCTCTGGGGCTGCAATGCTCGCGGACAACGAGGACAAACTTGGGGGCCTTGGAACGTGCCAAGCGAGGCGTTGCAGATGGGAGAGAAGCCAGTTCGCATTAGCACAGTGAGGCCTAGTACAAAGATGGAGTCCAAAATTCAAGTTCTCAAGGGTGGCTTTACACGGAATGTTGAAAAGTAGGAATGTATGCTCATTCAGAATGAAGGTCACCAGCTTTGATTTTTTGCTCGTGGGCTGGAGAGGCCCACGACTCGCACTGGCAGTATAAGGTTCTATTGTTTTTTGACCTTGAGAGACAGGGACCATGCCCAAAGGACTTCATTTAAAAGAAGGGTGCAATAACGTAAGAGACGATAAGGCTGAAAATTCTGAAACTAGACCGAGTTTCATGTTAGTTCAGCACATGAAAAATCATTGGCACAAACAGAGTGGGATTTACGGACTGCATTACGCAGAGACAATGGTAATGGCAAATATAATGCAAGTAACTCTTTAGACGATTTTATACCAGAATATAATACCAATAGTCTACCGTTAAAGCAAGGTTAAGTTGTACTTGTTCGTTCTGTGTGGCATATTACAATGAGAGCAAGTAAAACATTTGTGGGATCGGCTTTCTACCGGGCACATGGGCATGCATGTCCCCATTCGACATGCATGTAGACAGTCGTTTCTCAGTGGTTCAACGCTAATAAATCAGTACATTGTGTGTTATCCTCAATTTCTTTCGTCAGTTTTCGCATTGCTTTTAGAGCCGAACATACTCCATTGCACTATCCTCGCAAGCACATAGTTTCACCTCGGCCCTAATAAATAAAATGAATAATAGTAATAAAGATCGGCTGGTGAGACTAATTTCCATTTTTATGTTTTCAAAACAGGTACATCCTACCGTACTGCGACTGCCACCTATTCCAGACCCCGGCCGACGGTTTCTTCAATCGCCAGCTGCAGCTTCTTATAAACAACTGCACTACCTTCACTATTTTATGGGACGATCGCCAAGAGCCAAAATTCCCTTACGCAGTACTAGTGGCTAGAAGCAACATATCAACCTTTACGGTGGCCTAGTGCCTAGTTGATGGAACAGCCTTGCGATTCACTGTGCGACCAAAGTGCTTCTTTTAACGAAAACCAACACCCTGTGTACCATAAAGGAACAGCGCGTGACTCACGATAAACTTTAGCGGATTTGCGGATCGAGAGAAAAGAAAAAAATGTCCATTCCGATTTAATATGCCAATTGCTGAATATTCTCTAAACATTTAATGTCAAATAAATGTACTTTACCAAATGTACAATCTTGCTGTTTGATTTTAAACTACAGTTTCATATTCCGAATTGTGGCGCGCTGTGTTGTGAGATGATCTGTGTTGGTTTCCGGGTTCTGTGTGAGGTCGCGTAGAAGACGACTGGGCGCGTTTGGCTACGCAGCCCAGTAACGTCACGGAGAGAGGTGGGGAATATGAATGCTTTGTTGATGTCAGGCTCAGGGGCGGGGGATATAATTTAGTGCCGCAAAAGCAGGTTACCCAGGGCGATGGGGCAAGTGATAAAATTATCACAAAATGGCGGTGCCCTGCTGCCTGTTTTCGCGTGTGTTTAGTAGACGAAAACTCGGGTAAGGTCCATAGGAAATTTTTCTACGATCGGCCGACATAGGCTTAAAAACACATGGCCGACCCGTAGGGACAATAAACATTTCTGACCGAACCATTCCTTTAAGCATTATTTACCTACATTCACAATGACTGTCACACTATATAGTGAAGAAGAAAATTAAGTGGATTCCCACACAGGTCCTTCCAGCCGTCTAGGACACCTTACCTAGACAAACACTTGGTGAATGGGGCCTACGGAACAGACACACTTGGCCCCAACCTCAAAACCAAAGAAATGAAGTACTCCAAGAATCTCTGTTTCTGCACCCCTCTTCCTTCGTTCCAGCAACTAACCACGTAAAGTCCCTTTGAATCCCATGAGTCCAGTTGTCTATACTGGAATCTGAATAATAACCATACAGTATTTCAAAGACAACATTAGTAGTTCACGATAAGGACAGTGTTGTTCTAGCATAGGTACGGGATACATTTTAATTATAGAAGCCAGGAGGAAGGTATAGAAGCTGGTGTATAGATACATGAGAAAAGAGATCAGAAGCTCATGAGAAAAGAGATCAGAAGCTGTATGAAAAGGGTACACAGGCCCAAAGCAGAGGCACATCACCCCGATTAAACATCACAAGGAAGGTACGTATGCCAGAGTTTATGTTTTGGGTAATGAATTATGAAGCCACAAATCAGGTGCATGTCCCCTAATGTGGATGTGGGGCACATATGAGAGCCATGAAAAATGAATAAAGTTCTGGCACAAGCACAGGACATGGAGTAGACGATATGAGGCAAGCACACAGACTTATTAGTAGTAGTAGTAATGGTCATTTGTATAGCGCCTTCACCATTGACTTGGTCCCAACGTGCTGTAGGTTGAACGCTCTCGAAGGACTGAAGAAAAGGTATGGGAAATTCATCAGAAGAGTTTAGAATGTGCGTGTGTATTTTAACAACAGCAACATTGGGTCGGGGTAGCCAGGCCCCTACTAGCTAACCATATCACGATGGCAAATGAATAGGTGCTTTGAAGTTGACTAGAGAGTGCGCGAGAGTAGTAGATTTATTATGTGTCCAGCTACTCCAAATTTTTGTCATTGGGCATAGCTGCAGAGTCGTTGTGCGATATGTCGCTGGGAATGGAGTCTCGTTGCAGATGTGTGCAGGTAAGTGGCCTTGCCTTCGGCTATCTTCCATAAGCATGGAGTGTGATATGTACCTGCCTACTGTTGCTGGGTCCTTGGTTTCGTAGATGCATTATAAACTCTCCTGTGTTCTGCTGGGGATTAGTATATTATAATATTGTTACAGTCGTTCGACCACGGCTTGTCAGGGTTCAAGGGGAAATAGATGATCAGTTTTACAGAATGCACATGCTCAAGCTTGGACGCAGTAGTGTGGAAGAAACAATGACACAACCTACCATGGCATAGATGGAGAATACAGAATAGAAAGGACCAGGATCGCTTTTGTAACCAAAGAAACTGGGGTTAGGAGAGGGACACACATTTCAAGTGCATTTGCCGCAACAAAGCCAAAGGGCAAAGGAATTTCTCTTTTGCAATATATGAACAGTCACGTACATATGAAACACCCCTATGACATGAGTGAGGATGTTTTGAAGAGCATGCCCTGAGAACTAAATCCCCCTTAGTGAGCCACAGTGTGGCTATATCAATGTAAGAGCAAGTTTAACCTGAGGCAGACAATGCAGAGTTTGGACGGCATGGGCTAAACCAGGAATCTGCAACACTTGGCCATCAAGATTTTTTGGACTCCCACCCCCATCGGCCACTGGCAACACAGCTAATGATGAGGGATCCTGGGAATCATAGTGCAATCAAGAGAGCCTAAACCTTTAGGAGTATGCAGCGTGTATCACCCCTGAGAGTAGGTGGTGGACTTTGCCAAGCAAGTACTGTATTGACAAGAGTCCTGATGAGATATTTAAGTCAGGGTTAACATTTTTATCAACATGAATATCTACTTACATTACACGTTCACCAGAAACCGACTGTGCCCAAAGGGGTACCCTCTTACAAAGACAATTTGATAGAGTGGAGGCAGGGGCGTGGGGGCAATATTCGCTCACATTCTTAATCGGTTGGCAAAAGACCCCCACATGATTGACGGAAGCAAAGAAAAGAATGCACGTCTTTTTTACAATACATAATTAATATTCCACGATGTTGTGTAGTGTGCTGCCCAAGCTCCGAGCCTCGGCCTAGCTGTTGTTGACAACTAAATTCTGACATGATGAATTTATCTTGTAATGCGTTCTATGTTAACAGGTTTACTTCCTGATTTGTGTTTGTTGCATACAGTTTGTGTTCACTGTAGCAGAACTCATGTTGTGTTTTGCCTTTCTTTGGGGATTATCAGATGCAAGGACACAAGCTCAAATGCATATGAATGAGTTTCAGTGCCGTGATGGTTGATAGCTCAGTGTGTTAAGCACCGGTCGCAGAGATCTGTGTTCACGTGGCAGATTATAGTACCAAATCACAGCAAGGCTGACTTAGCCTTTCCTATCTTGCAGGTATATTTTGAATAAACAAATGTTGGTGACAGTAACACTTACTAGTTTACAAAACAATGTGCATATGCGAATACATCAGAAAGTGGCAGTTATACACAGTTAACGTAGCCTCAGTATGGTTCAGGTATAGAGCTCCTCTCTCCCAATAAGGGCAGCAAGGGACAGCATACATAATGCATTAGTCGGGAGAAAAAAATAAGCAGTCAAATTGGGGGCAGTGGAGCTAAAGTGACAAGGCTCCTATCCAGATATGTCTGCAGACAATACTGTGATTATGGGCAGCTCAGCTGACCTCAATGTATAGCAGAGTACTGACTTTGGCGGAAAGATGGTCCCTCTCAAAGTATGGTGTAGAAAGGTGACCAAATGTAATTGAACTCCGGTGAGCTTTTTTTCAGGTCTGCATAGTTTACAGATCGTTTTTCTTTCATTGTAGAATTTCACACGTTCTTCACATCATGAAAAACAATTGGCTAGTCTGTGTCAAACAATGAATACAAGCACTAGATCTTTGGGCAGTGTTTCTTTACCTATATGTATTCAAATCTTTAAGATACAGTAGTAAACCCAGAAGAGTTCTTTAGACTCACATCTAGAACATTTTGACTTCCATTTATGGTGGAGAAATAAAAAGCTGCAATCATGTGCCTTCTGTAGAACAGGTTTCGATAAGAATTCTTTTTAAAATATTGTCATGCTGGTTTAACATGTGATTGGTGCACTTCCCAAGTCAGTTCTGTAAAAGAGGATATTACTCTTGGTATTGAAATTCAAACATGTACACATGAGTTCCCTTTGCTGAATGTCAGGAACTGGGAGAGAATGTGCTCAAGAGCCGAAACGAGTGGCTTGGCTCAAATCCTAGCATTGTCGCTTATCCATAGGTTGTGATCTTGGGCAACTCATGGTAGCTCACCTGTCAACACTGTCAGTCTTTAACCATGTCAACATGGTCATTCCCCAAGTGAGAATTAGTTGCCAAGGTACAAATGCCTCAATTATGATTTCACAGTCAACAGTGTTGCTTCATTTACCCATTAATATTGGCCATCCATATATTTCACACTACAAAGTCATTTGTATTTTGGCTCACTCAAGGCAGTGCTACTTGGACACCATCACTCTCTCATGATCGCGATCTATCTTCGGATATGTGCACCTTTCTGGTAACCATTGGCCCACATCCCCGCTAGCCAATTTGTCTCCTGCGGCCATGCATGAGCACGTGTACATTCTGTGAGGCTGCTGATCTGAGTTCTGGATGCATGTTTGGGTAGGTGCACCTTTTTCGTACAGCTACAGGTTTGCGTCCTGCATTGATGCTGCGCCGCGTGTACATTCCTCTGTGTTGCTTCTGGTAAAATGTGTCATATAGCAACGTTAGAATGCAAGTACCCTATTCGTGGACTGTTAATGTTACGTTTCAATTGCCACTTGTTTATTATTCTGAATCAAGCATGGAGGAAATGGTGAGGAAACGTCCAGGAAGTTCCCATGCGTATTTTGATTGGAGACACAGCAGTATATCAACCTGTGGGTCGTGACTGGGGTGAACGTGAGGGGATGGGGGGGGAGCGATTCTTGGATCCCTTAATTTATTTAGCTTCTTGTGGCAATTTGGCCCAGGGCCACACAAAATACTTATAATATATATACAACTGTACAATAGCCCTAAGGAAGTCACCTAACGGAAACCAAAGAACTAACTGGAAGATAGTCACGATAGAAGGAAACTAAAGACTAAATACACAGGCTGGCCTAGACAGATGTACTAGGGGGCCTCATCAACAGCACTCTGACCCTGAAACATTCAACTGATCAGTGTCACATTAATAACAAGAGAATAGATGGTACCAACCCAGCTCCACACCCGAAGAAAAGGCTCAGACACACGTATCTCTCCATACAATATTCACTATGATACATCGGGATCCGCGCAGCACCACCACAGCGAGTCGGCCCATAAGGAACCAGCAACAACCCCACCCACAGGGATACAGCTCAAACGGATCCAGAAGTACCTGAATCAGGATACAGACCCCACTAACCCAACACTCAATTTTCTGCACACTCGACCCACATAAAACTCACACAACCATTTCGCTCCAGCAATCCGCACGCACTTTACCGCACTGCATCAACAACATATAAACAACACCTACAGTACATGAGGTCTCGCCCGATCCGATACTTGTACCAAAGCCCAGCACTTGGTGTATACCGAGCTGAAAATGTCAACAGCACACCACCTCTCCCACTCTCCTACTCCCCTCCTCCCGACTAACCATACCCGCCCTCCTTCCTATTTACAGATCCGCCAGAGCGCCTGGGGACCAATTCCGTTGGTGACGGTGCGCTATATAAGTACCTTTAACATAACATAACATAATGGCCGTGCTGAGCTACCTCCAGTCCAGTTTTTGGAACTATACATTTGTTGTCAATGTTTTGTTCATTTAGTCTGTACTTAATGTATTACTAAGAGATGGGGGGGAACATCGGGCCCTTTGAAATGAACTACTTCTATTTACTGAATTGTAATTTCTCCAGTCAGTTTACACTTTGGTCTTTATGGAAATGCGTCTTTGTCATACGGGCGCAGGCACAACCCCAAATGCTATTCATTTCCAGGAGATCAGAGAGTAACTCACGCGAAGCCCTCAGCGCTGCCATGGCAATTGCAAAAGCAAAAGCTGCAAAGTAAAAACTGCTGAGGAGAGTTTCCTTCGCGGTAACGTCCCAGCACCCAAAGTACGCACTGAGAAGTTCAATAATTTCATGCTGTGTGTTCCTGTCAAAACAATGTTCGACGTTCATTTGCTCTGGCCTGCCCTTGCATTGACAGCCAGTGCGGCAACACCAGAGAAACAGCAATCGGATCATTGATCAGTGTTATGGTTTTCTTTGACTCCAGCCTTGAGTCCAGCCTTCAATCAAGTGCTTGACTCCAGCCATACTCACAGGCGATAAGTGCACTCACTGCTGGATGGATACCTAGTCTGATTTAAATCAAGTTCAATTGGGCGTTACACATATGACAGGGCGCAAGCACACACACACAAACACTCTCTCTCTGAATACAGCACACTAGGAGATAAACTGTGCTTGGTGCTAGGTGGATTTGGTGCTGTGAAGGTACTAGATGGGGCAGTGCACTGAGCTTCATACTGTGGAATGTTTTGTGCAGTATGTTTTCTGCTATCGAAAGCTTATTAATCAAGAATATAAGTATGTCCTCTTTTGGCCGCAATCAAAATATCGTGGTTAAAAGACGGCTCACACTAAAGGCGGCAGACCTCTGAGGCTGGCCAAACACCACCCTACACTGCACACGAGCCGGCCAAGCACCGCCCCAAGCTGCACATGAGTGCCAGCATGGCACGGCCGGCCCAATGGTCTGCGGTAGAAGGAAGACATGTGCACGGACACTAGTTAAGCGGGTGGTTGTGTGTGTGTGTGTGTCCGTGTGTGTGTGTGCATGTATGCATGAATGGGGGAGAGGGGTGCTATTTGTGTATGTGTGTACAGGCGTGCCACAGGGATCAAATTTTGGACCCTTCCAGTTCAACATCTTCATCAACAACATCCCGACAGATCTCCACAAGATTGACCAGGCACTGTATGTGGATGATGTTGCAGTCATCTCCCAATCATTCAGCGAAAAGGAAGTGGCGAAGAACCTGCAAGCTTCATTGGATACCATCTCGACGTGGTACAGCGACTGGTGGGTAGAACTCAACACCAGTAAGACAAATGCAACGCTGTTCACCAGAAAGAAGGTCAAGGAGCACCTGCACATCAGCCTCAACGGAGAGACCATCAAGTGGGAGAGCAGCAGCCGCTACTTCGGTGTGACATTGGACAGCAAACTCAACGGGGGAAGCCATATTGAGAATACTCAGCAGAATGCAACAGGAAAGATGGCAGCGCTGTACCCACTCCTGAGGATGAAGTCCATGCCCCTCTGGACAAAGATCAACGTCTACAAGCCAATCATCAGATCTATCCTGATGTATGCCTCCCCAGCATGGATGACCTGCCATGAACGACACCAGAAGAGTCTTCAGATAGTCCAGAACAAGGCCCTGCGGATATCGTCTGGAGCTCCAATCTTCTGAAGGATAGCTGACCTTCACAGAGAACTGGACATCGAGATGTTGGACGAACATCTAGCAAAGCCGAGTAAGAACTTCTGGCAAGGACTGGATCAGAACCCGAGCCCTCTGATCAGAAGACTCACTGCCACCACTGCAAACCCCTTTGACCGCTACCTGTGGCCCTTCACAGCAAAGACCCTGTGAAACCAGCCCTACTGTGCAAGTCCACACAGACCAAGAAGAATCCTAACCCATGACTACATACTCAACCCGAGAAGGTGAAATAATGAGGCTCAAGTGTCGGTATCCAAAAATCACTACTGATGGATAAAATCTATCAGCAAGAAGAGATAGAGAGGGTGTGCTGTATGTGTGATGAGAAAGGGAGGAGGGAGGGAGGAACAGAGTGCAAAAAGGGAGGTTCGGGGCTTAACCGCCCCTGATTATAAGTAAATCCCACCAATGCAAAAGAAAATGGGGGTGGAGCTTCGTCCCGTTTTCCCATCCATTGAAGGCCGCACCAACGGCCTAAAAAACACTGGCTTTTTGGTATGCGGCCTGCCTTCAGCAGGAGGCCTAGAGCCATAGGACCAGCACATTTTACACAGATTAAGAAGTGCTGCACATGGGCCTGAAATAACAGGAGGAGTACGGTATCCAAGAGAGTGGGCAGACAACAGGGACATAGAATAGAGGATATCAGGCTCTAACTATAGAACTGTCCATTGAGCACGGCACTGTGTGTGCCTCAAACCCGCTGCAGTGAGTCAGAGGGGAATTTGGACTCCATTACCATTCCATCCTTGCTTGGCCTCTGCTGAGACTGGCAACAAGGTCTCATGTCATGCCAATTATGGTGGTATACCGTGGAAAAATGATATGGAAAAGAACACAAACTCCCCTGGCTTCTGGTGGTGGTCCCAGCCAACCTTTAAATGACGGAGATGGAGAACACAGTTTATTTTATGATGCAAATTAGAGATGTTTGGGCACAAACGGCAAGCCAAAAGGACACCACCTCACGACCCCAGTCCAAGAAAGACGTTTAAACCTTGGCAACCCAAATAGGGTTCCTAGATTGGGAAAGAAGATGTAAGACTCCCCAAAAATAAAAATTATTTTCTTTGTGTCAGTAAAATCCCTGAAAACACTTGTGTGCAAATTCCCTACCCCAGGCTGGGCTTTGTCCCGGATCTACGTTAAAATATGGAAAGCAAATTAGGCCGATTTTTTTGTAATCGAATTCCAAAAATGCTGGGTCCGCGCTTCGGAACCTCCGGGTATTAAGCGCGTTATAATTAACCAATCATAATCCTTTTCTGTAATTTGCACTATTTTTCTCCATTTTAATGTGGAGAGGGACCCCTTGCAGCCGTCCCACACCCCCTACCTTAATGTTTTCCCTTACCCCGCCCTGCATCTATTTGTTTGGGAAAAAGGTGCAAAAAATAATTGGACAAATAGATAAAAAAACAAAATCAGCCTTTTCGGCCTCGCTATTTTCAACTTTGTTTTTTTCAGGCGATGCCCTTGTCCCACCAGGAATTCATTGTCTTATATGCTACTGTAAAAAGATATTTCTCTGTGCTTTTCTTGCCTATGCCATGGTGGCTCAGTGCCAAGCTAGGTTTGTGAAGGTGGCCAATGTAGCGGGTATGGCCCACTGGCATGAATTGTGTACGATGCCACAGCCCCATCGAAAGCTTCCCACTGGGGAGAAACCAGTCTTGCTCAAAACAGCACTATTACCTGACAAGGCAGCAGGCCCTGGGCCCATAGGGGACTCCGAATTTTGGAACACATCTTGAAATGTGGTTTTAGATTTGATTCATTTCGCTTATTGTATTATTCATGAAGGTACGGTGGAGGCGAATCGTTCAAGCATTTTGATTTAAAAAATATTGCCGCACTAAGGGATTTCCATTCTGCCCACTCCCTGCAGAACATTGCCTGGGCATTGCTACTGAAACAACCTGAATTAAGTCATGTTCTCAAAATGATTGTGACAGCTTAGTTTGAGTAACTGGCTTGTCAGATGCCTAATTTGTGGTGTGGAATTCCAAGACCAGGCTGAATGGTCCTTCTAACAGGGTCTTATTCGGTCATTGATTCCAACCGCCATAGCACCTATAATGTGTGCCAGGATTGATGCATTCAGAAATTCTTGAATACCACAAAACTCGTGTTGGCTATGATTAGTGCTTAATTTGTAAGAATAAAATGCCAGAGCCCAAATATTTTCTAGTGCGCTTGTGGCACTGCGGGCGGGCAGTTCCCCACCATTGCTGACACCACCCCCAGCTGCTCCCCACAGCGTTGACACATCTGGGGTTAAACTACAGCTCGCACCTGCTCATTGGGGTTGATGGATGCTCTGGCTATCATTAGTTCATAATCCATCTGTGTCTGAGGCAATAAGTGCTGGGGCTCAGAAATAAGTGCCAGGGCTGAGCCTTGGCAAACACCCCCACAAATTAAGCACTGGCTGTGGCAAACCATGCACATCAATGCTGTTGAATGCATACACATGCACAGTAAAACATATGAAAGCTATTTTTTGATTAACAAGAAGACAGTGCCTAAATCATTCTCATTTGGGGTGATAAATCAGAGGAGAAGAGGGAACTCAAGTTTACAATGAATGGTGGCTAAGCTGTTGCACTTGTATGGACGTTAACGCAGGAAGTGCTTCTCCTGCTCACCCATTTGGCAGCCTTGAAGCCTGCACATTTAACTGCTAGGTGCTCTACCATCGTGATACTTCATGCAAACATATTGCCAGTTATTAGCAGTTGGTGCATACCTCAGAGAGGGTTAAAAGAATGGCATGGGATTTAAATAATACAGAAGTGGGGTCCAGGAAGTGGCAGCTTGAGATAAAGGCAACCAAAGTACAGCATGAGTAGCAGAGGGAAGTGGCCTCGTAAAGACCTAGCAGAAGAGAAGGTTGAGTTATCATGTTTGATTGCAGGAAAGTGACATAACAAATGTGCAATGCCGCCGCAACACATGTTCAGAAGCTCAGTGACATCTGGTGCACACAGAAAAAACAAAGGTGCTTGGCATGCCCCACTGAAGATATTGCCAACTCATCAGTCCTCTGAAGCAGCTTGACCGCAATAAGTACCAAACAAATCACAACATGTGAACAAATCACACAGTTCTGACCTAATAATAAGGCTTTCTCTGGGATACCTCGCTCGGTTCTGGAAGCAGATGCACAAGGGCAGCCCAGAGACCGTTTAGATACGGGTACGACACTGGTACAAGCTGGAGCACACAGTAGGCAAGGGGTAATGAGCATGGCATTGAAAACACCCAAAAGGAAAAAACACAAACACATTTCTGATAAAAGTGAAAGCCGCGATATGAGACAGTGAGGTCAACGTCTGTTACCCTGTTTTACTTAAGGTTTGGACCCCACATTTTACAAATTAAACAAGAATGTGGGAGCCCCTCTAATGCGAATGAACAAAATACCCTGTTCTATGGAATTTCTTCCACTCAGGAGAGTCTACAACCACATTTTCTGGGGTTGCTGTTGGTACTCTTGTCCAGAGGAGAATTTACTAGCATTTCAGTGCTGGACTGCCCAGGTGGGTGGGACCAGACTGATATTCAAATTGATATTTCTCCTCTGTGAACGGTACAGTGAGCTAACACGTGGTTGTAGACCCTCCCGACTGGGCACCTTCCCACAGAACAGCTTATTTGGCCATTTTTGTTTTCAGTAGAGGGGCTCCCAGCCCTTTTTTTAATTTTTAGGAATTTGGGGTTTCACCCTAAGTTAGCAGGGTAATGCAGACGTGGACCTCTTGCTCACTGTTCTTAGAGAGGCACAGCTTTGCCTCACTGAGGAGGCCCGACTAGGCCTAAATACATGTCTGGGGATGCTGTTGGTACTCTTGTTCAGAGGAGAATTGCCCAGCATTTCAGTGCTGGACTGCCCAAGGGGGTAGGACCAGACTAATATGCAAATTAATATTTCTCCTCTGTGAAAGCTACAGTGAGCTAAAACATGGTTGGAGACCCTCCCGAGTGGGCACCTTCCCACAGAACAGGTTATTTGGCATGTTTGTTTTCAGTAGAGGGGCTCCCAGCCCTTTTTTTGAACTCCTAGAAAATTGGTATAGATGAAAGCACTAGATACATTGTAAGATTAGCATTGGCAGCACCAGTAGGCTTTAGTTGCCAAACATCTACTGCAACTTCAAATCCCCCATTAAAACTATCATATGTCTGGTTTAAAAATCACATCTCAACATGTAAGCAGCCTACCAGCCTCTTTTACACTCTAACAGTAGTTAAAAAACCACTACCAAAAAGGGAGGAGCAATACTTTTACTAAACAATAGGAAACAGAGGACAAACAACAGCCTGCCCCCTAGTTGCACTCGCACAGCTCCAATGATGTGTTTGGATCGTGGTACCAGCAGAGCAGGCCCAGGACGGAGATCTCATATTATTACAGCCTGATTGGTAAATAAACCACTGTAATTTGTCTTAATTACTAGCTAGATGGATTACAAAATAAAATCTATTGTTATTGATCCCATGGGCCTGGTTCATTGAATATTTTGCACAGTGCAAAGTACTTTTCACTGTTGCAAAGTGACTTTGCAATGACAACAAACACCCTGATTCATGGAACAGTGCAAAATGTCTTTTTGCAATGAATGAGGCCCGATATATATGTATGAAGTGACATAGAAAAACAAATAAATAAATCAGAAATAGTAGGTTTTACAAAATGATTTCTGCTAAGAGACACAATGGCATTGGAGGAGGGAGAGAGGGGAAGAGAGAGGGAGAGAGAGAGAGAGAGAGACTGTCTATGGCTCCCCTGGGTCTTATAAATAAGACCAGCATGCTCCAAGAAAACACTACTTGTTTGTGGACCCTGAACAGGGACCCAAACAAACAGGAGGTTTGCTGTGCACTCAGCATCCTCCAATCTGTGTTTCTTTACTTTAACATGTTTGCCGTGCACTCAGCATTGTGTATTTCTTGACGTCTGGTGTTCGCCGTACACGCGGTGTCACTTTCTCTCTTGAAACATTGTACTGTTTCAGTAAATCCCTTGTGGCTTCGCTGTTATCGTGGATAAACAAACGTGAGAGGTGCAGCTGAGTGATCCAGGGAGTTGTGAAGCTGCAGCAGGAGTGGTCTGAGGAAGCGTGAAGGAAGGAACCCATGAAGAGCAGCTAAATGAAATAGACTAAGCCTCCGTTTTGAGGCAAGGCAACAAAACAAAAAGGCCTGCTAGTACGCGGCCGCCCTATCTAGACGGGGGGGCTCGTACGCCACAATAAGGAGCTCCATTAATTTTGCTTCCAGTTGGAAGCAAGGCAACACATAGTAACATGGTCTGCGATAAGGTTGACTGATTAGTAAAATGGCAGAAAATAACATTTGTAGCCACCAGGTTATATAGTACAGAGGTGAAGCGTCCCGCCTACAAACCTGACGATGGGGTTTCGAGCCTCGCGGTCAGTGGCAAAGCATAATTTCACGGACGACACTCAATATTGCTAATTTTTGGTATAAAATTATAACAAATCATAAAATTTAACAGGAGCACGGGGGCGGCCGAAACAGAAACAGCAGGCCAACATTTGTTTGTGTAAAGGGGCACGGGGATGCTTATACTCTAAAGGGGTGTGTGGATAAAGCTGCGAAGTTGCAAAAACCATCTGAAGACCCACGTTATCCACACTTGGTCAAGTGGCTCAGCGAGTAGAGCGCCAGCGTCGACAGCCGTGCAGGGACTGTTGATGCAGGTTTGAATCTTGGCAGGGCCTAACTCAGCCTTTTATCCCTCAAAGGTCAATAAATAAGCACCACACGCCCTGGGCAATATTATTCACAATCCAATGAACGTTACAGAAGCCATTTGATATTTCTTGAAGGGGGTTTTCCATAATACAGAAACTGGATAGCAGATAAAGTGCACAAAGTTGGACGATACAGGCCCAACAACACCAGCTACCCAAAGCATGCAGCAGCATAGACAAGTTTCATGCATACACCATTTTGTGACACAAACAAACAGATTGAATGGGGAATGATTATTCACGTGCTCACAAAGACAGTTAGGTAACCGCACAAAGTTCAAAAGGGAATAAAGTATTTCCAATTCTTTTACTTAAACAGGCAAAGAATGATGGCTCCCAAGCGAAAACCACAAGAACCCACAACACCACCACAGAAGCCCAAATCACCCCACTTGTTGGTGGCAATAGAAGCAGCCGAGCATTATGGCTGGGCCTAGGTCAGGGAAAACATATACGGTCTACCTAAAGAAGGGATAAGCTTGCCACCAGGCCTGGAGAACGACCCACCCCCCAACAAAGAAAAGAAGCCCGACAGAAGGCATGGGAAAAGGTAACAAAAACAAAAACCTGTTTCAATTATGTGTAAACATGAGTGAAATGCAACAATTATTGCTTGAAAACAGGGGTCAACAGTCACCTCCCCCAGGCGGGATCGTTTCCCCAAGCCCCACTACTCCATGTGAACCCAACATCATTATAGACCCCCCCCACCACCCACAACAATATCAACAACACCTATGTCACCACCTTTAACAGCACCCATGCCGCTCACAACGACAACACCAACAGCAGCCGCGACAGGTCCACTTGCGCCAACAGCAGCATCAACAGATCCGACAGGTGCACTGAAAGCATGGGCAAACCCCAGTGCAAATACACCGGGGCAGACGGGGGGAAACAGCAACAACCCAGCAGACATGTTAATGATCAGCAGTGCCCAACTAGACCTAAAGCTGAAATCCTTCCAAACAGAAATCCTGAACAGATACAAAAGTTGCCTGGCATGGAACATTGACATTACAATCAAAGAAGCCATATGGGCAAAAGAGTTCATCGAAATCTTTTCTCTTATAGAAGCCCAACACAAAGGGAGAGATACTTTCAGGGATCCCAAAAAGATAGAGGAAAAAGCCATAGCTAGGAACACTCAGGTAGAACAGAACTAGGACAACTGGTTACAATCTTTCGCCATCCTAGCAACCATCTATGAGGAAAGAGTCCCCAGGGATGGTAGAAAACTATGGGCATAAGCAGAAATAGTAGTCAATAGGTGCACACCTAGTTTTCTGTCAATGGGTGAAATAGTTACATAGACAATTTGAAATAATTCAGGGTGCTGGGGAGGAATACAAGCCCTGACACTGGAGCCTGAATAAAACATGAACTAAACAAAGTGTCTAAATTTAAAGACACTCCTGTCCCCTGCACACCATTAAAGCTGGAAAAATCAGTCAATACAATGCTTACATTTTCAAAAAATGTGTAATTGAATATTAGATTCATGAACAAAGTTGAAAACATCAATGTTTGTTAATGAAACCTTAAAATTTGCATAAATATATGCCATCATAAAAAAACAAAATGAAACAAAGGGCAACCACAGTGTTCTTATTTTGCGATGTGATTTCCAACTCTACGCGTTTCGGGGAAACTCCCCTTCTTCAGGAGTAAAAGACATCTGCAATTACACATATACATATAATTAATAATCACCTTTACATATGTTAAACACGAAATTACCATGAACAAATCATTATCAATCATCACTCTAAACCAGCTACAAAGCGACCTAGCTCATGTCATATAGGGTCATTATCATTTTCTTCATAGTCAGTAAACCAAAGTTGAATACTGGTGTGACTCCAAAGCATGAAATTAGAAGCAAGATAATGGAAAGAATTACCTCTAGTGTGTGTTCCTGTGTGCTTTTGCACAATACATGAATATTAATCAGGTCAACACGCTTCAACTGCTGAATCTGATCTAAAGGGAACCATAGAGTTCTGGATTTAAAGAGAAGGTCATAATAGTAAGCTAAAACTAAAAAAAAAATTAAAACTAAAAAAATGTGTAAAGTGAAAAAAGCTCAATTCTTACCCAGAGTTTAGAAGGGAGTAGGAATACACTCTAAATCCACAATGAAGAGACCACCGGACAACGGGACCTCTGGTGTGTATCAAGATGAAGTATATAGGAAGTAGTGAAGATCCTAGAGCAAACTGTAAGACCAGTGATTAAAGTTGTAATATCGGTATCTGCCTTATTAAGAACAACAATATCCATCTGTGGACTATATTTACCTCAATAGTGAACAGAAAGGTCTTTTATTAGTACTGTATTCCCGAAGACGATCAATATCTCCTACTGAACTCGTCATGAAAAGATGGCACCGATATTCAAAAGACTATTATAGCCTCCTTATAATCCGAAATTGCGTACTGAAAAGAGAGACAGAAGTAAGCCACAAAAATGGTTGAGTCACTCTATCTTTAGGATCGAGTATTCCAAGTATTTCTAGATACAATAATAGTCTATGTACTTACAATTCGAAAGGCTAATCTTCTTTATAGGCAGGATCCTGGAGTTGCTGTCTAATGTGCACCACACGTACGGTGTCCGCATTCGGAATGAACAATCTCTGCCGGTTAAAATGTAAACAGGAAGAGACATGTGACCTGGAAATTTAAAGGCGAAACCAATTCAAGCGACTCGGAAAATACAGAACCTATTCCACCGGGATCTTAATATTGCCGGAGTAAGCATAATAATGGGTGTATAGAATATCTCGATCTATATAAACTGGGGTCCCAGATGTAAACCCCAATGGTAAGTACCGTCATCACAACGTCACATGGCCGTGTCACATGACCAAGGAACGTGACGCAGAAATAATTAAACACACCCATGGAGAGGTGCTACTCAACTCTTAAATCGGTACTACGGACATCTAGAAAGATGGATGATCTCAAAAATAAAAAGGGGATTTATAAAAAAATAGAAAAATAAATAAAAATGAAAGAACTAATGCCCTACAGTGAATAGACACTGAAAAAAGACTCCAGAGTCAACAAGTAGCAGAGGGGTACATAGTGTATTAACCCTCTCAATAAATGTATTAAAACCTTTTGATTAATGATGCATCATTCATTATCAGAACAATATGAACACTAAGTAGAAAACCAACTCATAAACCTGACATGAACCCAACTTCTGATTATAACCAGTCCAAACCATTTGAGCCAAAATGGAAGACAATGTTCAAACCCTACTGGTAAATACTTAGAGGATCTAAAATGGTTTGGTCTGGTTATAATCAGAATATTCAGTTCTGATAATGAATGATACATCATTAATCGAAAGGTTTTAATACATTTATTGAAACACTTGTGTATAGGCGCGTTACAAATGCCATATCATATCATATATCATATCATATCTTGCTTCTAATTTCATGCTTTGGAGTCACACCAGTATTCAACTTTGGTTTACTGACAATGAAGAAAATGATAATGACCCTATATAGTATGAGCTAGGTTGCTTTGTAGCTGGTTTAGAGTGATGATTGATAATGATTTGTTCATGGTAATTTTGTGTTTAACATATGTAAAGGTGATTATTGAATTATATGTGTATGTGTAATTGCAGATTTCTTTTACTCCTGAAGAAGGGGAGTTTCCCCGAAACGCGTAGAGTTGGAAATCACATCGCAAAATAAGAACACTGTGGTTGCCCTTTGTTTCATTTTGTTTTTTTTATGATGGCCATATGTGAAAATCCCTTATATTTATGCAAATTTTAAGGTTTAATTAGCAAACATTGATGTTTTCAACTTTTGTTCATGTATCTAATTTTCAGTGACACATTTTTTGAAAATGTAAGCATTGTATTGACTGATTTTTTCATCTTTAATGGTGTGCAGGGGACGGGAGTGTCTTTAAATTTAGACACTTTGTTTAGTTCAGAAAACTATGGGCATACATGGACAAGATCAGAGAAGTAAAAATAGCACAAAGGGGAAAAACCTGGCTAGCATATGATATTAGATTCAGGCAGAGCATGTCAGAGAGGCCAGCCAAAGAATGGGATGAGGTACAGAATGATCTATACATGCTAAACGCCGAGCCTCCATCAGAGGAAGAGGCCAACCAAGCAATACGCAAAAACACCAGAAATTCACAGGGCCCCAGAAATTCTGAAAATGAAAAATACAAGAAGGGAGAGGAGCCCTTTCGGAAGAACCAGCCATGGGCGGCTAAGCCTAATGCCCACAAACAGAACAAAAACCACCCCGCCAAAGGCAATATCCCATGCAGGAACTTTGGGAAAAATCAGTGCAACTGGGGGAAGGAATGCTGGTACAAACACACGTGCACCAACTGCAACGGTGACCATGCAGCAAGCAATTGCACCAAACTCCCAGCCAAAAATGCAAAAGCCTAGCAGCAAAACCCCCCACCAATCCCATTTCTAGAACCAGGGAGAACGCCCATCAATCCTAACAACTTTAGAGATGGGCTGAGGAACTACCCAGATAAAGAAACCAGCAGGGCTATCCTGCAAGGTTTCACCAATGGTTTCATCATTCCTTTCAAAGGGACAGGGGCACAAAAAATCACAAAAAACCTGAAATCAGCCACGGACAACCCAGAAATGGTAGAGACCAAATTGAGAAGGAACTACTATTAGGCAGGATTGCAGGCCCCTGGAACTACATGCCCTTTGCGGAGTTCATAGTCTCCCCACTAGGCTTGGTCCCCAAAAAAGAACCCAGAAAAATGAGGCTAAGCCACCACCTTTCCTACCCAAAAGGCCAATACTGAACGATGGCATCCCGCACACAGAATCTGCGGTATCCTACACACACTTCCAAGAAGCAGTGAGACTCATACAGGAGTGTGGTACGAACGCCCTTATGGCCAAATTGGACATAAAATCTGCTTTCAGATTACTGCCAGTCCACCTAACAATGGCTAGGGTTCACTTACTTTCAAAAACAAAGTCTATATAGACAGATGCCTCCCCATGGGATGCACAGTATCCTGCGCCCTATTTGACCAGTTCAGCTCTTTTCTCCAATGGGCATTCCAAAAACAAAGACCAGGAGCCAAAATAGTTCACTACCTTGACGACTTCATGGTAATGGGACCAGCAAATTCTGAAGAATGCAGTAGAGCTCTGGCCAAGTTAGAGGAAATGGCTGCACAGTGGTGCATCCCCCTGGCAACAGAGAAAACAACCAAACCAGCCACCAACATAATCTTTCTGGGTATTGAAATAGATTCTGCACAGAGCCTATGCAGAATTCCAAAAACTAATATAGTAGAACTAATGGAACAAATACAAGGCCTGACAACAAAAGACAAGGCCACAGTAAAAGAAACCCAGTCACTGGCTGGAAGCCTCAACTTTGCAGCCAGAATAATCCCCCAGGGGAAGATATTCTCCAGAAGTCTAGAACTAAAAATCAAATCATACACCAAACCCCATTTACAAATCCGGCTAGGCAAAGAAGTAAAACAAGATCTGGAAGTTTGGGGGAATTTCCTCAGAAACTTCAATGGGACCTCACTTTGGCGCACGCCATTGAATACATGGACAAAAAGGGTCCTTTTTACTGATGCAGCCGGGAGCAGGGGGTTTGGAGCCATACTTGAAACAGGGTGGACAAAAAACATCACCCCCCTAGAAAAATTTCCCATTTGGCTAACCATACACATCTGGGGCAGGCAGCTAACACAGAACTCTTGGTCTGGAGTGACAACATGGCAGTGGTAGGCTCCATAAACAGAAGATCTACCAAATGTCATTTAGTGCTGAAAGTACTACGAGCCATTACAGCAGTCACACTGCAGGAAAACATTGTGGTCAAAGCAAAACACATCGCTCGAGCAGACAATAATATTGCAGATGCTTTATCTCGCTTTCAGTGGCCAAGGTTCCGGGAGCTAGCACCACATGCCCGAAAACAGATGACGGCAATACCAGCGGAATGCTGGTCAATAATGGAAAACTAAGAAAAACGCCATCAACGCCAGCGCCAGAGAGCCCAGGCCAGGATTCCCAACAAGAACCAGGCACCTCAAAAACGGGTGCCAACATCACGCTATCCACAGAGAACAGGAACCCTGGGGTTCCTAACAGAAATGGCCGAGAAGGCACTGGCAGGCACTACCGCAGCTCAATACAGTAAGTGCCTACAAACAGTATCCAAAGCTACAGGTTTAAACTATGTAGAATTCATAATGATTAAAGACATAGAAATATTTTTTAAATGGGCTCACAACCAGGGTTTCAAGAGGGACTGGGCAAAAAGACACCTGGTAGCAATTTCATATTTTTCCAAAATACGGGGAGACTCAGACCCCACTCAGAACACTCTGATCTCCTATGCCATGAAAGGCTGGGGCAGAACAGAAGGACCCCAGGTAGACACCCGCCGCCCCTTAGATTTCAACAAACTAGTAAAAATAGCAGAGCAACTGGAGGCCATATGCTGGCACCCCTATGAGACCATGCTATTTAAAACAGCATTTTCTTCTAGCGTACTTTGAGGCCTTACGGGTAGGGGAACTCATCGCCTCTAGCACAAAAGCCAACAATGGGTTAGGCATCATGGATGCCAAGGTCAGGCAAGAAAGCGTCAGCATAGACATCCAACAGTCCAAAACAGGGGCCAAAAGAACCATCAATATCTGCTGCATCGACAATGCAGAAAACTGCCCGGTGTGTATCACCAACCTTTACTACGCTCAAAGGCCAAATGTGGGGGGGAGGTTCTATATCCACAGGGATACCTCGGCACTAAGCCGCTACCAATTTAAAGAGGTGCTGATGAAAGCAATCAGCAAAGCAGGATGGGACCCGAAAGATTTTGGCACCCATTCCTTTAGAATCGGGGCCGCCACCTCAGCATAGCAAGGAGGCCTGGCCCCAGAACAACTAAAAAACATAGGGGGATGGAAGTCAGATTGCTACAAAAGATACATCAGACCACAGCTAATATAGCCCTCCCCACCCCCTTTTTCTCTTTCTTGCCACCCCTCCAGAAACAACTGCCGGGGAGAGGACACCGGTCCGATCAGCATGGATAGTCAGCCACTCATTAATCTTCAGGACAGGCCGATGGGCAGAAAAAACTAAAGATGGTCCACCCTTTAGGAACACCATAGCTTCAAGGTAGGGATACAGAGGTCTTCTCTGGGCCGACATCCACGACAGTACACTAGCAGAGCTGGTCGCATACAGAGACCTGCCAGAATTCCTGATAGTAAATCTAGGGGGCAACGACTAAGTGTCTGCAGGAAGGAGAAAACTACTGGAAGAAATTTGCTCCTCCTTAGCTGGCATTTCGCATAACTGGAGGGAGACAGAAATCTACTTCTCGGCCATCCTGCGCAGAAAGAAATGGCAGGGGGCCAATTGTTACAAATCAATAGAAATTTCTAGACGAAAACTGAACAGGGGGCTGGAAAAATTTTGTATAGCATGAGGCCTGGGTTTCATAAAATACCAGGCCATCACGTTAGGTGACCCAGATCTGTTTCTTAAAGATGGCACCCACCTATCAAACCAGGGCATGGAACATTTCTTTCGAGAAATCACAGCTACCCCAGGCTCCAGGGGTTGCCAGTAGAGATACTTTCGGGGGAACACGGTCAGCCAGCAACCTGCCCATGTGTGGCGGCACGGGCCAGAGGTGGTAACCTCTGGACCCGGTGCCCAAAAATATGATATTATATGTGATTATTGTTATTCCATAACCGTATCTGCACAAGCAGTTATGGGCAATGCCGCCAGGCCGCCCAAGGCAAGGCAGGGTAACTGATGTTACCATGTGGCAGGCCTGGGAGAGGGGCAGCCCCCACCCCCCAAGCCTGCTCTCCCCCCCCCCCACGGACACAGAGACACGCAGTCTCCAGCATACAAAAGCAAGGGAAGGGTGAGGTGATAATCACCTCACCCTTCCACCAAGCAACAAGGTGCTAAGCACCAGGAAGGTAGCTATCAGGCAGGGCGCAGGGTCAAGGACCTGCCCCCCCCCCTTCCTGGGGACATAGACAGTCGGCTACACCGGCCTGGGGGCTGGACTACAGCTCCCCCACTATGCACATCAAAGACCCAGGGCTCTCCTGGGTCTTATAAATAAGAGCAGCATGCTCTAAGAAATCACTACTTGTTTGTGGACCCTGAACAGGGACCCAAACAAACAGGAGGTTCGCTGTGCACTCAGCGTCCTCGAATCTTTGTTTCATTACCACAAAACCCACCCACCCTACAAAAGAAGGGAGAAGAACAAAGAAAAAATGAAGAAGGACACTGTACGGTGACCACTACAAGTCGTGGGACAACAGGCGGCATAGGCCAGAGGGGGTAACCTCTGGACCCGGTGACCAAAATCATGATATTATGATATGTGATTATTGTTATTCCATAACCATATCTGTACAATAAAATCCTACTGCCTTTTATTGCCAACACTTGACAAATGTGTGCTCTTGCTTATTACTGGTGAGGGTAAGGGTTCGGCCCATACAACTTGCATGCATATGGGTTCAGCAGTTATGAATGCACATAATTTGGGATGGTTTAAGGCGGTTAAGTTGACTGTACTGTCATGGACCACAATGGCTGCTAACACTTAAACAGAGCTGCCTGACCTCTTGGTATGGATTGGAGACTGAGTTTTGGAGTCTTTCTCTGGCTTCCGGGGGATAATGCGCGAGACCTTCAGGGTGTGGTTGCTTTTAATTATGAATAGAACAGCAATATTTCAGTTTTCCCAAATGTAAATAAATCGCTAATATTAAGTTGCAATCCCTCCATTTATTTCTCTCCGATTGTGCCATAGCCAGAAATACTTGGCGTTTGTTTGACTTGTGGGTCTGTGATTGTGTGTGTGCTATAAATCTCATGGCAGGTATGCATCTCAGGCAGGAAGCCGCCCAGATGCATCGCTGTGGGGAGGCTGGGAGGACTAAAGCCCCTAGTCTTTTGGTTGTAGCCCTGAATAGAAGCTCAGGGGCTACAACCAGTGCTTTAAGTGGGTTGGGCCAGCCGGGGGCCCTCCCATCCCCCCACACTGGGTGGTCATTATCCTGCCACGGCCACAGCCACAACGGGATATGAGCCCGCCACCATGATTGAAACAGGCAGCTGTGAGTGACAGAAATGCCAGCCAGCCACAGCACCGACCAAACTGTTTGTGCGACACTGTGGCTGGTTGGAACTTGTGTCAGTCACAGCGGCCTGCAGGAAACACTGCTGCATCCCTAAACTTTAACTTCCTCTCCTGGCCCCTCCTTACACAACCCAGTTTATTTATTTATTTATGCAGTGTGTGCCGGGTGGACAAGTTGATTTATCTATTTAGTTTGTACCAAGCAGACTGTGTTGAGATATGCACTTAGTTATATAGGTCATGCCATTTTTACATGTTCGTCTTTAGGCCACGCCCTTCAAGTCTTAGGCCATGCCTATCAGGCAAGCCACGCCCATGAATGAGGGCCCCCTCTCAATTTCTTACCGCACTTAAAGCACTGGCTACAACCAAAAGGCTATCTAGCCCTGAGTCCCGCCAGTCCAGACATTAGCGTAGTCCCAGATATTTTCCAGACCTAGCAACAGCCCTGAAGCCGCTTTAGCAAACAGGCAAATGGTAGATCCAGCAGTAACAGCAGATGTCTGCCAAAGCCCTGCTCAGGTAATGCCTGTCCTAGGGACTGATTAGCCCTCAGAATTTTAAGAAGGGGGTATATTGCCCACGCATCGTTTCCGTCGGTACCCTTATCATTGTGAAAGAATGCAGAACCACAGACAGGTTGCATGAACATAAAATAATAAATAATATTCTGAAAAGTAGGAATGAAAAGAAGATGACTAGGAAGGGGTTGGCTTCAGGGAGTCCTTCCTTTACAAAAGAAAGCAAGGAAGATCTCAAATGTGTTGGATTCTCCAGTGTGGGATTCTCCTGGTGCTATAGCCTCGCATCCTTAGTATTTATTATTTTATAATTTTTTTCGGCACTCTGTCTATGGTACCCCCGTACGCATTGGCACCAGGTAATGGTGGCTGTATACATATCGGACTGCGTAGCCATAGTAAAAGCGCTGACTGTAGACATTCGGCCAGCCCTCGGTTACTGGGGCAAGGCCATCCTTGCCGGTCTGAACTGGATCGTACAATAAGCTGTTCCTCTGTGGCGAATGTCGTCACGGGTGTGGAGAACAACGACCATCGCATGAAAATGATGCGACCGAAAAGATGTCATCGCCATGCTATTTACGCAACTATTTAGTCATGTGATTTCCCATAGATGAGGACATAAAGAAAGGACAAATCCTTTGGGACAAAGCGATGTATTGTTTTAGATAAGGCGGGAATAGTGCACCCGGACGGCCTTTCAGGTGGCCACAACATATATAAGGTGAGCGCATTTATTGAGCGCATATGGATGGCGGGGCAGGTTACTGGGTCAGGAACGGGTTACTGCTAGGATGCTATCCATTTATCTTGCCAGACGCATTGTAATAAAACTCTTTTTGCTCACCTAATTGGTTGAAACTCAGACAACACTTTTTGACATTCACACCAGACATGTTTAAGAAATCCAGAAATATTGCAAAGATGGTGGCACCAAGCTTCACTGACTCACACCAGAGTAGTGCTGCTGCGCATGCGGTAGTGTGGTAATGGTGACGTCAATTGTTGCTTCATGTGCGTTTGCATCTTGTTTTGTTATGAAGGGTCCAAATGACCTAAACAGAAGCAGATACAATGTAGGAAAGCTTCTTGATTCATTTGCTAGCTCTAAACGTATCGGATGTCAAAGTGGCTGCTTTTATTGAATTCCAGAGAAAGAGCTCATAGTTTTTGTCTGTTAGATGAAGCACATAACAGCCATCAGAAAAGCTGTGCGTGATGGTGGCTTAGTGCCACACATAGCGCCTGGTTTACCAAAGTGTCTACAATGGCGCAATCCCGTTGTAAATCAGGCCAACGGGGTGTTCACTAGGAGTGTCTAGACGCTAGGCACCTGAGTTTATCACTGCACTTCAGGGAGAGAAAACTGAAATTAGATTTTTTGCGGAAATGGCAGAGGAGTTTTTAAGCTGCGACCGACATGGGGGTAATTGAGCAACTCCTGCCTGGCATGAAGGAGCAGTGTGCACTCATGAGCAGAATAGACAAGACTCCATTATGTATGCAACACTGCACTGGCGTACACTGCACCCTGGGATATGGCGCAATTATTTGCGCTTCTGTTATTTTCCTGTAGCCCTAATTTAGATTGATGAAGACAATGGAGGCCGCCTGTTAGGCGTCGCCCTTTGAAGCAGGCACCCTGCAAGATGCTTTATTTGTGTGTATAGTCACTATATACTATTATATGAAACTATCGTCCTTTGCATTTAGAGAGACAACTTGCAAGAGAAGCTGCAACTGTCAATTTCTGCTGCAATGGTCGGCTGTGCAGTACGTTGCTTCGGCCGAACCAGAACAGGCAGCTGCATGCATGTCACACTGCATCTTCTCCGTTCGCCTGCACTTGCCCTGTCAGAGTCTCATAGCACTCATAGCACGGGCTCATAGCCAGTGGCGTCGTCAGGAATCAAATTTAGGAGGGGCACAGAGGGGGCCAAAGACAAGAGTAGGGGGGGCACGGACAAAAGTAGGGTGAGAACATGGTCACTGCTCGTCTTAGGTAGGGGAGAACATGGGGGGGCACAGGGTTTCACGGGGGGCTGCCCCCCCCAGGCCCCGCCCTAGCGACGCCACTGCTCATAGCCCAGTTTACCAGTGAGGGAGCAGGATTCCACAAGCATTCCTCACCAATGGTAAAAGAAAATGCTTAGCACTCTGCGGTATACCTGAATATACTTCGATGCATGGGAGTGGAGTGCCCATGTTCCTGCCTGCAGTGGTGGAAATTGACTTTTTTTACTGGGGGATGCCACATAGCGCAGGGTTAAGGGAGTGGGTTCAGCGAGTGGAGAGGCTGGGGCTGTTTTTCAGTTACCCCCATGAACATTTGCCTCTCATCCTCTCAGAAGATGAATCATGTACACCTGGAAAATTACTGAATTTCTAATATTGTCAGCAAAGTATAAAATGTGCCCTCATGTTATGCGCATAATAACACGCCCATCAATGTTTCCCATACAGTGCAACATTGACATGGGATTTCAGAGCACACCTGCTCAGACCCCCCCCAAGTGGTCTTGTGGGGAAGTGTCTCGCCTCTCAACCTAGTGACCATGGTTCAAATCCCAGCCCCGCTAAATCAATGTTAAGTGTACACATGGATTCCCAGGATTGGGGGGCCAGATCTGGGATCCGTGGCGGATCCCCGATTTGGGAAGATCTGGTCTAATGACAGCACTGCCTGCCATCATCCCGTAAACCTTCTTTATTCTTCCGCCCTCTTTGTATTTTCCCAGCACGCTACTTCTACTTTAATTGTCTATACACTGCTGATTTGAATTGTTACTGATTATTCGCTTATGCCACAGAAAGCAGACAGCTCCACCCAAAACCTCTGCAAGAAATATTATCTAGACTTATTGATGAGCCCTAACTACAAGCAACCTTATCTCATTATCCTTGTTTGGCGAACCATAGCTACGCCAAACTATTCTTACTCTTCAAACTATTCAAACTATAGCCGCTCTATTGTACTTATAACAGTGTTTTTTATGACTGTCATATCACACTGCACCCCCTCCCAGCAGTCCGTCCATAAGATTTCTCTCTCCCAGATTTGGCATCATTGTTTGCATCCCTATTAATAAGTGTTACTGTGCACAATGTTTTGGTAGCTCTTTGTTGGATCTTCTCAGATTAAGTCTCAATTCGGCCTACCCGCCATGACCACAAGATATCAGATGACATGTTCCTTCTTTATTCTATGGCTCAATCTCTTTTGGTACAGCACAACCCTCCCACGTCCAACTGTGCACAGCCTTCGCACAGCCTATGGAAACCTCAAGGTCAATGGATCAGATAATGCCAAGTTCTTGGTCCTGTTTCCCTCCCTCCTGTTTCCTGTCACGGCCAAGGAATTAACAAAAAACTCCAGGCTAAATAAAAGAAGGAGTCCACCACATTAATCCACAACAGAAAATATCTCAGGAATTTGGAGGGGGAAAGGATAGCGAAATTTCAAATGGAATAAAGAAAAAACCACTTCCAAATTGCTTGCAGACTGTAGTCCATCAGTCCATCCCTCACCTCCCTGAGGTTTTGCCTCCTAGTGGTAAAACGTAAGTCACTCACTGAATGGTATTTTAGTGCCATCTGCGCTTATTTCATGGTGGGTTTTGATTAGTTCTGTTACTGTCAGGATGCTGAGCTTTACTTAGATGGTCCTTCCTACCGGCTGGACTTGTTTCAGGTCCTGCCACACTTAGGTTCCAGAGAAGCCAGCATGGTTTGAACGAGTATTCCTATTTCAGGACCTCTCTGCTTCCATTCCAAACTACTTGAACTGCTTCTTTTTTCCCTCCATCTCTTGTCTCTTCTTCCTATGTGCCTTGCAACAATATAGCCTGCTTCACCTCCACTCCTAACTTTTCTCCTTGCCTGGGTGAGTCTGGATTTTCACCCCTGTGGAACCTCTCCTCTTTGCTCTGGTCTTCCTTATACCGTCCTATACAAGATTCTTTCACCCTGGTCAACGGCAGTAAAACAGAAGGTCTGCTAAAAGACCCTTGCCCACCAACAACTACAAAGTCATATGTCAGCAGCCCAGACTTGCCAGCTTTGTCAATCCCTCCATAACTCCAGGATTGAAAAGGCATTTCCCTGTGCCGTCAAAAATGCTTTTGTTATATTTCTAACTAAAAAAAGACAACAGTCAGACCAAACAACCCAGCACGCTACTGACCATTTTCTCACGTACTCCACACTACGAAAAGCCTTCAGAAGCTTAACAACTCTAGGAACATGTGGAAAACAACACCCTACTTCGCAGTTCTTACAGATCTGGGGAACAGCATTGACACTCTCCTTTATCATGGAAATAAATATGCTGATGCAAGCACACTCATCCCAGCATCTTTGCTGTATTCCACACTACCAGGCAATTCATTCTACAAAAAAAGAAATGAGAACATCGGATTAATGGGACGTACATTCCGCTGGATCACATTGTTCCGCGACCACAGGACAGGAACCACAAACAGTGCCCCATTCAAGTTGCATCCCCACATTCTCACCTGTGGGGTACCCCAAGAATCCATCTTCCCCATCTTTTCTGCGGTATCTACATCACATCCCTCTTGGAACTCATTAATAACCCAGGCCTCAACACGTTCCATTCTGTAGTCAATGGCCAAGACATCTATAAATGTGCAGATAACTCAGCATCCAAAATCCTGGATCTTGGCAACTGCGTCAAAAATAAACTGAAATTAAACCCAAACAAACTAATTGATGAGTTAGGGCACCACGACTTTGAACCACACGCATTGGCCTGAAGACATGCGGGGATGCCCACAGCCGAAACCAGTGGTCAAAATACTTTGACTCATAAATAAAGGGCAGCTCGCTCACACTGAAACCTCAGGTAAAAGCCATCATAATAAGTTGCTTCTTACAACCCCTACGTGGTGCTTCACGCGCTAAAACTACAGACTAGACTATCCCAGCAGCATCTATGTGGAGCTCCCCAGTTACTTACTGATTAGACTACAAAATAAAACAAAATGCAGTATATAAACCCTCTCGGAGGCTCTGAAGGTGGGAACATGTTAACCCAGCCCTAGAAACCTCCAATGACACCCGATTAAATGTAGAAGCCATTTCAAAGCTCTGTGTATTGTCCAATATGCCTTGAATTGCAGGGGCCCAATTCATCCACCACAAGCCAAGGAGTGCGTCAATGCACTAAGATCGCCATAACAGTGACCATTTCAATTGAAAACCCCACAGAATATCGGTCTTCTCTTTGCTCTCAAACAAGTTCTGGAACTGGGACCCAATGTATCTGCAAAGAGAGGAAAACCACCTAGCCTTCATCTATTCACATGAAACACTACCACAACACCTACAAAGACCTGACCAAACGCAAGCATCACTGACCAATCTCAACCAGTGGATATCTGAATCTCAGAGACATCAACCCACCATGAAGAGACATGGCCATACAACTGCTAAGGCCATACACCTTAAAGGTTTGTACATCCTGAATAAGTACCATGTTCATGAATGACAGAAAGAACACACTCACAAAAAGGACACAACAGGCAAGCACTCTATAGTTACTCTCACTAAC